>NC_092874.1:62213530-62909364 GCF_028372415.1 Notamacropus eugenii | reverse complement strand
GACACCTTCTGTTTGAGATGTGCAACCTATCCCAACTCTATTCATTTTTATTTCATACTCTAGTAGTTCCTTTGCACTTAGAGTATTTATATGGTCTCAGTGTGTCACTGAATATTAGGAAAAAAAACTTTCTCTTATTCTGTGTAATTGTTATATTAATATGTAAGAAGTATTAACTTTCATATAGCACTATAAAATTTATAAAGTATTTTAAAATGATCACATGTGAGACTCACAACTATCCTGCAGTAGGTACTAGAGTTATTCTTATACTCATTTTGCAGATGGATAAACTGAGGTGCAGAGAGACTTGTGGACATGCTCAAGGCCACTCAGGGAGAGGAAGAAGGAGAAGGACAGAGAGGGGAGGGAGGGAGAGAAAATAGGAGAGGATCCAGAGATAAAGAGAAAGGAGAGAGAAAGGGAGAGGGAAGGGAGACATACAGACAGAGAGGGACGGAGAGGGAAAAGGAGAAATAACTATGTAGAACCAGAAAAGACTGAACCTCTAATTCAGCCTCTAGGCCCCTGATCAACAGAGATGACTCCCATTTACTTTAGATACAGGGGGAAAAAATCATAATTGAATGCAATCAAGATCATTTAAATATTCTTGTTCATCTGTTTCAGATTCCTGTGGATTTTCCTCCATCAAACTGAACTTTAAAATGTAATTTTTACATATGAAATCTAGGAGAAAGAAGGAGAAAGGCACCACAAAAGATGATGCCAGAACAGCTCAGCTGCTTGTCCCTGTCTTTAAGTCCTTTTCATCAGCAATTTTCCAGTCCACAAAGTACCTTTAGAAGAGAGCAATGAAACCCAACTGGTAGGAAAAGTCAAGGTTGGGGAAGTCTGAGTTCAAGACAAACTGGAAAACCCCCATTCTCCCTCTGTCTTTTCACTCTAATTCTACAGCAGTAAACCAAAAGTTGTAATTCATCATGGTATCAGGTTATTGGGGCATCTGCAGGAATTTTGTTCAAGCCTAAGTCCTTTCTCACTTGGAATGAAAATGACCGAGGCTGGGGACGGAGCCAAGATGGTGGAGTGAAAGCAACGACTCACCTAAGCTCCTGGACAAACTCCTCTGGATATCTCTGAAAGGAGAATATGACCAAACTTTGGAGGTGTGGAATCCAGTGGGTGAGACTTTGACAGATTCGGAGCCCAGGTTAGACTGGAAGGTCCACGGGAAGGATCTGTCCTGCGGGGGTAAGCCCCCAGCGCACAGCGCAGCGCGGTCAGCGCAGCAGGGCGGAAGGGACCTGAGAAGCCCGAGAGTGGCGGGCAAAACCAGCGGAGCAGGAGACCAGCCAAACCAAGCGGGTGAGAGCCGCTGAGTGCCAGATATCAGCGCAGCAGCCCTTGAAACCTTCAGCCTGAAGACTAAACTTCGGTAAGTCACCTACTTGAACTTCCGGGAGCCAGGATGGCGGAGTGATCAGTAAATGCTCTCTCCTCCCCACTGATGACCATGAAAGAACCATAAAATATTTCCCCAGATAAATCCTGGATCAGCGGGAACAGCAGAAGGAGGCAAATAGTCTCATAACACCAGAGGCTAGAAAATAGCAAAGGGGGATTCTTCCTACTGTGGCGGAGGCGATCTGGAAGGACAGACAACCCAGGACAGAGAAAATTCGCACTGAGACCCAGGCAAGCCTCAGAGCCGGGAGACAAGCCCCAGGAGGGGCAGGAACACGCATTAGCATCTAGGCATGCCCCAGCCCTTCAGGGGAAAAGGGAAGACAATAGGGAAGCTGGGATCACCATCCCCTGACCTTGCCTTTGCCTCAGGTCAGCTGAGGAGATCTCCTGAGACCAGACCACCCCTCCCACACACCTAACAAGCTAACCCCAAGGTTGATCTGGGAAACAAAAAACAAAAACCTGCTTTTAGCCTCGACACACATCAGCTCAACACAAAGATCTGTACCTTCTGACTGAAAGAACCAGAAGCTACAACACTCAGCCAACATCATGAATCGGAAAAAGCAGACTAAAAGTGAAAAAACCATAGAATCTTTCTATGGGGATAAGGACCAAAACACAAACACCAAAGAGGTCAGAGCTGAGACTGTACTTCCATCTGAAACCTCAGAAGGGACTATGAATTTCTCGCAAGCTCAACTAGATTACCTGGAACAGCTGAAGAAGGAAATAAAAGAAAAACTGGCCAATGATTTTAAAATTATAAAAAAAGAATTCACTGATGAGAACATCACTCTGAAAAGGAAAATTGAACAAATGGAAAAGGAAGTTCAAAAATTAACTGGAGAGAATAATTCCCTAAAAGGAAGAGTTAATCAAACGGAAAAGGAAACCCAAAACCTAATTGGGAAAATTGATCAAATGGAAAAGGAAACACAAAACCTAACTGGGAAAATTGGTCGAATGGAAAAAGAAGTACAAAAATTAAATGGAGAAAATAGCTCCTTAAAGGGAAAAATTGGTCAGATGGAAAAGGAGATGCAAAAGTTAACTGAAGAAAACAATACGATGAAGATTAGAATTGGGCAAGTAGAAACTAATGACTCAATGAGGCAACAAGAATCAGTCAAACAAAATCTAAAGAATGAAAAGATAGAAGAAAATGTAAAATATTTAATTGGAAAAACAACTGACCTGGAAAATAGATCCAGGAGAGAAAATTTAAGAATTATTGGCCTGCCAGAAACCCATGATGAAGAAAAGAGTCTGGACAATATCTTCCAGGAAATCATCAAGGAAAACTGCCCAGAAGTACTAGACCCAGAGGGCAAAATAGTCATCGAAAGAATCCACCGTTCCCCTCCCGAAAGGGATCCCAAACTCAAAACCCCAAGAAATATCGTTGCCAAATTCCAGAGCTATCAAGTGAAGGAGAAAATAGTACAAGCAGCCAGAAAGAAACAATTCAAATATCAAGGACATACAGTCAGGATCACACAGGACCTTGCAGCTTCTACATTAAAAGATCGAAAGAATTGGAACCCAATATTCCGTAAGGCAAAGGAGTTGGGACTTCAACCAAGGATCAACTACCCAGCAAAGTTCAGCATAACATTTCAGGCAAGGAGAAAGTCATTCAACGAAATAAGGGATTTCCAGAGCTTCCTGACCAAAACACCAGAACTCAATAGACAATTTGATCTTCAAATGCAGGTCTCCAGAGAATCATAAAAAGGTAAACAGGGGGGAAAAAACAAAAACAAAAACTTGCTACTCAATTAGGGCAAACTGTTTACCTCCCTATAAGGGACGATGATACCTATTAATCTTGAGAACTGTGCAGCTATTATGATAAAAGGGATATATGTAGAGGGAACGGGTATAAAGTAAATGATGTCATGTCAAAAATATGATTTAAGTATGAGAAGGGATTGTAATAGGAGGTGTGCAAAGGGGGAAGCAGAAAATGGCAAATTACATCACAGGAAGAAGTACAAAACTATAGTAGAGGGAAGGAGGGGAGGGAGATGAGCATTGTTTGAGAGGTACTCTCATCGGATTTGTTTAAAGGAGGGAACAATAATCTTAAGTAGATAATCCTAACTAGCTCTATAGGTAGTAGGAGGGGAAGGGGAAAGAAAGGGGAGGGTGGCTAAAAGGGAGGAAAGAAGCAATAAGAGTAAAGGGGAGTAAAAGGGAGGGGGGCTAAAAGAAGGAAGGGAAAGCTGCAGGAGGAGGGGGAGAAAAGTGAATACTATTGAGGAGGGGTAGGGAGACGGGAGAGCTAAAAGCACAAATGGTGGGAAAGAGGTTGGAGGGAAATACACAGATTGTAATCATAACTGTGAATGTGAATGGAATGAACTCTCCCATAAAACAGAGACGGATAGCAGAATGGATTAAAAGCCATAATCCAACAATATGCTGCTTACAAGAAACACATTTGAAACGGGGGGATACACATAGGATAAAGGTTAAAGGATGGAGCAGAATATATTGTGCTTCAGCTCATGTAAGAAAGGCAGGAGTAGCAATCCTAATCTCAGACAAAGCAAAAGCAGAAATAGATCTAATCAAAAGGGA
The DNA here is from genome assembly GCF_028372415.1 of Notamacropus eugenii. Classification (NCBI taxonomy): domain Eukaryota; kingdom Metazoa; phylum Chordata; class Mammalia; order Diprotodontia; family Macropodidae; genus Notamacropus; species Notamacropus eugenii. Next base: position 62,905,347 of record NC_092874.1, on the reverse strand, counting down.
TAAGGATGGAAACTATATCCTGCTAAAAGGCACCATAGACAATGAAGCAATATCATTACTAAACATGTATGCTCCAAGTGGTATAGCATCCAAATTCTTAGAGGAGAGGTTGGGGGAGTTGAAGGAAGAAATTGATAGCAAAACTATACTAGTGGGGGACCTCAACCTCCCCCTCTCTAAACTCGATAAATCTAACCTCAAAATAAACAAGAAAGAGGTTAAGGAGGTAAATAAAACTCTGGATAAGGTAGATATGATAGATCTTTGGAGAAAATTAAATGGGAATAGAAAGGAATATACCTTTTTCTCAGCGGTACATGGAACATTTGCAAAAATTGACCATGTACTAGGACATAAAAATCTCACAATCCAGTGCAGAAAGGTAGAGATAATCAATGCATCCTTTTCAGATCATAATGCATTAAAAATTACATGTAATAAAAGGCCATGGAAAGAGAAACTAAAAATCAATTGGAAACTAAATAATCTAATTCTAAAGAAGGGTTGGGTTAAAGAAGAAATCATAGAAACAATCAACAATTTCATTCAAGAGAATGACAATAATGAGACAACATACCAAAACTTATGGGATACTGCAAAAGCAGTTATTAGGGGAAGTTTTATATCTTTGAATGCTTACATAAATAAAATAGAGAAAGAGGAGATCAATGACTTAGGCTTGCAGTTGAAAAAGCTAGAAAAAGAACAAATTGAAAATCCCCAAGTAAATACCAAATTAGAAATACTGAAAACCAAAGGAGAGATTAATAAAATTGAAATTAAGAAAACTATTGAATTAATAAATAAAACCAATAGTTGGTTTTACGAAAAAACTAATAAAATTGATAAACCTTTGGTCAATCTCATTTAAAAAAAGAAAGAAGAAAATCAAATTACTAATATTAAAAATGAAAGGGGTGAACTCACCTCCAATGAGGAGGAAATTAAAACAATAATTAGAAACTACTTTGCCCAACTTTATGCCCACAAATTCGATAATCTAAACGAGATGGATGAATATTTTAAAAAATACAAATTGCCCAGATTAACAGAAGAGGAAGTTGAATACTTAAACAACCCCATCTCAGAAAAAGAAATTGAACAAGCCATCAATGAACTCCCTAGGAAAAAATCTCCAGGGCCAGATGGATTCACAAGTGAATTCTATCAAACATTTAAAGAGCAGTTAATTCCAATACCATATAGACTATTTTTGAAAATTGGGGAAGAAGGAGTCCTCCCAAATTCTTTCTATGATACAAATATGGTTTTGATACCCAAACCAGGAAGAGACAAAACAGAGAAAGAAAATTATAGACCAATTTCCCTAATGAATATAGATGCAAAAATTTTAAATAAGATTTTAGCAAAACGAATACAGCATCTTATCACGAGATTAATACATTATGATCAGGTAGGATTCATACCAGGATTACAGGGCTGGTTCAATATTAGGAAAACTATTAGCATTATCGATCACATCAACAACAAAGCTAACAAAAACCACATGATTATCTCAATAGATGCAGAAAAAGCTTTTGACAAAATACAACACCCATTCCTACTAAAAACACTGGAGAACGTAGGAATAAAGGGAACTTTCCATAAAATAATAAGCAGTATTTATCTAAAACCTTCAGCAAGCATTATATGCAATGGGGATAAGCTAGATGCATTCCCAATAAGATCAGGGGTGAAACAAGGTTGTCCATTATCACCACTATTATTCAATATGGTACTAGAAATGTTAGCTGTAGCAATTAGACAAGATAAAGATATTCAAGGAATAAGAATAGCCAAAGAAGAAACTAAGTTATCACTCTTTGCAGATGATATGATGATTTACCTAGAGAATCCCAGAGATTCAAGTAAAAAATTACTTGAATTAATAAACAACTTTGGCAAAGTTGCAGGTTACAAAATAAACCCACACAAATCTTCTGCGTTCCTATATATTAACAACAAAGTCCAACAGCAAGAGATAGAAAGAGAAATCCCATTTAAAGCTAGGGTAGACAGTATAAAATACTTACGAGTCTACCTGCCAAAACAAACCCAGGGATTATATGAACACAATTACAAGACACTTTTTGCACAAATAAAGTCAGATTTAAGTAAGTGGAAGAACGTTAGTTGCTCATGGGTAGGCCATGCTAATATAATAAAAATGACAATTCTACCTAAATTAATATACTTATTTAGTGCCATACCAATTAAACTATCAGACAATTATTTTCTAGAGCTGGATAAAATAATATCAAAATTCATTGGGAAAAACAAAAGGTCCAGAATATCAAAGGGACTAATGAAAAGAAATGCTTGGGAAGGTGGCCTAGCGCTACCAGACCTCAAACTGTACTATAAAGCAGCAATTATCAAAACCACTTGGTATTGGCTAAGAAACAGAGAGGGACAAGTGGAATAGACTTGGCACTCAAGATGCAGTAGGCAAGGAATATAGCAACTTTCTGTTTGATAAACCCAAGGACCCCAGCTTCTGGGATAAGAACTCATTGTTTGACAAAAATTGCTGGGAAAACTGGATAACAGTGTGGCGGAAATTAGGCATAGACCCATACCTGACACCGTACACAAGAATAAAGTCCAAATGGGTACATGATTTAGGTATAAAGATTGATACCATGAATAAATTGGAGAAGCAAGGAATAGTGTATTTATCTGATCTATGGAGAAGGGAAGAATTCTTTACTAAAGGAGAGATAGAAAGCATTATGAAATGCAAAATGGATAACTTTGATTACATTAAACTGAGAAGTTTTTGCACAACCAAACCCAATGCAACCAAAATCCGGAGGGATGTAGTAAATTGGGAAAGAATTTTTACAGCTAAGCTCGGGGATAAAGGCCTCATTTCTAGAATATATAGAGAACTGACTCATATCTATAATCATACAAGTCATTCCCCAATTGATAAATGGTCAAAGGATATGAACAGGCAATTTTCAGAGGAAGAAATTAAAGATATCTATAATCATATGAAAAAATGCTCTAAATCACTATTGATTAGAGATATGCAAATCAAAACAACTCTGAGGTACCACATCACACCTATAAGATTGGCAAACATGACAGAACAAGAAAATGATAAATGCTGGAGAGGATGTGGGAGAGTTGGAACACTAATTCATTGTTGATGGAGCTGCGAGCGCATCCAACCATTCTGGAGAGCAATTTGGAACTATGCCCAAAGGGCTACAAAAATGTGCATACCCTTTGACCCAGCAATATCGCTACTAGGACTATATCCCCAAGAGATCATAAAAATGGGAAAGGGTCCCACATGTACAAAAATATTTATAGCAGCACTCTATGTAGTTGCCAAAAACTGGAAGTCAAGGGGATGTCCATCAATTGGGGAATGGCTGAATAAATTATGGTATATGAATGTAATGGAGTACTATTGTGCCATAAGAAATGATGAACAAGAAGACTTCAGAGAGGCCTGGAAGGACTTATATGACCTGATGCTGAGTGAAAGGAGCAGAACCAGGAGAACTTTGTGCACAGCAACGACCACAGTGTGTGAGAGTTTTTTCTGGTAGACTTGGAATTTTGTAATAACGCAAAAACTTCTTATAAAAAAAAAATATCAAACGTGGTTCTCAAGGCAAAATGCCTTCCACACTCAGAGAAAGAAATATGGAAGTCACTCACAAAATGTAGCAGATCATGTTTGTGTATGTGTATGTGTTTGTGTATCATGTTTTGATTTGTTATATGATTTCTTTCATTTATTTTAGTCTGACTACATAGCATGACTATAGTGAAAATATACTCAATAGGAAAGTATATGTAGAACCTATACAGAATTGTATGCAGTCGTGGGGAGGGAGGGGGGTAGTGGGGGGTAGGTGTGGGGGGGATAAAATCTCAATTGTATGGCAGTGATTGTTAAACATTAAAAAATAATAATAAAAAAAAGAAAAAAAAGAAAAAAAGAAAATGACCAAGAGTCACTTTCCACCCCTGGGTTTAATAATTATGGAAGAATTTGCTCATAAGAGGCTAACTTTACTCCAATTATAATAAGAGATAGTGCATATCAATAAGTTGTTTATAATAAAACATATCTGTAATGAAATCCACACAATCACTGATACTGACCTGGCAGGGTCAGTTTGGGAGTCTGGTGGCAGGATGTCAACCATTCTCAACTATTTCCTAACAAAAAGATGTGTCAGTGGTCACTGGTAGGGAGCAAAAGAGGAAGTAACATGCTGAAAACTGGCATATAAAGAAAAAAAAACAACAATGATCCATGTACAAGTATGTGTGTCTGTGTAAAATCACGCCTGAAAAACCAATAAAACTTTATTGAGAATCAATAAGGAAAAAAAATTGGCTTCATTCAAAATTTGAGAAGCAAACCTGCTCATTCATTATTTCCTACAGGTTAAGCAAACTACTTTTCCTTTTATTAGTACTTTTTAAAAAATGTATTTTATTTTATTCTTAATTTATGGAACAAAACAATTTCCATATCATAGTATAATAAAAAAGATGATTGCACATGAAATTGCAAATCTGTTATGTACAACTTGTTATTTCTTTTAGATATATAATAAAGTTTTCATTTAACTTTCTTTTTTCTTTTTGTCTCTCCCCTCCCCCATGGCTACCATTAGACATAAATATGTATGTAAATGTTTGTATGTATGTATATATACATATGTATGGATATACAAATATATTAACCCACATATAAATTCTCTATATACATACTTCTATTGATCAGTTCTTTCTCTAGATGCAGATAGCATCTTCCTTCATATGTCCTTTATAGTTAATTTGGGCATTTTTAATAGTTAAGATGACTTATTTGTTCAAGGGTGTTCTTAAAATAATACTGCTATTACTGTATGCAGCATTCTCTTGGTTCTGGTCATCATACTCTTCATTATTTAATGCAAATCTACTCGTGTTTTTCTAAGATTATTAAGTATAAAATTAAGTACCCCAATATACACAGCAGAGCCTGCTGTCACAGGTTCTTGGATCTATTTTTCTAAAAGGAAAGACAACTTTTGGGGGGTCAACAATCACTTTAATCAAGCACATGTATCATTCACTTAGTTCAGGGGGAAAGTCAGCACCCAGAACTTCAGAGAAAATACAGAGAAATCAAAAGCAATAGACAGGGCTTGCAACTGTCTGAAAGTAAGCAATACATACATCACAGATCAACAGACAGATAACCGTCTGACCATACATACATAGTTCCCAGAGAGAGAAGCACCAACATCTGGGTTTTCAAAGCGGGAAGGGGGGGGTGGGAGGGTGGCGCACAGTGGTTGAGAATCTCATCTGGCCAAACAAACACTTCCAATGGGTATGCCCCAAAGTAAAACCTTACCTCAGAGTATTTATACATTTTTCAGAGTCAGAGGGCAACACAATCCTTGAGAACCAGTGTATTAGAAATTAACAAAAGGTGTGGTCCTCCCCTAATCAAGCTTTCCTTAACTGACAGGTCCATTAATGAATGGAGAAGATCTGTAACTCTTCTATTAGCATCACATCGAGCTCATCATTTATTATATAGCACAGTTGTATTCCATAAATTCTGACTTTTAAAAACAATTTATTGTGCACCTAATTTAAGATTAAAAAAACCAAGTAAACATATACTTAAGAATTAATTTAATATGGCCATAATAGTTTGTTAGTTACTCTTTCTATTTTTTTGCTATTTCTTTGTCTTCTCATTTTTGAATTATGTTTGCATTTGCATTTACACAGGCCTGTCATCATTGAATCTTATCTCAGTTAGTTTTTGCTAATTTTATGGGTATGCAGAAGTAATACAGTGGCTTTAGTTTGTATTGTTGCAACTATTGGTGAAATTTTACATTTTTTCAAGTGATCATTTGTATTATACAACATATTACACATGTTCTGCCAAACAGAACAATTTGCTCATTGAAGCAAGCATGACAGAATAAATAGACAAGTCTTCCTTGAAGTCAGGAAGACCTGAGTTAAAGTCCTATTACACATCCTGGGGACTCTGGGTCAATCTGACTTCTAGGCAATTGTCTAAGATTGTAAATTACAGAGAAGATGCCAATCTGTAGAGCAGGTTTCCTCACCTGGACGTTCCCTATACCAAATGAAATCACAGGTCCCATTACTCTTCTTATAGCTTATCACTTAAATCTATCCGAGGTTTAGTTTGTTTTTTACATATAAATGAACACAATGGCAGCATCTACCTTATTGGGTTGTTGTAAAAGGGAAGGAAGGAAGGAGGGAGGGAGAAAGATATGAAGGAAGGAAGGAAGGTAGGAAAAAAAGAAAGGAAAGAAGGAAGGAAGGAAGAAAATGAGCATTTATTAAGTACCTACTATGTGCCAGGCACTGTGCTAACATTCATAAAGCAAAATTTAAAGCTATACATACATATATGAACTGTTACGATTAAGTGGAATGCAAAGCCTGCAAACCATGCAAAGGCTTCAAGTGAGTCAGGAGTCATTTTGTGCCTCAGGCTGACACAGAAAGGATGTACTATAGAAATGCTTGAAATGATGCCTGTGTATAAGTCATAGTTGAAACTAGATTTAAAATGGCTAGGAAAATCCCCTTTTCTGTCACCATGTTCTCTAAAGTTGACACATAGTTATGAATTCCTTGAAAAGAAAAGAGTTTCCTCAGCAGATTCATTAAGCTTTGACTCTATGCACACCAATCCAGATACAATGCAAAAGATAAGGGCTCCACAAATTAATTAATTCTCTTGTTAAACCTTTCAAAGCACCTCCCATGAGCTATGCATTATGCTGGGCACTGAGGGTGACATTTAAGGTTCAAGAAATCTAGATTCTTGCAAGCTGCATCTTTGCCTGTATTATAGAAATTGAAATGGTATGGTGGTGGGAGAAGGTAGGAAGGATGAAGAAAGGAGGGTGATTTGGGAAAGAGATAAGATATTGTGGAGGAAGATACTGGCATCATTCCAATACCTTGAGCAAGCATCTCTTTCATTTAGTTCTTTAAAAATTGTGTACGTGGCAGATGATCTGTGGAATGTGCCCATGGAGAGCTTTGGCTCTGAGTGGCCAGCTTGCTTTCCTGCAGTTTTCTTTGGCAATTCTTTTCAAGCAGTGTCTGAGTTACACTGAGCAAGGCCCCACTGACCTTCTATACTCCACTCATGTTCCTCACAGCTGACTTGTGTCCATTTTCATTTAAGGTGTGCTCCCTTGCTGTTTACCGAAGTGAAGTCGATATGTCTCGCAGATGGAAGATTACTTCAATACCAGATGTAACAAGTCATGTCGATCAATTTGCACCTCGAATGAGCTGACTGCCAACTGAGCAAGAGAGGGGTTAACTTCGGGGGCTGATGTTGGGTTAGACAGCATTTCAAGATAAAAGGAGAGGCTCCAGTGAGAACTGTGATTTTCAAAGTGGAGGAAACACAATTTCCAAAACTCAGAAAGGGGGAGGTAAAACCAAACTCTTGCTCTGTATCTTTTTGGGCCTTACTTTTCTCAGCAGACCTGATAACATAATGTAAATATTGATATCAGACTGACAGTCAGCCAATTGACCTTATTCACAGAGGTCAGGGGACTTGGCTTCTCCAACCAAGAATTGGAAAATGGGAGACAGGAAATTCAGCAGGGAGCATGTTTTTGTCAGACTCAATTTTTTTCCCCTCTCCTGGGTTTTGTGGCCTTAAAATAATAATAATTCAGAGGAAGTGCAAGGTTTCCTCTCCACTTGGTCTTGTCTGGAGCTCCCTCCTTTTCCCATCCTATGACAATTCAAAGAGGGCAAGAAAGCTAGACAGCTGGATCCTTCCCATAGGTCAGATGTAACTGGGCCAGAAAAGTATGAGAACATCCAATACATGCTACCTGCATGTTATCAGCCTGGCCTTAATCCAATTCAATTGAAAAGCATTTATTAAGCACCAGGCCCTATATTAGGCGCCAGGTAGTCTTATTTTGTTTTGTGTTCATCCTAGGTTGCCAAAGAAGACCATTCCATCAGAGAAATGATGACATGACTTGCACTTAACTTTGTTTTGAGGGAGGGAGGGTTGTGCAGGTCACCAGCCTCACTTCTCCTCCAGAGTTATCTGAATCCAGATGATTCAGATATTGAATCATCAATTCAATGATGATTCAATCATTGTTTGAATGTGACCAGATACTCATCAGAATGATTGGAGATGACCCAAGATGCACTGGGAGACCTTGGGCCCTTTAGGCCAAGGTCTCTGCAGGTACTCACTTAGAGTGAGGTAACGCCCATTCATTGAATAGGCTTGTTTAAGAAGTAGCCAGGGCATGGCCGATTTAGAGGCCAAGGAAGGGCAGGGAAGGAAAGAAAACTAGCCAGTAAAACCCAAGTCAACTAGGTATCTTTTGTCCATCCAAATTTACCTTCCTTTGGAGGGGTATGGGAGGCAGACAGAAGAGGAGGAGCTGAGTTACCCAGCTATCAGGGTCCCCATTCACCCAGCTACATCTACTCACAGTATTATGTTCATCCTTCATTGCTGAAGAAGACCTTATATCACCAGGTAGTCAGACAAGACAAAACACAGTCTGCCCTTAAGGCACTTACATTCTCTTCATGGTGGTGGTGATAGAAGTAAATACACATATGAGTAAATAAAACTGTAGACACAAAGTAATTTCTGGAGGGTCGTACTAGGTCTAATACGAAGGACACTTTGTTAACAATAGAACAGGAGTTTCAGAGGGCACAGTGGAAAAGTAGGAAATAGCAGAGAAACACTGAAGGAATGGGGCTGGCATAGGTAAATATAAGGATATGGTAACATGAGCGCAGGCATATGTATAGGATATAACCTGTAGCATGTCTATGATCACATACTCCAGTATGGAGCTGTAGGGAAGTAGAATATCATGCAATTCACAGTGGTAAGTTCCTGTTGAATTGATTAGCAATCCCTGAGCAAGAAGCTCAAGGGTGAGGAAGACATGGTATATCTCATAGCATCAGGGCAGATATTCAATGCCTTGTCTTGCTTGATAGTCAAAGCAGGGGTTAGTGGAGTGTGGGGACCAGGCTGATTATGGAGTTAATATCAGCAAAGATATTAGGACTCACCATAGTGTGGAGCAGATGATCTGCCCAGGGAGAGAAGGGGTATAAGGAGGTCTTTGTTACTGAACTGGGAGTGGGAAGTAGGAAGGGCAGCAGTGTAGATAGCTAATCCTTATTTAGTGCCTAATTTATTAATGAAACTCTTTAGTTTAACTTTTCATAGTTAGCTTGGTTTCATATGGTTCAAAATTAAGAAAGGAAAACCCAATTTCCAGGGATAGGACCTATGCAGAAAACATAGATTGTATGTACAACATGAGTAAGAACAATGTTTTGTATTTATAACATGCCTTTTGCTCCTAAAAAACACCATGTTTGAGTTACTTTCCTCCTGCCAAAATGCAGCTTCTTCTTGTTAGAAAAAGTAAAATAATTTTTACAAGTAACAAGAGATTTTGATTATTAAGAAATATTGAAGCAGATTTGGATTAAATTTACCTTAAAATGGCTTAAAATACCTTTGACTGAATCTCTTTTTTAAAAGGACTTAGTCCTTTAATATAAAATTAATGGTTATAATTCCACCTCTGTCACTTATGACCTGTGTGACCTTGAGCAAGTCACTTAATCTTTCTAGTCCTCAGTTTCCTCATCTGTAAAGATAAGAGGCTTGTCCTAGATAACCTCTAAGTTTCCTTCAAGCTCTAAATCTGTAATTCTATGATCCTAATCTTTTAAAAAAAAATGCCTCTGATCTCCTAGTTCCTTTTCCCAGTCACTCCAGAAGCTTGGAAACATTCCAGCAGTCCCTCCAAACATCTTGGCCACACCTATGTGCCCAAGACTTTGGAATTTAGCTGGTATTTGTGCTCCAGGATTCAGTACTTTTTGCTAAAGATGCTTTTAGCAGGTGGTGAAGGACTGGTTACTGGAGTCCTGTTTGATCTGAATATAACCAAAAGGCATTGCAATGACAGGAATATTTGACCCAAAGGAAAAAAAGTATTTGGCCCAATGAACTGAATTATCTTTCATTACATAGATTCTGCCTATGGTGTGCTATTTTCCATGTTCCTTAAAAAGTAGATCTCCATTTTGTTTATAAAATAGCTTGCTTTTAAACAGTGCTTTATAAATGCAAACCACTTTTACAAGACCCTTTTAAAGAATGCAGTAATTCCCACTTTACAGATAAGGAAGTTGGGACTGGAAAAAGTCATGATTTGCCCCCAAATCAAAAAGCTATCAAGTGGATGAACAGAGGACTCTGAGCTCAGTGTTCTTTCAAAACAATGTCATGTTCTCATCAATCATCTACCCAGAAACCGAGTATGGGGAATACTCAGGATCACAGATTTAAAGCTGGAAGTCACCTTAGAAATCATTGAGTCTAACTCCCTCCAGAATTAAGTTCCCTGTATGAAGGAAATCCCAAGTAGACCCCTCCTTCAATGCTCCACTAATCATTGCTATCCTTTTATAGCTTAGTCTGGTTACTATTGTCTTTAGTAAGGAAAATAGAAACAAAAGAGGAGCCAAGTAGTTCTGCCCTCTTTCCATGATCCATTATCATTGCTCCGTCCATTCTAAGCAGCTGTCCTCCTTTTTCTTAAATCCTTCTCTTGTTTGAAACATATCTATTGAAAATATGTTTATTTTCCTAAATATTCACTACAAGTCTTAGTTCTTTTGGGGTTTCCATTCCACTCACATTGTCTTTACAGGGCTAATTAACCTGCCCTTGCTTCCACATTACATACATGTAATTTAACATTTGTATTAGTCAAAGAATTCTATGTGTAGTCATATTGGTCTCTGTAAACACTTCTTGTGGTTGTGGACTTTTGTTGTTAGACAGTCCTTCCTGGACCAATTCTTTCTATAGGTTTTGTGCCATGGAATGTTTAATAATCCTTTCTTCAACTCTTTAAAAATCCAGTCTCTGAAAGCCCAGGGTACATGTCAAAGTACACACAGTACCTTGTTTATCATGAGATATGATAGGGTCCCTTCTACCTAAGATTCCTGTCATTCTGTTCCAAAAGTCAGTTTCTCCTTCCTGGCCAAGTCCACTGTAATAGTTCCCCTCATTGCTTCTTTCACTTTTTGGAAGATAGAGAACATAGAGAACAGACTAACAAGATATGATTCAAGCCTCAGTATGTAACATTCAAAGGAATTAACGACTGTATGCATTTTCCCAGCACCAAGTCTCATCCTTAAGGGATTCAGATAGCTGAGGCAAATATGGAGAAGAATGGACAGCTATGGAAAGATGATTCATTCTTTTAGGGTATTAAGGTCAAAACTAGAGCCTCAAAAACAGCATTTACCTAATGATACCCTGAGATTCTATAAAATGGCTTTGCTATCATCTCTTTGCTATCACCATAAAAGGAGAAATGTCAGATTGGGAAAAGGGCTGGCAGTCTTAACCAGGACTACTATCAGGGGCTATAGCCTTCCCCTTTCTTGCAGATCAATTTAGCGTTTATTTGAAAAGGGAAAAGGCGACAGGATAGTGAGTTACTCGTTTTACGTTTGTAACTATATTACAATGTAAATGAGTTAATTATAACCATAATCACACACTTCTATGTTATATCTGTCCATGTGGAAGTCTTCTGTTCTGGACTATGAACTGCCCAAGACGTTGGGCACAGGTACATCAAAAGGATGAAGGGCAGAAGATGAAATATGCAATGACAATAGTTTTTAGCCTGTCCTTTTGTATTCAGTTGTTTAGCTCTACCTGGAAATTTGTCTGGACACTGAAAAATGAAATTGGCTCCTTATCAGGTCCCTATTTTGGGGGGTATTCTAATAATCTTCCACAGTCCCACCTGTGCAAAAATGAAGGGAAGGAGTTAATGAAGCTTCCTGTTTGGACCAATATCTAAATCTTATGCTCCAGGTTCCTGTGCAAATAAACCAAAATAGTCTGTGCAAACTTCCCTTGGAAAACTATTTTAAGTCAACAAATATTTGAACAGTATACATTTGTTCTTTAAAAGGCATTCTACTTCCTACGAAGATGGAATCAGTTAGGGATAAAGATGAAAACCTACTTAAAATTCATAGTTAGTGAAGGACGATCCAATTCATGGACTTTATTTCTTTCTCGTCTCAGATGGATAATTGTTCATTGAAATATTCTGCCTTGATTTATAATGGAGAAATGTGTTTGAATTTTGCAAGACTTATACTCTACAACAAGGAGTCAGGAATAACAAATACAATTTCATGGGCTGATATCTGGCTCTGGAATCAAAGACTCCCTTCAGAGCCCACCTCTGATACTTATACCTGGGTGACCTTGGGAAAATCCCTTGCCCTCGCTAGTATTACCACCTGTAAAATGAGTGGCTTGGGCTAACGGTTCCTCCTAGCAATCTGATCATCAAAATAAGTTTTATCCTAAATACTCTCTAAAAGAGTCTAAAGTCTGTGTTTATATGTGTTTTGGGTAGCAGAATGGATAGAGTACCTGGTCTGAGTTCCAGTCTGGCCTCAGACACTTCCTAGCTATACAACGCTGGGCAAGTCACTTAACCCTGTTTACCTCAGTTTCCTCATCTGTAAAATGAACTAGAGAAGAAAAAGGCAAACCGCTCCAGTATCTCTGCCAAGAAAACCCCAAAGGGTGTCACAAAAGAGTTGGACATGACTGAACAATAACAACAAATATGATATTTGCATATTTATATATATATTATATGTATTATATACCCTTTCTCATACACACACATACACACACATGCATACACAGGAATAAAAAAAAATAGAAACACAATTTTAAAAATTAGCTTTGTTCTACCTGCACTTCAAACAATAGCTAGTGATGAGTAACAATCACTCAGAATTCAATAACAGTTTATTAAAGTGCTTACTAACTGCAAAATACTTTATTTAGTGGAAGACACAAAGATGATTCAGACATGATCCCGGCTCTCCTGAAACTTACAATATAGCAGGTATTGCCATAATTATAGTGCAGAATAGAGGATGTTAAAACCTCAAGAGAGATACACTATCCTATATAGTAATGAATAAGGGAAAGATTATTTCAGACCGTGAAATAAGGGAGGACTTCATGGAGAAGGCAACATGTAAATCGGCGATGGAAAGATGGCTTGAATTTTAATATTTTGAGATTATCATGGTTTTGCCCGGCAGCTGCTATAGACTGTGAGGTGAGTTGGAACCTGACACAATCTTGCTAAGAAGTTTGACTGAACAGGTGATGGTCAGGGAGTCATTCAGCAAGTATTTATTAAACACTTACCTTGTGCCAGGCACTGTGTTAAGCAAAAAATAATAATAATGCAAAAGTCCCTGCCCTTAAGAAGCCTATTTTCTAATTTTGGAGATATGCAAATATTTAGGTATGCATAAGATAATACAAAGTAAATTAATATGATCTGAAAAAGGAAGGCATTCACTACTGGAGGACTGAAAACAGCCACTTACAGGAGTTGGAATTTGATCTGAGTCCTGAAGGAAGTCAGGGAAACCAAAGGGTTAGGGTGGAGGAGCAGAGCTTTCCAGGCTTGAGGGGACAGTCAGTACAAAGACATGGGAGATGGGAAAGGAATAAACATTTTATATAAGCGTACTATGTACCAGGCACTATACTAAGCACTTTTAAAAATATGTATATATCTTATTTGAAGTTCACAACAACCCTGCTAGGTAGATGTGTAATTATCCCTATTCTGCAGTTGAGGAAACCAAGGCAAACAGAAGTTAAGTGACTGGTCCAGAATCGCACAGCTAGTAAATATCTAAAGTCAAATTTAAACTCAGAACTTCTTGATTCCAGGCCCAGAGATCTATCCACTGCACCACCAGCTGCCTAGAGGAGATGAGAGACAGAGTAACATGTTTGAAGAACTACACAAAGGAAATAAAAATGAGTGACAGCTGCATGGACAAGTGACAAAGGTGACCCACCTGGTATCTCATTCTATAGCCACCAATCTCAGGATACCACTATAAGAAACCATGAGTTCAATGATCTTAGGAAACCATGGATAGACTTGCACAAAATAATGCAGAGCAAGATGAACAGAACCAGGAGAATATTGCATATAGTAACAGCAATATTGTTTTAAGAACTACTTTGAGTGAATAAGTGATTTTGTCTATAATAAATATCCAAATTAGCTATAAAGGATATATTTGTATCCAATGGTAGCCATCTCTAGGGAAGGTTGGGTGGGGGAAAGAAAACAAGTGAAAAAGGTTACATGATTATTATATATTTAAAATTACATATATTTTATATATAAAATACATATTATTATATATTTAACATATTTGTATCATAATATATTTTATACATATTTAAAAGTTGTACATAATAGATGTGCAGTTTCATGTACAATCATCTTTTTTCTATTCTCCTGTTATGGAAATACTTGCTTTATTTCTTAAGTCCAGAATAAAATAAATTTTTAAAATTATTAATGTCACTGGGAAGAGGAGAGAAGCACACTCTCAAGACTGTCTAGTGATTTCAACCTTAGACTGATAGGAGGCCAGTCTTTCGAGCGAGAGGAGTTGGGTCTGAATCTCAGTCGTACCATTACTCTTTATATGATCTTCAACAAGTCATTCATTCCCCTGCTCTAGGTTTCAGTTGTTTTCTCATGTATAAAATGAGGTTGGATTAGATGACCTTTGAGCTCCCTTTCAGCTTTAATTCTATGCTGTTTTGAACCTCCTTCACAGGGTAATGGAACATCAGATAAGATAAGGTACTTAAAATAGATTATAAACCTTTAAGGACCATATAAATTCCTGTTGTTGTTTTCATAGTAATAATTATTATTTCTGTTCCTAGTCTTATTATTCCCCTTTTTCTTTCTCAGTGAAGGCACTGAGTAGCTCAGCTTACCTAGTGGTGGTTTATCAACCCAAAGTACAGACACAGCGTTGCTTACAATCTCCTTGCCTGTTTTGTGGGGATTATTTGGTATTGGGTTTTGCCTTTGTGCAAGGGTTTCCTTGGGTCAAGCCTTTTCTAGATGACAACATGGGGTGAGTGACCTCCCCTCCTTTCACCCCTAGACAAACCACTGTAAGAATAAAGCCAGCCTTGGATACAGAGGCTCTACTGTACAAAGAGTGGCAGAGTCTTCAAGTGCAATCTTGACTTGAACCAGTTCAGTCTGAATATTATCAGAAAGTCCCTCTTTATATTGGCCTATCAGGGCCATGTCATTAGAAAATGAGCCCTTAGTTCTGTATCAGAAAAAGGCATTGGAATCTTCTACCACTTAGCCCCTCTTCTGGCTGATCTGCTCAATGCATGGATAACATTCCCCTTCCCCAGGACCTCAGAAAAAGGATTTCTTCTATATTAGCATCCACCAAGCAGCTGGTCAAATGGGTGTAAGAAGAGGCCCCATTTTCACTTCTTAGCGTGGAAGTTTTGGGAGAACTTCTAGGATAGCCTGGATTTGGCTACAAAGACTGCTAGCTCATTGGTTCATCTCAAAAAACTTATCTGCCAAAATGAGTGAACCTAGCACAGGCTGGTGGATAGGAAGTAGGGTTGGACCAACTGCCTGTGAAGCTAGGCACTTTCTGTCTTGAAAAACTTTAAAACCCTTAAGAACCCTGATCAACACAACTGTCAGTCAAGTATCTCCCATGTACAGCAAAGTGTAAAACAGGGAGGGAGTGGCAACAGAGGATGCATGCACCTGTGCATCAAAATACTTATATCAAGGAGAGAACCAGAAGGGACTACATGTGGAAAGCACCAAATGATATCTCAGACCACGAAACTGACTCTCTCTAAACTGACAAGAAAGGACTGATGACCCACTTGGGAGTTATTTCAGAAGGAGCTATGAGTATGCAGCCATATCATTGACGGGCTGGAGCAAAACATCAGCATCAAATTGGAAGACAGGATAAAGAGCAGAAGACACGGTGCAATCACAAGAATTCCAGTCTGAATGATTTAGGCAGGGTATATGTTTATCATTATTATAATTTATGTTTATTGTATGAAAAGGCACTGTAATACAATGGAAAGAGTGCAGAATTTTACATCAAAGGACCCAGGTTCTTCCACTCTAGGTTCCTACCTCTGTCAATTAATATCTGTGTGATGGTGGAAAAATTGCTTCATTTTTTTCATTGGTAAAGTGAGAGGGTAAGACTAGATAACTATTAAGGTCCTTTATTTCTCCAAATCTATTATAGACACACACACACGCACACACACATACACATCATATTAGGAGAGACACTTTGTTAGCAGAAAACCTTTTTTTTGTTGTTGTTATTGATCTGTGTGTTACTGTTGTGTCTGACTCTGTGTGACCCCATTTGGAGTTTTTTTGGCAAAGACACTGGAGGGCTTGACCATTTCCTTCTTCAGATCATTTTACAGATGAGGAAACTGAGGCAAACAGGGTTCAGTGACTTGCCCAGGATCATACAGCTAATAAGTGTCTGAGGATAGACTTGAACCCAAGAAAATGAGTCTTCCTGACTCCAGGCCCAGCATGCTATCCACTGTACTACCTAGTGGCATATATGTATGTACATGTATATATACACACACCCATACACATGTGTATGTAACACGTACAGGTATATATACACACATGTATGTAAGTATGTATAAAGTGCTTTAAGGGCTCAAAATACTTTACATATTGTCTCAGTGGATCCTCACAAAAAACCTTTGAAATAGCTGCTATTCTTATAGAAGGCAGTGTAAAAGACTCTTTGCTAACAAGGTATCTTTCATAGATAGGTTAAAAATCGTTCAAAAGTCTATGATAGATACTGTTCAATGGTCTGCAGAGCATATTAGCAATAATGTCTATGATTTGCACATGAGAACTGGTGTGAGTGATATAATCAAGGCCAGAAATGGAGGTGGTTTAGTCACATCAGGAGCCCAAGATAGAAGAATCAGACTGGTATCAACAAAAGCTTAATCGAGTCAGTTAAGCTAACCAAGTATGTCTACGGCATACAAATCTGCTTGAACAGTTAATACACAAAAGTTCTGAGATTTTTCTCAGAAGAGGGAAACCTCCCATTATGGGAACTCATCTATGACCGAATATGTAAGACCTGGTTGGTCCTTTGTTCCGGAAGAGAAGCAAAATGACATCACTATGTTAGAGTGACTGATCAGACCAATACGAACGTGGAATGTTCTACCACACATTAGGCACAAATAGTGCATATGAACATTTGGGGTAGATTTGCTGAATTTGTAAGACCTGAAGAACTGCTTGAGGTTCATACAAGTTAAGGGACTTTCAAGGTTCACACAGCTAGTTATCAGAAGCAGGATATGAATTCTGGGCTTCCTGATACTAATTTCAGTACTTTCTGTAACATCGTTCACTCACAGAGAAAGAATACAAGGAAACTTGCTTCTACCTCACCACCACTATTGGCTTCCAATTTTGGTCTGGCTCTGGGAAAAAAAGCTTTATACATAATCACAACCCAGGAAATCAGTTCTATCCAGACATAAACTGACCCTGAATGGCCTAAGGCATTTAAGGTTTTATATGTACCATATTACAATGAAGTAGCCAAAGAGAGGCTAGGGTTCTGCCAAAGATTTTTTTTTAATTCCCACACTTGCATGAGTGCACCAATTACAATCAATGAATAGTGGGTTGGTAAATTCTTTTTGGCACCATGCGGTTCTACTCTATAAGTTCAACAGTCATAGCTGGCTGCCAATGCTATGTCTCCACAGAGTGGGGTAGGAGAGAGAACCAAGGCCAATCCAGCCTGCATTTTTCCATCCTTTGATTAATGGTACACACAGATGGAGCTATAGAGATCCCTTTTTGATTCATTCTAATCCCACATCAGTTCAACACTTGAATTGAGAATTAATTTATGAAATTATGACACAGAGGCAGGCACTTCTGGTTCTTTGGGTACTCACTGAGAAAGCTCTCAGTGGTAGCAGGAAACAGGGTGGTAATCACACTTTAATAACCACAGAGGGTGTGGGAGCAAACAGTTCAGAGAACAGAGAGACAAGTGACAAAAGGGGGAAAGAGGCAGACAGCACAGGGACAGGAGACAGCCCATGATGGTGAAGTATGAGGAAGAGGAAGGAGAGCATCACTCATGAGTTGGAGTTGGGAGCCATCAAGCAGCATGGACCCTTAGGAGATAGAAGCATGCTCAGGTGGGCAGGGGTTTGAAGTCTCATTTTTATAGTTATTTTGAGGAGATACAGACTAGCTACTATTAGTCTGATTAGTTCACTAACACCTAAATCATTTCAGAGTTATCAGTCAAAATTTAGTTACTGTGTCTTCATTATCTCAAAACTGTCAGCCCCATTAGGCCACCTCTTGGTCTTTAATGTGGAAGTTTTGAATTTGTCTGAGAATTACATGTCACGGGACCAAGGGCACTTGGGTGTGAATTTTGGTTAAGAGATGATACAATTATGTGCTTCTTTAGTCTTTGGGATCGTTTGTACATGACTTTCAGTTTTCCTTTGCAATCTTATTTCCTGCTTATTGCCCCTTTATACTGGCTATTTCTAGATTTACTATACTGACTAGAAGGCAAGAAAGGTGGTCAGGGGGACCAGAATAAGATACAATTTTAAAACAATACTCTATGGAATATTTACAAGAATCACATGGAATGAGAAAGCATGAAGGGGTCGCAACCAGCACCTGGTGATACAATTCAATTCAGCATACATTAAATACTTACTGTGTATTGTAGTAGGGGAAAGTTTTTAAAAAATGGAAATTCTCAAGGAACTTACATTCTATGGGAGGTATAACAAGAGCATACATGTTGATGATATAAGGCAGTGGAGAGGGAAATGTTTGATTTGGAATCAGGAGAGATCTGAGTTTAAATATTGACTATAACCCTGTGTCACTGTGGTAAGTTGCTTAACTTTTTCAAGCCTCAGTTTCTCATCTATAAATTAAGGGTAACAATATTTAGAGTGCCTTCTTTGTAAGTGGCAGCATGACACAGCAACAGACTCTGATTTAGAAAAACCTGGGTTCAAATCCCACTTCTGACATCCTGGTTGTATGACCCTAAGTTTCTTACCCTCTCATTGCCTTGGGCAGAGCAAGTGCTTCTCTAGAATGATGGAGAAAATTTTTTGACTAGTATTAAGGCTATAACAATGAAATCACAGGTCTTTAAAAAAAAAAAGAGCTGCCTATCACACTTGAACATCAGGTGAGATAACGTGTGGAAAGTGTTTTGTACTCCTTAAAGTGCTGTACAAATTGATTAGTCTCTGCACAGATTTATCCAGACGTTGAAGCATCTTGAGAGCTGAGACATCTAAGCAAAAGCAGATAAAGTCATGCCATACACCCTATGGCAGTTGACAAATGCTGGTTGATGATTTCATGATATTCCATGTAACTATTAATCAGTCAGGCAACAAACATTTATTAAGTACTGACTATGTGCCAAGAATTATGCTAAACATCAGAGGTACAAAGAAAGGCAAAAACACAGTCCAGATCCTCCAGGAACTTATATTCTGATGGAGGAGAGAATATGTAAACAACTGTATCCATGGGAGATATATAGAGAGTGTAAATAGGAGATAATCTCAGAAGGAAGACATCAAGAGAAGAGAGGGAGACCAGGAAAAAAGCCTTGTGGGATGTAAACCTTTTTTTAAAGAAAGGCACTATGATATTGAATATATTCACCTTAGTGTTAAGATACCAAACTTCTTCCCACCCCTCAAACACTAGCTGTGTGACCTAGGGCAAGTCCCTTAACCTTTCTGTCCCTCATCTTCATCAGTGAGACTGGGAGTGGGGGAGGGAACTTGATGTTCTACCTCTAATTCTATGATCCTCCAAGACATTTTAAATCATCTCTGTTTGCCTTCCAATTTTTCATTCTTGGATCATAAAACATACTGTGCTCTTAAAGGATCAAGCGGAAAGGAGAACCCTTGAGAGACTGGCCCTCGGTGCCCCTGCCAGACTGCACCTGAATCAGTCCCAGGGGAAATCGCTCAAGTTAAAGTCTGTACCTGTTAAAAGGCAAGTTGTCGTGATCTCTTACTTTTCAACATTTGTAGTAGATCGTTGAATCAGTTTGATGATATTGAATATATATCTGTCATCTCTAGAGTGTTGTGCTGAGGAGAGGAGCCAGATGAGGCAGGCTGAAAACCTCCAAATCTCAGGCAGGCATTCAAGAACAGAGCTTCACTGTGAAGCAAGGGGCTGTAACTTTACACAGAATTATCTCGATTAGCCAGAGGGTGGAAAAACAAGAAGACTCTTGCTCTCGGGGCTGGGGCTTACAGAGAATCCATTTCACGCATTCTAAAGACATCACCGGAAGCCCAGTCCTCCCTCCCTCTGCCCCAGACTCCACCCTTGGTCCTCCCTCTAGGAACCTTGAAAATCTTGCCCACACAGAAGTCATTCATTGAAGTTCATAGACTTGAGAGCTGAATGGGATCCTCTGGTGGCAGAAGCTCTTAGCGAGATCCATGAACTTGATGTTTTTTTTAGCCTATTGGTAATTTTCAATATAATTCGTTTTCCTTGTAATCCTGTGTATTTTATTTTGTACTTAAAAACATTATCTGAAGAGTCCATAGGCTTTATACAGATTGAAAAGGAGTCCATGACTCATAAAAGGCTAAGGCCCCTTTAGCCTTGGTTTAGCCCAAGTGATTGGTTCTGCCCTCCAGTCTCATAGCACAATTGTTACTCATGTGCTTTGCAGTACAACCTCCCTCGCTCAAGAAGAGCAAATTTGATTACAGCACAAATAACTCTTTCCTTCATGTCTTTCCGAGATAAATGAGTCTAATTCGATATTCCTTCCCGATAAATAGGTATTAGTAGGAAAATAACTTGTTTGAACAAGATGTTTCTATTTTCCCTTAACTCTTTAAGCAGCAGTTTCTGTTTTTAAAATAAATTTGGAAGAACCAGTGTTCAAAGGATATACATGATTTTCAAAGGAATTCAAAGTTATAAATGACCAAATAACAACATACTCTAAATCATGACTAGTAGGAGAAATGCAAATTAAACAACTCTGATATGATACCTCATCTCTTGCAAATCAGTAAAAAATTGAAAGTATGGGAACAATCTGTATTGGAAGGACTGTGGAAAGGCAGGTGCACTGATATGCTGTTGGAGAAAATATGAAGTGTCCAACCATTCTGAATTTCAATCTGAAATTATACAAGAAATGGAAATAAATGATCTATACTTCTTGATGGAAGAATTTCATTACTGGCCATGTATCACCAAGAAAATCAAAGACTTCCAAAGACAAATACCCAGCATATCCCCAAACAACCATAACAACCATATTCTCAGTAGTAAAAAAAAAAAAAAAAATAGAAACAAAGTGAGGATCCATTGATTGAATAATGATTGAAAAAACAAACTAAGATGTATGAATGTAATGGACCATTATTAAGCAGTAAGATGTAATAAAGTTTAGGAGTTAAGATATATGTAGGAAGAAGCATTCAGAGAGTACTGTTCTGGGTGCACAGGGAAATGAAAAGATGAAAAGTATGGAAATTAGAATTGTGTAAAGAGATGTGATACCTTGCAGTATGAAAGAAGAATGAAATAAACAAACCTACAGATTAATAAACACAATGAGCATAGTGAGAACTCTTGGCTGGCCACTTGTACCCCCTAACTCAGATGCAG
The DNA here is from genome assembly GCF_028372415.1 of Notamacropus eugenii. Taxonomy (NCBI): domain Eukaryota; kingdom Metazoa; phylum Chordata; class Mammalia; order Diprotodontia; family Macropodidae; genus Notamacropus; species Notamacropus eugenii. The sequence goes on along the minus strand of NC_092874.1, from coordinate 62,883,601 downwards.
GATCATCACCCCGAGCCTCCAAATCCCTTATTCCAGGGCTAGGGTTCTTGTATCTGGATAAAGAGAGGAGGGGTCGGTGGTCTCATCTGGGGTGCAGTCACACTAAGGAGAGACCATATCCCAAGATGAAGCCACCATCTTGAGGACCAGGGAAGGAACTCCCCTAGGCAAACATTCCCACTTACTTGATTGTACCATTCTCTTGGATGGTGCTAGCAGTACTCCCTAAATTCTTGCCCTGGGTCAAGGTTCAAGTTGCCAGTTGCATAACCCTAGTCATGGCACCGCCCCCATCCTGTCTTATTCCTTCAGGGATCCCCACAATCATATGAAGTTCAACAAGTACTTATACTTCAGAGTACATTCAAATAAGAAGCTTGGGAAAATACAGAAATGAAATGTCTGCAGCTCACAGTTATGTAAAGGGATATGGCATCTCACAATAATTCACATTTCTATAGCATTGAAAGCTTTACAAGACAAACTCTAATTCACAACTATCCTATAAAGTAGGCAGTACAAATATCACAACTCACACGTCACAAACAAGGGAACTGAGCCTAAAAGAAGCTAATTAATTTGCTCAGGGTCGTGTTAAAGCCAGGATTTGAATCATGTCTCCTGATCCCAAGTCCAATTGTCTATCTACTATATTATACATATACATAAGTATAAGATGTTATATATTTGATCTACAGAAAAATATTGTTGCTTATTTTACATGACATTATAGATCTGGATTTGGAAGGGACTTCAGAAACTCCCTAGTCCAACCTCTTCTTTTAATAGTATATTTTACAGAAAACCAAGGGCTGGGTGGTTAGGTGACCTGTCCTAGAACGCCAAGGTAGGCATGTTCACTCTCTGTCTTCAAAGCCAGTGCTCTTTGCATTGACCTACATCTCCATGTCTTATCCTGAGTCTTTTAAAGGGATGGCTGACAGTGTTTTTCACCTCCAGAGATAACAAATCTGATTAAAGTTATGAAAGTTTTCATCTTAAATTGGGTCCTGGGAATCGATCTGTAAGATGCCTTGTAAAATCTCCCCAAATCTACCCACAGGTCCTCTGCCCATCAAATCGAACCACTTTCCCACCTGCTCACACTATGGTTCACTGGCTCCTCTCAGGAGCCCATGAAATCCTACTGAGAACACAAAACTGAAACTACCAGGAAAAGGAGCCTGGGGGCTTCCCTCACCCACTTCCTGGAAAACCAACTTTAGAAGAAGAAATTTTAAGAAGGGAAATGTCCCGTTTCTATTTATTTGGTTGTCTCATCTTCTTAAGGCTGATATCTCTTAGGCCCAGAAGGTAACATCCCTGGAGGAATATGACTCTCTAGTATTTATATATCAGCATAATTGTCCACATTGTTTTCTGCTTTTGAAGCTTAAACTTTGTCATAAGTGGTTGCTAACTGTCTTGACATGGTCCAAAAGTCAGGCTTGCTGGGCTGGGTTTTCTGACTAACCAAATCCCTGAGAGAACAAACTCACTTTGCTCCCAGATAAAGGATTCTCCCCTTCCTCTCCCATCATCTTGAGGTGCTTGTGTTTTTATAGAATTATCTTGAGTACAATACTCTTTTCTGGCATCCCCTAGGAGCTTCCTCCCCCTGGCTCTCTCTTTCAGCTGCTTGGTATCATCAGAAAGCCCTGTTCCTGAACTGAATCCCAAGCCCCACCTCCTCCCTCCCATTCCAGGCTGTGGCAACTAAGTCTGCTGAAAGCCAGGGCAGACACTGTTAGCATTTTGGCAGGGACTGCCTTGGTTGGGATAGGAGCATATTGAAGTAACATATTGAGTCTGAAATAGAAGAAAACCCTGGGAGCAGTGTCAAAGTGTCCTTCCAGACGCTGGCGGTTACCCATGGCAAAAAAAGAGCATGGCATGATAGAGCAGGACCCAAGAGCTGCCCCCCCCAACCCCCAAACTGCAGCTAGAGGGCCTCTTGGCTTTGTTTTAGGCCCTGTGGGCCACACTGACCTAGCCTTTGAGGACACATGGCTCTTCCTGGGAAAGGACTTTCAATCCTTCATATACAACAAGGAAAATGAAGCCAGATTAGATAGGGACAGAAGTCATGCTCCATTTTTTAAAAAACAAAACAAAAAGATTGGTTAGCTCAAAAAACAAAGGATAAAATTCACTTTATCATACTAGCAGCCTACGCACCTTCACAACAGTGTATTCAGTTCAATAATTATCAGGTACAAGGGATTATTCCGGGTCCTCATAGGCAAAAACAAAACAGTCCCTACCTCCATGGAGTTACCTATGTGTGTACATACATATATACATACATATATACGTACCATAACACATACATATGTACATATGCTTTTGAAGCTTAAACTTTGCCCTTAAGGGTTATTAATTCTGATGAGATCCCAAAGCAGGGCTTGTTGGGATGGGTTTTCTAACTAAAAATGTCAAGTTTACATTGCTCCCAAATATATATGAATGCATGTATGTATGTGTGTGTATATGTATAGATACTTGCATGTATATTATATCATTTTAGAAATTTTTAATTCCTTTTATTATTTGAGATTCAGGGCTATTTTCCTGCAAGTTTGAATTAACCAAAACTGTAGTTTAGTATTAACCTCCCTTGAACAAAAGCTGTCCCACGAGATGTAAAAATATACTTAGATCCTTAAGAATTCCTTAGATAAGGAGCCAGAGGAAGACTCTCAGCTGGCCCTAATTTCTTGACGACTGTTAAATCCTCTTCCTCAATTAGTCTACTTGTGAATCCTCTAAATACAGTGTAATGTGTAAACTTAGTTAACCTCTAGAATTTGCTACAGGATTGTGACTCTGTTCAACTTTTATGACATTAAAGAAAGTATGGGATTATGGCTCTATCTTCTACTTTTATAGCCTAAGAAGGATGTACAAATTTGCAATAAGTACAAGAATGATTTCTCTGTCACTCTGACATAATTTTGCCTATAAGAAGCATTGTCAGAATCCTCATCATGGTTCAAGTTTTCTCTATTGTACTGGAGCATAATAATAAAACCTACATTTTTACTTCCATAACTTCTGTGTTGGGGTAGATGTATATTTGCCAGCATTTATCTACTACGTGAACTCAGAGAGTAAATATTTCTCCCATAAAAGTATGAACCCATGATATGCATTGGCGTTACATGTGTAGCAGATAAACATGTGCATTATGTATGATATGTCGTATATATGACATATTAATGACATATAATATGCATATACATACACAGCCTTGCTCTCATGGAGTATGTGTATATACATGTATATTTGTGCAATTTGTATAGATAAATACAGACATGTACACATAAATATGTGGGGGTATATATGTGTATACACGTAATATACATGAATACACACAAATGTTATATATCACATCATACATCATATATGTGATATCATTTTATGGCACATAATATTAATATATATTGCCCTGCCCTCATGGAATACATCAAATACACATATGTGTCTGGTCACATGGTAGAAAATTTGCTTTTTAATATACATGTTATACATGATAGACTGTATGTTCTATATCAATGGTATATAATGCATACATATGCATGTGATATATGCATGTATATATGTGTGCACATATGCACAACACAACATATTCTGTATCCATGATCTATAACATGGGTATATATATATGTATACGTGCTTGGTAAATACTTTCCTAGTATCTCCCCCTTGCTAATCTATACGCTCCTCAAGGGTGGGGGTTGTATCATATCTGTCTCTGCATCACCAGGACCTGACACATAGTGAACATTTAATAAATGTTTGCTGATACTGATTGATTTCCTGAGTGCCTTCCGTATGTTCAGAGATAAATAAGCACAAACAGAAAACAAATGCCAAGTAACTGGGTGGATGATGAGCTCTAGGAGCTGGGGCAGCGAGGAAAGGACTCTGTAGGAGGTGGCCCTCCAGCTCAGCTTTAAGGGGATTCGGGATTCAGACAGGCTGAGGGAAGGAGGGAAAGCATGGCAGGAATGAAGGTGAGGAAGTGGAGAATTAGAATACTCAATCCCTCATTTTTAACTTTAAAACTTAGAAAGGATTGTCAGCACATTGAAATTAATACTGAGCCAATAGGAAACTGCACCCAAACAATGATGTCGAGAAACCCCGGGACGGATTTGCTGCTTGCCTGCCAGCCTACCCACCCTTTGAAAAGGCCAGAGCAGAACACTCATCTTTTTCCTTTTTCTATGAGGTGTTCATCTAATTAGAAGTCAACATCATTCTCATATTCATGGCATCTTACCAAATAGAACTTCAGTAAACTGCTTTAGCATCTCTTCTTCTGTCTGTGCTAATGACCAACAAGGACAAATTCTGGGCAGTGCCCATCAGGACAGAGTGGCCCTGCAGCAATGGACAGGTTGGGGAGAGTGCTCCGGAGACACTGGCAGGCACACAGTGCCTCCATTCTGAAACGCCACAATCCCCAGCTTCCTCCTAAGCCTTGTGAAGGGAGTGAAACCTGATCAGTCTCCCAGCTTGTCCTCCAAATTTCTCTATTTTTCACCACGGTAAGCTCGGAGTTGAATAAGCCCATACATACCTTTGAAATGGTGTTATTGAATTCTAATCAAAGGTTTATTTCTGCTTCTCCTCTACATGTTCATACAGGCCTTTTTCATTCTGTTTTAATCTAGCCTTGGGCTGTGATATCACCAAATATAAGCCACATAGGATCAGGCTTGGTCATCATTTGGATGGAAAACATGGAAAAACAAAATAAAAGCCCTGTTGGGTTTCCTTAGGACATTTTCCTTTCCAAGGCATTATAGAACCAATGCCTCAACATGTCACTAAAGGAATTATCCTGCTGAGGACACCTTATTGTGAGACATGAAATCAAGATATTGGCCCATTTGTAATTATCTGAAAACCTCTGGATAATTTTAAGACTAAGAAAGGAAAGAGATACATTGTGGTCTAGACTGCACTTCAGACGTGGAGTTAACAGCCCACAACCTTAAGTTCTAGTTTCAGTATGATTTTCTGAGTGAATTTAAGGTATTTTTTTCTTTCTCAATTTTTCTAGCCAAAAAAAAAAAAAATAGGGAGAAAATACTACTTTAAAGATGCAGGAATTCCCCAACTATTTCCTTGGTTTTAGGTAAAACAACATTACAGGGGACAGACAGTCAGCATCACAAATAACTATATAGAACAACAGTTGCCATCATTTTTTTTAATTCCATGAACCTCTTTAAGTAACAACAACAAATATGTATTGTGTACTCTCAGGATACTTTAATATACTACTCATAATATTCTGCAATCATTTTCTCCTTAGAGCATCATTAAAGAATTTTTAGCATGAAACCCTTGAACCACTAAATGGCAAACGCTGGTGTAGATGAAAGATTTGTTCATGGAAGAGAAAAAGAATAAATGCCAGTAAATAGTATTCTGGATCAAATAAGATCCAGTGTTTTCTGGCTAGTGTAAATCTATTCTTCTTCTTTCAGAGAAAATTATATATTCAATTATGTTATTAGGAGTTTTGCATGCTATATGAACCATTGAAGGTAAACAATAAATATTTTTGCTGTCAGTATTATGAAATATCATATTTGGGTGGAAATTTAGTTTGAAAGTAAATATAAATTGTTTGGGAGAAAAATAAGACATATTATTTTAGTTTATTTTAAATCACAACTGAAGAAAGAAAATTGTGTGTGTACTTGGGGTGGAGGTAGAATCACTTTATAATTAATCCCCCAGGAAATCTAAATTTGTTATAATGGGATCTTGTTTTAAGTACGTTACTAGAAATTACATCCATTATCTACAAGATTTGGAGACAGAATAGAGATAACCAATAAGATAAATGACCAATGAGGTTGGGTTTTTTTAAAATGTTGTAAACCTGAGAAATGAAAGAAAAGGTATGCGTGCATGCATGATGCACATACACACACACACATGCGCATGCAGGTGCAGCTCTGCTTTCTTGATTTTAATATGTTTTGGGTATTGGGTTGGGTTTTTATAACAGCTTAGGTATGGTTAGGTGGTTGAGATTTCTGAAGTGGGAAAGGGTGAGGAGTTGCTGGGTAATTATTAGTTGATGGCTGGATGAAAGGTAAGTAAGAGTCTAAGCTACAGCTTTTTTATCTTCTATCCTCTTTTAATGCAAATATCACCTTAGTGAATCCTTTAGGTAGAAGGAGTATCAGCTACATGGACAGAGACCAGAGAATACTTGTACTGTTTTATTGGTTGTATAGAATTTGCTATAATCAAATCGAAACATTGATTCTGTGAGCCATCTGCCAGGTCATGGAAATAACTCTGTTATACAGAAACCTTCTTTTGTCATTGTATCTTTTGTAACGAGATTTTTCCCTCTGTATATATGTGTGGGGTGGGGTAGGAAGAGGCTCAAAGAGGAGAGAGAGAGAGAGAGAGAAGACAGAGACAGAGACAGAGACAGAGACAGAGAGAGAGAGACAGAGACAGAGAGACAGAGACAGAGAGACAGAGACAGAGAGACAGAGACAGAGAGAGACAGAGACAGAGAGAGACAGAGACAGAGAGAGAGACAGAGAGAGTCTTTTAAAATGTCTTCTTGTATTTACTAAAAAAAAATACCTTTGAAAACGGCACACAGTTAATATTGTGTTCTTTTCTCAAGTATGGAAAGTCAAAGCAAATTTGAAGAAAAACAGTCAAATATTTTCAGAGGAATGGTGGCATTAAGTAATGTGTTTTGCAATGTATAGTCAAAACATTTAGTGCTTGAGTTTTAATGGAAAGTTAGCTGAAAAAGCTTGAGCAAATGTACATTTTTTTGTTCTGGGTGCTTGGACTAAAGATGACTTCCTTGAAGGTGCTTCAGCAGCCTCTCCCTCCCCTGCAGGATTGAGGGTGTGAAGGATTTTGCTTTTTTTCCACTCATCTGCATTTTCCCCATTAACTAAATCCCTTGGAAATTAAATTCAAAAATTATAGTTCACCGTTAAGTAAGGTTGGAAGGCAATGTGTTTTTGAATTTGGCAGTATCAACTGAACCCTTGTACGTACCTAGTGTTTGTCCCATTTTCCTCATGCAATTAAGTGTTGCTTGTTTTCATTGATTTTTGTAGACTCTGTCTTCATTCTGAGAGCTCTATTGGTAATCAGGTAATATCAAAAGACCTAAAGGAAGGTGCCTGGTGTTGGGCAGGCCTTCTTGTAAAGGATATGGAGGTGGGAGAGAAAGGGCAGACAATAGTTGTGCTAGATAAGAGGGCATGAATGGGATACAATCTGCACCACTGGAAAATGTATCCACATTAAAGAGACCATAGATGGACTGGGAGGAAGAGAACGAAAGGTGATTTCTTTCAGGAGTGTAGGGAACTCCCTCTACTGATGCCAATCAGCAATTGTACAGAAAACTTAAATCTTGAAGAATTGCTTAGAGAACTGAGAGGTTAAATCATACAGGGTAACCCAGTTAGTGTGAGTCAGAGGTAGGACTTGAAACCAATTCTTCTTGCATCGAAGACCACCATGCTATCCATTATACCATAAATCCACGAACATATTAAAATATCAAAGCATGTTCATAGCTTGACTTTGGGATTAAATAATGAATATGTTCAGTTTGGTATATCTATATGGTTAGGTTAAATTCTCCACCTGAATATCATAGTATTGTGCATCCTCTAGGTTCACTCTCCCCCAACCTCCATTACACTGGCAGGTTGGGTCCCCAAAAGTCACTTTATGATTCTAGGCATCACCCTGAAGGTCTATGGTTTATTTTCATTCCATTACTTACAAGCCCCCATCTTGTGTGTTCTCCCAATATGAATTGGCCGTTAAGAGTTCCCCAATATTGATTAATCAACATGAATTAGATTTTTCAAAGGAATTTTTACCAAGAAGACATAGCACAGACAAAAAGTATAATAGTCTCCCAAACCAAGAGTATTCTCTCCCCCCTTTATATCTTGATCCCTAGTGAGAGTGAGATCAACCTGAAAGTGGCTACTATCAAAGATTCCTGCCCCACCTTCCTCCCTCCTTCCTTCCCAATACACCAGATTCACTTCTGGGTATGGCACAGCTAAAGGAAAAGTCACTTGTGCTTGCAGGACTCAAGGTCTTGGCTGCTAAATTAAATCATTGCCGTTTAGCTCCTCACCAGATTGGACTACTAAAGTTACCAGTTCCAGTTACTTAGGGGTCTTGTGGTATTTTCCCAACCTTTCAAAACTCACTAGGTCACAACTTAGTCCATTCATCTCATTCATTCAAGATCAGGAAAGAAGAAATACAAGAAAAACAAAAGAAAAATTCACGTTCCCATGGTGGCTGGATGGAGCAACTCCTAATAGTCCTTCCTCCCTGAAAGCTATCTGGGAAGGAAGAAAGTTGGTCTATCCCAATCTTTTATGTGTACACTCAGTTGTAGTTTAACCAATTAAAAAGCTGTTAGCCACCAAGGAGTAAGCCAACAATAAACAGAGGAAACCTGTCCCTGCCCCGAAGCCAGGAGGGAAAGGACCCCTTTTCATGCATTTCTGGAAGCAGGCTCTCAAAGCCTCCCTGTGGATTGGCAGTAAGCTCAGAATGTGGACATGTTCTAAGGACTGAGCTCTCATTGGCCCATTCCTTCCCACCCCTATTACAGTAGTAACAGACTTTGGGATTCATGTAGATGTACAAGACACAAACAGTTTGGAAAATGCTTCCAGCATCTTTTAAGTAGAATATATTTAAAGGAATGGATTTCTTCCTCAGGAACATGAGTCATTCTCTCATGTAAATCTGCCTTATCATGTCACTGATGACTTCATCACAGTCACACAAATCTCTTAAAATTCTTTGAATTGTCTTGAATTGGTAGGCACTACATTTCCCTTCTTTTGTAAAGACCAAGCAAAAAAAGAAAAAAAATGGTATTTAATTCAGTATTTATTACCATATGCCTAATCGTATGCAAAGCATTGTGCTAGATACTGAGGATGCAGACAAAATCTAACAGTCCCAATGGTAACAGTAAGAGTCCCAAAATCTAACAGTACCAGATAAAGAAAGCGCAAAAGGGAGATGGTAACGACAAAAAAAAAAAAAAAAAAGGAAAAAAGGAGGTTTAAAAAGTGAGAAGGAAGAAAAAGGAGATTCAAAGCTTCAACCCCAACGTAAACCCTATCATTAGTTTCTTTCATAGAGATCTCATTTGTCTCACCCCCCCTTAAATAGGAAGATTTCTTGAAAATAAAAAGTTCACATTATTTTCATTTCTTAACTAGGCACCAGGAGAAGACTGCTATAAAACCTCTGAAAATAGTAAGCAATTAAAATGGCCCAGCTGTTTGTTCAGGCTTTTCCAATCTCCCAGGAACACAGCTCACACTGCAGTTTGAGCACATACAGTTTCACTGGCTTGCAGCCACTATTGATGTCACAGTCAGACAAGCCTGAATGAGGGCTGGGCCTTAATAGGAAAAAATTCTGTTACTTGAATTTAATTTAGAAACATTAATTCACATCGTGTGTGATTAAAACTTTTTTAATTAACCCAAGTGCAAGGCAGGTAATGCAGCATCTTCACAGCTTCCTAAAAATGACTATATAGGACTTTTAAAATGTAATATATTACATTTACAAGGTGGTTTTAGCTCATTTGAACTTGAACAACAAATGAATATTCTAAAATCCTTGACAAAGCATCATCAATATACGTGATGCAGTATGGGAGATCCTTGTTTGGAATAGGGGAGCTACAGAGAAGGTCAATCTACTTGCAAAATAATTTGCACATATTATAAACTTTCAACTAATTTAGAATTGATTGATTTGCTGTTTTTTTATGTGAACAGACCGACCACTGAGCATACATTATATGACTCTCTAAAATAACACATAATTAATGTGTTAATTTTCAGTACTTCTACCCACCATCAATTACATAAAGGGCACAAGTGTAAAAATAAAGAAATAAGTAAATAAATAAATTGATGAATATGGTCTAGGGCTATTCTCCAGACGTTAATTAAATAGGCAACTCTTGCTTTAAAATATGTAAACTCTGACTTTGTTCAGTTTAACAGGGAAGGAATATCAGAAAGGACTTGGGAGTGAGAGTTGAAAAGGTCACCTCATCCATCTGCTTCATTTTTACAGATGAGGAAACTGAGGCAAATAGAGGCTAAGGGGCTTGCCCAAAATTACACAAATATTTCATATGACTGCCAAAAAAATGATAGTGTATCAGACTGATATTTAAGTCAATACTCGGCTGTGCCAATTCGAACACAGCTCCTCTTCTCGACTCTTTATCTGGTGCTCCATCACCTCACAGGTCAACCTTCTCTACTTTCTTCTGATTGGTTGTCTTAGATTCTATTACAGCTATTGCTGATTAAGCACACTAAGATGAGAACCAGCTCCTGGGAAGGGTATAAAATCTTGGTTTATTTTTTTTTAATGGGGATATGCTGAGTGATCTGGAACCTTGGAGAGAGGGAAGTATTTATCAGTTTCATTTCAGGAAAAAACAGGCCAACTAGTCACAAATTCAGAGAGCAGAGGAAAAGCTGTTTCCAGTTTAATGAATTTGAAAATGCTGGCCTGACGTCAGCCTGCAGCCTTCCCGTCCTTCCCCCTAATCCAATCTTCCTTTTGCCAGAATCCTTCTTTTCTGGTTGAGAAGTCCGGTGGCATGTGGAAAGTTTGTTTGTTGAACAAAATTAAGTTAGTAATTGACCCTCTAATTTCCTTTAATTTTTGTCATCTCCTAAATGTAGATCTCTGAGCCATGTGTCATTGTATAAATATGGGCTTTTCCGAAATTTTCCCCCCTTAGGGTAATTTCTCTCCTAATGCTTTATTTTGCAATTATACAAATCAGAGCCAGGAAGAAACCAGCCAAAAGGCTCTTGGGGCTGCTCATTGTCTTCTCTCATCCTTTCTTCTATGTTCCACAGGGTTTTCTCTCTCTTTCCCCTATAGTTCTTGGATGGGGTCAGGAAAATTAACAAGAAATCAACCTTCCTCAGTGTTCTGCGAGAAAGTAGTAAGGGAGATGTTAAGTAAAACTACCTACTGTTAAGTGATAGTCCATCGTAATCTCCTTGAAGTCGGGGGAGATTTCATCTTTGAATCACCAGTTCCTAGCCTAGGACCTGTCACACAGGAGGTGCTTTAGAAATGCTTTTTAAATTAAATTTCATTTTCAGACCAAAATTTTTTGCTTCTTTTAGATGGAATCAAGAAAGAGCTCTGACTCAGTGGGGGAAAAAATATTAAAAGAAACACAGGCAAAATGTAGACTGAAACAAGGATGTGTCAGAGTGGATGATATGACTCGATGTTAGGTTGTTAATAAGGTCCTCTAGCATATAGCATATAGGAAATTCATGAGGTTAAGGGGGAATGTGAGCCCAGTGCCTTCAGAAATTTTCTTTTTGAGCTGTGACTTTACACTAGACCTGAAGGTAACGTAAGTCCTTCTCAAAAGTGACTGCTCCCTTAGAAAGGGACTTTGCTAGCCCAACTGACCAGACTCATTTTCCTTAGGAGAATAGTTGATATCTGGTATTTTGGGGTCTGTGACCCTCTCTCTATTGAGAAGTGTTATGTCTCTCTTCTACTGATATTAATATATGATATTTTAATATGTTTATAAATATAAATGCATGGTTATATGTGTATATGTGTATTTATATATGATATGTTCTAATATGAATAACTATACATATATGTATATATTTATATACACAAAGGATAAAGATTTCTAAGATGAGTAACCACATATATGTATGTATATATGTATGTTATTGTGTATATATATGCATATACACTTATACGTGCACATGCATGAATATGGATATGGATGTGTGTATGTGTGTGAAAATTTCCTAGGGCTAGTAAGAAGTTAAATGACTTGCCTAGGGCTATATAGCCAACATGTGTCAAAGGTAGGACTTGAACCCAAATCTTTCTGACTCCAACCCCCAAACCCACCACATGTCAAAGAAGATGATGGGATTCTACATTGGGCAGCGTCTGTCCATGCCTCTGCCTCTGGGTGGGATCAGATAAAATTGGAATGGTGAGAAGGAACAGAAAAATTAAGAAATAATGAGGCAGTCATATATTTTGAACCTGAAAATGGCCTACAAGTTGTCTTGTAGAATATATTGTTCCATGGAGATCAGAGACAAAGAACACATTGATATTTGTGCAGACTGATTTATAGAATGTGTTTATAGAATATGTCTTTCATATGCTATCCAGGAAATTCTTAGTGGAGACTGTATCATGTTGGTACTTAAACTGATAAATTGATACTGTCTCCCAAAGGGCCTTCTAATTAGAATCCTATACTGTTTACTGACAATTTGAGTTTTGACACTATGGTACTGGTCTTTAACTGACGTATTTTCCATGGGCTCTATCAATGTCTCCTCTAATCTCTTCTTCCCCCTGTACTTCTTCTCCTTGAGGTTATTCTAGCACCAAACTATTATCTTAAAAATTTCCCTATTGGAGAAAAATTATCTTGTTATCTGCCCTCCTCTTTCTGGTGCTTTCTTCTTGTATCATGTATAACACCTCCTAGCTTGAGATCACTTAAAGTTGTAATTAAAGAGCCTTTTACTCACTCCTCCAGATTATTTATGAAGATGATAAACAAAATGGGGCCTGACCCTAAACTCTACCACAGCCACTAATCTAAACCAATCCAGTCCAACCAGATGCTGCTTAGACTCTATTTCATGGTATCAATAACTAAATGAAAACATTCTAATTTCCAGTGCAATTTTGTATGGTGGCGTCCTATTTGGAACCCTTTCCCACAGTCCAGATGTGTTATGTCTTTTCATGTATCCATTTGTAATTGTATCAAATATTTGATCTCTCACACTTGGAGGGCCACCAACTGAGAGGCGGCAAAAGTGGAACGGCTCCATTAAGATCAGCTTTGTCTTAACATGAATTAGAAGGGGTAGTGAGTAAAGGGAAACAGCGGATGGCAAACTTGGAGGCTTTTAAAAATATAGGATTCCCTCAATAAGAAAAGAAAAAGTTAGAGAGAAAAAAAATAAAGGTCTGGGAAATTTGTTGATTCTAATTCTCAGAAACACCTCAGAAATAGTTTTTAAAAGTAACTACATTGTTCACACTCAGAGATACTGGTGCTTATGACTATACCCCGAGAAGTTTAAAGATAGAAGGAATGGTCCCCTTTAGCAATATCTATATATCTCTATATACATATGGATTTATGCTAAAATATCCAAAGCTGTACTTTTTGTGGTTACAAAGAACTGGAAAGGAAGTAGGGTCCCCACTGATTTGCTGTCGTTGTTCAGTCTTTCAATCACGTCCAACTCTGTGACCCCACGGACCACAGCACTCCAATATTGTCTATGAGGTTTTCTTGGCAAATATGCTGGAGTGGTTTGACATTTCCTTCTCCAGTGGATTAAGGCAAAAGAAGTTAAGTGACTTGCCCAGGGTCACATAGCTAGTAAGTAAGTTGGTTGATTGGTATATGTCAAAAAAGAAATGGTAATTTCTGAACAAATGGAATACTACTGTGCCATAAAAAATGAAGGATATGAGGGATTCAGAGAAAGATGGGAAGATCTATATGAACTGAGGCAGAATGAAATAAGCAGAACCAGGAAAAACACCTAGTCTAGAGTAACAATGATGCAGATGGAAAGAACAACGAAATGAAGTAGAATGCTACATAATTACCATAGGCACTCCCACGTATGAGCTGGATACACTTAAGTGTGTACACTCTTCTCCCTTCCCTCCCCCCCAAATAGATTAGGGCCTCATATAATCCTTCCCCTTGCCCATACTGGCACTTAGGAATTGCCAGCCCACTGATCAACGATGAGAGCCATTGCATCTCTATGCCTCTCCTTGAATGATGGGGACATTAACTTTCCAGGCAGACAGTACAGACTATCTTATCTAAATTTTGTTCTCCCCCTTGTGTTAAATACAGTATACAAGATAAGCTTAATTGCTCAGTTATTGAATTGAACTGAACTGAATTCACATTCTCTGTCATTGCTACTCTGAGAGTTTAAGCATGGGTTAAGGTTTACAAACTTTAAAGTATACAAAGAGCTATTCAAGATAGATAGATAGACAGAGAGATAAAGATAGAGCATTTGTTAAGTATATGCTAGGTGGCTCAGTGGATAGATCCTGGAGTCAGGTAGACCTGAGTTCAAATCTGGCCTCAGCTGCTCACTAGCTGTGTGACCCTGGGCAAGTCACTCAACCTCTGCTTGCCTTAATCCAATGGAGAAGGAAATGGCAAACCACTCCAATATCTTTGCCCCCATATGAGGTCACAAAGAGTCAGACATGACTGAAGAACAGCAAAAATGTGGCAGAAAAAGTACTAAGCACTAGGGATACAAAGACATAGAAGCAGGATAGTCCTTGCCTTTAAAGTTCTTATACTCTGGTAGTGGCAGACCACATAAGGGCAAGGGTGATGTGAGGCTCAAGGGAGATAATAGAAGGGAAGTACTTTATAAACCTTAAAGAACTATATAAATGCCAATTGTTATTATTATTGTTATTAGTGGAACATCACCAGACCTCCGGTCCAGCCTGGTGGTGACTTTACCCCATGATGTCATTGGTTCACTTCAAAAACGAAGGATGAACGACTTCTCTGAACCTTCTGTGGCTGAGCTCACGCAGTCTCTAGAGAGCAATACAAGGGCATCCTGGTAAATGTTTAACAACGGGGCTCTCCAAAAAATATGCATGCATACTCTTTCAAGTTTAATCTTCATTATTTTAACTTTCTTAAGTCCATACAACCAACACAACAATATATCAAGCCTGATTTACAGATTACTGATTTTGGAGGTGTAAATATTCATACTAAAAATTTAACTATCAGCTCTTACAAGCTGGTTAAATCTGTCTCCAGCACACCCCCTGCATATGTTCCCCCTGCTGAAAAGGGGACAGGGAATTAGGAAGGGTACCTGTAGAGACAATGCAGCCATCAAGGACAAGAAGGTAGCATCTGCAAAAAGTTGGAATGAGAGCAAACTAAAGCAATGGTGGTCTTAGGGAGAGAGTCACCAATGAGGAGAGGAGGGCCTATTAGGGCAGAGATTTCCCAGAGGTGACAATGTGTCAGGTGAGGAGGAGATAATTTCCAGCAAGAGTCAAGGCAAGAGCAAAAATATTGTTTGATTCTTACAACAACTCTGTGGGGTTAAAATATATTATTTTCTACTTTTTACAGATAAGGAAACTGAGGCCCAGAGACATTAAGTGACTTTCAGTACTATGCTTCTCCTGACTTTAAGTTCAGCACTCTTTCCACCATATTATCTGATTTCTCTAAATAATTACACATATGCCTAACTATTGACAGGAGGAAGTTGGCATCAATACTAAGAAACCATAGAGTATGATGATTGGTAAGAATTAAGTCATATTGATTTTCTAATGGGCTGTTGAGTTTTTAACTGACTGTTACTAATGGTAGATTGATGAACTCAAAGGAAACAAATAAAATGATACATCAAGGAAAGTTGAGTGCAGAAAAAAGGAGAAAATGATGAGAGAAGATTGCCTCTTTTTGTAGACAAGACCTTTTCTTATCTATACCAAGATGGAAGTCTACTGGCTGAGTAGCCACTGACTCCTCTTTCTGTTTACTGAAATTGAATGAAATGTATGATGAAAATTTACAATGATGTGTTACACCTTAAATATGTGGTGACTCTTTAATTCTACCCAAAGCTTCATATGAGCAAACGAGAAGGGAAGTTATACTCCAGTACGAACAGAATGAATGTAAACATGTTGTTCCCATCAACTTTTACTAAATTGCCATGTCTCCCCAAAACATACTCTAGCATCAAATTGTCTTTTGTATAAGTAGCTCCTTCAGGCTATCATTCCCCTACCCCGCATCCCCAGCATGAACCCACATCAATAAGAATCCTTAAAAAAGCATTTGCAGTGTTACCATTATTTTAGGACTCTGATATTTGTCTCACTTACCCTCTAGCCTCTCACTAAACTTTATCAGATCAATCAATTAACAAATATTTATTAAGTACTTACTATGTGCCATGATAAAAATGATTGGTCCCCCAAGAAATAACTTCTCTTTCTGCCTTCTTTCAGTAATATCAACAGTAATAGTAATAATAGCTAGCATTCATAAGGTTTACAGAGTGCTTTACATATGTAATCTCATTTGATATTCAGAATAATCTGAGAGAGGGTAGATACTATTATTTTCCCTGTTTTATAAATGAGGAAACTGAGACCGAGAGAAGTTAAATGATATGCCTAAGGTCATTCAGCCAGTAGTGCCTGAGCCAGGATTTGAACACAGGTCTTCTTGATTCCAAATGCAGTGTTCCTCCCAGCAACTCTCTGAAGAAGTGGGTGCTATGATTATCATCATTTTACAAATGAGGAAAGTATCCCAAGGATACTCAAGAAATGTCTGAGGCAGGATTTGAACTCAGGCTTCCCAACTTCAAGTGCAGTGCTCTGTGCACTGTATTACCTAACTGATGATAGGCATTCTATAATCAAAATGGAAAAATCATTCATATAGTGCTTACCATGTACTGGGCACTGTGCTAAGCACTTTGGACAAAGGTTACCTCACTAGATCCTTACAACAATACGGCAAGTGAAGGTTACCTCACTAGATCCTTACAACAATACGGCAAGTGAGTGTCTGAGACTGGATTTGAACTCAGATTCTCCTAACATTAGGCCCCTCTCTCTCCACTGCACCACCTAGATACCAAAAAAAAAAAAAAAGATTTAATTGGCCACATAAGCAGAAAGGAGCATGATAAGGTACAGTAAAGTCAGGAAAAAGAAAGTTGAATAAACCATTCTGCCAGATGAATCCTACAGGGTTCAGGCTGTTATTTGTTGTTCAGTCCTTTCAGTCATGTCTAAATGTTTGGGATCCCATTTGGGGTCTTCTTGGAAAAGATACTGGAGTATTTGCCATTTCTTTCTCCAGCTCATTTGATGAGATGAAGAAACTGAGGTAAGCAAGATTAAGTGACTTGCCCAAGGTCACACAGCTAGTAAGCGTATCTGAGGCCAAATTTGAACTCAAGTCTTCCTAATTCCAGGCCTGATGCTCTATCTACTGTACCACCTAGCTACCCAAGGCTGTTATTAAAAGAGAAAACTTGTATATTTTTATGATAATTATTATGGTTGGAATATTGGAAATAACAACTTGTTTCCAGATAATTAATCTAATATTATTTGAAAATATCAGTCCAATAGCACTGAATATTAATAACTATTAGTATTACATAATGACAAATTGAATTAATTAAACTAATTAAATAATACATTAAAATGTATTCATCATTTGGATTTCATATAATGCATTATGTAATTTTATTAATTTCTTTACTGGATATGTTGTCATACCTATATTTGTATCTTGCCATGCATATATTACCATGTATATTATCAATGATACCTATAGGGCGATGGAAAATGCTGTATCTGAAGTCAAAGGACCCAAGTTCAAATTTTGGCTCTGCCATTTATTATCTGTGTAACTTCCCTTGGCGTCAGTGCCCTCAATAGTAAAATAAGGGGGTTGGGCTAGTAACCTGATTTACAACTCTACCAATAGTGTGTTATTGGACACCATGCCAGAACTCCTCCAATATCAACCATTCCCATCTTTTATCATCTTTGTCAATTTGCTGGGTATGATGTGAAACTTCAAGAGTGCCAATTTGCATTAATCTTTTTGATTTTTGCATGGTTGTTAATAGTATCCATTCTCTCTTAATAATCTTGGACTATTAAGTTGGTCACCAGAGAATGGTTCTTGGCAGTTTGTGTTCATTTTAGCTCCCTACATACCCTGGACATCAGACCCTTGTCAAAGATATTTGATGCAAAGATTTTCCCCCCAATTGACTGCTTCCCTTCAGATGTTAGCTGCAATTAATAATTAATTGGTGACCTGCCAGTAATGTTTTTGATGACTATCTAGGTTTTGTCTTCCTTTCTTTCTCCAATGATGTCCCTCTAGCGTTATCACATAAAGTGACTCATTGGTTTGCAAATTGCCACCCACACTTCAACCTGGATGGAAGTTTTATACTCTTTTTTTTTAAGCACACATAGAAACCAAATCAAATACTGCATACCCCAGAACCTCAAACTATAATCCAGAAGCAGTGATGGGAGCAGAAGCAGTAATGATCTAAGAAAACTGAAGAATATTGAGGTAAATTTTCATGGGTCTAGGTGGTCTCTTATTATTTATGTTGGGTCTGCAATAAATATTTCTGTTTGGAATTTTTTCCTTTGCCTGGGTCTCCTGCAGGTTTAAATTTGGTTAAACACTGGATAGTTAACTTTTTATGGTCAGAAATGTTTGATTCTGGACTTGTTAACACTTGGTGCATGCAGGTAAATAGACATGTGTGAACCGTCTGAGGGAAAAAATTCCATTACCGCAGCTAACAGAAATGAATTGGCCTTCTTAATTTTGAGCTCAATCTGTTCCTGCCTGTGCAACTTACTAAGTAACGACTTGATGATTTCAATGGGGTTTCTGCTCGCTTGTATCGAGCATTTGGCACCCCACACTTGGTAGGTCAGCATGCACCGTGAAAATAGAAATCCACCCCATGATTCAGGGCCCCAGGAATGTCAACATCCATGTACACATAAGCATGTGCTCTCAAAGCTAATTCAGGGTCATACAATCTCCACATTCTTCATTGAGGCAATCAGACTCTCAATTTTAAAACTCAGACTGGTTCATTTAAAAAAATTTTCCACAACATGTAATCTCATGAGCTTCATGCTTTTGATTTTCTACATGCAAATTGAGGTGTGTTTTGCATGTATATGAGTCAGAGAAGCCCCATTAGGTGGCTGTGGACATGATGATAAATTAAGTGGGAAACATGAAGGCAAATGCATTCAATTTAAATCAACAAAATTCACTTAATAGAAATTTAAAAGGACTAAGGGAAACTCCAAATGGGGAATAATCTGCCTTCACAGTTTAAGGATATGGGGTTGATTTAATGAAACTCAAACAGTGGTGACTGGAGCTGGACCTGAGGAGCTGATAT
Organism: Notamacropus eugenii; assembly: GCF_028372415.1. Lineage (NCBI taxonomy): Eukaryota > Metazoa > Chordata > Mammalia > Diprotodontia > Macropodidae > Notamacropus > Notamacropus eugenii. Next base: position 62,864,474 of record NC_092874.1, on the reverse strand, counting down.
GGGGTGAGGGAGAGCCTTCTCAAAATATCCTGGCAACCTGTTGTCTGATGTTGGCCTCAAGTTTCATGGTCTGGCTGCTCTGTTCCCTCACTCAACCCTAGTGCACCACTGCAGGGTTCTGTAGCCATGATGCCACGTGGCTGAGGCCCAGTCCTCCCTCATTACTCACCCTAGAGGCTAAGAATCAAGGGCTGCTGCTTGAGCCACTGGGGTACAGGCTAGGGGATGGGCCCTCCCCCTCTGCATGTGAAACCTGGGACAAACCATCCCCCTGACATTCTTTTGATTTGCTGGGTTTTCACATCCTGTCCACTAAAATCAACAGGTGTCTGGTAATCAATCAGATTTCATCAGGCTGAAAATTGGTGCCTCTTTGAACTCTCCTTCTTATTAGCTCATTTTCTAAACATATTCACTAAATGAGGAGGGAAAAAGGCCCTCCTTTTCTACTGTTTTTTTCTTCTAGAATGATATGGTGAATTTGAAAAGGATTTTCCCCCTCACCTCCCTTGTCAAAAGCTACCAGTATTGGTGAGTTGTACTTGTCAGTGACTGTCTCTATATCTATCTATGTATCTATCCATCTATCATCTAGTTTAGGGGTGGAGATCTTGCAGCCTCAAGGCCTCATGTGGCCTTCTAGGTCCTTGGATGCAGCCTTTTGACTGAGTCCAAATTTTATAGAACAAATCCTTTTACTAAGGGGATTTGTCCTATGAAGTTTGGATTCAGTAAAAGAGCTGCAGTTTTCCCACCCCTGATTTATTCTAGTTATTCATGTATTCATTCATCCATGCACAACATATTTGTATGTGTGTGTACATGTATATGTGTACATATGTGTGTATGTATAAGATGTGTATGTAGATATGTGTGCTAATTATGTGATATGTGATAATTTTTCTGTTCTTTTTATAGACAAAATAAAAATAATTTTCGAAAAAAATTGTTTGGAAATTTTGAAAACTATTTGGAAAAATTTGGGAAATAGAAACAAAATTATTTGTACACACACACACACACACACACACACACACACACACACATAAACACACAGTAGATAGGGCACTGGACCCAGAATCAGGAAGACCTGAGCCCCTATAGAAAGACCTATAGAAACTGATATTAACCAATGAGGAGATTTTGTCTGTACAAAAAGTGGAAACAAAAATTATTTGTCCTTAGAATTCTCTACCCATGTGAGTTGGTCTGGTATCCTGTTTTTGGTTTTTCACATCTTAAGGATAAAAGGAGGGAATAAAAAAGTCCAAGGCAGAATAACTGAAAGGATCTAAGTTGCGGAAAAATAGATAAGATTCAAACTGTTGCCAATGGCTTCTTTGGTGACTTTACAGCTACATTCAAGTTCTTGCTATGGATAGAGAACATTTCTTACTTTATTTTTCCATCTAAAGGAAGCGATCTTAAATTATAACAAAAGATGCATGTTACCCAGAAGGCCAAACTTCCTGACTACAGCGATGACCACGTACTGACCTGGACGACAAAAGAATGTTGTAGAAATTCTGTTCTTGGAGACTTGTAAGAGCAAGACACCCTGCTAGGGGTGGAGGGATAGTTGTGTCTCAAAGCAGGGAGTTGAAGTTGCAGACTTCTTCAAGGCCTTCACAGCCTCGTGATTCTGTGGTCCCCCACAAAACAACACATTTGTGTTCTAAGGGAGCGTTTTTGTTCTTTTAAAAGCAGGACAAAGGCTTTTTTTGACATTATTGCAACTTTTCTGCAGTACCTTCTTTTAGCCCAGAGTTACACTACATTTCCTATGCACATGGGATCATAGATTTAGAACCAGAAGGACCTTGGAGACCACTAAGTCCAACAAAAGCCCAGAGAGGTTAAGGGCACTCCCAGGATGTGACCTTGCCCAGGGTCACACCTCTTTTTTCAGAGGAAGGATGTGACCTCAGTTCTTCCTGGTCCCAAATCCAATGCCCTATCCACCACGCCAAGCTGCCTCACTTGTTACTAAGGTCATAGTTGCTACAATGTGGATTCACATTTAAAGCTAGCATTAAAGGCCAAAAGTGAAAGGTTCGTTCTTATCCCAGCAGCTACTGAGAAAATAGCATCTTTTTAAGAGCATTTTCCAACTCAAATCCTAAATCAATGACGCAGAAGTCACCTTAGACTCCCCAGGCAATATTAGCAGTGTACATGTGTTGTTGGGTCCTATCAAGCTAGAAAAGCTAAGTAAAGCTCTGGAAATGGAGATAGCTGATCTATCTAAGGTCCAGTTTAACTAAGTTCAGGGAGATTCATTGCAAGAAAACTGGCGATTAGGTGATGGATATTTCAAGTATAATAGATTATGTGTACTAATAAAACAATTGCTGCATCTGTGAAGGGTTTCCATAGCCATGAAATTGTGAGTCCTTGATATATTTGATATAAATAAATTATAAGCATAAATCCATACTACATATTATTATATTACATATAATATATTATGCATGTATCATATACAAATACAAATAAATGATAGATAAATCCATAACAACAGTGCCCCCATAGAGTTTTTATTGAATGTGTACGCTGTTGAAACTAATGCTAAAGATATTCATCCCTTAGCTATGAGTACTCTACCAACATGGTAATATAGCATAAAAAAAATCAGAAAACCTGGAATTGAGCCAGGGATGCACTGGTAAATATTTAACAATCAGCCTCTGGCAAGATAACCACAACATGCTTTGAGAGCTGAATATAATGATGATGACGATGATGATGGTCGCAGCTAATATTAATAGCTTGCTATGTACCAACCACTGCGCTAAGTACTTTGTAAATATGATCTCATTTGATTTTGATAACCCTGGAAAATGGGTGCTGTTATTATCCCCATTTTAGAGTAGAGAAAACTGAAGTAAACTCAGGTTAAATGACTTGCCTAAGGTCACCCAGATATTAAGTTTCTGAGGTTGGATTTGAATTCAGGTCTTCCTGATTCCAGGAAGCATTCTAAGTATGATTTAGCTGGTAATCTACATTATCAACATTTTCTCTATCAATCACTTTTTTAAGTCTAATTAATCAATAAAATAATAAATCAAACCCTGATTTGTAGCACTTGTCAATTTCTGAAGTGTAAAGGCTCATGCTAAAAATTTAACAGCTGGTTCTTGCAGGCCAGATGTAAGTAGGTCCTGTATATCCCTGGTTCAAATCCTGGTTCTTCTATTTTCTATGTTAGTGAAATTTTTGTTGTTGTTCAGTTGTTTCAGTCATGTTCAACTCTCTGTGACCTCACTTGGGGTTTTCTCGCAAAGATATTGTGGTAGTTTGCCATTTCCTTCTCCAACTCATTTTATAGATGAGGAAACTGGGGCAAACAAGAGTTAGTTAAGTAGCTTGCCAAGGATCATACAATTAGGAAATGTCAGGCCAGATTTGAACTCACTAAGACGAGTCTTCCTGACTCCAGGACCAGTACTCCGTGCCCTATAGAACCCCCAAACTGCCCCTAGTGAAATTAGGCAAGTCATTTACCTTCTCTTGGTGTTGTTTTTCTTACACATAAAATGACAAGGTGAGATAAGATGACCTTTGAGATTTCTTGCAGCTCTAAATCTATGACCTATGATCTATGACTATATTACAGCCCTTAGATTCTGGCTGACTCAGATCAGACTTCTTCTTGGAATTTATCACTGCATAATCATTGGCTTGTCATGCTCCTATCCAGCATTCACTTTGTGAAACCTCTGAGTAGTACTTCCAGCTAAGTTTCTATAAATGTGGGCATTTGGGTCCCCAGACCTGATACAAGAACTCAAGGTAACAAATTCATTTGGTGAACACAGGATGGTCTTTATTTCACCAGACAGAAAAGCAAACGACTCTCAGGTGTCTGTAAGCACTGCAGAAAACATATAACAGACTCACAAAGGCCTGTAAACAATCAATCCAATTTTCATCCCTCTCCAATGAATACTATTTTTTCCCACTGTCCTGAAGTCTACCAACTAATAAATAACATTACTCTCTCTCTCTCTCTCTCTCTCTCTCTCTCTCTCTCCTCTCTCTCTCTCTCTCTCTCTCTCTCTCTCTCTCTCTCTCTCTCTCTCTCTCTCTCTTTCACACACACACACACACACACACACACACACACACACACACACACACACACACCCATTGTTGTTTGGAATCTCAGAAGGGAGCTGAATTTTGGGGTTGTCAGTCGGGCAATTCTTGGACAATGCTATATAGCCAATTTTCCACAGCAGCGAATTCCATCTACCATGTTCTTAGCACACTGTGGTCTGGACTCCCCTTAGAAAGGAAATGCATGTAGGCTTGCTAGACAGGCAACCTCTTTCCCATTGAATAACTTGCAATAATAGCAGAGAATGAGATCCAGGCCACTTGCTCTCCCATGTTATGAGCAGAGCCCTTTACTAATGATGCTCAAGCTTGTATTGGTAGCTCATTACTTACATTGGTAGCTCCTTACTTACCAAGAAGCATGAAATTCATGAAATATGCCTTCTCTGAAAGAACACATTGCAGAACTCTCAACCCCCCAAGGTTGGCACTGCTCAAGAAATCCCACTCTTCCTGCTAGAAGACTTGCTCTGGAATTGGATAACCTCGGATATCCCCATTGTCTGCTTGAGGGCCAGATTCCAGGGCTCTCAAATTTGGAAGTGCTTGGAGGAGTGAGCCTCAGGAGCTCTCACCACTTAGCTACAGGGCTCTCTTTTTATGGTTCCCATGTGGTTGAAAAGTTATGCATATGACTCTTTCAGGATGTGGTCAGGAGTTCACCATGGTTGGGAGATTCTCTTCTCCAGTCTGATAGCTGAATACCCAAGTATTCTTTCTCCCAAGTTCAACATTAGGAACTCCTTGTAAGGATACCCTTCTCCCCCAAGGCACTATCTTCTGAGGGTGAGACAAAGTGATCTTTGGACTCCATTGCAAAGGGGAAAAGGGAGTGGGTGGGAAGTAAAACCGTGCACAGATACATACAATACAGCATAGAGAGTGATGTGGGCAAAAGGGAAATCTATATGAATAGCTTTTAAAAGATTTGGAGAGAATTAATAGAACTGAAACAAGATACTTTTCACATGGGGCAAATGGGGTGGGGGGGAGGCAGCAGAGGGTGTGGCACAATATGACTAAGGGCTGGGGAGTAGGTGGAGATAGCACCAGGAAAGGGGCCCCACAATGAGAAGACTCTGGTGCCATCTGGGAGGCTAGGAAAATATGAAGTGCTTTATGAATATGGTCCCATTTTATTCTCCCAGCAACTCTAGGAGGTGGGTACCATTAGCATCCCTATTTTCCAGTTGAGGAACTGAGGTAGATAGGGATTAAGTAACTGACCCAGGGTGACACAGCTACTAAGTATCTGAGAAGCTGAATTGGAATTTAGGTCTTCCAGACTTCAGATCCAGGCCTTTATCTACAATGTCACCTAGCTCCTGAGGATTGTGACTTGCCCATGGTCTCATAGGTATCAAGCAAGGTAAGTACGATGGTAAAGGACAGCCATATGGTGCAGCAGATAGAGTGTTGCATTTGGAATCAGGAAGACTCATCGACCTGAGTTCAAATCTGGCCTCGGACACCTACTAGCTAAGTGACCTCGGGCAAGTCACTTAACTCCATTTGCCTCAGTTTCTCATCTATAAAATAAGCTGGAAAATCCGATCCAGTATCCTTGCCAAGAAAACCCCAGATGGATCTCAAAAAGTCACAATAATAAGTACTATTGTCATCCCCATTTTACAGATATGGAAATTAAAGGATTGATTGTCCAGAGTCTCACAGCAATTAAGCCTTTGAACTCAGGTCTTTCTGACACCAAGAGCTCTAGTCCCTATATCAATTTCTTTTTTCTCTTAATATAAGAACAATATCCTGGAATAGATATTTTTGACCACTTATCTACATATTCAGCCCTTCATTATACAACTTCCTCTCTACTGTTACTGTGAGGAGCATTACATATACAAATATTGAATTTTCAATACTAACACCCTCATCTCATAACAGAGGAAGGAGTTTCGCCATATTCAAGGAAAACAAAACAGGCAACCTCACTCTCTGATTCTATCAGTGACTCAGTAGTCAGTCATTTAATTCTTGTCTATAATACTATAAATTTAAAAGGGTTAGAAATAAAAGAGACCTTAGCAATCATGGAGCCCAGCCCCCAAGTTCTATAGAAGAAGAAACTGAGGCTCAGAGAAGTGAAACTCCTCGCCCATGGTAACACAGTTAGTTAGAAGCAGAGCTAGAACCAGGCCAGGGTTTCTCTGCTTTCCAGTGTTCTACCTATTCCTCTCAATAATACCATCCTCCCCCACTTTCTGCATTTAGAACGTTCTAAAAGCCTAGCCTTCCTATTTAAGCATTGCATGAAGTCGTGACCATTTTCAGAGAGATTGAAAATCTTAGAATTTAAGGGACGATTGCTATTATGTTCCCCTTCTTATGTTTCTCAAGCTTTACAGAGTTGGAACAGAGTGGTGGAAACTGAAGCCCATTGCCAAGACTGGCTGACTGATTTTCTGACCACAGACTCCTCTTTTTCACATATTGCAGTTTCTCTGTTTGCTGCTTATTTCTTTGATGGAAAAAAAAAAGGTAAAATGCCAAAGGAAAAGAAAACCAGAAAATGAAATGTGTGTAAAGGACCCTCTACTTTTCTAAATCATTTATAAGACTGGAAACAAATTTGGAAAGTGTATGTTTTCAGATTTCCTTTATTTTTGTACCTCCCAAAATACTGCTCTATTGTGATGTAAAAAGAATAAGAAAAACAAAACGACTGCTTCCTGTAAAAAGGAAAATAAACCTATTCTACTATGGAATAACTAAAAGATACTAATATATAAATAGGACTATTCCCCTAAATCTGGCTCTTGCAAAGATGTAAAGGAAATGCTTTAATCAAAATTCACTTGGATGCCATAAGGACAATGTTTTTTTCAGGTGGGTCCCAGTATCAGTGGAACCTACTACTACTACAAACACGAAAATTCTAAGCCAGGAAAAACTATGACAATTGCTTGAATCAAATAATGATGATGATGATAGCCAACAATGAAAAAGCTCTCTAAGTTTGTGAGTCACTTATAATTAAATATATTTCAATATATGTCATTTGATTCCCCCCCAAGTCTTGTGAGATAAGTGCTCCCCTTGGGCAAGTCACTTCCAAGAGGGGATCCTTCTCCTTGCCAATGCAAACATCTAGACACAAGTATACAGGTGACCACATTCTGCCCCAACAGATTGCTCCCTCTGTCATGCCCATTCTCTCACTAGTTTTCAGTCTTGCCCTATCTACTAACTGTCTTTGCTACCCACAAACACTCCTATGTCCCCTTGTATTAACAAGCACCTTAGCATACCCAGGATGGCCTGCTAGCACAGGTTCTTTAATCTGCTTTTAAAGGAAAGACTGCTCAAAAAGGAATGAACAGTCGTACTTTTAATTACATTCACTAGTTCAAAGAAAAGGTCAGCAGAACTTGGGCAAAATACAAGCAGAGAAATTAGCACAAAGACCAACAGATGGGGCTCCAACTGTCTGAGGAAAGCAACATTGCTATACACTTTACATACATCACTGAATTGAGGGAGCACAGACATCTGAGCAGTCAGGGGACCCTGAACATATAGCTACTCAGAGTCCTGACCAGGAAATCAAAAAGTCCTTCTCATGAGGGAACCCCCAAAGCAAAATGCCAACCTTCTGTAATATATAACAAAGACTAGGCATCTGATTGACTGAGTGCCAAGGAGCTTGAAAATCCTTCTTCCCTAGCTCTTAGTTGGAAACTTCCCATAGCCCAGAGCCTAAGTGGCTCTGGGCCAGGGCTCTCTATGTGCCTATTAATGGGCAGGGAAGATCTTGAAATTCTCTTAATATTACACCCCTACATTCTTAAAAAATTCTTACTTGATCTGTCTCTGGTAGTTATTAGCTTCCATTTCATGGCTAAATTTCTTTGGAAAGTTATCTACAGTTTATGAGTCTACTTCCAGTCTTCTCACTCTCTGGCTTCTGACCTGATCATTCAACTGAAACTGCTCTCTGCAAAATTAGCAATGACCTCTTAATTGCCAAACCCAATGGATATTTTCCAATCCTTACCCTCCTTGACTTCTGCTGTTGTTGACACTCTCGAGCACCCTCTTCTCCTTGACACCTCTTATCCCTAGGTTTTGGGGATACTCCTCTCTCTTTGTTCTCCTCCTCCTTATCTGACTGCTCCTTCTTAGTTTTCTTTGTTGCATCTTCATCCGGGTCACGATTGCTAATCACAGGGATCTCCCAGAGATCTATTCTGGGCCCTCTTCTCTTCTCCTTCTATACTACTTTAGGTGATCTCATCAGCTCCCATGTATTCAAGTATCTTCTCTACGCAGATCTATTTCTCCAGCCCTAACTTTTCTCGGGTCTCACATCTCCAACTGCCTGGACATCATGAGCTAGATGTCCTGTAGACATCTTAAGCTCAACATGTCCAAAACTAAACTCATTCTCTTTCTACCCAAATCACCCCCCTCCCAGACTTTGCTATTACTGTCAAGGACACTATTATCCTCCCAGTCACCCAGGTTCACAACCTATATATCTTCCGCTGCCAAGACCTGTCAACTTTACCCTCACCATGTCACTTGGATATGCCCTCATCTCTTCTCTGACTCTGCCCACCATCCTGGTTCAGACTCTTATCACTTAACGCCTGAACTATTACAATAACTTGCTGGTTGGCCTCCGTGCCTCAAGTCTTTCCCCACTCTACCCCAGTCCATCTTCCATTTAACTGTCCATGTGGTCTTCCCAAGGAGCAGATCTGACCATGTCACCCCTTCAGTCAACTACACAGGATCAAATATAGACTCCTGTCCTTCATTTCTAGAGTCCCTCCCTATTTTTCCAGTCTTCTCATACCTTCCAGCCCTCACATACTCTGTGATCCAGTGACAGTGACCTCTTTACAGTTCCTCACAAGAAGGCACATCTCACCACTCTGTATTTTCCCTGGTTATCCTCCATTCCTGGAATGTTCTCCCTTCTCATCTCTGCATCCTAGGTTTGCTCACTTCCTTCCAGTCTCAGTTAACATCCATCTTCTACAAGAAGCCTTTCCTGATCCCCTTAAAGCTAGTGCCTTCCTGCTGAAATTATCTCCAATTTATTTGGTTTATATTTTGTTTGTACATAACAGTTTCCACGTTGTCTCCCTGACTAGGTTGTAAGCTCCTTGAGGGCAGAGGCTGGTTTTTGCCTGTCTTCCTATCCCCAGGATTTAGCTCAGCACATACCACATAGTAGGTGCTTAATACATGCTTCCTATTCACCTCCCTAGGTGTTGGTTTCCTCCTCTGTAAAATGAAAGGGTTGGATTAATGACCTCTGAGGGACCTCCTTCTATTATTCTCATTTTACAGATGAAAAAGCTGAAGCTTAGAGAATCTAGAGAAACCTGGGTTTTGGGGGGGTTTTGTTTGTTTTTTAGTGCATGGGAAAATCATTTAAATTCTGAGAGCCTCCATTTCTTCATCTGTAAAATGGAACTAATAGTACTAATAATGTCTACCTCATAAGGCTGTTGTAAGAATCAAATGAGATCATGTATATCATAATAAAATGTTGCTTTTTCAAAGAATCATTGATCCAACAGAGCCCCCAGAGGCCTCCTGGCACAATCTCCTCATTTTAAAACCGAGGAAACTGAGACCCATGGAGATCTGATGATTTACCCAAGGTCATAAAGGCACTAAACATCACAGGCAGGATTTGAACCCAGGTCCTCTTAGTGCAAAGTCAGCACTAAGCTGCCATAACCTGTATAATCATCAACTTTGCAAATATATTTGTGCTAACTCCCATCTCCTCTTAATTTTGTTGCTTGGTTTGTTCCTACAGATAACTTAAGATTGTAGGATCTTATTAGGAGCCAGTAGGAACTTGAAAGGTCAATGAATCCAACCCCCTCATTTTATAGATGAGGAAACTGAGACCTAGGGAGGTTTAAGGGATTTGCCCAGAGTCACATAACCAGTAAATAGTTAAATTAGGATTTGAATTCAGATATTTCTGAATCCAAGTCCAAAATTCTATCTGCTACTTGTGGGTAGCACTCTTATTTTATATCTTGGAAAGTGAAAGAAGAAAAAAAAACTTTTTTACTCTCTGATTCTTACTGGTGAGACACTTAGTCAAGAGTGTCTTAGGCCTGAGTCTGGCATCTAAGGATGTGAAATCTGACCATTAAGCTCTTGGGGCCCTCAAGTGCCTGTGGACCTGATAGTGGGATGCCAAAGAGATCCAGAAAGATTAAGGGCCACACTGGATCCTTGAGGATGTCAATCTATAATGATGTTCTAAGCCATAGAATGGAAAGTTTGATAATGTATGCTTTTTTGTTAATTTACATAAACATACATTATTTAATCTTACAAATAACCTGCATTAATGGTTTACAAAACTGCAGTTTTTAATTTACTGAGAATCCTGAAAAATGAGCTTTAAATTTGCATATGTTTAGAAGCTCTCAATACCTCCTGAGTTAACTATGTAAAGCCTTCCAGATTCAGTGTAATATGTTGCATTTCTACATTTGGAGTTGTGGGTTCAGCTCTGCTTTGGTTGTGCTACTTGCTTTCTGACAATTCCTTAAAATTAATTGTGAATAGTCATTACTTACATTTAGAGAGAGCTTGATCTGGAAGTTTTCCAAGTGCATTCCTCCCAAAAACTCTACAAAAGAAGAAATGGAAACACTTCCCATTTTAGAGATGAAGATACTAAAACACTAAGGTGTAAGATGAAGCGAGTTGTCCAGCTAACATACTGGATAACAGAGTTAAGATCCCACAAGATTTTGCCTGGCTAGAATACTGGGAAGAATCTATGAGAATAAATTTTAAGGATAAAAAAAATCAATGCTGCAAATAGCGGATGGGGGAAGAATGGTTCCTCTAAAAAAGATGTGGGTGGTTTTAGTAGATGGCAAACTCAGTTGGAATCAACAGTGTAATGGCATAATCTAAAAAAGGTAATGAAATTTAGGATTGCAAAACCTAAAGTTGTCCATCCTTGGGGATATGAAAGTCCTGCTATATACATTAGTATGTGTTTGTTGTACCCTAGTCAGATGGCTAGAGTTCACTTTGAGGCGCCATGTTTTAGGGCAGACATAGATAACCTTCAAATGTCCAGAAGCCAACAGGTCAAAGGTCATTAAAAAGACAGGGTGGTAAATAGCCTTGACTCATAAAGAACATTTGAAGGACCTGGTATTGTTTAGCCTAGAGAGAACTTCTGAGGGACAGAATAGTAATTGATGGGTTCATTAAAGGCTATCTCATGGAAGACCCATCAGACTTGTTCTCCTTGGCCTCAGAGGGCAGAACTCAGAACAATGGGAGGAAGTTACAAAGAGGAACATTTAGACATGATGTAAAGAAAAACTTCCTAACAACTAGAGCCATCCAAAAGTGCAACAGGCTGCCTCAGGAAGTGGTGGGTTCCTCCCTATCAGATGTCTTTAAGCAAAGGCTGGATGACCATTTGTCAGATACCTTCTAGAAGGTATTCATATTCAGGAATGGACAGGATTGAATGAATTCTGAGGTCCCTTCTGAATCTGACATTCTGAGATCATCCCTTCCACCTTGAAAAATGGTTCTATCCCTTCTTTGGTCTTCCTCCTCCCTCTGCATTGCTTTAAAACAAAGCAAACAACATTCCTTAGCGCTGCTTCTCAGTTGCAGTTTAGTCTAAGCTTTAGCAATTCTCTCAGTCTGCTTACAGGACAATTTGATGCTTTCGATCAAAACTCTGTTACGTGACCTCACTTCCCTCTTCTATACATGCATGTGTAATCTCATCCATGTGGGCACTCTCTTTAACCTAGTTGTGATGATTTATGCAATTTCCATCTATGTGTTATAAACCTGTATTAGGTGGTCCACCCAACATACTGGAAGCCTTTCTCAAATTCTCTTGACCTCTTCTTTCCATGCAAACAGATACACCTCAGTTCACCTCTCACCTAAATCATTAGCACTCCAGGTCATTCACCTGCTGCTACCAAAGTCATTTTCCTTAAGTGTAGATCTAACATGATCTCCTCAATCAATGGAATGTAGGTTGTCCATCAGGTATTCCACTATCATGCTACGCAACTGACCAATCTTTCTTTCTGGTCTTCATTTGTAATGTGATCCAGTCTTCTCGGATCCCTCACATGCTTCTCCATGATGACCTTTTAGGTGATTCTTCTCTCTGATTCTTTGGAGAGTATAATATTCCATGACTTATAACCAGAAAACATCACCAGAAGAACATTGGTCTTAAACAAAGATGGACTTGTTTCCAGGAGAAACTTGGAATCATTAAAAAAAAACAACTGTGCAATTTCTCAAAGTCAATCAAGACTGACACTCTACTCCTGCTCAGTCTTGGGCCCACATCAGTGCCCATTGGTAGTATTTATTCAAGATGCATCTCTCATGTTCCACATGCCCCAAACTGAACTCAGTAAGTTTTCCCCAAAACCATCCCCTCTTTCAAACTTCTCCCTTCCTGACAAAGGTACCACCATCCTCCTAGTGTCCCAGGTCCATAACTTCAGCATTATCATTGGCCCCTCACTCTGCCTCACCACACTTATCTAATTAGTTGCCAACTCTTGCCATTATTATTTGAAAACAGTTTTCATATCTGAAACCTTCTCCCCACTCACACAGATACCACATTATTTTAGGCCCTCAACAATACTTACCTAAATTATTCCAACAGCCTCCTAACCACAACAAGTCTCTCATTACTACAATCCATCCTGCCTTTTGTCAATAGTTATTTTTCTTAAGTGTAGATCTGACAGGTGACTCTTCTATTCAATCAACTCCGATGTCTTCCTATTATCTCTAAGATAAACAATAAACCTCATCTGTTATAGATGGTCTAAAAATTGTTCATCTTTGCTCTTTTCTTACTCCCTTCTCACCATTCTACCACCACCACTGCTGAAACAGAAACATAGCACATGTAACTAAGAGCTACGTTGCATTTTTCATCATGACATATGTTGCCATGACCATAGAATTCATGACTGAGTGATCAGCCTACTGGTGGTGAATCTCTCTATAGTTAGGTAGGTAGACTAGTTTCTGGAAAGCAGAGTCTATTGCTGATACCAAGACACACAATATTTCTCCAGCACAATGACAGAATATGCCAGAGCTTACATTTTAATAGCATTGACCTGGAGTCACCTCCACTCCATCACAATGACATGCAAGAGTAAGACTTTTGTGTGCGTCTTTTGAAAATCTAAGTTTGTCAATGGACTCCTATACATTCACACTGATCTCTTTACCCAATTCCCCCTTTCCTCTATCATCAAACTTGAGATTGCTTTGCATATCTTCAGAATTTCAACACCAAGAGCTTCCCACCTTTCTTGGCCTGACTTTCCCAGTAGGATTTCATTCTGTGACATCATAACTATCTTCTGGATACTTTGAGAGCTGCTCCTTCCAAATCTAGGGTACATGCCAAATTATACCTGGGTTTTCTCTTCTTGATCACAAATTCTATGATGGAATGATCATTTCTCCCACATGATTCTGCTCCAGCTTAGAGCAGAGTCTTCTTGTTACTTAAAATTCTTGATTAGTTGTATGTGACTCTTCATGACCCCATTTGGGGTTTTCTTGGCAAAGATACTAGAGTGGTTTGCCATATCCTTTTCCAGCTTATTTTATAGATGAGCAACTGTGGCAAACAGGTTAAGTGACTTGCACTTAGGGTCACACCGCTAGTAAGTGTCTGAGGTCAGATTTGAACTCAGAAAGACTCATCTTCCTGACTTTAGGCCCTCTGCTTAGAATTAGAAGCAGAATAGCAGTTCTCCTGGGAAGTCCCTTTTCCTTTTGAAGTATAAATGTATTAAGAGTTTGGCCCATGGCCAGATCTCCCAAAATCTCATACTTGAATCACTCTATCTTAGTTGACCTGGGCATGCATTGGTGGAGGGAGTATCTTTTTAGAGGGGAGTTTCCTATGTCAACGGAAACATGGGTCTAGGCCATGTCCCCTTTCTCCATAATTTGCACATGTTTATATTTGTAACTGTTGTGTCATCTGAGAGAATATAAACTCTCAAGGTCAGTGGTCATTTCATTTTTCTTTTTGTATTCCTAGGACCTAGCACTGTACTTGACACATGGAGAGCATTTAATAAATATTTGCTGATTGATCATTAAGGCAATCCAAGAATTTATTAGCTTCCATACTTTGGGGAAAGAGAGCTAGCAAATGTCCAGATAATGAAGTCCTTCATAATTACTATATGATTCCTAAAATATTAGGCTATTTTCTTTCTCTCCAGACAGTCCCAGCAACAATGCTTCTATTTCAGTCTCTGTTGATTTTCAGCCAAATTCTCTCCACCATACTTCCCCTTCTAATTTCTAAATTTTTTTCATGAGTATATTATATTGTCTTAATATACAATACCAGTCTTCCTCCTTTGATCTTTTCTGTTCCTTTTAAATAAGGTCTACCTTCCATATCCAATTACCAGTTATGGATTCCATCCCACCAAGTCCCAGTGATAATGAAGAGATCTTGTGAAATTTATAGTCATCAAACTAGATACCTTACCCCCAGGCTCTCCTCTCTCTAAATAGTCAGTTGCTGAAATAATCTCCCCAAGGCACAGATCTGACCTTCTCACTACCCTGCTCAAAGACTTTTCATGACTCCCTATTGCTTTGGGGATTAAAAAAAAAGTCAGCCTTGTTTTTAAAGCCTTCAACAAATGGGCTATAACTTTATTCATATTACATTCCAGCTAAGCTGGACTACTAGATGTTTACAGAACTCAACATGATATCCCTTGCCTTCATGTCTCAGATAACCTGTTCACTTGTGCCTGGAATGTATTCTCTTCTCATTTGCGCCTTTCAGAATCCTCTTCCTTCAAGGTTCATCTAAGTTGACACCACTTCCCTGATCTCTCCTTCCCTCCCTCAATTGTAAGTGCCCTTTCCCTTATAAAATGTTCCTAATATGCTTTCTCTGGATCTTGAATATATTCCCACCACTCTCAATTGTTGTTTTAATTATCTGTGCACAATGTATAACCTTAACTCAGATGAATGTGAGTTCCTTGAGGTCAGAGACTGTCTTTAAAAAAAAAAAATTTGTATTCCCAATGCCTTGCTCACAGTAGGCACCTAATAATCACTTGTCGAATAAATGATTGATACACACACACATATACATATTGTGCGTGTGTGTGATGTCACCAAATCAAAGATCACATTTGAAATGGATATCAGGGGCCATCTACTACAACCCTCTATAGTATATCTAAAAAGTAGTCATCCAGCCTTTGCTTGAAGACTTCTAATGAGAGGGAACCCACTACTTCCCAGGGAAGTTCTCATTCCACTTTCAGATAGCCTTCATTGCTAGGAAGAATTTTCTAACATCAACCCTAAAATTATTTCTTTGTCATTTTTTCCCATTGTTCAAGCAGAATCAGCGAAATCCCTATTTGATATGACAATCTTTCAAATACTTGAAGAAAGCTATCATGTCCCCTCCTAAATATTTTTTTTTTCAGGCTAAACCTCCCTTGTTCCTTTATATTAATCTACAAATATTTTTAAAGTGCCTGCTATGGGACAACTACTGTTCTAGAGCCTGGGGATGTTTAGCCTGAAGACGTGAAGACTCACATGTGACATATTCTTAAGCTTTTCACTGTCTTGGTTGCTTTCTTTGATTGTTTCCCAGATTATCCTATGTCCTTCCTAAAATGTGGTACCCAGGATGAAACAATGTACTCCACGTACTGTCTGACCATATCAGAGAATGGAAGGATTATGACCTCCCCAGGTGTGGTCATTTTTTCCTGTCTTAAGTCAGCCCAAGATGATATTAGTATTTGGGGTGGCCATGTCACACCATTGACTCATATTGATTTTTCAGTTTATTAAACTCTCAGGCCTTTTCTTGTTGAATATCTGTCCAGCTATGCCTTGCCATCTTGGTACTTGGAAGCTGATGTTTTTGAACCTGAGTGCAAGACTTTAAACTTCCTATTAAACTTCATCTTATTGGAAGCCAACCCTGTATTCCTGTCTTTTTGAGTCTTGAGTCTGTCTTCATTTGTTAGCTTAGTCCTCCCCATTTTGGAACACCTGCAAATGTCATAAGTGTGCCAGCTCTGCCTTTTTCCAAGTCCTTGTTAAAAAAATCTTTAACAGCTCAGGGCAATCCCTAGAAGATCTCCTTTCAAGCTGACATCAAACCATTAATAACCATATTTTGGGTCCAGCCATTCAACCAGCTTCAAAATCTCCCTCGTTACTTGATAATGTAGTACATGTATATCCATATTTTTTCAGAAGAATAAAATAAGGGGATTTTAAAAGTGCTTTTGCTAAAATATAAATAAACTCTGTTTTCAATATTGTCCTCTTCTATCAGGCTCGTAACCTTGTAAAAAAAAAAAAAAAGAAATGAGATTAGTCTAGCATGACCAGTTCTTGATAAAGTCAGGCTGCCTTACTCTATTTGCAAATGTATTGGTTCATCTCCAAACTCACAGATGAAAACTGATCAAAATGCTGGAGGAAAAAAAATAAGGAACATGTAAAAACTAAATGCAACTGGCATCTAATTTGCTGGATGTACTAACACAGAGATCCATGTACTAACATAGAGACAGGTGCTGTAGGTAATGTAAAAGACATATACACAACCTCTGCCCTCAAGCAGCTTAGGAAGTCAATGGGGAAACAAAGCATATGGATAAGAAAGGTAAGAGGACAAGACTATAGGATTAAATGCTGAGGTAAAGAGTAAGAAGTACAGATAATTGGCACCATGGGAAATAAGAATAGAAAAAAATCACTGCAGGCTGGAAGAGTCAGAAATCTTCATGATGGAAGTGGCCTTGAAATGGACCCTGAAGGATAGGGAGAATCTGAAGAGGTCAACAGGCATTCTTGGCAGGAAGACTAGCTTGAGCAAAGTTATTCTTGCTCAGAGACAGGAATAAACATTCTGTGTTTAGGAGACAGTGAGAAAAATATTGGGAGTAGTACCAGTTAAGTTTGGATAGGCAAGTTAGGGTCAGATTGTTGAAGTCCTTGGATGTTATGCTAAGGAGTCCAGATTTTATCCTGTAGGCATTGTTAATTTATAATAAGCAAAATACAAAAAACAACACCCAACCCAACAAATATAACTCCGACACACTTTTTTTTTTTTTACTGAATTGAGTAAGTTCAGAAGCAATTAAGTTTCAAAAGCCATTGTTTAACTTGGTAAAAATGTGGATTTGAAAAAATAATATGTTTTAAATTGTTAAGATTAATTTCATTGTTTTCAATCCCTGACCAAGCTTTTTTATGCACAGCCAAGCTTTTTCTACCAAATTAGTTTTGAGCTGGTCTTTGAAAGAAAAACCATATGACACTCAGTATTTACTCATTTTCATCAATCAGCATGCATTTATTAAGAGTCAAACGTACCAAATATTGGGACGACAAAGACACAAATAAAGAAGTTTTGACCATGTTACTGCCCTGCTCAGTAACTCTCATAAACATCCTAAGGTTTCTAATCAGCATTTAAAGGTTGGATATTCATGAAATAGTCATAAAATAGAAAGGGTTAATACCCCAAACCCTTTAATGAAACAATCTTCCCTCCAAGTGAGTGTGTTTCTTATAGCTTATTCCAAACAGAATAGCGTTATCTCAGGTTACTCGAAAGGTTCATGACATCAAACGGGAAAATCTCAGTCCTCCTAAAAGAGTTCCTCATACCAATTGAAAAAAAATCTCAATTTCTTAAAAAAGACATGCCACCGCACAGGAGAGTCCCCCAGGTGTACTCTTGGAGGGACCCTTCATAAGTGTCGATAGCTTCACTTTTCTCTAGCAATGGAACTTCTAAGTGGGCCATTGTTCCCGAACTCTTATTGATAGTGAAGCCGCTTTGTCCTCCATGTCATGTGGCCGTGTTTCCCAGTCTCTGCTTTCTTTCTTCCTCTCGACAACTCCTTGTTGTGTTTTTGCCATGTTCTTTTGGTGCACAGCATTCTGGGAAATGGAGTTCCCCTCCACCTGGGGATGCCACCTCCATTACATATATCTTTCCATATCTCACAAAGGAATGGACAGACAGAGAAGGAACAGGGGAAAGGACAAAAGGCTATTTCTGACTCATGAGAAGACACAGCTACAGTGATCAAACAGAGGGAGTTGTATAAGTAAATAACCAGAGGCAAAGAATTGTTTTATTAATTGGAAAGAGTTTTAAAAACATGAGTTATTATTTTTATTCAGGGGCTACATCACAAGCAAAGAGAGGTAGACAAGTGTGTGTTATGTTTAGGGAAGGGTGGCAAGCTGCTGAGTGCAGTTAGGGAGGGGTAGGGACTTTGAGAGTGAACAATGGGAGATGAGGTGGTCAAAGTAGGTAGTGCCCACATTCTGGAGGCAGTAGAGGCAGCTAAGTGGTTCAGTGGATAGAGTGCTAAATTCAAATCTGACCTCAGATACTCAGCAGCTCTGTGACCCTAGGCAAGTTACTTAACCTCAGTTTGCCTTAATCCACTAGAGAAGGAACTTGTCAACCACTCCAGTATCTTTGCTAAGAAAACCCGATGGATGGTATGTTCCATAGTATGGTCCATGGGGTTAAGAAGAGTTGGATATGACTGAAGAACAACAGACTATACATTTCGAGCTTACGCTTTAGGCAAAGGCGCATTATTAAAAGATTCAGATAAAGATGTGATGTCCAAAGATGCCCAAACTGTGCCATCAGATAATAAATTTGACAGCAGTGTGTAGGAGACCTTGGAATGGTCAGAAACTAGACTCTGAAAGAAAAGCCAATTAGGAGGTTATTGTAATAGGGTTGGTGAGAGGTAATAGAGACCTGAACTATGACATGGCCAAGAAATGGGAAAGGAGGGGACTGATCTAAAACCTATGACAGAGATATATTTCAAAAGATTTGGTGACTAGATGGACATGTGGGAAATAAGCAAGGAGGAACTGGAGAAGATTTGGGTCTCGAGAACAGTGGTAATGATAGAACCAGGGGCGTTGGTAGATGGGATTGAGTTGTTGGATTCGTGGGGTTCAGTTTTTTGGGGTTTTGGCAACTGAATGCAGTGAATAAAAAATGAATGGGACATTTTTTCTTTTTTTTTTTTTTTTAAACAGCTTGCTGGATAGTTCTCCTGGGAAAAAGAAAGAGAGAGAGATATTCAGGGCTGCATTACTTTGGGATGCTACTGAGATACAGGTAACAGGAATGTCTTTTTTTTTCACCCTGTCTCAAGAATATAGCTATGTTACACTCTCCCAGTAACTGACTGAAATGCGTTGGATGAAAAAAATGTTTCCACTCAAAACATATAAAATGGCTTTATATTAGAAGGGAAGAAACTGGAAATAAGAAAATTCTCAGAGTGGAAAGCTGAGTTCACTGAAATAGACACGTTAAGGTTCATAGTCTCAGTCTGCCTATGGATTAAGTGATAAAATCAGTGGCTAGGAGAGCTGCTTTCATTCTGCATTTAGCTCGGTGAATATATCTTTTCATGTATGTGCCTTATCCTTGTTTGTTTTTGTTTTTCCATTGTATTTTCCCCACCACCCCAAGCTAGGTCATCGAAAAACTTTTTGGAAATTTGGAAATTTCCTTATCTGGTCAAAATGGCAACATGTTTGATTATTGTTTCCTTCAAGACATTACCCAGATTCTCATACCATGCAGCAAGCACAATTTATTTTTTGAACATATTTCCACATTAGTCATGTTGTAAAGAAAAATTAGAACCAAAGAGGAAAACCACAAGAAGGAACAAATAAAACACAGTTTTAAAAAAGACAGCAAATAGTATGTTTTGATCTGCATTCAGACTCCACAGTTCCTTCTACGGATGTGGATAGAATTTTCCATCATGAGTGTTCTGGAATTGTCTTAGACTTAGCTCTTCTCAGCAATACAAGGATCTATCAAAGTTGATCAAAACATAATGCTACTGTTATTGTGTAAAATGTTCTCCTGGTTCTGCGCACTTCATTCAGTACCAGTTCACGTAAGTCTTTCCAGCTTTTCCTGAACTCTGCCTGCTTATCGTTTCTTTTAGACCAATAGTATTCCATTACACTCCCATACCACAACTTGTTCAGCCATTCCCCAATTGAGGGGCATCCCCTCAATTTCCAGTTCTTCACCACCACAAAAAGAACTACTATAAATATCTTTTTCCCATTTGTATGATCTCTGGGATAGAGACCTAGAAGTAGTATTGCAGCAAGAGCGATTTAGTGACACCTTTTTTGTGTGTGACACCTTTTTATGTTCTTCTACATCTCTGATTATTCCTTGGTTGATAACTCTTCCTTCTTATAGTCAGTCAATAAACATTTAATATCCATCTGCTATGTATCACAGGGAAGTCTGGTCCTTATCTCCTAGGCTACTTGTTGAGCTACATGTCGAAACATGGGCAATATATACTTTTGAAAACCAGCTTTGCTTCTTCAGTGTGGATGGTAATAATAATCTCAGCTTTACTACTGATGTTGTTAAGGAGCTTTTGTAGTTTCCTAGTGACCAATGAAATTAACATAATGTCGTCCCTGAACAAAGCATTTGAATAACCCTACCAATACTAGAATCTTGATTGTAATACTCTTGTTGAAACTGGACCTGTCATTTTGTATATGTATCCCCAATTCCTACTACAGTGTCTGGCTCACATGAGAGAGGGTGCTAACTAAATGTTTATTGATTGATTTCATTGACATAGTGGAGCTCTATAAAGGAACTGCCTCTACTAATGCAGACAGAGTTGTGCTGCAACTTACAGGCTTAGAGAGCTGTCTGGAGACACAGGGAGATTAAACTTACTTGGAGTCAAAAAACATGTATTTGTTGGAAACAGGACTTCAAGATTTTCTTCACTTTAAGGTGAGTTTTCCATCCCCTATATATCACTTGTCTCCTCCTTCCCTTCCTCTTCTTCCTCCTCCTTCTTCCAATAACAATAATTTTAACAATAAGTACTGTACATCACTAAATACTGCCAAAATTTAGCATCTACTGAATACCTAGCAACAAACGACTTAGTAGTTTGAGTTACATACCCAGAAGCTTGCTAAAGTAACGTTAACTGACACAACAATCTTATAGTACGAACACAGACCTCAAAATACCCTTAAGAATTCAACGAGTAAACTGTACTGAATGGGGATCCTTATGCAGATAGAACTGCTACCCATAGTCACTTAGACATAAATTGATTCATGAAAATTTAAGAAATATTTTAAATACTCAGTCTCTAAGCTACATGGAATGAAAAGTTTTCAAAATGTGGGAAATAGCAAAAGAAATCCAAAGCATATGGGCACAAGATGAGATATATCATCCCTGTTATCCTGCCAATTACTAGAATTGGCCCAAAGATGCTTTTGGGGAGTGTAGAGAAGATATTCCAGTATTCTTATGCAATTACAAAAAGTCATTATTTTATCATTAAAAAAATAAAAGAATATTTGTAGAATACTGTCTTATCTGAGGACCATTTCTATTTGAACTCTTTTGAGAAGGATGAAAATGAGAATAAAAATAGTCTTTTATAGTTTGTAATGCTTTATCATTTACAAAGAGTATTCATATGCATTATCTCATTTGAACCTGGGAATAATTCTGTGCAATAGGCAGGGCAGATGTTACATTCCTATTCCACAAGTAAAAAAATATAAACTTTAAATGGAAATTAAGTAACTTGCCCAAGACACTTGTACAGTTTAATAAGAACAGGTGTTCTCTTTGACACTAAAATTTGATTGAAAAAAATGACCTGGCATTTTAAAATCCTAGATTTGCTAAATCTTTTCAAACTACCATGCAAATGTGAAGGAATTCAGAGCCATAAAACTCCATAATTCTTAGCTTTGACTTTTATTTATGAGCAGAAAATGAAGCATGGAGATAACAATTATAAGAATAATCCATTGTTATTACAAATAACTTTTTATACAACATATAGTGTATGCACTCTTAACTCCTCATTTCTAATGCACTGTTCATTACTGCAGCAAACATAAACAGCATGCAGTCCAGCAATATTATATGACTCTGAAATTCAAAGTGTTGCTTTACTATGACAATAATATCAGAATTATCAATAAATGTAATGCTATATAGCTTTTGATGTTATTTTGTCAAAACTATTTGCTTCAGTGACAATCAGTTGCTTTTTTATTTTCTTAGCAAGTGAAACTACACTGGGAAAAATCCCCAACTGTGACTTTTATGTACATAACATATTAAAAGTCTCTACCATTAAAACCCAGGGCAAAATACATGTGCTTGATACAGTGCTGGTTCCAATCCAAAGGCAATCACTTGATTATTGATACCTGGTCTTGGGATCTTGAAGATGGATGAACCACAAGAAAGGCAAAACTAGAGGAGATGTTTCAGTATTGTTAATGGAGAGTCACAATGGCCTTACAGCTCTGTGGTTCCCAACTCCCAGGGTACATTTATGCTGACAGACACTCCATGTCACTACTGTTGATCGGTGCTTTCTCACAATTTGCAAGCCATTATATTGGAAACTGATCCCTCTGCTTGTGCCTCCAATCTCTCTCTTTTTTTTTAAAAGCATCAATAAGATGGGTTGAGTCACATTCTGATAATGTGATAATAAAAATATACATTGATCCTAGAAAGTGAGCGAGCTTTAGACCATGTTTATAAGGAGCCAATAAAGTCAAGTGACCTGAACTCATCTTTCACTTGTTTTCATCACTGATACCATCTGACATGGTTGACTCAGTTATTGAAATGATGAACATTCAAAGAAATGAACAAAGCTACAATGCATTCATTTGGAATTCTAGGTGTAACCATAATGTTAAATGTGAAATATTCAAAAAAGGTTTCATTTTTTAAAATTTTCTCATGTATAACCAAGAAGATCTTTTAAAAATTGCTTATGTTTTAGGAAATATATACTATATATGTAATTATATATATATATAACTTCTTTATATGTATATGGAAATTTTGGCAAATTACATTTTCCCCGTTAAGCTTAGAAGGATTTCTTGATGAGTATATGTTAAATATGCCTTTCAAATTCTTTTCATTGTTGTGGTTATTTTTTAAAATAAGTTTCTTTGATGTCTTTTGTTTTCACATCATAGCAATTTCCAGCTCTATCACCAAATAAACTCTTTCTCCTATCAAAAAAAGCCCAACCAGGTAAGCAAATCTAGCTGACACAGTGGGCATGCAACACTCCATTCTCAATCAGTCAATCAACATTTATTAAGTGTTTGCAATGCTCCTGGGACTGTGCTAAGTGCTGAAGATACAGAGAAAAAGCAACCCCTAAATCACTAAAAGGAGGTGCTTCCTTTTCTCTCTTCCAAGGCCAAGAGGAGTCATTATAATTGCTTAGCATTTGCCTGTGGTTTAATTTGTTGAAGTCATTATGTGTATTGTTTGAGAGCTGCTTTACTTCACACGGTATCAGTTCAGAGAAACCTTCTTGTGATGCTCTGAACTTCTTATAGTCACCTTTCATTACAATGGAGTATATCATTCCCTGATATTCATATATCACAATTTATAGCCACTTCTCCATTAATAGGCACCTAATTTGTTTCCAGGTTTGAGCTACCACAATAAGTGCCGCAGAAATTTTAGCACATATAGGATTGCATTGTTGTTTAGTAGAAATTGTTTATTTCATAAAAACTGTGTGCTTTGACATTTCACCTAAAACTTATTTAAATTTCTTATAATTACTAGGAGCAATCATCTCTCCTCTGTCTGACTTTTGCCTTACTCTGATTTAACTGATTAATATTTCATCACACTACTTAAGATCATAAATATTTTTATTAATCCTTAAAACAGGAACATATTAAATATGATGGGCTATCTGGAAGCTAGGCTACCAACTTTGTAGTTGATGTTCACTATCAACCAATCAGAAGATTTCTAGTCGGTACTGGTGAAGGTCCAAATTGACATTGGTTTGGGTCAAATTCAAAGCTTGGGTGGAGATAGGGAAGCTGAGGTGAATCAGTCCTCTATAGGAGAGGACACAAAAATAAAACGCTTATTGCAACCATACAGATCAGCTCATTCACATGTACCAACTCGTTATATTCATTAATAACCTCCCAAGTTTTCATCATCCTTTCCCTGAGGCACAATATCACGTCATTTTACAGATGGATAGTGGTGATTAAATTAGAGTAATACAGGATTAGTGTTGTAGATTGTGTCAAAAATCTATTCAAGAGGAGCAGGATTTATTTTAAACCAGGTCTTTTTTGGGAGGGGTGGGTAAAGCCAACATTAATTTAAGTGGATAATTTAATCAGCCACAAAATCTGAGATTAATAAACCAGTGCTACGGCATTATAGTGCATCATGAAATAACGATAAGAAGTAGGCAAGTTATGCAAGATATGTGTTCCTAACAGGCTGTGTCTAAGTCATTTTTCCAGCAAGTCAAATGAAAGCAAGTTATTTGAAGAAACTTGTGGAAATTATTTTGTAAAGCAAACAATCACCTCCTCAGCTTAACTAGATTTTTGTATATAGTGTTTTCTGCATGAGATACACTGGTATGTGTGTGTATATATGTGAGTGACTGTGTGGTTTCAGCCTCACCCATTAGTTGTGATGAATGAGTTGGGATAAGTGGCTTTAAATGTTTTTGAATGAATCTATAATGTCGTGTTCTGAGTCAAAGTACCCTGTCATTTCATTGATAAGTCCATAAATAAATGTCATAACATGGTGAATGTGTCGCAGAGGATGAAATTTAAGAAGCGATAACCCAATCTCCCTTCATACTGGCTCTGCAGCTCACACAGAATCAAGCCACTGATTTATTTTTTATGGGCTTCCACTCACTGGCTAATTTCTGGTATTGTCAGTCACCTAAGGGAAGAACTAATTTTTCTGCCATCCTTTCTTTCAGACTCACAAATACTTTTCCATGAATTAGTCCTCGGTGAGGGAAACATTACTGATATACCTCCATATCACACGTTTTGTAACCAATATTTGTTTGTTGGACAGAATATCTGTTATTGTTGCTTGTTTTGTGTCTACTGTAAGAAGTCGAATTCAGCCTTTTTAATATTTATGGGATGGGACCACACAAAAGGAGGAATTTCAGAAGGTAAATGAGGAGTAAAGATAGGAGTTGTTGATATGGGGTGAGGAGAGATGAAATTCCCCTTAACAAAAGAGCAGAAAGGAAACAAAACATTCTTTTGAGGCAAAAAAAAAACAACCTAAGAACCAAATCATAATATAAGCTAACAAATATAATAGCTCATGATAAAGATGAGCTAAAGTTAGCATTCTAATAAATAAACTCAACAAACTTGTTATGATATTTCAGAACAGAACGATGATGGGCTTTCTTGGCTATTTACCCTGAATCCAACGTATTGGTGGTTACATTGTGAAATCCCCTCCCCGCCCCACCGCCTCTTGTTGTATCCCTAACCCTTAAGACAGTGCCTGGTACACAGTAGACAATTAATATATGTTTATTGACTAAATGATGAATGTAAATTTGATGAACCTATATGAGGTTGATTGCTACTTTAACAAATATTCCAGAATTTCAACATTAAAATGAGTGATGTTCCTTTGAAAGTAGTCACTTTGAAAGCTTGTCATTTTTCCAATAATATGACTTCAGTTTAGAGAATACCCACAGAGCATGTGGCAAATTTTCTTTAAAATTTGCAACAACCCTCCATCTGAAGTCTTACTTTGAAGTCCAGTTGTGGTATATCTGTGACTGTAGGTACTTGTAAACTATGCCAGCAGAGAATAAGCTATGGCAGGTTCTATGAACTAGAATGTCTTCAAGTATGATCTTGGTTGAAAACTGGTTTTACTGTCCAAGGGCAATACCAGTCAAGCACAGAGAGATCAGATAAAATGCAAAATGTCTATCAGTCCTTTCTTGTCCCTTTCTGCTTTTGCACTGACGGTGGTAGAGTGTTAGAAAGGGACAAAGGAGGCTAAAAATCATAATTCTTAAAACATCATAAACATTTTTAAGGATTTGATATCTTTACCTCCCCACATAACAAATTTGCATAGGCCAGGAAAACAAATTCCCATGTTGGCCACATCCAACAATGTTATGGCTTTTTTAATCTATTACTTCTCAGACAGGAAGTAGACATTGTGTTTTATCTTCTGTCCTCTTGTATCCCCTGGTTTATGACTGCATTGATCAGATTTCTAAAGTCTTTCAAAGTTGTTTTTCTCTATGCTGTGGCCATGTCAATTGCTCTGCAGATTCTAGCCACTTCTCCCTGCATCAGCTCATAGTTTTACCAGAAATGTCCATTTCATCATTTCTTATGGTATAATATTATTCCATTACATTCATATCCCAGAATTTGTTTAGCCATTCCCCAATAGTGGGCACACCCTTAGTTTTCAGTTTATAAGCATCTGTTGATATTTAAAATGTGAGCAGTTTGTCTATGATCAAGAAGTTGAGACACTATGGGAGGAATCATCTTACTAAATAACAGGCCTGACCATGATATTCCCCTACTCAAGATCTTCAGTAGACTCCTGTTACCTCTAGGATTTGATACAGACTTCCTAGCTTGGCAATTAAAGACCTTTCTAGTTTGGCTCTGATATACCATTCCATACTTATTTCTCATTTCTCTTGAAAGTCTTTATGTTCTACCCATGCTGGCCTGTTTGAGATTTCACAAACTAGGCATTCCATTTTCTGCCTGTGTGCCTTTCCATAGGTTGTCCACTATGCCTAGAACACATTACCTTCTCATCTTCATCTCTTAAAATTCTTAGTTTCCTAAAAACTACCTACTCTAGAAAGCTTTTCCTGATCTCTGTAATTGTTAAGTGCTAACTCTCAACCAACTTCTACACAAAGGGCAATCAAGTCAGACTAGCGGAAACACCAAGACACCCTGAGGGAGAGACAGGAGGTTGAACTTAAGTCAAACCACTACCACCACCTGGATCACCATCTCTCTTCAGACTCTGATGAAGACTTCCTAGAACCCTGAACCCAAGAACCTTGGGAATATCAGTGCTTCCAAGCCAATACCTTCAGCCATCATCCTGAGGAAGCAGCCACTGTGGTGATACATCCTGGTAACTGTGCCTACAACTGCTATAGTCACAGTTATTGAGGATTCAGAAAATAAAGTTCTTGCCACCAAAGTCCTTGGCACTTTCAAAATGTTTCAACATCAGAAACGGACATCTTTTTATCAGTAGAAATGGCATTACAGAAGCAGCATTAACATCTGCTTTGGATGTTAATGGGATTTTGGATCATGGGATTTTTCCATCTAACTTGCAGCTGAAACCTTCCATAAGTGTTTTCTTCCCCAACAATGTGAGCTCCTTGAGAACAAGGGCTGTCTTACTTCTCTATTTATATCCCTAGTGCTTAGCAACATGTGAAGTTTGCTTAATAAATGCTTTATTCATTTATTCATTCATCCATTTTTATATGAAAGAATGATCAACAAGCCATGGTTATTCAGACTTGGGTATTTGGCAGACATTCTCTGAAAAATGAACAAAATGAGCCTGTCACTTCAAGGAATGCAACTGACAGTATTTGTTACCAATGATAAAATTTAAGATTTCAAGTGAAAATCAGAATTTTGGAGAATCTGTATTGGCCAATGTGAGCTTGACAACTTCCCTATCCTTGAAGACTTTTCTGATGAGATCAGTGGAGAGATTAACAAATGGAATTTTTAAATTTTGTAGGATGAAATGTGTCAATATTCAGAAGTTACATAACTCAGTGAACCAATATTTTTACATAAATAGTATTTTATTTTTTCCAATTACATATAAAGACAGTTTTCAACATTCATTTTCATAAGATTTTGAGTTCTAATTTTTCTTCCTCCCTCCGTCACCTCTCCCCTCCTCAAGATGGCAAGCAATCTGATATTGGTGAGACGTGTACAATCATGTTAAACATATTTCCACATTAGTCATGCTGTGAAAAAAGAAGCAGATCAAAAGAAAAGAAACATGAAAAAAACACAGAAAGTAAAAATAATATTCTTCTATCTGCATTCAGACTCCATCAGTTCTTTCTCTAGATTTGGATAGCATTTTCCATCACAAGTCCTTTGGAACTGTCTTGGATCATTATATTGCTGAGAAGAGCTAAATCTATCAAAGTTGGTCATCGCAAAATGTTGCTATTATTGTGTACAATGTTCACCTGGTTCTGCTCACTTCACTCATCAGTTCATGTAAATCTTCTCAGGTTTTTCTGAAATCCACTTGCTTAACATTTCTTCTAGCATAATAGTATTCTGTTATATGCATATACCACAACTTGTTCAGCCATTCCCCAACTGATGAGCATCTCCTCAATTTCCAATTCTTTGCCACCACAAAAAGAGAAACTATAAGTAATTTTGTACATGTATGTCCTTTTCCCTTTTTTATGATCTCATTGGGACATAGACTTAATGGTGGTATTGTTGGATCAAAGGGTAGGCACACTTTGATTGCTGTTTGTACATAGTAGTGAACTAATATTTCCCAAACTACCAATACATGATATTTCAAAATTATGCATGAGTAAAATATCCATTTGAAGTGCAATATAGACAAATAGCTTTTATTGTAAGAAAAGTCTACTGCTGTGGTGTCCTATTCCACACTGCAATGAATTTTTACATATCTACTACTTATCAAGTTTTGGTGTAACATCAAAGAATATCCACAAAGACCTGAAGAGGCTATTAAAATATTGCTCCCTTTTCCAACTACATGTCTGCGGAAGGCCGGATCTTCACATATCTCAGCCAAAACACATATCACAACAGAGTGCATGCAGAAGTAGAGGACTACACTTCTTTAGTTAGACAAAGAGATCTGCAAAGATGTAAAAACAGTGCCACTATTGTCACTATTATTTTTGTTTTGGAAAATGTCATTACTTATTTTAACATATAGTTCATATTTTAAATATTTTATATTTATATGTTAAATATTTTAACATGTAATGGCTATTTAACTATTATTTTAAAGTGAAATAAATATTCTTAAATGTATCAGTTTTCATTTCTATAACTCACACAAACAAAAGCTTCAACAATTTTTGGGGGGTTTTCAACAATTTTTAAAAGCCTAAAATGGTCCTGAAATAAAAAAAACTTTGAGAAGCATTGATTTAGAGTAACGGAAATTTGTTCTCCAAATGAACAAGTCAAGGTTTGCCTAAACTAAAACCTCTTAATTGCAATGTTACTTAGAATGTCAACTTTCAGGGAAATGATATTCTGAATCATTCAGAATCATTTCCTTCTGAATAGTCAGTCCTGTGAGAAATGATACTGTACATTTAAAAAAGTGGAAAGCAGTTTTAGATACTGGTTGGTAGGGTTGATGAAATTGCTGTAATATGTTTTTATTTGGCAGGGCCTTCTAGTTCCATGTGAAAAACGGTTATGTCTTTGTAACAATCAGATAAGAATTACTTCTTACTGTCTTTCCTCCAACTCTCCTAGGACTAATGTAATCTGTGAGCAAGGCCATGTTTCAACTGGGCACAAGACGCAGCTGACTAGAATCCAACAGAATAATGACTCCTACATTGGGACTTTTCCCACTCAAACCTCAGAAGAAAGAGATAATGAAGGGATTTTTGGTTTACTTTTACCCCCTAAATTTTTGAGGTAAGGTGAACAAGGCATTCTCCACAGAATTCCATAAAATTACTTTCTTGGAGAAACCTGCTATATCTGTTTATAATCATCTGTGCCTTGTTTTTCCATTCATCTCTTTCTACCACTATTTTGAGAGATTTCTATAATGGGGACCAGAGGGTCAGTTAGTCTCCATTCTGTTGCCATATTTTGATCTTGCTCTCACTATAATCTGAGACAGCTCAACAGTAAAAATTCACGTTGAACAAAAAAGGTCCCCAACTTTCTGATCCTTCTTGGATATAGAACTTTGCAGGCTACTGCAAGAGAAGTTGAAGGCATTATCGACATACCAAGAATGAAGATAATGAATAAGAAGACAAGTCATTAGACACAATTTTGAAATTGACTTTGCAACGTGGAATACGTAGACAGCAAAAAAAGCATGTAATTGAGACACGAAGAAAAGCATGTCTAACATGAATCAGATATTTCTCTAATTAGTTCATTTTTGACTTGTGGAAAAGAGAGAGGAGAATAAACATGTAGATAGTGCCTGCTGTGTGCCAGGTTCTGGGCAAAGTGCTTTACAAATATTATCTCACTTGACCCTCACTGCAGCCCTGAGAAGATGGCACTGTTATGATCTCCATTTTACAGTTGAGGAAACTGAGGCAGAGGTTAAGTGACTTGCCTGGGGTTATACAGCTCAAGTCTTCCTGACTCCAATCCATAGCTCTGTCCATCTGACTGTGAAGTTACAGCCCCCTGCTTAAGTGTCTGAGGGCAGAGGAAGTTTTACTTTAGAATTAAATGGTGTTATCAAATTCCAAATTCTTCTAATTATTCTGTACCCAGTATCTAAAGTATAAGCCCCTCATTCCCAACCTGATGAACTCCTACTTAATCTTTAAAGCCTGACTCAGATACCCCCTCCTCCAAGAAGCCTTCGTTAACCCCTCTGATCAGTGATGACCTAGCCACCCCTTCCTCTCCTCATGCTTTATATAGTGATGTGCACTGTTCTCAGGAATTTATTCACTATTTTGTATTTCTGTATGTATCATACCCCATTCTTGACTATAATATACATTTCTATGTAACCAGCTGGTGTCACTATCCAGCAGGGTTTGGAGGTTTAGATGGAAAATTAAAATGAAAGGAAGAGACCTCAACTTTCTCTCTCACCAGCTATGACTGTGCTATAGCCACATGTAAAACCCAGTTGCTACAGTCATCTCTGCAAAGTCCAAACTCATTGATAGATGCTCTGGCTCACTGCCTTCTCTATGGGTCTCAATTCAACAGGTTCCATCCATTTAAGGAACATCAACTTCCCTAAGGCATTTCTCCCTGTCCCAAAGGCACTCAGGTTACATTTGTATATCACCTAAATACTTATATACATGATCTCATTGAATCATCAGTGAGGACAGGGATCCTGTCTAATATGAACTGCATATATCCCCTAGCATCTAATACTTTGCTATTCCTAAAGCACAAGATTAATAAGCATTTCTTTGAATTTGTTTAAAAAATGATTCCCAGACTTTTGTCAAAAATCTAAAATGCAGTATTATTTGTAGGGTCTATTCTTTCAGTAGTCTATCACATCTTAAATTCACAATGTGGAGTGACCTGGGGGAAATAATATTTCAGCTTAATTGTTGATTAAATAAATTTTTATGAGTTGAGAAATTTTATTATGATTTCTGGGAAGATAACGTCAATCCAGTGGCCAAGGTGACATCTCCCTCCCCCTCACACCCAGCTACCATTATAGCTGCTACAGTTGTTGTTCAGTCATTTCAGTCATGTCCGACTCTTCTTGACCCCTTTTGGCATTTTCTTGGTAAAGATACTTGAGTGATTTGCCATTTCCTCCTCCAGCTCATTTTACAGATGAGAAAACTGAAGCAAACAGGGTTAAGTGACTTGTCCAGCATGACACAGATAGCACATGTCTGAGGCCAGATTTGAACTCAGGAAGATGAGTCTTCCTGACCTCAGACCCAACACTCTATCTACTGTACTATCTATTTGCTCCTAAAGGGTCAGTAAAAAGGAAGAAATTGAAAATGCTAGAGAAGGTAGCAGAAATTAAAGTAGTAGAAAAAGAATGAGTTAATGAGCACGGAAAAGGGGGTCAAATTTAGAAAGATATAAATATTTCTGACCATCTCTAAAGTCAGATGCATTTTCTTTTTTTCACCAAGCTTTTTGAGGGACTGGAAGATGAGTTGGAAGCACAGTCCAAGGAACAATGACTATGGCTGGGATGGGCAACCACACCAGGCCCTAACATCAGACCCTAACACTGTGTATATCAAGGGTGCCTGCAAAAATAATGGAAGAGAAGGAGCACAAGGAGTTATTGGTGATTTCTGGGGAAAGACCATGATCTGAACATAAGCGGTACACATTCTAGACAACAGACAAACCAGAGAGCATCGTTAGAAGCAGCTACCAAAGGGACTGAGTAAGCAAGGGCCCAAAATAAGGACAAACTTAATGTGTACACAGATAATCAATTTATCACCAAAGGTATGAATGAATGGATTGACAACTGAAAAGAAAATGACAGGAAAACAAGTAAAAATAAAGATGTTGTCCACAGATGTTCATTAAGCTGGATAATATGGGACATGAACGTTGAGTGGAAATACGTCCCTGCCCGTTTGAAAGTTGAAGGCAATGCTGAAGGGCAAAGATTAGTCAGAGAAGCAACTAGAAAGTGAGAAGACTCAATAAATCCTTTGCAGATGGTGAAATTTAAAGAGTCACTCTCCTTAACTTCGCAATAGAATCTCCAAATCCATCCCTTTACCCTCTCTCCCCTCCTTGTGTGATAGTGTAGTAGCTATCTGCCATGGCTATCTTCGATCATTTTCTTCATGTGCGTTCTTGGTTTTTCTATGTGCTATTTTAATTTTTCTTCAAGAATATAAACAAAATACTATCTATTACACTATAAACATACTATAAATAACTGTAGAAATTGTTCACATTGTACTAATAATAAAAAGAGAAAGGCAGATATCCTCATCTTTGTCAAATCTAACTGAACTCTTGACTTGCTCAACTCTTGCCTCAAACCATCTAGAAAGCAAACCACACTGTGTGACTGCTCACGTGACTTTGGGGTAATGGGAGTCACCATCTTTTCCCTTTAGGTAAAATGGACTGTGAAACAAACCTTGGTAAGTGCTTTCTAAGAACTTCGTGGCTTTACCATATGCCCTGCTTATAAGCCTTACAGTATCCCAATATCATCTGACCTTCCAAAAATCTAAAAATGCCTGTCTGGGCCATGCAATCTGTCTCTCTGGTGCATTCTTTTAGGACTTAGAACTTTTAAAAATCTTTTCATTGGCCCAGCAACTGAACCTAATATGCTGTCTTCCCCCCACAAAGTGTGAACTTGACCATAGTTGTGGTCCATCCCCAGCACTGAGCATAACACTTGGAACTTAGTAGGAATAGGAATTCAATAAATGTTTTTTCATTAATAAATAAATAAAAACTTCTATTTTGTGACTTGTACTGATTAAAAGAAAAATGGTATCACATCACAAATTTTTATTATACTAATATAAATTTTCAAAGCAGCATGTACCCATAAGTAGGACACTCAATTTGAAGAGATAAAAATAATAATGATAGCTAGCATTTATAAACCACATTGAAGTTTGCAAAGTGCTTTATGTATGTGAGCTAACTCATTGGATCCTCACAAAACTCCTGGGCTATTATTATCCCCATTTTACAGATGAGGAAAGGGAGACTCAGAAAGCATACTTGCCTAGGGTCACACAGCTAGTTAAGTATCTGAGGCAGAATTCGAACTCAGCTGTTCCTAACTTTAGCCACTATTTTATCCTAGTATTGTATCTACTACAATAGGTTATCTCTCAAGAAACCTTGCCCTCTACCATATCACTTAGGCAATTATTTACCAATACCACTACCACCATTACCTCACATTCACATCACATTTTATAATGTATAAAGTGTTTTACTCATAACAAGCCTCCCACTACAGTATGACACATTGGATAGAGCACTAGAACTAGAAAAGATCTGGATTTGAATCCTTCCTCATATACCTCTTTCAGCTTGAGTTTCCTTACCTGCAAAATGGGGATAATATTTGTAGAATTTACTTACTTCACACGGTTGTTGTGAGAAATAAATGAAATAATGTAGTGCTTTGCAATAATAAATATTATATATTATAATAATGTTACTATAATTATCATGAATTATTATATTAGAAATAATAGAGTGCCTTGTAAACCTTCTGACATAGCATTATTATTACACAGGGTATTCTGTGTAATATTTCTAATTTTTCATAATTTCATACTTTTTCATATTTATTCATATTTCTAATATGAAAATTCAAATGCTATAGAATTAATAGAAGAAATAAAATATATCTTCAAGTCTAGGCAAGACACCAGAAAGAATCTAGGGAGCTAAGAGTTCTCTAGCTATGCTGTTAATTTATATCATGACAAAGTCTTTTAATTTTCTTAACTTTTTCATCTGTAAAATGGGACTGTTATTGGAGGGAGGTAATAAAATGGTAAATGTCTTCCTTGTATACAACATTCTTTAAGTGCTAAATAATAATAATAGCAATAATGCAAAGTCTTCTGGCACTCTAGTGATAGGGCCTCTACAACACTGGGAATAGAATTTATTGCCTAAAGAACCCTATGAGTAATCTAGTTAATTGTTTATGGATCTAAAGTCCCACAGTGAGCACCATAAATCCACATAATGTGCTCTAATGCTGAAGTTTGTATTTAGGGATTCGAGTTGGCTGAAAGATGGAAAGATGTGTGTAAACATATATCTATTAACTATGCCTACAAACTGAGTTATGTGTTACACATTCCAGCAGGCATCAGAAATACATTCTGTTTGTCATTTATTCTACCAAACACATTAGATCCCAGTATAAGAAGGTAGGCAGAGGGAACCTGGAGGGAAAAATCTGACCTTAAAATCAGAACCTAATTTTACAATTTGTAAAGTCATCATATTTTCTGAACCAAATGTAGACATACAATATCCCTTTTGCAAGGACTTGTTAAAAATACATCTCATTTTCTTGAAATGGGTACCATCCCAGGCAATTGGGGGCATGTAGTCACTGTGTACATAGGGCTCAGTGGAGGCAGAGAGAAAAGCACACTTTACCAGTTGCAGCCATGCACTCCATAGGCCTTGGAGGAATAAGATTGCTGATGCCTTCCTTGATCTTCTGGGCAAGGTAGGAATACTTCTAAAAAGCAGCCTTGACTCAGTATGTAAAGGCAGTTGGCAAACATCACCCTACTTCCTCCTTTTCTTCCAAATCCTAGATAGGCATAAAAAGTACACGTCATGCCAGAGTCCATTGGGCAACTCCTTACTTGCTCTCAGTTAACAGCCCAGCCCTGATTCTCCAAGGACAGTGGTAAAGGCAGGGATGGACCCCCAATAACAGGCCCCTGAGGCTCAGGAGCCTGAATGAGCAAGGGTTACTATTCTTACCCTCTGGATGCTTGATCATGCACTGCACCTGCACTAGGTGGAGAAATACTCTCAATTAGAGGCAGTACCACAAGGTGTTAACCTTCCTTTAACAAATTAATCAGGCACTGGGGCTAGGAAGTATTAAAAAGAGATTAGCACCTAAAAAAAGAGCAATGAAAAGGGGGGGTTGTGGGCTCTGTGTGTGCACAGTATAAGTTGGTGTGGCACACCACAAATATTCAAAACAGCAAATCAGGAAAGCTTCCCTGTACGCAGGGAAGATGGCAGGAGATCTAGGTTAATAGTGAGGAAAGACAACAACGGAAACTACCCTGGAGAGGTTTTTTTATTAAAGTGAGGATATTTTTATTTTTTCAAGTAACAAAATGAAACCTCTGTTGAAAAGATGTGACCCTCTACAGCTGGGATTCTTAGCCTTCTTTGTGCCAGGAACACGTATCTCAGAAAAATATTTCTAATTGCATAAAATAAAATACATGGGAATACCAAGAAAACCAACCATAGATAGCGATCAGAATTAAAAAAAAAAAAAAGATCATGGATCCCAGGTTAAGAAACCCTGCTCTATTGTTTCATTAAGGTTAATATAAGGAATATGAAAGGGCAGAAGAATTGATTATAAGTTTCAAGACTACATGTTCATTCAGCAAATATTTTGAACACCTACTAAGTGCCAATACATTCCAATATTTGTGAAATATAGATTTTTAAAAATAGGGTTCTACCGCTCAGTGACGTTCTGTAGCATCTTTCTCAGTTCAGTTAGTGTTAGAGACCAACTCCTCAAAAATAAATGAGCAGAAACTATTCTGTCAACCAGAATAGTGAGGTTTAAAAGTTTCCGTATATTTCTTCATATAATACAATTCACATAAGAAGTTTTGCCTGAATACTTATGTTCCAGTTCTTAAAGTCATGACTAAATGTCCCAAATTCTTTACTTTCCTCTGGAAAAAAAAACATTAAGTTTTTACTGGGTGGTCCCTCACAAAACACAATATTATGTTTTAGAATATATCTGATTTCTAAATTAGAAGTTGAATTCAAGAAAAGGAAACCTGATATATAGTAGCCAAAACACATCCACATTAGGAGGTAGAAGATATGGTTTTTTTAATGATACTAATAATGATAAATGACATTTATATAGCACTTTAAGGTTTAAACAATACTTTATATGTGTTAGCTCACGTGATCCTAGAAAAATCCCATGTTATAAGTACTGCAAGTGTAGGCATTGCTATTTCCATTTTACAAGAAATTAAAGCTGAGAGGTTAAGAGATTTTCCAGTGGTCACACAGTTAAGGAAATGTCAGAGATGAGATTAGAACTCAGGTATCTGAACTGCATGTTACACATTCTGGTGAACATAAAAAATGCATGGTTTGCTATGCATTCCACTCTAGTAGCTATATGACTTTAAGTGAGTCACTCATCTGTACGTCAGTTTTTTTACCTGTAAAATAAGGTTAGATCAGATATCCTCTAACATCATCATTTCTAAGATCTCTTCTAGCTCAAAGATTCTATGAATTTCAATCTCTTCAATTTGCTTTTAGCTCTAAGATCAAGGATATATCTGGAGGAAGAATTAAGAAACTGAATTTTCTACTTGTATGCGCAAGGGATTGATCATTTTCTTTACACAAATTATTTATTTTAATCTTCACTTACTACAAAAAAAATGGTGGAATTCCTTTGTATATTGGGAAAGAGAATTGAAATCCTCTGTCTAATAAAAAGAACGCTGTTATGTTCACTTATGTTGTTATGTTTTAGAAGACATAATCTGAACTAAAGTATTTATAATCTATGTAATAACAAACTGAGTATCTCATCAACAAGATTTTATTAAGTGTCTGTTCTGTGCCAGCCACTTTTTTAAGATCTGGGTTTTAAAAAAAAAAAGGTAAAGGTAAAAAAAAAAAAAAACAGTAAAATAATTCTTGCCCTCAACACGCCTCCAGTCTAATGAGGAAGACAACACACTGCAGACTATTCTCCAATTAAGTGAATATGTACTATGCAAATATCCCCACAAAGCTTCATAGGTCAATAGGAGGCCTGAGCTGGAGGAAGGAGTTCTGTGGAATGGTCCACCTACACCAAGTGAGAACTGTCTGTAAAACAAAATATAGACAGGATAAACTGGAGAAAATCAACAACAGGAAGGCACTAGCATTAAGGGAGATTGAGAAAAGCTTCTTATAGAAGGTTAGGTTTTAACCATAATTTGAGGGAAGAAGCTACGGAAGCCAAGAGATGGAGATGAGAATTCCAGGCATGGAGGATTGCCAGTGAAAATGTCTGGAGTCAGGAAAAATGGAGTGTCTTGTGCAAGATATAATGGGGGTCCATTATACTATCCCTGTCAATAAGCCACTAAGACTTTAAATCGTGTACTTAAATGAGGAAGAATTATTTTCCTGTCTCCTTTACAAAGTTTCTTGAACTAACTAGTGTTTGAATTTGGATGGGGTGTGTGTACGGCAAACCCTATGCCTCTTTTAAATGGTCCCAAAGCAGCCTACAATGGTACTCTTAGCTACTCTTTGTCTCCTTTCAAGGTCACCCACAGTAAAAGCAATGGACAGATAAGGCATAGCTAATTGTCCCAAGATCCTGGAATGCTGATGGCTAGACAGTAATTTAGAGTAGCAGACAACTAGAAAGAAGGGCTGAGTGGGGGTTGGGAGTGACCAATAGACAAGATACACACAATCTGCCCATAAATTCACTGTCACTAAAATTGGGTAGGACTGATCAATCCCCTTAACTGCAAACACTTCAGGCTACCCTTTTGACTTCTATTCTCTTTCAAGAATGTCCCTGACACTATTTTAACTTGATTTCACTTCAGTAAAAATGGGGAATGAAAGAAGAGAAAAATAAATTCCCTCTTTCTTCCCTTCCACTTAGGAAATGTCCTGGTGGTGGATATGATTTTTAGGTTTGAAGGTGGGAGAACAGTGTCCAGAGTCACACAGTCAAAATACGCAGTCTGAAGATTCAATCTGTCCTATTCTTCATCTTTCACCCCACCACAGACCCTTGATGTACTGGTGCTATTATCAAAACCTTTGAGAAAAATGCCTTCATTTTTCTTTCATACATTTTCTTTTACTCTGCAAGCTTTGTGTTCAGGATTCTAAGTTTTAATTACTTTACCAAAGTAGCTTCACTTTGGATGAATTGCAAGCCAGGAGAAAAAGTGCATTGATTCTTTTGGCCATTGTGTGAATATTCACCTCTCTTGGCTTCAGTTTCCTTCTCTGTAAAGTGAAGAAGCTTGGACTAAATGACATTTCAGGTTCCTTTGAACTCCAAATCTATGATTCTAAGTGTCTGTGACTTAAGAGATGTCATCAGATTAGATAGAGCAAGGATTCCCGATACCATAAAATAGGTTATTGGGTTTTTTAAAGGGCTTACCACTTAGGAGACCATAGGTTAACAAAGGCTACACCAGCTGAATGTGAGTTTTGTTAAGTTCTACCAAACTAGAAAAGGATTCTGGTGTAGTCCTGGAAATAGACTGTCTATGCTATACTTCAGGGGTCTTAAGTTCTTCATCTACAAAATGGGAAGATCTATCAGTTCTGCAGATCTCACAATAACAATAACAATTGCTTTTAAATAACTACTTAATATGTGAAGGCTTAAGGTTTACAAAGCACCTTACAAATATCTCATTTCATCCCTACAACAATTCTGAGAGGTAGGTGTCAGTATTATCCCCATCTTACAGATGAGAAAACTGAGGCAGACAGAAGTTAAGTGACTTGCCCAGGGTACACAATTAGTAAGAACCTGAGGTCACCTTGGAACTCAGATCTTTCTCACTCCAGGCCCAGCACTTCATCCACTATGCTACCTTGGTGGCTTATGAAGGTAAACCAGGATAATATATGCAAAAAGACTTTTTAAATGTAGGAAGAAAAATCAATGCAATTATTTTTCATATGCTAGAATTTAACAGTTACTTTTATGATATGAGATGGCTGAGAACTTTTAAATACCAAGGGAGGACATGTAGGGTGGGGTGGGAAAGAACAGCGTATGTGAAGGGATTGTTAACAGATCTAGTCTTCAAAAGACTTGCTCAAGAAATTGAGTGGGTGATGTGTTTGCATGTAGTTGGAAGTTTTAAAAGGCAGTGGCGAAAAGAAGCCCAAATTTCCAATCTGTGCACCAGGGTTAGAATGCTCTGATTTACAGAGGAATGTTGAAAATCAAGGGGGCAATGAGTTTTCTTTAAGTATCTAGAGGGAAGAATTGACATTTTGTGTGGCTCCAGAGAGGAAACTCAAGACCAATGGATTGAAGTTACCTAGTGGTAGATTTCAGATGTATATATGGAAGAACAAATAATTCAAGTTGCTCAAAGTGGCTACTTCCTGAAGTATTAATTCTCCAAAATTGGAAATGTGTAATCAGAGGCTGAATTGTCACCTCTCAGGGATGCTGAAGGATGATGGATTTATGTAATGTCAGGAAACTGAGCTAGATGATGTCATCTATAAAGCATGTTTAAGCTAACAACAATGTATGATGCAAAAGCAGGTCTGCTCAGTCCAGTTTCAGGGGGAAATAAATTTGCAATTAGTTTTGTGAAGACGAATTAAAATATATCTATCACAAATCTTCAATTCAATCCACCAAAAGTAAATTAATAGGTACTATATTTGAAGATTCCATCAGTATTACATTAAATTTATTAATTTCCTGGGTGTCCTAAAACAGAAGTGTCTTATATTTGTTAAGGATTTATAGTATTTTCCATCATCACAGAGAAATAGATTGGCAACTCCTATGTAATTAGGAAGATGCCTAAGTAAGGAGCTCAAGGTGTCTCAGCAAAAACATGCCTTCAGTAGAATATAACCCCAGGTCCCCCTGGTTCTAAAGTCTTGAATCTAATGAGTCAAGCTGCGACTTTTTGAGATTTCACTTATGTTTGTTTGCTTCTTTCTTTCAAGGAGATCTGTGAAAGTTCTTTAAAGAGGAAAAAAAAATGGTCCTAGAAAGAGTCTAAAAGAAGATCATCAGACTCACACGATGCTATATATCAGGGCTTTTTTTTTCTTCATAAAACAAACAGGGAAGTCTCTTGATCTATAGATTAACTTTAGAATTAGTAGCTTTCTTCTGGAGACTCTTCATCTTTTAACTCCTGAAAAGAAAGTCCTTACAAATAGTAGAAGACCTTGTTAACATCATTCGTCTTGAAAGTGGAAATCTCCTGCTCCTACAGTATTTGTTCTTTGCCCTCTGGTGGTGAGATTATTATTTCTAAAATTATTTTGAAAAGTTGAGGAATTGGGGGTTTTTTCAGCTTCTTAGAGTTGGAGGCACTTTGGTGGACAAAAAATATTACCAATTAAATTAGCCCAAGAATTACATATGGGAATCAGGTCGGGTTGCGGAGCAGAAAGAAGGTGAAGTTATGAGAATAACCAAAATAACATAGTCCTTGCATGACATTTATATTTAGGGCAATAAACTTAAAATTTTCTAATGCCTTAAAGGTTGGGACTAATTACCCTGAACCAATGAATATCTGATTATATGTGTTGCTCATACTGCTAATTCCATATTTTAAAACAATGTCTGCTCTTTGATCAGTCCAATCATATACTTTCATGTGAGTTGGTAATTCCACACAAACAGTTAATACATTAGCAATTGCTGGTTGGGATGCCCGGGTTCTATACTCTGTTTTCCTTTGTGCCTCAATTTGGCATCACAAACAAGATTAGGGCTTCAAGCCATCTTACCAAAACCAAGCCCTTCAGAGTCAAAGAAGAGATGATGAAGAGCCCTGTTAAATTCCTCCGTTGCAGGCTAATTAGAGGTCTTATATAGGGAGAAAACACAAGAATTGTTGTGCTTGAGCTGAGTTGAGAAGTCTTTAAAGGAGGATATCCAGGTTGGTAAATTTGGAATCATTAGTAAGAGGAACTGAAGAAAACAGCACATTTTCAAGTCTAAAGATTAATGTGAGTGAGTGAAGACAGAACCCTTGGACAAATTAAAAATGACTGGAACTGGGAAAGATGTTAGAAGAAACGGCAGATTTTATTGTCACAGGTTAAAGTTTGTGTGAAGTTGGCAACATCATTATCTGGAAACATAGCAGCTGCTTCACTGGGAGAGAATAATGACCAACTGGGGCGTTTGGAGATCAAATAATTGCATATGCATTGGGGACTTTTTTTTCTTCTTAGCCAAGGAAGCATGTGTGTGTTGTGCTTTTAAGTCAGCCTCTGTCTTTTAACCTTGAAAATGAATTTAGAAAAAGAAACATGGATAGCATGTTCTCACTGAGCTCGGATAAGAAAATAAATGAAAACAGGCAGACCATTGGTGCCTTGGACAGTTTTGTAAATTCAAGTAACCCTGAGTACAGGGACAAGGGTATGGGTATGACACATTTAAAATGGAAAAGACAATATTGTATAATTTTTGAACCTCTAGAAATAGATTTGATTTTCTTATAGATATGAATTTATTTTCTGTATTTATAGAACTATATGTATAGTATGGTTAGGACCCTTTTCTACTACATTGGTGGGCTAATTTTAACATTATCTGCAGAGACCTGATATGTTTCTTTTAGAATGATCAACAGAGATGTGCCCCCAGAACAGTGCTACACAAAGGCAGTCGGGTGGTGGAAAGAGCTTTGCCACTGAGATCGGAGGGTTGGGGATTGAGTCATACCCCTGCTATGCTGCATGAGCTTATGCTCCTTTGTTTTCTCATTCATAAAATTACTTTGTATTTATTACTTGTGTTTGTTTATCTGGAGCATGACATGCTGGCTCTGGGGGCAGAGGACTTGTATTCAAATATTCTGTAGCTTCAGTTTCCTTATCTGTAAAATTATAGAGTTGAACTAAATAGCCTTTAAAGTACACCAGATTCAGATCTATGATCCTTGTTTCCCCTCCCCTCCACAGATCGTAAGTGACATGAGCGGAGGGCCTTTTTCTTTTTCATTTTTTCTTTTTATCCTCAGTACCTAGCACAAAAAATGTGCTTAATAAATATCTGTACACTGTATCTCTAAAACTTGGCTAGGGATTATCGCTGACATTTATGGAGAGCTTCAAGTTTCCGAAGCATTCCATAGACACTTTCCATATATTATCTCATTTGAACCTTGACTACCCAGTGAGGCAGGTGTTCTTATCGTCCCTTTGCACAGATAAGGAACGTAAGTCTGAGGCCTCCCTTTCTCTAAGCCTCCCTTTCTATCACCATCATGTTGCCTAAATGTACCAATCTTAGAGGGTTGTGAGAATACTTTGACGTGATGCAAGTCTTTACTATTGAATGTAGTAAACATTCCACAAATGTTTGTTGGATAAATGTGTGAATAGGTGAAACAATTCAAGATCAGCAATGGGTCCCACATTCAATTAACCGTAAACCCTCTTTATTTTTCTTAAGATTTAAGATGAGCCAGAATCCTCTGACTTGGGTCAAGACTAGCCAGGGTTCCCATTTTACTTGTAACAGATATGCTATGGTCAAATTTTTCTAAGATGACTGAATTAGATTCGGTCTAATGGTAGATGGGATGGGCTAGGTGGCTTGTTAAAGTGCCTTCCAACCCAAGGCAGCCACAATTTTGCCAAGGCCATTCCCTCTCAGTCCTCTTAGAAAGTAAAATGAGAGAGCAATGGAATGAGTTCTGCCTATGTTGGACATGCCTTACACATGCCAGCCACATTTTCATGATGCTCAGTGACTGGACTGAGCTTTGGGGCTAGCATGCTTTAGGAAACGGGACAGAGTATAAAATGTTTATATTTTCTCTTCCCAACACTTAGCACAGTGCCTGCCTGGCACACAGTAAGAGCTAAATAAATGCCTCTTGACTGAATGACATCAGGAAAAAAAGGGCTTTGGAGATATTTGACTCTTCTTAGGAAAAGAAAAAAAAAAACCTAAGATTTCCCAGGCTTTCTCCAGAAAGGCTCATCCTTATCTTGAAAAACTGACTATGAGAAAAACAGTGAGAAAGGAAATAAAACAAAATATGAAGAAGGAGGCAGGGATGGAGTCATTCTTTACCTTTGTGTTCCCCAGCCATAGCATAGTGACTTACACATATGAGGTGCTTAATATGTATTTGCAAACTTGAACTTCAATGAAAATAAGGAAGGAGAAAACAAAATGTGTTATGTGGATGCAATGATACATCGTGCTGTAAGAAATAATGATCAAGATGAACACAGAGAAGCTTAGAAAGATTCATATATCCTGATGCAAACTAAAAAACCAGTCAGGTAAACAACATTACACAATGACTGGAAAAATGTAAATGAACAAAAAAAACCCCCAGAAAATGCAAAGTGGCAAAATTATAATGACCAGCCTTGGCCCCCAGGAAAACATAGATGAAAAGATACCTTCCCTTTGCCCCTCCCCTTTGCTGAAACAAGCCACTACAGGTGTGGAAGAGTGCACAGTGCCAGTTTTTGTACGTTCATTGATTTTGCCAAACTTTTTTCTTCTTTCCTTTCTTTTTTCACCTTCCTTCCTCCCTTCCTTCCTTCCTGTCTTCCTTCCTTCCTTTCTTTTTTGGTGTTTGTCACAGGGATAGCTTTCTGAGAAGTAGCAGGAGAAGATTTTTAGGTTTTTTAAGTTTTTAAAAGAGAATATCTGAAATGTTCCCTTTTCTTAACCCCTCCTAGGAAGACATCGAGTCCTTGATTTGTCAGTTACTAAGCATATGACCTTGGGATCAATATAATTTAATTTAATAAACATTTATTAAGCATCTACTATTTGCCAGGCACTGTGCTAAGAATTGGGGATAAAAACGAAACAAAAGACAGTCCCTGCTCTAAAGGAGCTTGAAATCTAATGAGACAGTGACTTCCCTTCTCTAGGCCTCAGTTTCCTACAAATCTACAAATTGAGGGAGTTGGTGTAAATGATTTTAGTACCTCTATAGCTCCTTACAGCTCTAACATTCTGTAGATCTGTAATTTGGCTTCTGACTGAAATAATCTCTGTATTACTTACTGATTTTGAAATAAATAAATGAAACAAGAAAAAAAGAAAAGAAAAAACACCCCATAAATATCAAACTATAAAACCAAGTCCCAAAGGAAAAGCAAATTGAGCCAAACATTAACAAATTTCTGCTACCCTAAAAAGGGGAGAATCTAAACCTGATTTAAACAATGGACTAAGTCTGAGCTTCTTAATCTGAGATCCACAGACTATGCACAGACTATAGATTTCAGGCTATCCATGAATTTGATTGGGAAAAAAAATCTTTATTTCAA
Source organism: Notamacropus eugenii (assembly GCF_028372415.1). Classification (NCBI taxonomy): domain Eukaryota; kingdom Metazoa; phylum Chordata; class Mammalia; order Diprotodontia; family Macropodidae; genus Notamacropus; species Notamacropus eugenii. The sequence continues at coordinate 62,819,846 of NC_092874.1, read as the reverse complement.
TATAACTAATTTATTTTGCAATTCAAAATATATTTTATTTTATGCATTTAAAACCATTCTTCTAAGGAGGGCTCCACTAGGGTACAAAAGGGGAACATGACACAAAAAATGGTTAAAAACCTTGGAACTGGATAGTTTCTAAAAGCCCTTCAGTCCTAACATTTCTATTCTCACAAATGGAATGGTCACACAAGTGCAATGTTTTGTACAACACCTAATTTATGGACTTAATTTTTCTCAACTTGTAAGCTCAGAGAGTAGGACTCCATCAATCAAGTAAGTATATATTGAGTACTTACTATTACCAACCAGGCACCATGCTAGGGAATGAGACAAAAGTGAAAGTCCCTACCCTACCCTAGAGAGGATTACATTTTAACGGGGGAGACAATATGCACATGTATAGATATATACAAAGCACATACAGAGCAGATCTAGAGCAACATAGGGGGAGGCACACTACTAGTTAGGGGGAGGGACCAGGAAAGGCCTCATGCAGAAGGTGGCAGTGTATCTGAGTCTTGAAGGAAGCTAGGAATTCCAAGAAACAGAGGAGAGAGTGTATGGGGACAAAGGTGGGTGAAAACAATCCTTACTCTCCAGGAGCTCACATGCTAATGAAGAAGACCCCAGATACATTCAAGATACCTACAGAAGAGATGGAAAATAATTCCAGAAGGGAAAGCACTAGTTGGGGAGTGGGGTAGGAAAAATCAGAAAAGATCTCTTGCAGAAAATATGGTCAAAGTTAAGTCTAGAAGGAAGTTAGGGAAAGGAAAGATGGGAAAGCATTCCAGGCATAGTGGAAAGTCAGTGAGAAAGGGTGTCTGCTGTCATGTGTGAGGAACAGCAAGAAGGTCAGTCTGTTCAGTCTCTGACCACAGAGGGTCATAGAGAGGAGTAAAGTGTAATTAGATTGAAAAAGTAAGGTAGCAGCAATATCTGCTCACATTGGCTAGTTTTCTTTTCTTTTTCTAAAGAGCAATAAACCATCTTTGAGAAGTGATCCAGAGATCTAGTATTTGAACTGTTGATCTAGCTTCCCAGTTGACTAAGGATAAAAACCTAGGCCATGATGAGTCAGGGACTCCTCAGGCTTATTGCTCTGCATGGGCTAGGCTTTTATTCTTCATTGACCATGAAGTTATAAGGCAGCTCACTGGCAAATGAGAAAGGTGCTGTGCCAAACTGAACCAATGTTATATTCTTACTGAATAGTCTCCAGTCTATTGTTAGGTATCTATAGTTAAATTTCTTTTGTGAAATAGTAGATGGTCTTTAAGCGTTTCCTTTCATTCCAGTATTGAGCTGGAACCACTGAAGCAGCCTGCATCAGACCTGAACCAGTACATGTATAAAATGCCAAACTCAAGAGTTTAAATTCAGTCCTTGAGACAAAAGGGAGCCCTGTAGTTTACTGTATGCGAAGATGGGGTAATGAATGATAAGTCAGATCTTCACTTTAGGAAAATCATTTTGGCAATTATGTACAGGATAGATTATAGAGAGGAGGGAGAGATTTCAGCCAGGGAGACCAATTAGGAAGTCATTGCAGTATTCCAGACAAAAAGTGATGAAGGGTTGTGTAAATGGAGAAAAGCAGACTTACATGAGAGATAGGATGGAGGTAGAAATACCAAGATTGTATATGATTGTATAGGTAGACTGGATGAGAAAGAAGTTCTGGATGATACTAAAGTCATGAAGTGGAGTGACTGGGAGAATGGTAGTAACCTCAACAGAAATGGGAAATACCTTCCCACTCTGACCTTCAACCATACCATATGAGTATCCACACTACAAAATAATTCACCAATATCCCTTTAAATAGTGAGCCATCCTAATACATTAACAATATTATTAAATGGACAGAAGTTTAATCTTACTACAACATCTTAGATGCACAATTTTCCTACAAAAGTGACACAAAATTAACACTGAAAAAAGATTGATAAGCAGTCATGCAAAAACTGGAAGAATGTACCAGAGTTGCTTCACATTTCATGTATTTTTTCTAAACTTTATCAGATACAATGTTCTTAAGCTAATAGGAAAATTAGCCTTATCCTATTCCTGCTCAGATTGGTCTAGCAGCCTGGATCCAGAATGGGATCAATCAGTCTCCAACTCTGCAAAGTTCTTAAGCATTCTGGATCTTCTCTGAGGTCCCAGTTGGCCCTGCAAAACCAGGAACAAGGGTGACCAGTTGGGCAAATGAAAGAGAGCCACAGGGGATAGGAGGGGGAGGGGAAACAGGAGACTGCAGCAGAGATGGGGAAGAAGTCTCAGAAGAAATCAGCAAGAGCTCTGGAGACTGAGAGGAGAGGAGGGCACTGAGAACCTCCTAAAACTCTGATGCAAGTTTGAGTAGTGGTGGGGGGGAGGGGAAGTACCCCACTGGGGGAGAGGACTACATTTCCCATGAGACTGTGTACAACTCCCGTCATGCCACCGCAGAGTTACTCCAACTCTCCCCCTCCCTCCTCTTCTCTCTCTCTCCCTCTCTTTCTCCCCCAACCCGTCTCTGTCTCTCTCTCTGTGTGCCTCTCTCCTTCCCTTCTATCAGTCTCTGTCAGTCTCTCTCCCTCTCTCTGTCTCTCCCTCTCTGTCTGTGTCTCTCTCTTTCTGTCTCTCTCTGCCTGTCTCTGTGTGTCTCTCCCTGTCTCTGTCTCTGTCTCTCTTTCTGTCTGTCTCTCTCTCGCTCCTTTCTCTCTGTCTCTCTCTGCCTGTCTCTGTCGGTCTCTCTCTCCCTCTCTCTGTCTCTCCCTCTCTGTCTGTCTCTCTCTTTCTGTCTGTCTCTTTCTCCCCCAACTCATCTGTCTCTCTCTCCCTCCTTTCTCTCTGTTTCTCTCTGCCTGTCTCTGTGTCTCTCCCTGTCTCTCTCTCTATCTCTCCTTCCCTGTCTCTCTCTCCCTGTCGCTGTCTCTCTCTGTGTCTGTCTCTCTGTCTCTCTCTGTCTCTCTCTCCCCAACCCCTGTCTCTGTCTCTCCTTCTAATCTCACAAAGATAATTCCAGAAACTTTCCGCCTTGGTTCCACAGTCTCACCCCGCCCATGTCCCACCTCCTTTTTCTCCTGCCTGACCCTCAGGTCCACAGGGCACGGGCTGTCCCAACTCACCTCCGCTGCTATTATGGGTGATTGTTAAACACCGATTCAATCAAGGTCAAGTAGGATCGTTACTGGGGGGCGGGGGAAGGCTGGGGTGGAATCTTTGCAGGACCGGGGACATCTTTGAATGAAACCTGACTTGTCACTTATAAAAAAAGCGAGCCTGCCCCGGGGCCTGATGAACTGGGGGCCCCGGGTCAAACGAAGGCCCTCTCCCAAACCTAAACTATGTGGGGAAGGGAAAGTCCAGGAAGAGCGCCGGGGGAGGGGGAATGTGCCCGCTCTTGGAGTCACTCCTTCCATTTCCCGCGTCCATTCTAGATTCTAAGTACAGTTGGGGACGCGAGGGGGCGGGGCGGGGCGGGAGGGAGGCCGGGGACCCGGAGCCCTCCGGGTGTCTTCCTGGGGAGGCCGGCTTTACCCCCACTTCCGGTCCTGTCAGCCTCTCCCGGGGTTGCTAGGAGACGTGAGATCACCGGAAGCTCGACCCCTGATTGGCTGAGGAGAGGGAAAGCCACGCCTCTTTCCTCCCCCGACCTCCGCCTCCCCGCCCCGAGCCTAGCCCTGCTGGCTCCCCCAGCCCCTCGGCCTGGCCCGGGAGAGAGGGTCCGCGGGCAGCTAGAGCGTGGGCGTCCCTCCCCTGTCCCGGGCGCCAGCGGGCTGAGCCGCCTCGCCCCGCGCGTGGCGGGGTCCGGGTCTGACGTCCCTGTTGTCCTCCACCGGCGCGCCCGCCACGTCCGCGCTCGGGTTGTGTCCGCGGCGGGGAGGAGGCCGTCGCGCGGCGTGGCTGGCGCGGAGCTCGGTGCGTGGAGCGCGAGGGAGCCCGGCACGCGCGGGCCATGACGGCGCCTTGCCCCGGGCTCCGGCGGCCGGCGCTGCTGCTGCTGCTGCTGCTGCAGTGGGTGCCCACTCGGGCTTGGGAGAGCGCGGACCTGGAGCTGTTCGACCTGGTGGAGGAGGTGCAGCTCAACTTCTACCACTTCCTCGGCGTGCAGCAGGTAAGCGGGCCGCGTGGGCGCCACGCGCGACCCTCCAGGCTGCCGCGCTCTAGGGCCGGGAGAAGCCGGGGGCACGTGGGTGCCTCTGCCGGGGCGAACGGGCCCCCCTAGGCGGGACCGATTCCCCCCGTGCCCTCCACTTGGGCTGTCACTCAGCTCCACCCTTCTGGACCAATAGGGGACCCCCTTCTCTGGCGAAGAAGAACCCCGCTTTCTCCACCCAGCGGGACTCGGGTCTCCCGGTCTCCTTTTCTGGTCTGGCCCCATCCACCGGGGTCTAGGAAACCCCCTCCCCTGCTCCTCTGACTCCTCCACTGCCCCCCTGACGGGGAGGGTACCCCGACTTTCAGCCGCTCCTCCTTCCTCCGAAGTGAACCCCGCGGGGGCAGCGGGGTCCTGCCCCCGGGGTGTGATAGCCTTGCTCACCCTCGCCCACGTCCCTCTTCCCTGCCCCTTTCAAACAGGGCTTGCACCGAGTCTTGCTCCCAGTCCCCGTTAGCTGGAGTTTTGGGGGTTCTTTCGTTTCTACCCCCTCCTACCCTGTCGTTTTCACTAACGCTGTTTGGGGTGTGCGCGAAACCCTGGGTCTCTTCAAGGCAAGGGCCAGGGTAGAAAAGGTGCCGGGGCACAGGAGAATGGGAACTGGTACTTTGTGTTCTAAAGAAGGAAAATAAATTGGCTTTAGTTTGTTAGGGATGATCATTTGCTTTTTTAAATTTCTAGGGTTCCCCCTCCCCGAGGGGTCACTAATAGTACTGGTACCCAGGAAAACAGATAATCCACCTCACTCCTTTCAGATCTTTAAGGTAGCAGTCTCACTACTTCCTGCGAACTGGATTTACCCCACCTGTAAAATCCATTGAGGAGGAAAGAAATGAAATTTACTGCCTCTTTTAAGTGTAGGCAGGCAACACGTTTTTTCCCTCACATAGGTAAGTAGAAGTTTGCCCGAAGTACCAAACTTAGAAGGAGAGGGAATTTAACCTTCAAACATTCTGTTTTCCTTCCAACATTGAATATATAGCACTTAATTGCCATGTCACCATAAGCTTAACATTCTTTCTTTCAAGAGCCATGAAGTGTGAGCATTTCACACTTCAATCCATATGTGCCGGTTGTTATGTAATAACTGTCTGTGTGTTTCTGGGCTGTCACCCTGCACCACTTACTGCCTTGCTTTCAAAGTCCATGAACTTTCAATCTATGTAAAAATAAGTTAGTGATCCTATTGCTTTAGAAACAAACTCATAATTCCTAGACTATGGAAAGTGTTTAGAATTCATTGTGGCTTCTTTAAGTGGTTGCACAATAGCGTACGTTGCTTTATGACTCAATTTATGTTGTCTTTTCCTTGGCTTTTACCACAAGTAACACCAGAGATAGACTGGGTCCTATACCTTTTTACAAAAGAGAATTCAACTATACTTGCTGTATAATTCATTAAAGTATACATTCTCAGAAACCTAAATGCGCAAATCCAATCAGATCTAAGAAAATGGGCTGTCAGTGTTTTGGAATCCAAGTTATATGGTATAATTTAGCATATGGTATCATATAAAATTTCGCTTATAATTTTATGCAACTTATTTTGCAAAGTTAATTAGGCAGGGGACAATTTGAAGCAGTCAACCATAAAGGAAATGATGAGAAATAAAGAAATGTAGCACTTGGGAAGAGACTTGTTTAAGATGGAGATTGAAACTCTGTAGTAGAGAGAAACAGAAGGACGCAGAAAGATATTTTAACTGATGGCTTTCCAGTCCATTGTGATATCAAAACTGGTAAAAATAGACCAGTAGGAGTGTTTTGCTAATTAAGAGGAGGTATTGGCTGTAATAACTATTTAAATACTTAAATACTTAGGGCATTTAAAAGCAGATCTTGAAATGATTTAGGAGACTTCTTTAGTTTTTTGCAACAAATCAAACATTTATTAAGTGCCTACTGAATGCAGGACTCTAGCCTTGGAGCAGGCTTTGGGTGATCTCTTCAGGTTAGATCCTGTAGACAGAGGGGTTAGGGAAGTGCTTTATGAAAGTGGTGGTGTGCTGGCCCTTGCAGAATGGGTAGAATTTCAATAGGTAGAATTTAGGGGAAACTGGGCCTGGAGGCAGGAAGACTCATCTTCCCGAGTTCAGATACTTACTAGCTGTGTGACTCTAGGCAAGTCTATTAACCCTGTTTGCCTCAGCTTTCTCATCTGTAAAAATGGGCTGGAGAAGGAAATGGCAAACCACTCCAGTTGGACACAACTGAAATGACTGAACAACAAGAGGGAGAACTGAAGCAAACCTAGGCTTTGTACTCTCTTTTTTAAAAATTTAATTTAATTTTTTTTTTACATTTTAAGTTCCGTACAGTCTCCCCCCCCCCCCTCCTTCCCCACCCCACCCTAGAGAAGGCCACCATTTGATAAAGATTTATAAATATATGTAAAACCATACTCTGGGTCCTTCTGTTTATCAGTTCTTTCTCTGGAGGTGGATAGCATCTTCCTTTTATAGGTTCTTTATAGTTGATCTATAGAACTCAGAATAACTTGGTGGTCCACAATTATTCTTTGAACAATATTGCTGTTGCTGTATGCAAGGTTCTCTTGATTCTGTTCATTTCACTTTTCATTATTTCATGCAAGTTTTTCTAAAAGCAACTAGCTCATTATTTCTTATTCTGTCCCAAGCTCAGCACTCTCCAGTCCCGGGGTGTGTTTAGTGATGAGTGGATAGGAGCAGGCCTGCCATCTATTTAGGTCTAGAGCCAGAAGAAACTTTAGAGGTCATCTCATCCATCCCACCCTCCCTCATTTTATAGAGAAGGAAACATCCTAGAGAGTGACATGCCAGTAAATAGCTGAGTCAGCATTTGAACCTCCTGATTCCCAAACAGGATTATAGATTTGGAACTTGAAGGGAATAGTTCAGCTCTCTCCCTCATTTTGCAAATGCAGAGACTGAAGTTCAGATTAGTCACCGGGAAGGAAGTGCTTCCATTAAAGTCAAAATATTGAGCAATTAGAAAGGCTCATTGGTGTGATGCTGTGGTAGGTGGGGCCTTTAGAAATCAGAAGAGATTGATATCACCAGTTTTTCCTTCAAATTCTCTTTCTCCCAGGTTCGTAAAATGTAATTAATTTTCAGCTCAGAATCAGTTTTGCATCCAGATCTCTTGGCAACTAAACACAGCACTTAAGGAGACCGAATGCTTAATGCAGTATCTCTGTCCTCCTATAGCAGTTCGTTCATTCTTTGTCTCCTCCCAAACCAGGAATTTGGCTATAGCCCTCTTCTTACCTCCTCAAGGCCATTGCCCAGGGATTTGCATCATTCACTCTGCTTCTTTCCTCCATTGGGTTACATTCCTCTCTCTTACTACTGGGGAGCTACATGCCAACTACCCCTGAAGCACAGGTTTGTTCAAGAGCCTCAGAGCTGTGCACGTATGGTTGATTGATGAGGGGGAGGAGTGGGATGGCCACGGAAGTGTCATTCAGGCTTGGCCTTTTCCTCAAAAGTACAGGACAGTTCCTGTTTAGTCCTAATAGTCCAGTAGGTTTTGTTTTTTTCAGGGAAATTGACTTGATTTGGGTGGAAGGGAGGCAGGGAAAAGGGAAGAAATATATGCTTTAGCAAAATATTTTTTGCAGAGAGCCAAAATTCTGGGCCCGTAAGCAGTTTAACAAAGGGGACATCTCTTTCCCAGGATTTTGAAAAGTGATCTCATCACATACTTTGTGGGGTTATCTCTCTCTTTTTTTATTTTTTAAGGCATTCAGGGAGCTATCAAGGTCATATGCCTTTGTCAACATTTTGGCATACATGGTCTCTTTGGGGATCGTGGCTTTTTATATATTGTGCCAGGGTTGTGGAACAACATAATCCCCAAAGAATTCAAGTTGAGGATGTGAGAAATGAGCTCAACTCATAAGCCCCCAATTGAGAAAAACATGCTCACCTTAAATAAAGAACACTCCTTGTGAAATCAGGAAAGTTTCCAAGGGAGGCTGCAGGAAGGCTGTAATTTGTTAGACCAATCCAAGCCCTTTATGCTGTTTCGAATATTGGACCTCCCACCACACCATCCATTGGCTATGTGACTTCATGTTCTCCTCTCTGATAGACTTCCCCTGAAACAGTTCTGTCAAGCCTGCACAGAAGTTTCTGACCTTTTAAACCTGACCATGCTAGGTCACAACTCCGATCACTTAAAGCTGGGAGTTTTAACCTGTGGAAACAGAACTCCTTACTTGTTTCCCACAAACTGAGAATCACCCAAAAGGCACTGTGGAGGTACAGGTGGACCTGAGCAGGCTGAAATGTATTATAAACAAGAAATGATGGAGGAAAACTTATTGTAAAAGAAGTCATCCGTGAAATGTATGATGGTCTGGTGACATGGTAGGTGCTGGAGAACCAACAGGCAGCCCTCATGCTGGCATCCATGGGATGTCAAATGAACATGAGGAAGGCCTGCCAGTACCTTTGGTAGACTTACTGTAAAGGACATGGAAGACAGCTGAGCAGGATTGGCAGGTGTGGAGAACTTGTAAAATTTGTTTCACTGAAGGAATTTCTACATTGATGAGATCACGGATCCATGGAAGGCCTGGAGTACCATCTACAGCACATACAAGTGCCAAATTCAAACTGTTCTTTGAATGATAGCCTTAGCAAGCTAAGGGGTCTCCAGTTTTGCAGTTGTCCATTATATGATACAATTAGCTGCCTTCTCACACCACCAATTATTTTAGACTACTATTGATATCAGTAAGAAATCTGCTTAGTTTCTCTACTGCTTTGCTTATGATTTAAATGCCTGTTGAAGCTTATGGCGATTCAAAAAAGCGATTACCGTATGATGACTGGGCTTCTGCAGCAGCTATCACTGAGCTCCTACATGTACACACTCACTACTCCCTGTTCCAGGCCTTAGGGAGTTATAAAGTTGGAATGAAATGTGCTGACTGCCTTCAAGCATTTGGGTCTTATCTATTTGATAGTGACTATTTGTCATTTACTTCAACTAGTATTTTCAAATTCAGATTTTATATTTGGCAGTCTTTCTCAGGTGTGAGATGATGCCTTGCACAAATGCATCAGGAGCTAGGATTGCCCATTGTTGCTTATGGAATAAATAAAACCGTCTTTTCAGTTGAGTCTCTATGTGCTCTTGATTTTTAGTTTTTATTCCTCAGTTTCTTTTTGTCAATGGAGTTAAAAATACAATAAATCCTGGGTGATATGTGCTAATTTTGAGAGCAAAAAGTGGAAAAAAATATAAAGCAATGGCTGACATTCCAAAATTGTATTTTCTTTGGAATGCCATGAAAAGGATATTTTGCACCCTTTTGAAGATAAGACTTTATGAAAGAACATATTCCTCTTATGCTGATGGGATGAGATGAGGCTAGACCTGTGATTTCATTAATACAGGAAATCCTGACGAGGAAACTCGTCCTGTCAATGAAGATCTGTACTTTCTGACATAAGAGTCTTAGGAAGTTATGTGGGACTCTGGGGTCACACATTTAGTATGTGACTAGCTGAGATGAGTCTTGAACCTGGGACTTCTGGCTCCAGAGGTCAGCTTTTTATCTGCTATTTTATACCACCTGTGTCAATGTTAAGATGAATTTATTTTTACCAAGCACACTTGGTTGCCAGAGTGTCAGGTTATGAGAAGCCATCATGTTGAACTTTTTCTCAACTAAATTGGAGTAGTATCAAAGTTCATACAATTGATATCTCTTTCTAATCACTTTTCCAAATAGTAGCTCTTCCTGGGTTAGCTGATCGGTTGTTCTTCTTCTGATTGGCCATGACAACATTTTTTTACCCTTGAATATGCCCCATCAGTGTACGAGAGTGGTAGGGTTGTCCTCCGGAGTCTGTGGCATATAACAGTCATGCCTAGGATTCTAGGGATTATTCTGAGAACAGGGGTCTGTAAAGAGAGAGAAGCTCACACTGTCTCTGGAAATGCATCGTGTGCCTGTCAGAATCCATTCAGATTTGGTTTTGTTTAGTCATTCTTCTCCAGGCCACGTGTTTCAATGATCTTGAGGAACTTTTTTTCATTATTGGGCACTGTATGGTCAGGTTGGCCAATTATACCAGTGGATTGCAACTTTAATTTGAGCTTGACTTAAATACTTGGAAAATAATGTTGCTGCCTTGTTTTATATAGGGTTAAGCAGAAAAGCTAAAGAAGCTCATTCAATTTGGGAAAACAAAGGATGTTAGATTGTGATGTAATTAATAGTAATAAAAGCCTTTAAAGAGTGATATAAGATTTGCAAAGTAATTTTACAAGTATTTTCGATTTGTCCTCACAACAACCTTAGGAGGTATAGATGCTGTTGTTACCCCCATTTTATAGATGAGCAAACTGAGGCAAACAGTGGTTTAATGGTTTGTCCAGGGTTATACAGCTAGTAAAACTATGAAATGCTGGATTTGAACTCATGTCTTCCTGACTTCAGGTCCACAGTTCTATCCACTGTTTCACCTAGCTACTTTAAGATTCGTGGCTATACTAAGTAACGAAATTGATTTTCTCTTATGACTTGTAAACTAGGTTTGAAAAAAGCAGCCCCAGAAGTGTTTTAAGCAGTGACAGCATCTTTGAATGTCTCCTGCGGTGACAACTTTGAAGAAGGCATCACTCCTTTGTATCTGTGAAGTCTGATATTATTTGGTTTTTGTTATTTAAATGTCTTATTGCTTTGTAGCCACATCACTTACCACGGGGATGGAGAAACTTTTTAAATGATTACTGCTTGGGAGACCAAGTCAATAGACTGGCTGTTTAGATAATGATTAGAACAGCGAGCATGAGATCATTTGTTATGTTGGTTGTAAGGGTGTGCTTTGTGATAAGCAACATATTTAAATGTGAATACTTTAGTGTATCTATAAGTAAGTAGGTGGCTTAGAGGATAAGTGCTGGAAGTCAGGAAGACTTCCCTTCGTGAGGTCAAATCTGGCCTCATGTACTTTCTAAGTATGACCCTGGGTGAGTCACTTAACTGTTTGCCTTAGTTTCCTCATCTGTAAAATGAACTGGAGATGAAAAGGATACTCTAGTATCTTTGCCAAGAAAACCTCAAACGGGGTCATGGAGAGTCAGATATGACTGAGCACCAAAATTATTTGTGACATTGATTTATGGGTACTGCTTCTAAAAGTATAGATTGGAATCCATCTACCCTTTCTCAGTTTTTCTGTGCAATACTGATATGAATTGTGAATCCTCCGTAGAGTACCTACTTAATTCCTAAGAGGTTTTCTTTTGGTTCTTTGAATATTCCACAGTGTTGTAGGTTGGCCCTGACTCAGACTTGCTCCCCTAGTAGTTTAGATCTGATCTTGGAATGAAACAAGACACTTGCAAGTTATTCAGCAGTGAACCAAGGAGATTTACTTGACCATAGCCTATAAAGGAAATTCCACAAGGATATAGCACTTAGCTCAGGTAGAATAGGACACATACTCCCGCCCCCAATATCCTTTAAAAAACTCATCTAAGTCACCAGGGAAGAATGTGGTGATTTGTCTGACCTTGGGACATCTATCAAGTCTAAAGGGCCCTGATCCCTCATGTGCAGCCTTTTTATTCCCTTTTGTGACGAAGAAGCCATGTATATATGACTCAAGAGATAAAGGGGACATGTATGAGGGAGAAATGGAAAAAGACATAGAATATTTTAATTAGAGGGAACCTCAGAGAGTGTGTGGCCCAGCCTCTTCCCTAATTCATAGCTCCTTGGCAAATAGTCATTGTTTGAGGATTGGAAAGTTAGTACCTCATGAAGCATCCCACACTATTCTTCAGAGCTCTTACAAGACTTGACTTTATATTGAGCTAAAAATTGCTGCCCAGTGACCTCCACCCATGGACCTAGTATCTGCTACCCCAAAGATGATGCCTATTTCTTCCTGCGTGTGCTGGCTTTTCAAATAATTGATAAGAACTATCATGTTGCCCTAAGTCTTGTCATTTCAAAGTTAAGCATGCCCATTCTTCTGGCTGTTCATCATGTGATATGGTTTTCAACTTCCTTTGCCATACTGGTCCCTTTTTTTGAATGCATTCTATTTGTCAATATCTCTTTTAAACCAGGGCACCCCGAACCACACACACAATACTCCAAGTTTGTTCTGACCAGCAAAGAGTAGAGGAGAAACCATGAGATCCTTTACTGTGGCTTTGCAGCAGCCATATCAGACTTTTGACTAATGATAATAATGGAATCTATATGGTACCCTATAGTTTTTAAAGTACTTTACAAATATGATCTCATGGAATCTTCATGGACCTCAGCCAAATTGCAGTTAGATTTTGATTGTCATCCAAGATCCCCCAAGCCTTTTCCACATAACTGTCTTTAAGCTAATCTCTTCTGGCTTGTACTTTGGCTTAAAAAATCAATTGCATAAGTGTGTAGTACTTTGCATTTATTATTATTTAAATTTAATGTTAGATTTGACCCATTGTTTTTACTGGTTGAAATAGTTTAGATACTGATTGTGACTCCACAGATTAATTATCCTTCACAGCTTTGTGCCATCAACAAATTGGTTAATAAGCATAATAACTCACTATAATGTTTTGCAGTTTACAAAGTACTTTTCTCACAACAACCCTGTGAGGTAGGTAGTTTTATTATTATCCTTACCAAATAAATGAAAAAATTGAAGTTAAAAGGTTTAATTACTTTCCCTAGGCAGCCAGGTGACATGATGGATAGAGTGCTGGTCATGGAATTGGAAAGACCCAAGTTCACCAAGCTCCTGGACAAATCGTTCAGCCTCTGTCTGCCTCAAGTTTCCTCAGCTGTAAAATGAGGACAATGATAGTACCAGCCTCTTAGGGTTGTTAAGGATTGTGGTAAAACAAAGTGAAGTATTTATGAAGTGCTTAGCACAGTGCCTGGCACATGGTATCTACTTCATAAACCCTTTCTTCTTTTCTTTTTCCTCTGTCTCTCTCTTTTTCTCTCTTCTCTTTTCTCCCTCTTCTTTTCCCTCTCCCTCTTCCCCCCGAGTCTAGGTCCACTTTAGATGGTCAGCATGTTAACTTTGATTCTAGAATGTGGTGCCCAGAATTGAACAAAATACTGTGTGATTTGATCACACAGTACAACAAAACTATCGCCATCTTTGTCCCCGTTAATGAAGACTGCTTTAACTTTTTTGACCACCATGTCTCACTGTTCATTCAACAGCCATTATTAAGCACCTACTTGTGTATAGGAGGGGTTGGGGGAGAGAAGCAGGCTTTGTATAAGCTCAAGAAGTTTATATCCCAGTAAAAGTATAAAATGGTAATGCCATGATAGCACCATGATAGGAGCATTATATTTAAAAGAAAACAAGCAACTCAACTGTACTTTACAAACATACAAGTCATGAGTAAACCTATTAAGAGTGCATTCCTGGGTTGATTTTTTTTTTGGTGGTTACATTTTAGAGTTTTACCATACACTGTTAATGTCTCTGTCTCAGTTTCCAGCTACCCCTCTGGAGAAGAAACCAAGTCTGACCAGCTTGTATCAGGATCCTAATTTGTCATTCAGACTATTCATCAGTGGCCTCTTGTTGCATGACCAGCCAACTTTCCCTTTCTGATCATGTCTGCCACTGATAATGTCTTCTCTTCCACTTCCAATTAGGAACCTATCATTGGGAACATAGTGCAGCTTACTTAGGTTCACTAGACAACTTTCCATCGTACACTGGGTTATATATGTAATTTTTGTTTTTCTAGGATCATGGTGTTCAGTGATTCATAGTCATGTAGCAGCACAGAGACAGACATTTGCAGCATTAAGCATTTTGAGATCAGTGAAAGCATTGCAGTTTCTAAAAGGAATCCAGCCCAAACTCTTCCTTTTGCTTAATTTCTGACTCAGTTTGTTGTGTATTTGTAGATACACATATTTATACACTGACATGGCTGACTCTTTGTTCAGTTATAGTCGAGGGCTCTAGATAACATATTTTTTTCCCTACTGTTAGTGCTTGGTTGCTGTTAATACAAGCTATTTGCATTTAGGAGCATTTGGAGAACCTTTCCCTCAATAGGAAACACTTCTTTTAAATAATTTTTTTATTTGGATTTTGTGCAGGTCATGATAAATTCCCAAGGAATGATAAACACTTTAGGTGAATATGTTTCCTTTAAAAATTTTTTTCCTTTCGTAGTATTTGGCAAATTTGTGAAAATTTTTTTCACTTATATCTGACAGAGTCTTATATGATTTTGAAATAAGGTGGGAAATACTTTGTCTGATGGGAAAACCTCAAGGCTGCATCTGATTTACCAATACTTTCTTAAACTTATCCAATACAGTGAAATCTTATTTTTTACACCTTAGTCATTTGTGTGAATCTAAGTGTTCAGTGGCTCCCTGTTAACCCTGGGATTAAACATGAAATGCTTTCTCTGGTACTTAAAGCTCTTTACAGCTATCTCCTTCCTACCTTTCCAGTGTTATTATTATGCTTAACTCCTTCCACATACCCTGCAGTCAATTACTATGTTCTGCGTGCTGGTTCTCACACACGCAGGCCTCCTCAACTCCAGGCCTTTTCACTGGCTGCCCCTGATGACTGGAAGACTGTCCCTTCTCACCTAAACTGCAGTGCTCTCCTTTCTCGCCTACACCAACCCCAATCTCTCGAACTTGGGATCATTATAGATTTAGAGCTGGAAGGAATTTAGAGAGTATCCCGTTCAAGCCTGTCATTTCTCGAGGAGGAAACTGAGGCCCCAGACTTGTAGTTACTTGTTCAGTACCACTTAAGCAATAAGCATTACCGACCATCTCCTGACATCTCCTGCATGTCCTGGAGGCATGTCCGAAACAGACTGTATGATGTTTTCCCCAAGCCCACCCTTCCTCCAAATCCACCTTCTTTCTAGTTTGGTATTTAAAACCCTCCACAGTCTGGTTCTCACCTATCTTTCCTGTCTTATTTCATGTGACTCTTATTGTAGAGCTACCTTAGCTGCTGCCCACGTACAGCATTCTCTCTCCCAACTTTGTGCCTTTGCCAAGTGGGATGCTCTTCCTGCTCTCCTGTGCCTCAAGACTCCTACCCTCCTTTAAGCATGAGGGCTACCTTCTCCAGGAGGTCTTTCCTGATTCCCAAGGTGTTAGCACACTCCCCCTCCTGAAATTACTTGTATTTATGGAACCATGTACATCTTGTATTCCTCCTCAAAGGCAGGTACTGTTTTGTTTTTGCCTTGGGAACCCCAGTACCTAGCCTAGTGCCTTGCACATAGTGAGATTTGAACATGTCTCTTTCCTAACTCGTGATCCAGCACTCACTATGCCTCATGCCCCTTCTTAGCTCCCTTTGCTTGAATCCTCATTTCCATCCCTTCCCTAACTACATCTCTGTCCAAGGCCCTTCACCGCCTCTATGGGTGATCTGCCTCTTAGTCCCATTGGCCTCGGTGGCCATCTCCCTGAACACAGATGACTCCCAGGCCAGTCCCAGCTTCTCTCTAGAGCTCTGGTTCTGTGGCACTGATTGTCAAGTCCTTCAAGCTGCATGTGCCATAAGCACCTCACCATGTCGCACACAGAAGTCACTGTCTTCCCCCCCCAGACTCTCCCCTCTTCCAAATTTCTCAGGACAGTGCAATTCTTCCAGTCACCAGTCATGACCTCAGTGTCCCTTGGCTCCCCAGCTCACAGACTCAAAAGTCACTTCGCCTTGTTCATTCTCTCTCTCCAGCTTCCCTTTCACTTAGGCAACTACTGACCTAACTCATGCCCTCCCTTCAGGATGGTTACCTTGTCCTGGAGCTTCCTCATTGGCCCTTTTCTCAGGTCTCTGCTCCATACTCCACTCAGCTGCCAAAGAAGTCCACTTTAAGCCCAGGTCTTACTGTAGCACTCTCCTGCTCTGTAACCTCCAGTGGCTCCCTATTGCCTCTAGAATAAAATCCATGCTCTTTCTGTTCCTCATTTAAAGGCTTTCACAACCTGACTGCCACCAAGCTTAGTGTGCATCATTCTCTTTGTTTAAGCCACACTGACTTTGCTTTCTCACACCTCTCTGGGCTTTTGTAGTCTGTCCCCCATTCCCAGAATGTACTGCTTACCTGTGCCTCTTAGGATCCCTAGCTCCCTTCAAAGTTCAGCTGAAATGCCACCTCTTACAGAAACACTTTCCTGAGCCCTCTAGCTTGCTAATACCTCCTTCCCAACCCCCCACTATTCCCTTGAGTTTACATTATCTATATTTTGTTGATGCTCATTATATACATGTTGTTTCCACAGGGAGAAGGTAAGAGTCTGGAGAACAGAGAGTTTCATTTTTTGGCTTTCTATCCCTCGCCCATAGCAGGTGTTTAAATGAATGAATCCGTCAGTCAATAAGTATTTGTTAAGCACCTACTATGTGCCAGGCGCTGTGTTAAGTGCTGGGGACCTCAAGAAGGCTTCAGCATGGATTTCGCTTACATCTGAGAACCTTTCTTGAGAGAAGATCTTATGTGGCTTGCAACAGGCATAGACTTTTCCCTTGTTACATGACTAAACCATTGTTTTCCTATGTATACATTTTTCTTATGACATTCTTCCCTTCACTTCTAGGCAGTTTCTCATTTGTAATATATTACAACTTGTTTTTGTTCACTGTGTACCACACAGTTGCCTTTGGGTGATCTTCCCCTGAAATTCTTTAGATTGTACTCTGTAACACAACATCCTTGGAAGAGTGCTGATGTGAGAAAGAGGAGCCTTGAGGAGTCCTTAAAGATATGGCATCATAACCTGCTCTTTTCATCCCGTTCTATTCTAAGCTCGGCTCATTTTTCATTTGTAGTGCCTGTCCAAGTCCTAAGTGTTGATGGACGAACTCGAAGGTTTGTCGATCCAACTGCATATTATAGTTTGCACTTTTTTTTTTTTTTTAAGAGTTGGGCTGAACTCTTTTAAGGAATTTTTGGATCCGACCGTGCATTATGTCTGCAAAGTTCTAGGGCTCAATACATTCAGTAGTATGTCATCTGTAAATAGGAATATTTGTAGGGACCACATTA
Organism: Notamacropus eugenii; assembly: GCF_028372415.1. Lineage (NCBI taxonomy): Eukaryota > Metazoa > Chordata > Mammalia > Diprotodontia > Macropodidae > Notamacropus > Notamacropus eugenii. Next base: position 62,802,679 of record NC_092874.1, on the reverse strand, counting down.
TGCACAGGAAATCCCTCATCCCACCTACTTGGACTTTGCACTCTACATGCTGCATGACATAAAACTCCTTAAAGCATATGTCTTCCTCTTTTATGCCTCATTTGCTACTAATAATCAGTGGGTCAGTGAACAGTTATTTCTGTTGTTACACCTTTCTGGGAATCTTGTATGATTTTGACACATGTATAAAAGGCACCTTGTTGATGAGAGCTTTAAAGATGGCATTTTGTTCAACAGAATCAAATGGTTTTTATACTTAACAATAGCACAGTGGGATATTATACTGTATACATTTCCATCAATTGTATGACTATAAAAATGTGGTCTGTTGTTGTTGGGGGTGTAAGCTCAGTTTTCACGTGGACAGTCTCGGGCAGGTAAAAGTGAGGACTTCTAAACCTCAGAGTTCTCACAAGGCCCCCCAGGGAACAGCTGGGAATTGAGGCGTGAAACACGGGCTGTCTCGTGCATTTCCACCTCTTCTCAGTGGGAAACTTGCTGGGGAGAGCATCCCACCCTTGAGATTGGCCAGTGGTCTGAGCATACCTGTTGTTAATTAGCTAGGGGCTGAGAGCAGGCACGGTATTCACGTGCAAACTATGCAGCGGGAGAGCTTAAGTAGGGACAGGAAAGCCTGAAGGCCCCCTTCTGGATGCGGAGTCCCCTCCAGTGGCTCTTCTTGCTGCAGGGCCCTTGGAGGGAAGAGGGTCCCTCCCCTCTTCCACTCCCATCCTCTTGCTGTATGATCCTTGCCCCTTGGGAGGAGGAGGATTCCTCTCTCCTGAGGAAGAATTCACCCTGCACATGTAACTAAGACCCTGAATAAAGCCTAACCCTTGTTTGACTCTGGAAAGTCTCTCCGAAGACCTAGACTCGGGTAGCTCATCGGCCTCTAGGCCGAACATGTTGTAGAGTATACACACACACACACACACACACACACACACACACACACACACACGGGCTGGCAGTTTCTGAACTTCTCTTGACCTCTTTTAAAAAATATATAATAAAGTCTAAGATTTTTTCCAGGTTTTTGGTCTTCTTCAATCTTCAGTACCCTCAAAACCATCACCTCTTTATGTATCTGGTCTAGTCTAGATAGGTGGTCTTTCCTTTTTTTCGTCAGTGGCATTTTTGCTTCCTTTTCAAGCACATCTTAGGACCCTCATGTTCTAGTCCAAATGTAGTAGATCTACTCACCTTGATAATAAAAAGAATTTGTAATAAAAAATGTTTTCTATGGGGTTTATGTAAGAGAGAAAATAGACCCTTGATTGATAGTTGCTTCTGTGTTTTTGATTTGGTGGTAGAGGTGGGGGGTGGGAGGAGAATAATGATACTGAAAGATCTTTTGAAACCTTCTCCACTTTGGAACAAGGGGCAGCTAGGTGGTGCAGTGGATAGAGCATCAGTACAGGAGTCAGGAGTACCTGAGTTCAAATCTCACCTCAGACACTGGACACTCACTAGCTGGGTGACCTTGGGCAAATCACTTAACCCCAGTTGCCTCATCCTGGCTCATCTCCAGTCATCCTGATGAATATCTGGTCACTGGATTCAGATGGCTCTGGAGGAGAAGTGAGGCTGGTGACCTTCACAGCCGTCCCTCACTCAAAACAAAGTCAAGTGCAAGTCATGTCATCATTTCTCTGATGGCATGGTCTTCTTTGGCAACAAAGGACGCACACACACTTTGGAACATCTTGAATAGTGTGTCACCCACAGCAAATATTTCTTCCATGTGGATTTGGATCATGTCAGCTGCTCTTCCTTGATTTCAATTTCTCTGCTTGCTTGTGTGGAAACTGCTCAGATGTTGAGAATGCTTACCCTAGAAAAGTTTTGAACGTCTGTTCCACTTCACATTTATTTGTTGCCATTCTCGTGCTACCTATTTGTTTGGGGATGATCTGACTCAGCTGGTTCTCATTCTGAACACTGAAAATTTATTTTCCTTCCGCAGTTTTTTGTTGTTTATGAGACAGTACTGTTCATAATTTCCCACCTTTCCTCCTTATATTTTGCAAGTTAGCTCATATTCTCAAATAGTGTTGCTCTTGGCTGCTGTTTCGCCATTTCACAACCAGGTTAAATGTCACTGGCAGATTTTGTTTAGGAGCTGTTTTGTCTTCTTTGCCTAGAATGCTATGCCTCCTCATCTCTAACTGTTGGCTTCCTTTAATGCCCAGTTAAATTTCCATCTTCTACAGGAAACTTTTCTTGGTCCCTCTTCATTCCAGTGTCTTCCCTCTGTTATTTATTTCCTATTTGTTCTGTTTATAGTTTCTTTGTATATGTTTGTTTGATTGTTGTCTCCCCTATTAGATTGTAAGCTCCTTGAGGTTAGGGGTTGTCTTTTGCCTCTTTTTGTATTCTCAGCTCTTAACTCAGTGCCTGGCACATAGTAGGAGCGTAATAAATGTTTTCTTGATTGATTGATTGGTTACAGTGACTTAGAAATGTTGATCTTCAGAAGTCTGTGGCACTTATATTATCCATTTTCCATTTTCCCAAGTCAACAACTTGTCCAAGTACATTGGGTTAAAGTTGTCATAACTGAGCATAATGTTTTTGTTTTTTTTTAATCTTTATCCTTCTGTGGAGATGTTGGCTTGGAACTTTAACTAGATGATCTGACTGCACATAGCCGATTCTGAAATTACTTCTATATTGATAGACAATCATTTTGTATGCATTAAGATACTGACCTTTTTATTTTTTGTGATGTTGGTTAGTGCTTGCCGTATCTAATTCCTTCAGATGCTTTTTGAATGAAATATTAATCATATGCCAATGAAAGACAGCTGAGTGATCTGTGAATCTTTGTCTTCTTAAAGCTGTACCAATCATATTTTCCAGTGTGTGTGTGTGTGTGTGTGTGTGTGTGTGTGTGTGTGTGTGTGTATAGCCATCTTTCTCCATTCTTCCTTCAAAATGAAGTCATTGAGTATTGAGGAATTGATTTCAAGGATTTTGTGGAAGTTTCTGTAGAATTTTGTTTTCTTATTTTTTTATCTTCAGCAGCAGATTTTAGTGCCCAAATTGCATTTATCTTCATGGTGAACTTTTTGGAGAGATGGCAAAGTATCCCATATCTCCACTAGCCTTTCTATGCATAGTGAAATCTACTTTCCCGTTTCCCTAATTCATCTCTCTGAGGATAATCCATCCTTTCATGTGCTACTAATTTCTAAATGTCCTTTGATTTCATTTGTGGTAAAAATGTCAATACAAATATGGCTCAGTTCCTCACGAATTATCACCTAATTTATCTTTCAACGTTTATAGGATTAGATGTCAAATGAATGTTTGTACATGGCATAAAAACCTTGTGATTTTTCTTGATTTGCTCTTTTATCAATTTACCCTCATCCCCGCTGAAGCCAAGGGAGCGTTTGTACGTTGATGCTTCATGGATCACCAAGGCCACAGAACCGATGTGTTAGTGATGAGTCGAGTCCTCCTGCAGCAGATGCAGGTTTTCCATTCTTACTCAAAGGCTTTTCATTTTGTTGGTAGGATATACACTCTGCTGGCAGAGTCCTCAGACCCAGGTTCACTCCCATTCTATAATGAAGGAATCCTGGATGTAGGACTTTTATAATGATCACCTCTCTTCCCAGAACAACGGAGCTTGTGATTTCATTGTGAAGAATAAACATTTATCTGCCTTTCATAAGTCTTTATGGTTAAAGTTTACTTCCCCCACTTCATCTGTAGTTTTAATAATGCATGATTGTTTGATTGTAGTTTTAAGGGGTCAAAATGAGCGTGGAGTAAAGAAGCATGAATTGATGTGAAGTAAGCAAAACCAATAAAAAGAATGTGCACAATGACTGCAGCAATTAAGATGAAAAGAATTCCAGTGCCAGCAACAGAATAATCAGAGGTGAATTCTCATAACTTGTAACAACCAAGCCAGGCCCCAGGAATACTTCTTGTCCGACATGGGGAACGATGTCTGTGGAATGCTGAATATGAAGTCACACTTTAGAAATGTGTTACTCAGTTTTGTGGAACTTTTTTTCACCTGGTTTATTATTTTGTTTTAATAGAGCTGACTCTCAGGGGGTTGGGGGAGGAGTACAGCATGAAGTACAGGTGATACAAAACAAAAGATATCAATAGAACTTTATATTTTAGGTTAATAGAAATGCTTAACACAGCTGTTCAGGCTACATGAAATAAATAAAACTTAGGTGTCAGCACTTGGGTAAATATAATTTAGAAAGTCATTCCCTAGAATTATTTTTCTTTCTGTAAATCCCATAATTTATAGATACTCAGAATGCTTATTGAATCTAGTCCTTTGGGTGTAATAAACAGCATAAAATCTTAAATAATACTTTAACAATTTTTTATTCTTAATTTCCATCTATATTCACAATATTTATTGACCTATTTAAATAATTTAGTTCCTTTTAAGTAATATAACTATTTTAGGGTACAAATTTATTGTGAATTCTGGTTCTCCACCAAGGTACCCAGGACACAATTGGTACATTTTAGAATGGAGTAGACCTTTAATTTATTCATATTATACTTTTACCGCAGAATTTAAAAACAAATTTAAAGCGTTTTAGGCCAGTGTTGTAGTACATGATGAAATAGGAGTTTCTAATTTTTTTTCCTGTGTTCTAGCTCCCTTTGATATTTCTATCAAATTCCTTGTGACAGGAGGGGAAAAAAAAGACAGACTTCCTTTGTGACATGAGTAATTATTTAATCATATAACTAACTGAAGGTTCTACATCTGGTTTTATAGGGCAGGTATACATCTCACAAAAAAAACCCTTTTTTTCTGGCTGTTCCCCTTATTGAATCGTCTTAGAAGAGAACTCAAGGGTTGATCAATTCTCTCCAGGGGACCTTCTAAAAGGAGAGGGCTCCTTTTTTTTGGGGATTGGTTTATTTTTCAATTGACAGATTTTGTTCTAGACATACACACTGTCTTAAATGTGAAAAACTTTTGTAAAATTTGAAGCCTCAAAAGCAAAAGTGCAAGTGCATATTAAAGCAAAATATTCACAACTTTGCCTTTTCTTCAGTTTTTTTGTACGTGAATAAGTTTCCTAAAATTATGTTAAGAAATTCCCCTCTTCTAATCATGGAGTTTCCTCCTCTCCTGTAAATGATTTACAGTGTAGAACAGGACAGCTGGCAATCATTTCACCGTATTCTGAAGCACTGTCACAATTAGTCAGTAATTGTTTTTTTTAACTATACTGTTGGTTTAATTTTATTTGAACAATTATATTTATGCTACTGTAATTTTTAGCCCAAAAGTAAAACTTCCATTTGAATCTCCTGAATTGTTTGTTTTTCTTTACTCAAGATAGAAGCTTTATTAAACAAATAAATTAGGGTTAGATGTAATATGCTTCCTGCTTTATAAAGGTAATAAAATGCCAAGTAACTGTACATATTTCTTCTCTATCTGTTGTAGTTTTCACTGATTTTATTCTAATCAATAATGTGTTGCATATCAGGACGTACAACCATCAGTATTAAAGCACATGTTTTTCAAGGGTGATGGAAGTAAACAAAATATTTTTACATATAGTCTACGTGTAGCCCAAGTATAAGGAATTTTGGTGATTTTGGGAAACAAGTTATCAAAAATGCCTTGATACATAATAAGTTAATTTTAACGTCTAGTGTGTGTGCTTGCTTACGTATTTATACATGAGTAATTTGAGGCCTAAACAGGTAAAGAAACCTACTTGATAGTAGCACTGAGTTTTCAAGTGGTGATTGTGACGTCTCAAGGGTTAGGTCTGTACTGCATAATTTTAAAAAGAATTTTCTGAATAAAAGCTAAAAAATTAAAATACTCAGCACATAAGAAGTTATATACTGTTAATTGTAAATCTCATATATCTTAAATATTTGACATATATAAAATATATCTTAAATTTTACTCTTATAATTTATCCTCTTCATATTTATTCTGTGTTTAATTATTTAAGTACTTGTCTTTCTCATTAAAATATAAACTCAGAGCCAAGATGATGTAGTAAAGGCAGGGATTGCCTGAGCTCTCCCAAATTTTCCTCCAAACAACTTTAAAATAGATCCTCAAAAAGAATTCCAGAGCAGCAGAACTAATAAAGAGATGGGGTGAAACAGTTTTTCAGCTCAAGACAACTTAGAAAGTCAGCAAGAAAAGTCTCGTCTTACAGGAGTGAGAATAGAACAAAGTGCAGTCCAGCACAGGCTGTGACCCAGCAAACCAGCAGCAAGCCTTGGGGTTGGGGGAAGGGTGACTGAATCAGCTGCAGCAGGCAGTGGCAGCTCCTGGAGCTCTCAGCCCACGGACAGTAAAGGGGTCAGAAGGCTGGACAGAAGGAAATTACAGGAAATCCTTTGCTGGCACTGGGGGCAGGACTCTGTTGTGTTGCGCATACATGGTTCTGGGTTACAGTCCCAGGCCGAGGAGGAGCAGGAAGAGGGACCCTGGTCACAGTATCAGGATAGAAAGTAGTGGTTGTGGTCACTTACAGACCAGAGCACAGGTCAGGACCTTGGAGTACTGAAAACTTATATGCCCCCAGAACGAGTTCTGAACACAACAGCATGAAAAATCTGAAGTGCTCCCTCGACCCCAGAGCAGAACCCACCTTGTATTTGAATGACAAAATTTCTATTCCCCTCAGGTCTTTTTGGCAGGAATCCTTAAAAGTCCTCAATTTCATTTAATATTCACTTTTCCCCCTTGAAGGACTATACTCAGTTTTGCTGGGTAAAATTTAAGACAAATTTATCTATCATAGTTCTTGATATGAGATTTATAATTAACAGGATTTAATTCCATATGTGCTGAGCATTTTAATTTTTAGCTTTTTTTATGTTCAGTTGTTTACATCCTACATGGGAAAATCATACTTGTAATTCCTAAGAACTTTTTCTTTATTAGGGCAGTTAGGAGGGTTATATATAGAGGGTATGGCTGTGAGTGGATTATGAAGAGATGATATATGTAAAAAAAAATGGGTGGGAAAAAAATGCATTGGGAAAAGAAGGAAGGGTGAAATAGAATGGGGTAAATTTTCTCACATAAAAGAAACTTGAAAGAGCTTTTATACTAGAGGAGAAAATGGGGGACAACACTTGAATCTTATTCTCATCAAAATTGGCTCAAAGAGGGAATAACACACACAAGTATAACTGAAGTATAGAAATCTATGCTAAAGGGAAGTAGGAGTGGAAGGGCATAAGAGAAGGGGAGCTGCTAGAAGAGGGGTGGGTTGGGGGGAGGTAGTGATCAGAACAAAACAGCTTTGAAGAGGGACAGGATGAAAAGAGAGAAAGAGAACTATAAACAGGTGAAAAAAATCAAGGTGTAGGAGAATAAACAGTAATCATAATTGTGAATGTAAATGGGATACATTCACCCATAAAACAGAAGCAGATAACAGAGTGGACTAAACCAGAATCTTATAATATGTTGTTTACATATTACATGTGCACATACACACACACACACACAAACACACACACACACAAAAGGTAAAGGGCTGGGGAAGAATTTATTATGCTTCTCAGCAAAAGTAAAAAAAACAAACAAAGCAGGGTTAGCAATCATGATCTCAGCAAAGCAAAAGCAAAAACAGATGTAATTACAAGTGATAAGCAGGGAAACTACATATTGCTAAAAAAATACCCAAAACAATGAAGTTAATATCAATACTTAAGAAATAGGTACCAAATGGTACAGCATCCAAATTCTTAAAGGGAAAGTTAAATGTGTTATAGAAGGAAATAGCCATATTAGTGGAGGACCTCAACTTGTCTCTTCCAGTAAATGTAACCAAAAATACACAAGAGAGAAGTTAAAGAAATGAACTGAATCTTAGAAAAGTTAGAAATGATAGACCTTTGGAGAAAACTGAATGGGAATAGAAAGGAATACACTTTTATCACATGGCACCTACATGAAAATTAACTATGTATCAGGGCAAAAAAGCAGCAAAATTAAATACATCCTTTTCAGATCACAGTGCAATAAAAATTACATTCAATACATGGCCATGGAAATGTTAAAAATTCATTGGAAACTAAATAATCTAATTACAAAGCATGAGTGGGTCAAAGAACAAATCACATAAGCAATAACTTAATTGCAGAGAATGACAGCAATAAGAAAACTTACCAAAATATATGCGATGCAGTCAAAACAGTGCTTAGGGAAAAACTTATATCTCTAAATGCTTACATCAGTAAAAGAGAGAAAGAACAAATCAATGAATTGGGCATGCAACTAAGAATCTAGAAGAAGAAAAATTTTAAATCTCCAGCTAGACACCAAATTGGGAATTTTGAAAATCAAAGGAAAGGCTAATAAAAGTGAAAGTAAGAAAAACATCAAGCTAATAAATAAAACTAGGAGTTGGTTTTATGGGAAAAAAAGAATAAAACAGATGAACCATTGGTTAATTTGATTTAAAAAGAAAGAAAACCAAATTACCAGTATCAAAAATGAAAAGGATGAATGTACTGCCAATGGAGAGGAAATTAAAGCAATTTTAGGAACTGATAAATCTGACAACGTAAGTGAAATGGATGAATAGTTAATAAAAGTATAAATTTCCCAGATTAACAGAAGAGAAATAGAATACTTAACCTTATTTTAGAAAAAAAAAATTGGAACAAGCCATTACTGAGCTCCCTAATAAAAAAATCCCCAGGACCAGTTGGATTCACAGTTGAATTCTACCTAACATTTAAATATCAATTCTTGCTATATAAACCATTTGGAAAAAATAGCCTTGACCCAGCAATACCGCTTCTAGGACTGTATCCTCAAGAGATCATAAAAATGGGAAAGGGCCCCACATATACAAAAATATTTATAGCAGCTCTCTTTGTGGTGGCCAAAAACTGGAAATCAAGGGGATGCCTATCAACTGGGGAATGGCTGAAGAAATTATGGTATATGAATGTAATGGAATACATGGAATGTATTCCAATGGAAATGATGAACAGGAAAACTTCAGAGAGGCCTGGAAAGACTTACATGATCTGATGCTGCGCGAAAGGAGCAGAACCAGAACTTTGTGCACAGCAACAACCACAATGTGCAAGGATTTTTTCTGGTAGACTTAGCACTTCATTGCAATGCAAGGACCTAAACAATTCCCAATGGTCTCTTAAGGCAAAATGCCTTCCACATCCAGAGAAAGAGCTATGGAATTCAATCGCAGAATGCAGCAGATCATCTTCTTTTGTATTATGTTTTGGTTTATTATATGATTTCTCCCATTCATTTTAATTCTTCTATGCAACATGACTAGGAATGTAAGTGCAGAACCTATGTAAAATTGTGTGTCATCTCGAGGAGGGGGGGGGGAGGGAAGAAAGAAGAGGAGGGATGGAAAAAAATCCAAGTTATATGATAGTGGTTATAGAACACTGAAAATAAAAAAAAATAAAAATAAACGAAAGAAAGAAGCCAAAGAAGGATTCCTTCTAAATTCCTTTTATGAAATAAATATAGTGCTGATAACTAAAGCAGGAAGAGAAGAAACAGAAATAAAACTATAGACCAATATTCCTAATGAATATTGATGCAAAAATATTCAGTAAAATACCAGCAAAGAGATTATAGCAATATATCACAAAAATCAGGTGAGATTTACACCAGAACTGGTTCAATATTAAAAAAAAAAAACCTGTCAATATAATTGACCACATCAACAACAAAAGAAATAGAAATTATATGATTATCTCAATAGATGCAGAAAACCCCTTTTACAAATACAACACCCATTCCTACTAAAAATACTAGAGAACGTAGGAATAAATGGAACTTTCCTTTAAGTGATAAATCACTACTGGTTAGAGCAATGCACATTAAAGCAACTCTGAGGCACCACTTCACACTTACAAGACCGACTAATATGGCAGAAAAGGAAAATGATGAATGTTGGAGGGGATGTGGGAAAATTGGGACACAGATGCACTGTTGGTGGAGTTGTTGTCTGATCAACTATTCTGGAGAGCAATTGGGAAGTATGCCCAAAGGACTATAAAACTGTGCATACCTTCTTTTTTTTTTTTTTTTTTAAGGAAAATGACCTATTTGTACAAAAATATTTATATATTTTTTGTGGTGGCAAAAAAATTGGAAATTCTAAAGGAAGGAATAAAATGCACACTCATTTTGGTATGAAAACCTATCTTACAATACAGGAAAGTGGGGGATAAGGGGATCAACAGGGTGGGGGGGATGGTGGAAGGGAGGGCATGGGGAGGAGGGTGCAATTTGAGGTCGACACTCACGGGGAGGGACAGGATCAAAAGAGAGAATAGAGGTAATCGGGGGCAGGATAGGATGGAGGGAAATATAGTTAGTCTTATACAGCACGACTATTATGGAAGTCATTTGCAAAACTATACAGATGTGGCCTATATTGAATTGCTTGCCTTCCAAAGGGAGGGGGTGGGGAGGGAGGGAGGAAAAGAAGTTGGAACTCAAAGTTTTAGGAGCAACTGTCAAGTACTGTTCTTGCTGCTAGGAAATAAGAAATAGAGGTAAAGGGGTATAGAAAGTTATTTGGCCCAACAGGACAGAGGAGAGGATGGAGACAAGGGCAGAGAGGAATGATGGAGGAGAGAGCAGATTGGTGATGGGGGCAATTGGAATGCTCGGTGTTTTGGGGTGGGGGGAGGGGAGAAGGGGGGAGAAAATTTGGAGCCCAAAATTCTGTGAAAATGAATGTTAAAAGTTAAATAAATAAATAAATAAATCCTCCTTCTTTGGGTGATCTTAAGGCTTAGATTATAAATGCAGTACTGAGTAGCAGCTTATGAAAGTTTTTATGACATTCATAAATCGACTAGAGTGATGGATAGCGCAGGATAATGGTTATGATGAATTTTAATAATAAACAGTATCAGTAAATAAAAAAAAAACTGGAAATTGAGGGGATGATTGTCATTTGGGAAATGGCTGAGCAAGTCATAGTGTATGATTATGATGGAATACTATATGCTATAAGAAATGATGAGCATGATGCTTTCAGAAAAACCTCAAAAGACTGACATGAACTGGTACAAAGTGAAGTGAACAGAACCAGGAGACCATTGCACTTAGTAACTTCAATACTATATGATCAGCTCTGAATGACTTGGCTGTTCTCAGCAATACGTTGATCCAAGACGGCTCCAAAGGACTCATGATAAAAAATGCTATCCACTTCCAGAGAAAAAACTAAAGGAATCTGAATGCAGTTTGAAGCATACTGTTTTTCACTCTGTGTGTGTGTTTTAGTCAGTTTTTTTCTTTTATAGCATAACTAATATGGAAATATACTTTATGTGATTGCACATGTATAACCTATATCAAATTGCTTGCCATTTCGTGGCAGAGAGGGAGAGAATTTGGAACTCAAAATTTTTGAAAAAATGAATATTAAAAATTGTTTTTACATGAAGTTGGACAAAATAAAATATTCAAAAATTTTAAAAGAAAAAAAAGAATATAGGCTCATTTTGAATAGGGATTGTTTTATTCACTGTTTTTGCATTCCTACCCCCTAGCATAGAGTGCATGGCAGAGTCAGTTGATGGATTGATTAGAATTAGTTGCTATTGATGAGACCCTATGTAGATTGTGAGGTTCCTTTCCTTTCTGGATACCTTGAACCTCCTTTCACTTTCTGACTTTTCTGGTGCGTCTGCCTATTGTGTCTCATTTTTCTTTCCCTAATTATGCATTTGTATTGTTAGATGGGAAGTAAATTCTCATCTAGTGCTATCAGTGAATATGTAGATTTGTAGCTATAAGGTTAAAAAGCATGATTTACGTTATATTGCTTATGAGGACAAGATTAAGGGTCTAATCTTGATAAATTCAGTTTCATGCAGAAACATGGTTTACACAGAGAGAAACTATACTCCATGGTGTGCCTCTAATTTTGCAAATATCTGTAGTTGATGAGTTCAAGGAAAAAGTCAGTTACTCAAAACAAATACATTATCACTATTGGAAAATTTCAAAAGTACACATCTTGTTGATATTGATGGTGGGACAACATAGTTATATTCAGAAATGAAGACCTTATGTCCATTAATGAGCTAGACATTGTAAATTTTCTTGTTTATTCTCTATCAATGTTCCATATTGTTTCAGCACCATTCTTTGATCCTATGAGATTTAAAATGACATTAACCAAAGGGCTATAGAGTAGTCATACAATTTCTATTTAACAGTAAATATGTTTCCAGTTTATTGAACTATTTTAGTAAAATTATGTTGTGTTCGTAAGTAATTATCCTTTGAAGCCAGACTCATGTCTTAGAAAAAAAATTAAATCACTTTTCGTTAAAGCATTTCCAAATGGAGTATGTTGCCTCATGAGTCAGGGTTTTGCCTCTCACTAGACGTCTTTGAGCCAAAACTAAATGACTTGCCAGGTGAGGGCCCTGATGACTGTGACTCTGGGACTTCAGGTGCATTACCTTTTGAAACCACACTTTCAGTCACGGATAGCTATTGTAAATTTTCTTGAAGCAGTATTATATATGTGTGAAAGATAGCTTTCCATTAGTTATGACGTCAGTACCTTCATTCTGGCTCTTTTATTTACTGCTTGTGTGACTTTGGACAAGTCACTTCTAATCTGGGCCTGTTTCCTTGTCTATAAAATGAGAGGTTTGAACTATCCCCAAAGTCTCTTTCAGCTCTGATCCTATCAGTTTTGTGCTTCTGTGTGGATATTATGAAATTATGAAAACAAACCACTTTTTAGTTCACTTCAGCTTTAAAAATCTATGCTACAGAGTGATTAGGAAAGGGGGGCATTATATAATTAAGCAAAAAGTGAGAGGGTAACAGAGGTTGTAAAAGATCGGCAATTGCTGAGAAAAAAGTTATATTCAAATTATAGTACAGACTTTCCTGTGTCCCAACTACCTTCTTACCCTCAACATTCACATTTACTGTTTTAAGCAAGTAGTATGAAAATGTATCTGGAAGTGAAAATGAATTATTTATTTTTAACCAAAATGTGGAATGCAGGACTTAGTGGAATTTTAATGTAAGGCAGCAGAAATTAAGTATTTGTCCTGCTCAACCAGAACTCAGATCTAAGTCTCAAAATTTGTTCTGCCTTATCACAGTGGTTTTCAGCCAGCAATATTAGTGCCTCAGTTGAAGGAAATTCACTGGCTCTGACACTGCCACTTCACAGATCTAATTCTGACACATGTGGGAGAATTAATTTTTAACTACAGTAAACATTGAGTGGTGGAAATTTGAGGTATTCAAATATATACAGTATGGTTTATCCAAATTAACAACAAATGTCCTTATACATGTTATATAGAACATTGAAATATCTGCAAAATTGCCTTTAATCTACATAAAATCCCTAAAGGAATTAAAATAAGTTATTACTTCAGCCTAGGGCAAAAGCCCTTTAAGAGACTATGCAATAAAGACAAATAAGAGTTGTTTTCATTTTTATTCTTTTAAAAGTTATTACCAAATAATTTTTTATGGTTTTTACAAAGACTTAGGGGATTATATCCCCCTAAAAATCATCTTCTCATAAGTTTAGGCTCTAGTCACTTGAAAAATTAATAGACTGGGTCAAGTGAAGAATATTTATGGTCTATGTTGAATAAAAGTAGTTGTAAATACACTGGTGCCAAGCTATGAATATATTTATACGTTCTGGTAAACAAACACTACTGCCTTCATTCTCAGCAGCTTGGCCAAGTCAGCCAACTAATGAGGTCTTGATGATGAGTGCACAGTTCAGTGCTTCCAACCTCTGCATTACCATTCTGAATGCATTTACATATACAGGATCTCCATAATCCAGGATTGTAGAGACTACTGAATAATCTCCTACTTTGCAGATTAATTTTGACCCTCTAAATCTTTTACACTTCTCATAATTTAGAGACCGAGAAGAGAGATGATCGTTTATGGAAAGATTTCAGTTTTGAAAATTAAAACTCTTGCCCAACAGTTTTGCTATGAAAACAGACTTAGATTAGGAAACAAAATTTTTACACTCCCAGGGTCAGGTGCATAACAGGTGCTTAATAAACATTCATTTCAGTGAATTTTAAAAGTAAGGTGATAAAAAAAGATTGTAGAAGTATGTGGAGTGTGCATTAGACATGGGAGGTGATTACATGCCTTTGAGGCTAGTTTCAATCTGGGCTGTGAAACAAATGCTACATAAGTTTAATTTTAAGAAGTCTTTTGCCTGAGCAATGACCAGCTTTCATACTTACATTGTGGAATATAGGAGGTTTGGCTGCAGTACAAATGTTAATGATTTTGTAAGTGCATATAGTTAGAGTTTTCATTGTACCTGTTGGAGAGAATCTAAACTGTGATTGGGAACCCGAAGCATTCTCTTATTTGTGTATTATCTGCTGCAATTCTGTCTTCAAGTTATGCATATAAGCAGAGTCCACAGTAGCAAACAATGTGGCTCCTGATCCCTCACTTGGAATAGCTTTGAAGGAAAGGATAAAGAGGGAAGATCTTGACATTACCTCTAAAACTCCAAGAGGTAGGAAAATCAAATTAGACCTTGGAGGTAATTATTGAGGGAACTGAGGCCAAAAGGGGGTGGGAACTGAGGCCAAAAGGGGGTAGTAACTTGCTTAAGGTCATAATGGAAATATTATCAAAGATTTGTGTTGTTAAGGGGCATTAACTGTCATTTTTAAAGGCTAAGGAAAACAGTGAATTGTGGAGAAAATCTCATAATTCAAGCATCAGAGTGAAAGGAATAGGTGTACTTGTCAATTTAACAGGTATTTTTCGTATATTTACTACATTCTCTATGTTGTTACATATTATAAAACTATTGATTGTGATCCCTTCTCTCAGAGCTTATTCTTGTTGAAGAAGTATGTCTACATGAAAGAGTTAAATGATTATATGTGACTAACTGTCAGAATGATTACTACAGACAAGTATTATAGAACTTTATTGGCGTGAGCAAATAACTAGGCTGCAAGGGCTGAGGGGGGTTTTCTAGAAGTAGTTCAAAGTCAAGGACTTTGAAGGGAGAGTGGAAAGGATGGAGGGTAAAGCTTGGGCTTGGAAAAGAGTGTGTCATGTTTGAGGGCAGTGAACAGACCAGCCTAACCAGCCAGAGCGGAGGGCTAATGTTGAAGAGTTCTCGGAGATGAGGATTGGGCCAGGTTTGGGAGGGTTTTGAATACCAGGCATAGAAGGTGTGCTTAATTGTGTAGGTAGGAAGGAGCAATTAAAGTCAAAGGAAGTGAGAAGAGAAATTTAATTAGGTTGGGTTCATTGAATTTACAGAAAGTGTGACTGCAATATACATTAGCTAGTTTCTAGCTCTGAAATTCTGATTCTTTTATTGGTAACATTTATCACTAACGTTTATGAAAAGAATAACAGCTGAGACTTAGAGATTAAAAGATCATGATGGTGCCTACTCAATATTAGGTAATTAAAGCTATGTCGAGGTAATTACTAAAGTAAGACATATTTATTGATAATGTGATTTGTGGTAATCATTCAAGATAGTGTTGGGGTTCCTGGTTGGTCAGTGTGGCACTATTGGTCACTGTCTTACCACCGTCTTCATAGCTCATTGGCCCTTCTGGTAGTGTGGTAGGCATGCTGATTACAATCAAAGTAAACTCTCTTGCCTCTACTTTCCTCATCTATAAGACAAAGATAATAGGACTTGTGCTAGTGATTTCATAGGGTTTTTGTGAAGAAAGTTCTTTGTAAACTTAAAAACATAAATGTCAGAAATAAAGTAAATTTTCTGTTTGTCATTCTTTTAGGTGGATTTGTTCCATTAAGTCACTTTAAAAAAAAGTTTAAAACATTTCTGTTTGAAGTTTTCAGTTCCAAATTCTATCCTTTTCTCCCCTTCCGTAGATGGTAAGCAATCAGATATAGGTTATACATGTGCAATTATGTAAAACATTTCCATAGTCATCATTTTGTACAAGAAGGCTTGAATAAAAGAAAAAATGAAAGAAAGTGAAAAATAGCATGCTTCAGTCTGTAGTCAGTAAATATCAGTTCTTTGTCTGCAAGTGGATAGGATACTTCATTAGTCCTTTGGGATTGTCTTGGATCATTGTATTTCTGAGAATAGCTAAGTCATGCTTGCTCCCATGCTTTTTAGCATGATGTTTTCAGCCATGTTTACAAATGCTTTCAATGAGGATGAACACAGCATCAAGGTTGGCTGCTACAGTGATGGTAAATTCTTCTGCTTGAAAAGGCTACAAGCCAAGACCAAAGTGGAGGGAGTGTTGGTGCATGATTTTCTTTGCAGATGATTGTGCTCTCAACAGCCTCTGAGGCTGAGATTCAATAAAGTATGGATCAGTTCTCTGCTGCCTGTGCTAATTTTGGCCCAGCAATTGTCAAGAAAATACAGGTGCTCCATCAGCCACCACCACACCATCCATATGTGAAACCCTCAGTTACAGCAAATGGAGAAGTTTTGAATGCTGTGGATAAATTCACTTACCTTGGTAGTGTACTTTCCAGGAATATACACATTGATAATAAGGTTGATGCACTCGTTGTCAGAGTTAGCTCAGTGTTTGGGAGGCTCTGATGGAAAGTCTCTTCACTTTGCATCAGGTCATGTAAGTCTTTCTAGGTTTTTCTTAAATCATTCTCATCTTGTTTGGGATTGGAAAAGAGTGTGTCATGTTAGAGGGCAGTGAACAGACCAGCCTAACCAGCCAAAGTGGAGGGTTGATGTTGAAGAGTTCTTGGTGATGAGGATTGGGCCAGATTTGGGAGGGTTTTGAATACCAGGCATAGAAGGTGTGCTTAATTGTGTAGGTAGGAAGGAGCAATTAAAGTCAAAGGAAGTGACTTATAGCACCATTATATTCCATTACAATTATACACCAGAGCTTGTTTAGCCATTCCCAAGTTAATCAGCATCCCTTTCATTTCCAATTTTTAGCCACTACAAAAAAGAATTGCTATAAATATTTTTGTACAACTATGTCCTTTTCCTTTTTAAAAAAATCTCTGATACAAATGTAACAATAATATTGCAGGGTCAAAGGGTATGCATAATATTATAACTCCTTGGGCATAATTTTGAATTGCTCTCTAAAATGGTTGAATCAGTTCACAACTCCACCAACAGTGCATTAGTGCCCCAGTTTTCCCACATCCCCTCCAACATTTTCCTTTTTTATTATATTAGCCACAGTGATAGGTGTGAGGTAATACCTCAGAGTTAGTTTGATTTGCATTTCTCTAATCAATGGTGTTTTAGAGCATTTTTTCATATGACTATATGATTTTTTTGTCTAAAAACTGCCTGTTCATATCCATTGACCATTTATCAGTTCTGGAATGATTTGTATTTTTATAAATTTAACTCTGTTCTCTATGTATTTGAGAAATGAGACCTTTATCAGAGATACTTGTCACAAAATTTTTTTCCCCCAGTTTTCTGCTTTCTGTATAATTTTGGTTGCATCGGTTTTGTTTCTGGAAAAACTTTTTAATTTTCTATAATCAAAATTTTCTGTTTTACATTTTATAATGTTTTCTATATCTTATTTTGTCCTAAATTCTTCCCTGATTCATAAACTTGACAGATAAACTATTTTACTTATGGTATCACTCTTAATGTGTAAATCATATACATTTTGAACTTATCTTCATATGAGTTTTACTGTTTTACAGTTTTCTCAATGGTATTTTGTCAAACAATGTGTTCTTGTTCCAAAAGCTTAGATCTTTGGGTTCATCATATACTGGATTACTATGGTCACTTACTGTAGTATAATTTGTATCTAATCTATTCCACTGATCCACCACTCTATTTCTTAGCCAGTACAAGATTGTTTTGATAATTACTGCTTTATAATACAGTTTGAGGTCTGGTACTGCTAGTCCACCTTCTTTCACTTTTTTTCCCCATTGATTTCCTTGATGTCCTTGAGCGTTTGTTCTTCCAGATGAATTTTGTTATTATTTTTTCTAGCCCTATAAAATAATTTTTGATAGTTTGATTAGTACGACACTGAATAAATAGATCAGTTTAGGTAGAATTGTCATTTTAATTATGTTGGCTCTGTCTACCCTTGAGCAATTATTATTTTTCCAGTTGTTTAGATCTGACTTTATTTGTGTGAAAAATGTTTTACAGTTGCGTTCATATAGTTCCTGGGTATGTCTTGGCAGGTATATTTTATATTGTCTACAGTTATTTTCAATGGAATTTCTCTTTCTCTTTCTGCTGGACTTTGTTGGTAATATATAGAAATGCTGATGATTTATGTGGACTTATTTTGTATCTTGTAACTTTGCTGAAGTTGTTAATAATTTCAGTAGTTTTTTAGTTGATTATCTAGAATTTTCTAAGTATAACATCATATCATCTGCAAAGAGTGATAGTTTTGTGTAGCCAACATTTCTACTACAATATTAAATCATAGAAGTAATAATGGGCATCCTTGCTTCACCCCTCATTGTATTGGGAAGGATTCTAGCTTATTTCCATTACAGATAATACTTGCTGATAGTTTTAGAGAAATATTACTTATTAAGGGCAGCTCCATTTGTTCCTATGCTCTCTAGTATTTTTAATAGGAATGGGTGCTTTATTTTGTCAAAAGCTTTTTCTGCATCTATTGAGTAATATGATTTTTGTTGGTTTTGATATTGATATGGTCAATTATTCTGGTAGTTTTCCTAATATTAATCCAGCCCTGCATTCCTGGTATAAATCCCACCTGGACATAGTGTATGATCCTTGTGATATATTGCTATAATCACCTTGCTAGTATTTTATTTAAAACTTTTGCATCGATATTCATTAGGGAAATTGTTCTATAGTTTTCTTTATCTGTTTTGGCTCTTCCTGGTTTGGGTATTAGCACCATGTCTGTGTTGTAAAAGGTAAGATTCATTCTTCACCTATTTTTCCAAATACTTTATATAATATTAAAATTAATTGTTCTTTAAATGTTTGGTAGAATTCTCTTGTGAATCTATCTGGTCCTGGGGATTTTTTCTTAGAAAATTCATTGATGGCTTGTTCAATTTCTTTTTCTAATATTAGATTATTTAAGTAATTGATTTGTTCTTCTTTTAATCTAGTAATTTATATTTTCATAAATATTCATGCATTTCATTTAGATTGTCAAATATATTGGCATATAATTGGGCAAAATAGCTCCTAACTATTATCTTAATTTCCTCTTCATTGGAGGTGAATTCACTCTTTTCATTTTTTGGTTTTCTTCTTCCTTTTCTTAATCAAGTTAACCAGTGGTTTATCTATTTTAGTGAGTTGTTTTTTCCCCCATAAAATCAGCTTCTAGTTTTATTTATTATTTCAATGGTTTTCTTAATTTCAATTGTATTAATCTCCCCTTTGGTTTTCAGGATTTCCAATTCAGTGTTTAATTGGGGATTTTTAATTTGTTCTTTTCATAATTTTTTTTAGTTATGTGCCCAATTCATTTTTCTGCTTTTTTCCCATTTTATTGATGTAAGCAATTAGAGTTATAAATTTTCCCTTAAATACTACTTTGACCACATCCCACAAATTTTGATATGTTGTCTCATTGTTATTGTCTTTGATGGAATTGCTGATTGTTCTATGATTTGTTCTTTGACCCACTTGTTTTTTAGGTTTAGATTATTTAATTTCAAATTAATTTTTAATCTCTCTTTCTATTGTCCATTATTGAATACAATTTTTATTATGTTATGATCTGAAAAGAATGTGTTTACTATTTCTACTTTTCTGAATGTGGTTGTGAGGTTTTTTTTGTCCTAATATGTGGTCAGTTTTTGTGTAGGTGCCATGTACTGCTGAGAAAAAGGTATATTCCTTTCTATTCTCATTCAGTTTTCTCCAGAGATCTATCATATCTAAGTTTTCCTGAATTTTATTCACCTCCTTAACTTGTTGTTTATTTTTTATTAGATTTATCTAGTTCTGAGAGGGGAAAGTTGAGATCGCCCACTAGCATAGTTTTATTATCTATTTCCTACTGTAATTCATTCAACTTCTCCTTCAGAAATTTCGATGTTATGCCATTCGGTGCATATATGTTTAGTACTGATATGACTTCGTTGTCTGTAGTACCTTTCAGTAAGATATAGTTTCCTTCTTTATTTCTTTTAATTAGATTTATTTTTGCTTTTGCTTTGTCTGAGATTATGATTACTAACCCAGCTTTCTTTGCTTCAGTGGAAGCATGATAGATTCTGCTCCAGCCCCTTACCTTTACCCTGTGTGTATCTCTCTCTTTGCTTCCAATGTATTTCTTGCAAACAATGTATTGGAGGATTCTGGTTTTTAATCTGTTTTACTATTCACTTCTATTTTATGGGTGAGTTCATGTCATTCATATTTATAGTTATGATAACTAAATCGTATATTTCCCTCCATGTTATTTTTTGCTTGTTTATCCACATTCTCTCTTATAATGCACTTTTTCCTCTTCACAAGTGTTTTGCTTCTGATAACCACCCTCCCAATATACCTTCTATTTTGCCAGTCCCCCTCCCCTTCTGTTATCCCCTCCCTTTTTACTTCCTTATAGGGCAAGATAGATTTCTGTATCCAAGTGAGTGTGTATGCTATGAGCCAGTTTTGATGAGAGTAAGATTTAAGGTTTGCCCATCCCCAATCCCCATTTTCCACTCCATTATAATAATTATTTTGTGCATCTTTTATGTGGGATAATTTAATCACCCTCCTCCTTCTTCTAGTGCAGTTTTCTTTCTCACCTCTTTGTTTTTTGGGATATCATCCCATTAAAGTCATATTATATCCACACCCTCTGTCTACATAAAACTTTCTCATTGTTCTTATAGTAATAAAGTTAAGAGTTACAAATAATATCTTGTCATATAGATATATGAACAGTCTAACCTAATTGAATTTACGTTTTCTTTTTCTTGTTTCTTTTGTACTCTTTTAGATTTCCCTTGAATCTTGTGTTTGAAGGGCAAAATTTTTATTTAGCTCTAAAAATGCTTGAAAGTTCTCTCTTTCATTAAATCTCCATTTTTTTCTCCTGAAAGATTATATTCACTTTTATTGCATAGGTGAATCATGGTTGTAATCCTTACTCCTTTGCCTTCTGGTATGTCATATTATAAGCCCCCTAGTTCTTTAATGTAGAAACTGCCATTTTCTGTGTAACCCTGACTATCGTTCCATGATATTTGAATTGTTTCTTTTTGACTGCTTGAAGTGCTTTCTCCTTAGTCTGTGAGTTCTGGAATTTGGCTATAATGTTCCTGGGGAATTTTACTTTTGGTATTTCTTTCAGGTGATGATCAGCAAATTCTTTAAATTTCAGTTTTGCCCTCTGGTTCTAATACGTGAGGGCAGTTTTCTTTGATAATTTATTGAAAGATATTGTTTAGGATTTTTTTTTGTCATGGCTTTCAGGTAGTTCAATAATTTTTATATTATCTCTCTTGGATCTATTTTCTAGGTCAGTTGTTTTTCCAATGAAAATTTTCATATTTTCTTCTATTTTTTAACTTTTTTTCAATTTTGTTTTATTGTTTGTTGATGTCTCATAGAGTCATTAGTTTCCACTTGTTCAATTTTAATTTTTAAGGAATTTTTTTCTTCACTGAACTTTTGCACTTCCTTTTCCATTTGGCCAACTCTATTTTTTAGGGAGTTGTTTTCCTTGGTAAATTTTTATCTCGGCTCTTCTTTTGATCATGGTTTTCAGGTAGTCCCAGAATTTTTACATTGTCTCTCCTGATTCTATTTTCCAGGTCAGTTGTTTTTCCAATAAGATATTTCACATTATCTTCCATTTTTCGAATCTGCGCTGTGTGTTCTGAGATATCTGTCTTTCTCGAAAAGTCCTTAGCGTCCATCCGTACCATTCCAGTTTTGAAAGATCTATTTTCTTCAGTGAGCTTTTGAATCTCCTTTTCCATTTGGTTAATTCTGCTTTTGAAAGCATTCTTCTCCTCATTGGCCCCTTGCACCTCCCTTGCCAACTGAGTTAGGCTAGTTCTCAAGGTGTCAATTTCTTCAAGATTTTTTTGGTTCTCCTTTAGCAGGGAGCTGATCTGTTTTTCATGCTTCTCCCTTATCCCTCTCATTTCCCTTCCCAGTCTTTCCTCCACCTCTCTAACTTGATTTTCAAAATTCCTCTTGAGCTCTTCCATGGCCCGAGCCCATTGGGTGGGCTGGGACACAGAATCCTCGATTTCTGTGTCTTTGCCTGATGGCAAGCCTTGTTCCTCCCCATCAGAAAGGAAGGGAGGAAGTGTCTTTTCTCCGATAAAGTACCCTTCAATAGTTTTATTTCTTTTCCCTTTTCTTGGCATTCTCTCCAACCAGTGGCCTGACCTCTGAATGTTCTCCTCACACCCACCTCGCCTCCTGGTCCTCCCAGCCAGCGTTTGGGGACTGAGATTCAAATGCTGCTTCCCGCCTTAGGGCTTTTGGCGGGGGCAGGGCTGCTTTTCAGTGTGAGAATTAAGTTCAGGTGGTCAGGGGCAGGGCCGCCTCTCAGGCACAGTTCCCTCAGGGGGTTTATGTACAGACCTTCCACAATGGATTCAGGCTCCCGCCCGCTTGGGGAGCCCCTGTCTGCAACCGCCTCTCAGCTTCTATCTCCTGGGGGGGGGGGGCCCGAGCCATGGGGGCACCCCACTCCCCTCTCAACCTGCCAAAGAGATTCTCTCACCCGCCCCCGTCAGTCACCTGTTGGTGGGGGGCCCGTGCAGCTGCTGAAGATCCCGCCTCCGGAGCCCTCTCAGATCTGTGCCTCTCGGAGCTGTGGCCACCGCAGGTCCGGGCTGGGCTCCGCGTCTGCAGCGCCACGGACCTTTTGCGAGAGGTTCGCAGGTCCCTCTGTGGGTGGGGGGACCCGCGTGGCCACTGGAGATCCCGTCCCTGTAGCCCTCTCGGATCTCCTCCCTTCAGTGTTGCGGCCGCAGCAGGGCCGCACTCCGCTCCCCGTCCCGGCGCCCAGTCCGCGGCGTGAAGGACCCCCTGCGAGAGGTCCGCAGGTCTCTCCCGAGCAGGAATCTCCCTCGCTCCAATATTCCGTGGTCTCTGGGTGCAGAATTCACCCTGGCTTGGTCCCTTCTAGTCGTTCTGTGGTTTGTATGTTCGGAGCTATGTGTATGTGCGTCTTTCTACTTTGCCATCTTGGCTCCCAGTAAATTTTTATCTCTTCCCATGCTATTGACTCCTTTTTCATGATTCTCTTGCATTACTTTCATTTTTTTCAATTTTTCTTCTACTTCCCTAATTTTAAAATTTTTAAAATCCATTTTAAGCTCTTCTGGGAATTCTTTTGGGACCTGAGACCAAATTACATTTTTCTTTGAGGCTTTACATGTAGCCATTTTGACACTATTGTTCTCTTCTAAGTTTATGCCCTGATCCTCCCTATCACCATAGTAACTTTCTGTACTCAAAATCCTTTTTTAAATTTTTGCTCATTTTTTCTGCCTTTTTTTATGACTTAGTGTTTTCATGAGAGTGTTGCATTCCCATCTGCACTATCCCAAGTTTTTTGTGCTGGGTCTTACTGCTGGCTTTCACTGGGCTTCAGGATGCTGTGTACTTTCTCTGGAGGGTAGGCTTCCCTTCTGGCTTATACTGTTGGGTGGGGCCTTCTTGTTGACCTCCCTGGCTATGGGAGTTAGCTGCTGGCCTACTCCAGGAGTGGGTCCGTACTACTGGGTTGCTATGGAAACAGGGTCTCTTTACTGGCACAGCCCCTGGGGTGGAGCCTCTCTACTGGTCAGCAATGGAGTCAGTGGGGTTGGGGTCTCTGGAGTGGGCCCAAACTGCACTGCATAAACTGCTCTTTGCCTAGGAGGCTGCTGGCCCTTTGCTGTGAGGCTGGCTGGAGCTACTGCTGCTCTTGGGCCTGGCTCCTCTCCCACCCCAGTGAAACACACCTTTCCTGCTGCTCTGTTAAGCTGCTTACCTGCTCCTAGATCAATTCTGAGGTGCTTTTATAATTGGAGGGCTGTAGAGGGTTCTTTCCCCACTCTGCCATCTTGGTACTAGAAGTGCCCATTAAGTCACTTTTAAATATTTACAGTTGTGTTTGTCATAGTGAGATTATAAAGCATCTTAGGAATCATTAAAGACAAATGAAATGTTTGTTAGATTGAATAACAGTAGTATTGAGTGTATTTAATTCTAATTCTTTCAGAATTAATAAACAAGGTATGGTAAATGCAAGAACTATAAGAATAAAATTAAATTATGCTCAAATAGCATTTTAAATATATATGGAGTCTTTATATTTATCATGGGTTTTATTCCCATGTACACTTCTATAACTTGAAAATAGGTATTTCAAATACTAAAATATGTGTTTACCTTACCTAACCAAAAATTTAATGCCCAACTTTTCATAGAAATAAACTATTTACAGAAATATCATATTTGGGCAACTATAAATTAGTGAATATGCATAAACATAATATTGAATTCTTTATAAAATGTATATGTAAATAAATTGAATAGGGTAATGCATCAGCTAATTACAAACATTTATATCACACAGTATTATAATATACTGTGTGAAGTTCTAGCCTTAAGTAATTCCTGATTTATTTTTGCTGGAATCAGTCAACAAGTGGTTTTTTTTAAGAGGCCACTATATGCCAAGCATTGTCCTAGGCATGGCATTACCGTGTTTATAGTTTATATCTTCTGGCAGGATATAACATGTTTGTAGATAAGTAAAAGGAGTATGTAGGGAACACAGTGGATAGAGCACTAGAATCAGGAAGACTCATATCCTGAGTTCAAATTCTGCCTTCGACACTTACTAGTTGTGTGACCCTGGGCAAGTCACTTGATCCTGTTTGCCTCATTTTCCTCATCTGTAAAATGAGCTGGAGAAGAAAATGGCAAAACCACTCTAGTATTTGCCAGGAAAACCCCCAGTGGGGTCACAGAGAGTAGGACATGGCTGAAATGACTCAACAACAAATGGAAGTATATATACAAAATAAATGCACAGTGATAAGGGAGGGAATACCAACAAGAGAGGAATCTTGAAGGGAGTGGAAATCTGCAAGGAACTAGAGAGAATGAAGAATGGTCTAGAAGAGTCTTGGTCCCTACTTTGAAGGGACCCAAAAGGAGCAGAGAGAGCATTCCAGCCACTGGAGACAGACCTGTCCAAGGGGCAGGGGCAGGAGATGACACAGTATTGGTTAAAGGGGAATTAACCCAACCTCTTGTCCCTTGGACGTAGACTATCTCAGATCTTTGCACAGGCTGGCTGCCATGCCTCCTGTGGATGCCCTGGCTGACTTGAATGTTCAACTCAAACAATGTTTCTTACAGGAAACTATATGAATCTCTCCCTTTGCTAGTGCCCTCCCTCCAGAAAATACTCAGTTTTTTCATGTATATGTTGTTTCCCCTCAATTGAATGTAATGTCCTAGAGAGGAGGGACTATTTATATTTTCCTTTATATCATCCGGATTTTTCACCATTTTTGCTGTATAAATGCTGTAAATTATAACATCCGGGTAATGTAGGTGGTATGCCCTAAGTGTCAATTGCTTGAAGTTGAGAACTGTTGTAACTGCTATGGAATATGCAGTATATATCCACAGCCTGTCATGGGGTAACAGGCCTTCTCAACACACTATGATTAGCCCTTGCTAAGACAGATGGAAGTCTGAACCATACTGAGAAATGCTCCTTTCCCTCTTTACCCTGGTAAGAGAGCCAACTATTCCCACCTGTTTGTAGTTTAGTTTAATTCAGCAACATAACAATGCTACACACTCTCCACATTACCTTAATTAAGGTAGAGCATTGCCATCTTTGACCCTGTGTGTTCTTTTCTAATTCTTCCCCCGGGATCCCCTTCTCCAGGCATAGACAATATGATGCATCTGTGGGGACAGACAGAGCACATAATTGCATGGTCCCTGTCCCTTTATACTTGGAGGGGTGGTATTGGTGGGTCTGAAATGTGATCTTCTATCCCTGGTTCCTCTTTTGCTACTTTAAGACTTTCTAATATTTTAATGGGCAAGAAAACAATGTGCTGCCTCTCTCTTCTACTTCTAAATCTATATCTTGGAATATCTGGACATCAGCATTGGCTGAGGAAGGCAAAAAGAAGCTAAACCAGCTCACAGTTAACATTGCACATTTGTAATACCCATCTCTGTACACACATCTTGGAAGGAGCCACTTTGTGTGTCTTGGGAATATAGCTTTTATCTCCTAACTCTGTGTATAAGGTGTCAGGCCTAATAAAGAGTGACCTTTTCAGGAATGCAACAGGCAAGCAAAATTATTACAACATCCATAGATATGTGTGCCATCAAACGTTAAATATGTAAGCCAAAGTGTCATAATATGTATCTCTATATATACATGCTTATACTGTTAAATACAAGCAAATATATCTTGATTTGAAATCTCCCACCCCTCGGGATGCATTTGCAGTGACATTATACATGGTCTGAGCATGTCAGATAGCAAGAGAGAGGGATTTAATTATTCAGACATGTATTTAGTTCTGATTTTGTGTCAGACATTATGCAAGAATACAAAGACAAAAAAACCAGTCCTTGTCTTCAAGGAGCTTATATTCTTTTGTGCAAGAAATGTGTCTAAGTTAATACAAAACATGTGCCAGGTTATTTCTAGGGGAGCGTGTACTAGCAACTGGAGGCATCAGGATAGGTCTCATATAGCAGATGGTGAATGAGTAGAGTCTCCAAGGAACCCCAGGGATTCACTGAGATGGGAAAGAAAAGCATAAGGTTAGGAAATGGAATGTCACGTACAGGCAGCAGCCAACAGCCTCATTCGCTGGGTCGCAGAATGCATGGAAGGGAGCTGTATGTAACAAGACTAGAAGGGAACTTTATGTGCCAGGCAAAAAGTCAGAATTTCTTGAGAAGGGGAGTGACATGGTCAGTCCTGTGCAATTTGGAGTCTATGTGGAGAATGGATTGGAGAAAGAAGGCCTGGAGTCAGGGATGAGGAGACTAGTTAGGGTTGAGTTTCTTTTAATTTTATAAAAACTATTTATTCTTCCTTCAGTTCAGCACGTACCTACAATAGTATTGCTAGGCACTGGTTTTAGATGCAGTGTATATAAACAAAAATCAAAGGCTTTATCCTCAACTTACATCAACAGGAGACTGGGGATGGGCTACAACATTTACGTAGATAAATATAAATTATGTAAAAAGTAAATAAAGGAATTTTGTGTGTGGGAGAAAGCACTAAATAGGGGAAGGCTGAAACAGGAAAGGCCTTGGGCAGAAAATGGCACCTGAGTTGGCTCTTGAAGCCAGGCATGTATTCCAAGAGATGGCAGTGAAGGAGAGTACTTCTCGCGTAGGGATCATACTTTGATTCCAAGTGGAGACGGATTTTGAAATGTTGTGTTCAGGAAACAGCAAGGAGGCCAGTTTGGCTAGAGTCTATAGAGTGTGGGAGGGGGAGTAATATGAACTAAATATTGTGAAATAAATCTGGCTAGTGACAGATTGTGGAGGGTTTGAGGTGCCAAACATAGGAGTGGGAATTTTTATCCTGGAGGCAGTAGGGAAAGATTGAAGCTTCTTCAGCAAGGAAGTGATGTGGTTAAAACCTGTGCTTTAGAAATATTAGTTTGGTTGCTCTTTGAAATTTAGTTTGGAGAGGGAAGGGACAGAAAGCAGGAAGATCAAATTACAAAGCTTAGGCCAGTCCAGCCAAGAGGTGAATAAGGCCTGAACTATCATGGTGGCCCAGGGAGTGGATGACATTCTTGTTGCCATCATCTACCAACAATAGCTGTCTTCCTCAGGAACCTGGCCTCTTAACTCATTCTTCCCATCTCATGCATCACCTCCAAGGATTTCAGTCTTTACTTGAATGATCATCTCCATGTTAATGACCCTCTGACCCCCTGCCAGCTAAATTCCTTAATCAGAACTCCAGTGATCCAACGTTAACCCTCCACTGGCATGGTCACACTTTAGACCAGCATCTCCTGCACCACTAGTTCTTCTGCCATAACAACCTGTTCTTCTGTGTCACCAAATCCTCATCCACTCTTCACTTTGCTCCATCCTCTTTCCATTATCCTCTCTGTGATGATGATTCCCACGTCTATATCTCCAGCCCTAATCTCTCTGCTGAACTATAGTCACAGATCTCTAAGTACTTCTCTGGAATAGGATTTCTCATAATGCTTTCAAACTCAGCATGTCCAAAACAGTGCATTATCTTTCTCCTGCAATCCTCCCTTATTCTAAACTTCCTTGTTACTATCAAGGGAGAAGATAATTTGGAAATGCTAGCATCGAGAATAAGGGAGTGAGCCAATAAGAATAAAGTAGGAGAAAGGTATCTGAAATCAAAAGCAGGCATCACATGCAGTGGTGATACTCTAGAAGCTTTCACAAAATGCGTAATATTCAGGAGGCAAGCCACCAAAACCAATCTAATACTTGCATGGATGCAATTATAAAAGCACTTCCTAAAGAAATGATGAATAATTTAAGTAGTTGTAGGAATCTCCCCAGTCTGGAGATGGAGTGTTTTGTTCAAGGAACAAAATAATCAGATCTTTGATTTAGGAAAATTAATAGGACAGATGAGTGAAAGATGAGCTGGAGTGGGCAGAGATGTGGGCAGGGAGACCAGCCAGCAGCTACTACAGTAGTCCAGGCATCGGATAATGAGGGTGGACACCAGGGTGGTGCCAGTGTCAGAGGAGAGAAGGGAGTGTGTAGTGTTAAAAAAGTAACATTGACAGGACTGAACAACAGATTGCATATGAAGGGGGAGGAATCAAGGATGACATTTTGGTTGCCAGCCTAGACAAAGAGGGGGATAGTGGTGCCCTTGAAATAATGAGATTCCCACTCACCCCACATATCCTGTCTATTGACAGGTCTTATAATTTCTACCTTCACAACATCTCCTATATATCACCTTCTCTTCACTCATAGCCACTCCTTTTGTTCAGGCCTTGTCTGTCCTATGCTATAACAATAACCTTCTACAGGGCTGTGTGCTTGCTCCCATGCTTTTTAGCATGATGTTTTCAGCCATGTTGTCAAATGCTTTCAATGAGGATGAACACAGCATCAAGGTCAACTACCATACTGATGGTAAGTTTTTCAATTTGAAAAGGCTACAAGCCAAGACCAAAGTGGAGTGCTGGTGCATGATTTTCTATTTGCAGATGATTGTGCACTCAATGCAGCCTCTGAAGCTGCGATGCAACAAAGTATGGATCAATTCTCTGCTGCCTGTGCTAATTTTGGCCTAGTAATTAACATCAAGAAAACACAGGTGCTCCATCAGCCACCACCACACCATCCATACGTGGAACCATTGGTTACAACAAATGGAGAAGTTTTGAATGCTGTGGATAAGTTCGCTTATGTTGGTAGCGTACTTTCCAGGGATGTACACATTGACAACGAGGTTAACACATGCATTGCCAGAGCTAACTCAGTGTTTGGGAAGCTCTGAAGAAAAGTTTGGGAGAAAAGAAGTATTAAACTGACTACCAAAGTGAGGGTCTATAGAAACATTGTGTTGACCTCATTGTTCTATGCCTGTGAAACATGGACAGTCTACCAGCACCATGCCAGGAAACTGAATCGCTTCCATTTAAATTGTCTTAGGAAGATTCTGAGGATCACTTGGCAGGATAAGGTACCAGACACTGAAATCCTTGCTCAAGCTGAACTGCCAAACATTCAAACTATGCTTCAGAGAGCGCAACTCCAATGGGCTGGTCATATTGTTCGAATGCAAAATGTATGCTTGCCGAAAAGACTATTTTATGGAGAACTCACATGGGGCAGGCGATCACATGGTAGCTAGAAGAAGCAATACAAGGACACTCTCAAGGTCTCTCTCAAGAACTTTGGATTTGACTGTGCAACATGGGAGACACTGGCACAGGACCACTCAGCATGGTATGCCCACATAACAAAAGGTGCTGTGCTCTTTGAGCAAAGCAGAACTGAGATAGCACAAAGTAAACGCAGGATGCGCAAATTTGGAGTATCCTCCCCAAATGTTCACATGGACTATCTGTGCCCAACCTGCAGTAAAGCATTTCGAGCTTGTATTGGTCTGATCAGCCACAGTCGGTCACACTGAAACTTCACTTTATCATGGTGATGGCATTTTGGTCCTCTTCAAGAACGAAGGACAACAACCAACCAAATCATCTTCTTGCTTCAAGTCTTTCTCCATTCTAATTCATCTTCCACCCAACTGACATGATGGTTTTTCTATGATCTGTTTCTCTTCTAATGTTTATTGGTGTGATCTTTACCATTCAGGTCTTGTATCCATTTTTAAATTTCTTGTGAATTACAGCATGAGATGTTGGTCTAAGTTTAGTTTGTGCCAGACAGCTTTCCACTTTTCTCAGCAATTCTTGCCAAACACAGAATACTTTCCTAAGTAATTTGTGCTTTTGATTTTATTAAACACTGTGTTACTCGAGTCTATTATTTCTAATTCTTCCTTGTCTGGTTTGTTCCATTGATCTACTTTTTAAGCAATACCAAATGATTCTAATGAGTTCTAATTTATGATATAGTTTGAGACCATGAAGTCCTATTCTTCCTTCATTCCTACCTTCTTTAAATATTTCCTTTTAGGTTCTAGATTTTTTGTTTCTCCAAATGAAATGTGTTATTATTTTATCAAGCTCTATATAGGCTACCTTTAATACTTTGGTATAGTATTTAAACTACAAATGAACCTTGGCAGTATTATTATTTTTGTTACACTGGCAAGGCCTAGCCATGAGCAATAAATTTTCCTCCAATTATTTAAATTATTCATTATTTCTTAAAGAGTTGTTTTGTAATTGCATCTAGACAAGTATCGGATGTGTTTCAGTAGCTTTCCTCCTGCACATTATGTGAGATTTGTGAAAGCTTCTGTCAAGTGTATCACCATGGCATGTGATGCCTGCTTTTGATTTCAGATAGATACCTTTCTCCTACTTTATTTTTTGAAGACTCTACATATACATTCTTATTAAACATTTTCATGTTAGTCATGTTATAAAGAAGAATTAGAATGAATGGGAGAAACCATGAGAAAGAAAAAAAGAAGAATAGTCATCAGATTTGGGGACAATTCAGTCCTGCCCATCGTGCTAGCAGTAGTCATATTTATTCACTTCTGTGACTATGTTCAAGGTCAGTGGATGGAGAGACAAGTACAGCAGCCTCTGCTGTTCTCAAAACCCCTACTGAAATATAGGTCACCCACTGTAATGATGAATAAATAAAAAACTATCCATAGTGTCTTAAAATTGCTATTGAATAAATAAAAAACTATCCATAGTGTCTTAAAATTGCTATTGAAAATTGCTATTATTTTTGTACTCTCTCATTCTTGCCCTTCCACCTCCACATTTCTCTCAGTATGTCATTGGCATGAAAAAAGACTAAGCATTCTTTTGTATTTCAGCAACATGATTGTGAATATCATCAAATATTTAAGTTCCCACTTTGTGTACAACATCTAGGTTACATAGAATCTGGAGAAGAGATGATCTTTTCCCTCAAGGAACAGTTTATTTTTTCCCTTCATTTATTTTAAAATAACAGTTTTTTAATCTATCCTTCCCATTTACCCCTTCCTTATTAAGCAAATCTCTTGATGTATACCTGCATAGCCTCCCATTAGCCCTATCCAAAAACGTCTGTCTTTTTCTGCATTTTAAGTTCATTGCCCTCAGTCTGGAGGCGAAGGGCACGTTTTATCTAAATTCTCTTGTACTCATGGTTTATCATTGCATTGATTAGGGTTTTTCTTCCCCTCAATAATGTTATCATCATAGAAATTGTTTCCAAGTTCTCACTTGGCTCTGCATCAGTTCATAAAAGTCTTCCCAGGTTCCTCTAAAATTGTTCATTTCATTATTTCTTATGGCACAATAATATTCCATTACATTTCCATACCACATTTTGTTTAGCTGTTTCCCAACAGGAGGACAGCACATTAGTTTCCAATTTTGGGTTACTATGAAAAGAGCTGCTGTAAATATTATTTTATACATATGTGTCCTTTCTCCTTCTTCCTTGACTTCTTTAGGATATAGGTCTAATAGTGGTATATCTGGGTCAAAGACTATGCACTATTGGGTAACTTTCTGGGCATAGTTCCAAATTGCTTTCCAGAATGGCTGGATCCATTCCCAGCTCCACAGTTTGAAAGAATGGAGAAAATAGTCCCCATAATCAAAATCAAGTATATAAATGCTAATGCTGAGTTGATTATTGTTTTTCAGACCCTGATTTTATGATACTTTAAGTGTTAAGCTTCATATAATATAATAAAATGTCTTCTAAGTAGTAAATTATAATTATAAATATAACTGGCCATGTAGCAGCTATTTGTTTTTAAAATCTCGACAATTTGTACTAAGGTTTCCCTGTGCTATAAGATTTCTTATATTTAAAAGCAAGGAACTCTAATATGCACTTGAAATTTGCAAATTTTTTTATTAAAATTTTTTTTGTTATTTTTTTAAATCACTTATTTGCAAGTATATTCCTTACCCATTTATTACCCAGGGAGCCATCACTTTTAAAAAACACAGATTAAAAGAGGAAAGGGGAGGGGGAAAATGTTTCAGCAAATCTAACCAACACACCTACTAAGTCCAACAGTATATATAATGTTGTACATCTGTGCTGCCCCTCACTTTTATGAAGGGTGTCCCCTCTAGGGACAGCTCGGTCATTATAATTACACAGCGTTCAGGTTCCTTTTTTGTTCTTCTTTCATTGTTGATATCTGTGTGTATAAGTGTCTATATGTACACACATATACACATATATTATATCATTGTTCTATATCAGTTTATGTGTTTTCCTATGTTTTTCTTCATCCTAATTGTTTCTTAAATAATATTGGTGTTCAGGTACTACAATTTGTTTAGTCATTTTCCCATCTCTGTCGCTCAATCTGTTTCTTTGAGAAGAAAATAGATACATAAGCCAACTTTTATTTTTCCATTTTAATGGAAAAATATTTACTAATCATTAGGTCAATTTTAGTAAAGAACAACTGTAGTATCCAGAAACAATCAGAATGTCTACTTAGCTTTTCTCCCTTTGAAGGTGTTGTTTTCTAATTAGAAACAGAGGAACATTGCAAATAAGGGATTCAGAACACCAAATGCAATGGGTGGCGCTTCAGAGAATTTGCAGAATTCATCAGTGCATCCAGTGATGATTTATAATTACAGCCGGAGCTAATATATGTACAGCGTGGATCTGACACATAAACACAGTAAAGACAACCAGTACAAAACACAAAGGTGAAAGGGTTAATTGGACCCGCACAGTTCAATTTGCCATTTTAGTGGCCTGTTGTGTTGTCTGTGTAAACAGAGTTGCTAAGTACTTTCCCACCATGCTGCTACCCTTTTATTTACACAGTGGAATCACCAATGAGGGAGGATCAGTTTACCAGTCTCCCTCCATGCTAAAGGAACCCTTTCTTCCTCCTTTCTCATTCACTGGTTCCCAGCTGCTGTTACCCACCTGCCTAACCTTTGTCAGTTCTGAAGATTCTAACCCCCATTAGCAGCTGCTGTTTCCTCTCATTTTTTCCTCTTTTTCTATACCTGACTCTTCTTTTCGAGTTTCTGCTTCCTCACATTTGTCCTGATTCCACCCATTCACTGCTCGTAACTTGATACAACCACTCTGAATCATTTTGTCAAATAAAATGTAAACTTCTTATTCTTAAAAAAACCCCAACAACTTCGTCTGATAGGGTTAAGTAGAATCTATTTTGTAGGCATCGAATGTCTGCAACAAGAGAAACATTGCCACAACCTTTTCCAGCACATTCCTTTACTTCTTATGTTTTAAAAATAATAAGTAGTTGTGGACTTTGCACTTAATTGCCAGAATCCATTGTGTTAACATTGGTTTGTCAAGCTGTGTTATACTAATCTGTATCTGAAATCAGTTTAGAAACACAATTCTTTTCTACCCTGGGAGACTAAGGCCAACTGTTTCTTTAATTAGCATGATTTAAATTTCATTGTGTTTGAAGGCACTAAATAGCTAGAATTTCAATAGCTAGAATAGGTGCATTTTAGCACTTGACTATAAAACAAAATTCCACATAACATAGCTCATATTTTCATTGTCTTCTGTTATAAAAGGGAGATGAGTTGTAGCAATGTTTTGAAGGAATACTTACTTCATCCTTCCCCCGATGATGCCAATATAGAATTATAAGATCTTTAGATCTGGAAGTCTGTTCTTTTTTCTAGTACAATAATCCACCATTTCTTAGAGATAGTTAACTAGCCTCTACTTGCAAGTCTCTTGTGATAGGGAGCTTGCTACCCCTGAGGCAGCTGATTCTTTATTAGATAGCTCTGGTAATGGTAAATTTTCCATTGAGCTGAGTTGTGTCTCTTTATAACTCACAACCACTGGGCCTATTTCTGATTTCTAGAGCAACACAAAATGGTAAATTCTCTTTTTAATAGACCAACCCTTCCCATATTTTTTTGTGCAGGATTGCCACTTTGCTACTATTTCTGCAACAAGCTGTATTCTGCAACAGCCTGAAATAAGAAATTCAATATTGCATAACCAGGGGCATTTATTTACTGTGTACCTAATTAAATCCCTGCTTTATTAATTACATAAAGTTGGAATTCCATGTATTAAAATTTCACAAATTAGAGACTAGAATTCTTACTTTGATTTTCTTTTCTCAGCTATGCAGTTTGTAGCATTTTAAATAGTCTCTCACCACCTTGAAGCACATGTGTATGTATTTATATCTATGTATGTACATATATATGTGTATATCTTCAGTGTCCAGTATAGCCTGATAATTTTAGTTTTGAAAGTTCAAAATATCCTGGTTCCATTTTTTAAAATGTGGAGTTTATATAGCATGCTAGAAACCACTCATTGTTGGGACAACTGTTCAAATTCTGAGTAGATAGATACTTTTATTTCAAGGGGGTAAAGTGGAAAGTGAAAGGTGAAATCTGCCGTTGTTCAAGAGTAACAAAAAGATCAGTGTGTTGTATAGCAGAAACAAATTATATTTATTTAACACTTTATGGTTACAAAGTGTACATTATCTAACACACTCCTTATAGAACAGTGACCGCGGTAAAATGGACAGAACATTGAATTTGGAATCGAAGACCTAAGTTTGAATTGTTCCTTTGGTACTTACCTACTTACACCGTCATTTTCCATCCTTGTCCCTTAGTCTCCCCATCTGTTTAAAAAGGCCTTAGACGAGGCGATTTCTAATCCAGCTCTAAATTGCGTGAAACTGTTGTGTGATGGTAGGGTAGTTCCAAGTATTATTATTATTGCCATTTTACAAATGAAGAACCTGAGAATTAAAGAGGTTAAAGTCATTTATTCAAGGTTACGCAGCTTCTAAGTGACAGAATCAGAACTCAAGTTCAGGTCCTTTGATCCCAAGATCAGAGTTCTTTTCGCCACAGTAATCTGTTTCCCTAATTCTGATCTTGGATGCAGCTGCATGCTCATTGATGTTATGGTTTCTGTTCATCCTGTTTATCTCATAAAATAAGATTTTTGTAAAGCGCTTTGCACCGTGCCTGGCACATAGTAGGTGCTGCAGAGATGCTTCTTTCTTTCCCCTCCCTCCTTCATGTAGATGAAGAGCCTTTTTATTTGTTTCCTTTAAGCAACCTCTGTAATTCATGGGAGGAGCTGGCTGGGGAACAATGTGAATTAGCACACCTTTCTTACACTACACACACATTTTACTCTTTGAAATTAATTGCATAGCTAACATTCTAAAATATTCATTTATCATTAAATATGATGTACAACTTAGTTGTAAGAAGAAATATACATTTTGATGCATGAATTAGATGTATGTGTATACATGAAAGATGTAAAATATGTTTATGATGTTACTTAGTTACTGATTCCAGTAAGACAGTTTAGATTTCATGTTTATCCAGTTTAGAAATAAATGTAGTATTCTATGGAATACAAATGCACTTTAAGAAAACTTGAATGCCAGCGCATTGTAGGAGGCTGTGTCTTAATTACATGGCTCAGCGGTTGTGGCTGTTGTTATGTTTGTTAGCTCTACCATATACATTTTTTATTGTTGTGGTTTTGGTTTCATAACTAAAACTTGTTGCCTGAACATTATAGTTCAGTTGTTTCCCGATTATTTTTGCCATTTGAAATCTGTTCTTACTGTCTTTAAGTCCTCTTATTCAGTTGCTGAGGAATCATTATCAAGGAGTGAATGAATTATGTATCAGATTACGTT
The DNA here is from genome assembly GCF_028372415.1 of Notamacropus eugenii. NCBI lineage: Eukaryota > Metazoa > Chordata > Mammalia > Diprotodontia > Macropodidae > Notamacropus > Notamacropus eugenii. The sequence continues at coordinate 62,766,385 of NC_092874.1, read as the reverse complement.
TGTCACCCCTACCCAGCTTTTTTGGAGAAGGAAGGAAAGGGGGTGGTGGTGGTGGTAGTGGTATCTAGGCTTGATTTCACTGATATGAAGAATTCTCAGAAAATAAATTTTAAAAAATTCCCTCCACCAATGCAGCTGGGCATCTGCTCAGCAACTTAGAGTCTTGAAATGCTGCTTGGAGCACTAGAGGTTAGGTAACTTGTCCAGGGTGACTCAACCATTATATTCCAGAAGGAATACTTGGAACCAGGTCTCTATGACTTGATATTGTCCTTTGGAGCCAAGTATGGACTCCTAGAAAATCTCAGGTTTTTTTCTTTTCCAGCAGGGACATTATATAAATTTTCAAGTTTATTCCTTATTTTCTTTGTTATGCAGTACTTTTTAAATAAGGTGGAACTTCTGGGATACCTTCGGTACTCCTGAGAATTTTGTTGTTGCTTTCCCCTGAAGTATTTAACATGATATTTTCCCCCTCATTTAAAATATTGAACTTTATGTTCAATTAAAACTTAAAAAAAAACTTTTCCAAAAATCAAGGGTATTTTTATGCACCTCACATCCCTTTTTCAATAGTTGCAGTGTTAGTAAATGAACAAATAATGCTAGGTTTTTGTTTTGCACTTTGTGAGGGGCTGGGAAGGCAACTTGTATTTTTTAGCTTTAACTATTCTTTTGAAAAGGTGAGAAAACAATGGAAGCATTCCTCAGACCAATCACTGAGACTTTGCTGAAAGCATAACAAAGACTCGGTTGTGTTCTGCTTCCTCACTGCCGACTAGCTGAGGGGCCAGATGAGTTCTTCAGGAGCAAAATTCTTATTGTAATGCAACAGTGTATTCAAATAAACAGGACAGAAGGAGTAAAGAATGTATTTGAAATATATGGCATTTAGTTCCACATTTTTTCCATTTATTATACAAAATACATTTTTGTTATATTTGAAATCGTCTTCATTCTTTATATTTCTTTGTCTTTTTCTAGAATCTTTAGAGTTAGCTTATGTCAGTTTCTTAAATTCTAAGTTATAACAATTAATCGCCATGGCCTAAATATTATATTTGTATTTGTACAGTCAAATACAATGGTATTTGTATCATTTGTCTTTGGGTTGCAATTGTTATTCTAGCTGGAAAATAATCTGAGTATCTTCAGTGTAATCTGTTAATTCAGGATGTTCTTAAAATACTTAACATACTAAAAGCAGCTTTTGATCTGGTCAGAAATATTTCTTTAATCAGTTATAACAAATGATTTTAAAAGTAAGTGCATGCTCCAAGTTATCTTTTTTCCTCTTCAGACGGTATTTGAGTAATTTATTAGTGTTCTTCTGCCATGTATTTAGATCATATTTCTTATTTAAAGTCTATCTCAAGTTCTTCACATCACACTTAAATTTTTTTTTTTTAAGAAAAGGTTTTACCATGAGGAGGAGACAACCGGACTTACAGAGTTCTTTTTGAAGTCAGTGAACAGTTAGGAGAAATACCAGATATGGGTGTCTTGTGATGAATTTAGAAGACTGTTTATACAGTGGGTTGTCTCTAAGAAAACCCCAAATATATAGCTTGATAAAAACAAAGATGCCCAAATATGTGCTTTACTTAGCTCTTAATTATGGCTGATTTGTTCATTTTTTACTGATTGGTCAGCCAATTCAAATCTGATAAGAAAAAAAGGATCAAAGCAGAGATTGTTTTTTCTAATTTCTGTAAATAAGTGGTTTATTTATGCCACTCAGCTACGTGTTTTAAAAATTAAGATATATAACTTTGAACTGTGATCAGACAGCATGCAAGATTTAGATCCTTGCTTCAAGTTTATTTAGAAGAATTTAGAAGTAGCAGAAATTTAGAAGTAGCAGAAATTCACAACATTTTAAGTTTAAAGTAATGAAGATTATGTGTATGTACATGAGTTTGAGAAAACAAAAGAGAAGAGAGCTTGGAAATATGATGCAGAAAAATTTTAAAATAAGTAGTATTTGTACCATAGTAGTATTTCTGTTTAACCTCAAAACCAACAGCTACTATTCAAAAGATCTCAACAACTTTGACACTTCTCCCTTCATCTTTCTACCTGTTGAGTGGGTGCAGTGAACAACAGTAAATAACTTTGTAACAGGACATTTCTATACAATGTAACCGAAGAAGGCACATCAACTTTACATGTTTATGTGGGTTACCTTTGGAAATAAATCTTTTTGTCTGTCAGCTTTAAATAGAGATGCTATGCAAGGGAGTCAAGACTTACAAAGAAGAAAGGAGGAAAGCATTCATTATGGAAAGAAGGGCAAATATTTGAACAGGGTGACAAATACTGTCTCCTAACTTAGAAAAAAATTAAAATTCTTTATTTAAAAATGTTTTTTGATTTTTTTTCCTAGCTAGCATTTCTTAATTTTGCAACTTTTCTGGCTGTACTAATTTTTTTTCAGCTATTATTTAGTCATATTTCAGTTTTTATCTTTTAAATTTGATATACAAATGCAAAATTTTCTGATTCTTTTCTTGATCCTTTTAAATAATATAACTGTAATGAAAAGCATGAATATATGAGTTTTCCAGCTCTTTGTTTTCAAAATAAGACTTTTTTTTTTGCTTTCTTCATAATACCAAAGAGCTATAAAATACACAGCATCTGCTCTTTTAAAAAATTAGGGTAAACATGGTATTAAATAGTCTAGCAATTTTTTAATGAGGCACATCTTTGGAGAAGGTATACAAATGGCTTTTTGTATCTGGCAGATATCTGATGATATCAGCAATAATTTGAGAATATAAGTAAATTAGTTTCAAACTCAAATATCTCTGGCCGTTGCATTAAAAAAAAAAAAAGAGATAGTAAGCATAACAAACCTCAGTGATTTAAAATAATACACTGTAACCCCATATAAGCTTACACCCTTACTTAAAAAATTAAAAAGTGTTTTATCATGGACTGCCTCAGTTCTAGAGAATATATTTTCAGTATTGTTATTTCTAAAATCTTATAATCAGTTGTGTTGTTTCTACTTTGTAACAGACTAGAGTTTTATTTGATTGCCTTTAGAATTTTTTTATAAGAAAGAGTTTCCTTCAGTCCAGCTCTATTCTCTATTGTATTTACATGGTATATGTTTTGTACATTTTTTATGTATTGTTATCTCCCTGATCAAATGTAAAAAACTTTCATTTTTGTTTTTGTATACCCAGTGCCTAGTGTAATGCCAGCACTTAGGAGATGCCTAGTAACTATTTGTTGATTAATAGAGTAATTGAAACATGTAGGGAGGGAGGAATATTAATAAACATAGTTTATTTCAGTAGAAGCACTCCTGAGGAATATTATGGAAGACCTGGAGGTTGTTTTTAACATTTGTAGAATTTTCCTCAATTTAATTATTGGCTTAGTAGTTATAAAATTATGTAGCTATTAAAGAATTAAGGGAGATATTTCAAAATATTAGATAATTTTAGAAATTTGTAAACACAGAATTTTCCTGCTTCTTTCAAAACTACAGAAAGTAGCAATATGTTTCATCAGAAATTGTTAGCTACTTAAGGGTAGTAAGTACTATTCGGATAAAAATACAAAAACTATTGACACCTTTAGGTAATTTTTGTTGTAGCTCTTGATCTGTGAGAATTCAGTAAATGATAAATGTTATATTGCAAGCTTTAAAAGGCTAGACATTGCATCAGTGGGATTATACCTACAGGGTGTGCAAGAGTAAAATATAGGCTATGTCACTCAACAGCACCCCCTATCATACATAGCAGCAGGGTGCACAATTACACCAAGAAACAGATTTTTAGAAAATCTTTGCTTCCAGGCTGTAGTTAGTGGGACACGTGTGTGTTTCTGTATGTCTCCCCTTACTGAGCTTATGTGTCCAAATTGGCTTCCACCTGTCTGCTTAGGAAATCCCATCCGTCCTCAATCTCTATGGTAATGAGAGGAACCAGGAAGAAATGGGATATGACAATATCCCAGCAAGCAGAAGGATGCAGGGTTGGGCACATGGACGCAGGGAGGAGCAAAACTGAAGTGTTTCTAAAAACAACTGGCTCTGTTTTGTGTACTACTGATTCTGAAGGAGTGTGATCAATTTGTTCAAACTCCTCTCTGTTTATATTAATGACATCACATTTTAATTATTCTAAAACATGAAAGCCTAAGAAAAAACAATTTTTGGATGGAAAACTGCCCCAGAGGTCAGAAGCCTGTGGGGTTTAGTCCCTTGTCATTGCAGTTTGTGAACTGAAGCAATTTGCTTTTCTGTGTTTTCTTTCACTCATCTAAAAAAGGTGTTCTAATAGAGAGCTATTAGGAGACATCATTTAAATGTCATTTTAAGTCAAAGTAATTTTAAAGTATGCAAGGGCAACAGTGATGATTGCTAACATTGAACCAAATTTTTAAAAAGGTGCCAGGTATGAAAAAGAGTAGGCTTCGGGTAACCTAAATTAGTATTTTGGGCAATTCATATGTGGGTTAAACTTGAGGGCAAATAAAATCAGATCCATGTCCAGTTCTAGATGAGTTGTAAGAAGTACAGATTGGCAGAGATTAATTATCCAAGTTAACATATGGGTTTGTGAAATATTTCATAGACTTTTTTTTAATCTCGTAAGTTCTATCCTGACTCCAGGACATATTTAGCTCATTATTTTGTACACTTACAGTAGTATGTTTTAAAATGGTAATGGAAGTTCAGAATAATGATTCCGACATACTCCAGGTTCTTCCGTAATCAGTAAAGGATTCAATTGTGTTCATCATATTAAGCTTATTAAATCGGAGAAGTATACAGATATATATTTTAGAAGATGCCCAACAACAAATGTTTCTGACAGCAAAAGAAGCTTGTGTTTACCTGTCAGGTAATTTTAAAAATTCAGCTATTCAGAATATGTCCTTTGTTTTGATTAGTATGCTATTAAAGTTGCTGTTTCCACTGTATCAATATTTAAATTTTTAAGTGAAGTTTACATGTATTATGAGTATAAAATAATCCATACTGAAGGTCCCTCAATTAAAGACAGTAATCCAGACCTTTAGAAGTAGTAATGCCTAAGAAACACATGTGAACATTACAGTAAAGATTGTATATAAAAGTAGTAGGAGTATGTATGAACTGTTTGAATTATTGGAGAAGGAAACAGAAAACCACTCCCATATCTTTGCCAGAAAACCCCATGAACAGGATTGATGTGCTATGGTCCTCAGAGTCATGAAGATTGAGACACAACTGAATGACTGAGCAAAAACAAGTTTGAATTATGTGAAAATTTTTGTTTAATGTTGTAAAGTGAATAATGATCCTCTTATTGGCCAAATGCTTAAGTATAGATTCATGAGTAAGCAAAAGAGCAAAAACATATGTTAACATAATGGGGCTTTGGTAAGAACATACCTCTACAGTAAAAGATTCTAGAAATCAATAAAAATGTACAAAAATAAAAATGCAAATCTATTCAAGTAGGTCTATAAAATATATCTTTAGGTGTTTTTCCCTTGAAAATGTTTCAGCTTCTTTTAATTAAATTTTTTGAGCATCAATTCTGTGGTCAGTTATACAGCAAAATTAATATTCTTTGAGACATTTTTATTCTTACCATATAATTTGTTTTCCGTTTAAAGTAGAGTTGAACATACAACAATGAGCAGACCGACCTCTGTAGCCAAATGCTTTAACAAATACAGTTAAGACAATGGCATTAAGCCGAAATGAATTTTCAGGGGAGGTTTATAATTGATTGTATTATTTTCCTTTGGAGTATTCTTATTTTTGCCTCTGTAGATCTTGTCCTCTAAGGCATGTTCCTCATACTTGTGTGATTGTCTTTGTATGTCATTATTTTTTTTTAGCTATTCTAGTATTTTCCCCTTAAGAAATTTCTTAATCATGGCATATAATTTCAAAATCAGTGGTGGATGGGAGGGGGTTGCAGTACATCGGTGACAGTTTGTTTATTTCCTTTGTTAGGATGTAAGCTCTATCAGGGCAAAAACAATTTTCACTTTTTCTTTTTACCCTTAGAATTTACTATAGTTCCTCACATAGTTATTGTTGCTCAGTTATTTTTCAGTCGTCTGACCCTCTGTGACCCCATCTGGGTTTTTGTTTTGGGGGTTTTTTGGGTGGTTTGTCATTTCCTTCTCTAGATCATTTTACAGATGAGGAAACTGAGGCAAAAAATCCGGGCTGAACCGGCTTTGAATTCAGGAGGATGAGTATTGGTGATCCCAGATCTGATCCGCCTACCTTGCATACAGCTGGCAGTAAATACATTTCAGTGATTGATTTTTGGAGTGTAGTTTCCCCAGCTTCTGCCTTTGGGCATTCCTATTTTCTCCCCTGACCCTTATACCTTCTCCCATTCACCGTAGTGGCCACCTACTGAAGTAGCGATTATGTTTGCTAGTGCTGGTTCCCCTCCCAAGCCTGGCCAGAGCATCTGCCGCACTCTAACAACAACAACTAATATTGAAATATCATTTACTGTGGACTAATTCCAAATTTGATATCTTTATATTATTATGTGTGTAAATTACTTTACCAAGGATTTTATAAATATATTATACAATTTAGAGCATATCATCTGGCAATGTGTCATTGAGATTATGATGAATGTACAATTGGTGTTGTTATCTACCTATTATATTTAGTTATAAAGTTTATAAGTTTGATCATTTTTTTTAATGTAGTCATATTAAAGAAAAGAAGAAAATGATTCTGAGCTGCCTCTTTTGCTTTTTCTTCTTTAAAATTTCTTGTTAGATTCTTTTGCATTTGTCTGTATTAGATAGTTTTTCAGACCCATTTCTACCGGAGTTGCTGTAGTCATCCAGTACATAGATTTGTTGGACAGTAAAGGAAACTTTTAAGAATGGGTTATAAGCACATGGATTTTAAACTGGAAGAAACCTTAGAATCATTGTGACCAGCTCCCTTATTTTACAGTGACTTGACCTGGTTCATATATGTCATAAGTCAGAGTCCAAGGATTCAGATCCAGGTCCTTTGATTTCAGATCAATCTTTATTAGAAGTCTGGTCAGGACACTTACTAGATGTGTGACCCTGGGCAAGTCACTTAACCTCTTTACCTCTTTTCCTTATCTGTAAAATGATTATTGCAATGATTATCTGTAAAATGAGTATTGCAAACTACTCCAGTATCTTTGTCAAGAAAACCCCAGATGGGGTCATGAAGAATCAGACACGACTAAAATGATCCAACAACAACAGCGTCTGTGGTACAAGAACATACATGAAAAGGACAATCCCTGCACGTAAGGAGCTTATATTATTTCAGGAGAAATCACACTCAAACACACACACACACACACACTTTTGTGGAGGGAAGAAGGAAGATTTTGGTGGCTGAGGGAGATCAGGAAGGGCTTCGAGTAGAAAGAAGGTGGCACCTAAGCTGAGTTTGGATGGGAACTAGGCCTTCTGAAAGGAAGAGGTGAGGAGGGAGTGAATACATTCCCAGACTAGGGCCATGGCTTGTGCAGAGGCCATGGGAGAAGATGTGAAATACTGGGCATAAAGAACAGCAGACAAGTCACTTCAACTGTCCCTTAGTGTGTGAAGAGAAGTCACATATCATAAGGCTGGAAACAGTTGTGAGCCAGGTCACAAATAGCTTTTAAAGGGCCAAACAGAAGAGACTGCAATTGATCTTAGAGGGCAGAGAGAGCTCCTGGGGTTTACTGAGCAGGGGAATAACATGGTCAGACTCCTGCTTTAGGAAAAATCAGCTTCATGAAAGACAGATTGAAGAGGGGAAGAAACTTGAGGCAGGAGCAAGGATTAGAAAGCCCCGGCAAATGGTCCCAGTGAGAGATAATGAGGGCTTTAGGCAGAGGCAAAGGGGATTGATGGGAGGGAGGTAAAATGAGACGATGTGGCAACACAATGTGTGGGGTGAGGAAAGATGAGGAATTGGGGGACTGAGGTTGAAATATTCAATGACTGGAAGAGTGGTGGTACTTTCAAAAATGATAAGAAAGTTCAGAAGAGGATAGGTTTGGGGTCAAAGACAATGAATTTCCATCTGATAGAAATTAATTCCTTAAGAGATGACTCATTCAAGAGAAATCACCTATAAACATCATCTCAGTGATGTCATTGGCATTTTTCCTTTTAGCAATGAGCTGAATACATTGGATTTCATTAATAGTAAAAATTACTCTGTGCTTTTTTCAGTTTCTTTTATCACTGAGGAATATGATTAGTTGCCTCATATTTAAGATTACTTGTATTTTGAACTTGATAAAACCCAATCTTATATGACATTTAATTTATACTTTATAATATAAATGCAACAAAACATTTCAGGCTTGAGGACAAATAAATACAGATTGCGCCCCCATTTTACAAAAGCAAATACTAAAACTTTATTTTCTAGAATTTGGCATAAGAATAGGAATGTGTCTAGTAGTCAGATTTATGTCCATAATATGTAACTTTTGCATTAAAACAAAGAATAGATGCCATGAAATGGGCAGATTTCAGTTTTTTAAGCCTCAATTTTAGTTTTTTACCACTTGATGGCAGTGAAGGAACTAGTGCTACAAGGGAAGGTTAGGGCAAGACCCTATTATGAATAACAAAAAGGGAGGTACAAAGGAAGTCTCTGACATTTTCATATTCTTCACATTTCTAGGTGATATTATATTACAAGTGACAGTAGTGGGGGGGAAAAGCCTCTAGATGGAGCTTCAGTACTTTCTAAGGGAGCCTATTTTCTACACCTTTTCAGATGCTTTTTTTATGTTTGAAATAATGCTGTGAAAAATAAACACACTTCTCCCAATAGTATTTAAGAATGAATTTGTATTATTTTTAACAGGAAAAATACAATTATCTCTTCCCTGGTTCCTCATACTAGTTTTAACATTTTAAGTGAAAACTATTAAAATAGTTTCAATGATTAAAGTTAGATAATAATTCACCGTATTTCTGATAATATATTTGAATGTATATATTACTATTTTGAAATGTAAAGAAAAGTCACTAACTCATTCACTGGATTTTTAAAAATTCCTGTTATGTACATTCTCTTTGGAGAATCTATTTTATTAAGTGAATCAATAAGACACTTGGTAGTTGGGGGAATATTTGAATTCTAAACTAGAATTAAACCCAACTAACTTGGGTTTCAGAAAAAAATGCCTTAAAATGTAGCCATTAAGTGTAGGACAAATAGATTAGTAAATATACAGAGCCTTAGCAGCTTAAAATCTTTGAATATTACATATATTTAATTTTATGAATGAGTGTTTTCACAATGAAGTTTATGTAAAACAATATATATTGTTTCAGAAAAGTGTTACTAATACTTTCTTATAGCTGTATTGTTTTGAGATTTGGGGAGTAACTTAGGTTTTTAGGAATATTCAGTACCAAATTTTGTTGAGTAATAATTATCCTGTTGCCAGCTATTTTAAATTTAATGAATTAAATAACATTTTCCATATTAAAAAATGATATTTTGAGTATAATTTTTATTTTCAAATTTCAAATGAGATGACATGGCTACCATGAAAGTTATAGATAATAAAATATTATTTAAAAAAAATTTGGAGATATGTAATTGAAGTTATTTTTACACTTACATAGAAACTTTTAGGCTATTAGTTTTTTTGCTTATTTCCCCATGCAAAATTTGAATTTTTAGAAATGTAGATTTGTTTTTTTCATGTAGACCCAACTCAGGTTCTCTTTTCACGTAGCACAAATGTGTGAATATGTAAATTTTAAATTAAAATAATATACCACGTAACTTTAAAAACCGAAACCATCATACCCTGTCAGTCTTGTTTATCTTTGTAGTCAAATGAGGATGCTATTGCTTTTGCTTTTGCTTTTTCTCCCTTTGTGAACAGTTGTTAACACTCTCAATCCTGTATTGTTTTGGGGGGAATTCATGCTGTGCCTTTTCAGAGTAACAACAGCAGCAAAAAAGAGGCTATCATTTCAATAGATCATTTTTCATGAATTTCTCCCAGCATACCATAATAATGTTCTTTTTATTCCTCAAAGTATTTCATCAAGTACCATGCTTACCATTTGTCAGGATTATGTCAATATATATTTTCAGATGGGCACCAACTTAATCTTTTAACATTAAGAATGTCCCAGGGAAGTTTTTTTTTCATTTTAATTTGGTGCTATGGAGCTTTGTTTTTTGCTTTGGAAAGCCCTGGGATCTCAGGTATGAGAGATGGCATTTTTTCCTTCTTCAAAAATCAGTTTAGCCATGACTGAGAGAGCAGCTCACAGAGTGTAATTCTCTGCTACTGATAAATCACGAAACTGACATGATTTAAAAAAAAAAAACAAACTTCCTCCACAGGGAAATTCCTTGAGGATAATCAGGGTCTATCAAATAGGGTTTTTTTAATTGTGCTAATTACTTTAGTAATATGTAATATCAACTCTCCCCTTCTCCACTCCCCAAAACCATGTGTTACTGCTTTATTTATCTGATTTAGTGTTGGAGACTTTAGTAAGGAGGGAATGTTTCTGAAACGTCTCAAGTTTTCAAGAGAAAACTTATTACTAATTGTTTCTAAACTAAGATGGTGTGCCGTAAATTAGCTATCAGTCTTAAATTGTAATGATTTAAGTATATTGTTGTCTTCTTATATTAGGTATTGAGAAATATTTTTAAAAATCTGAGAAGTACGTAGCTTACACAAGAATCTACAGTCTGTATTATTGTAAAGATTTTGGAGAAATACTAATAAAATACATTCATTTGGAACATTTGGCAGTAAAATCAGGTTGTAACATTTCCTACTCTATGTTGAAGGTTATTATTTTGTGAGAGAAAAGTTCATTTTGCCTGCTAAAACCTTTTTAAAATGGCCAAAATGCAGCATGTGGTGATCCTGACTGTGGCTAATGAAATTTACAATTTATGTTCAATTAAGTGAGAAGATTTTTATTCAGATTTTATTTTGGAATCATTTAGTTGTTTTACTATATATTTTACTTCTCAACCTTTTGTGTTGTTGTTTTTTGGGTTTTTTCAGTATATACAGTCTTCCTAAACTGACACTTTATTTAAGTGATGCTTTCATGTTGCTTGAAGAAGCTGTTGTCAGAATCTGCAGTGAGGCATTGCCGTTGACCAAAAGTCCCTTTTGTAAAAGTATCACTAAATTATGCTGAATTATATTGATAGAATTATCAATTACCATACATTTTTCAGTGTACAGAAAACAAAATTAAGTACCCAAATAGGAGTTGAAAGCACTTTGAGAAAAGAACTCACAAAGCTATCATTTCCTCTTATGTTTCCTTTTAAACTAGTCAATTTATAAATTATCTTGAAATGTGGTCTAGTTAACAGATTTTTATTAAACTGTATGGTGAAAACATAATGAATAAGCACAAGGCAATCTGTAGCAGTTATCGTGGTGTTTAAACCAAATCTCCTTTGATTTGTCAAAACAGCCTATTATAGCTACAATAAAGCACTGAATCAGCTCCTGCTAGAAATACAGTGTTTGAAAAAACACATGCGCATTGTAAGAATTTCTAGAAGGAACATCGCTGGACAGCTCTGCCATCTTCTTAAGTAGTAGAATGTCCACTGTCTTTTCATTCTACATAAAAGTTTTATCACCACATTTCTATTGGATATTTGCTTCTATCGCTGGTATCCAAAATAATCCAATATGGACATGTCACCTTCCCCTGATTTGTTTCTCTTCTATTCTTTACTTAATTTTCAGTAAAATCATCAGTTTCTTAATGTTCATTTTCTAACATATTTATTTTGTAATTTATATGAGAGAGATTACCTTCAAATATAAACAATCCATATTAAAATGATTTTATAATTTTAGGCAATTTCTACATTCATAAAATATAAAATTTCATATCAAATATGAAATGTTACTGGATTTTTCATACAGTATTGTGTTGTCAGTGTACTTTTACATGTGTGAATACTTTATTCCAGAAAATGAATCTCTTACTTAGAAGCTTAGAAATGCTTCCTTGTAAACATTGTTTTTTTTTCTGCACATTCTAACTTGGTCTGGTATTTTTATATTAGATGCAGATGAATATTGTGACCTTTTTGACATTAATTTTCATGCTCACAAAAGTGAAGTTAGGTATATCTGTGTTACTTTAATTTTATGGGGAGAGTTAACCATTAACAGTAAATAAATAATATAAATATTGAGTGAGTAAAATTTTATTTCTGTTGATTTTATGAAATAATTATCTTAAATTTCTTTTTCCCCTAAGTTTATATTCCCTGACCCCGTAGTCTATAAACAAATAACAAGGTTTTCAAAAATTATTCTTTTCTGTTTAGTGCTGTTTTTTTCTACATCAGTTGGATATAAGAAACAAAGGCTAATTTAACTTTGGTCATTAGTAAAGGCTATTAGCTTACTGAATCATGAAGTTTGTCTTTAATCGTGTGTGTGTGTGTCTGATGCTAAAACATTCAGTGACAACTAATAGGTTGAGAATTTTATTTTTAATATTTCAGTAGCAGAATAATTATTATTGTGGGTTTTTTCCAAATACTTGAATATATCTACTGAACTTTTCTAAGTTTTATATTTCTATTTACCTTTCTTACATATAACCATTTTATGATAGATAATCAAAAACAATAAACATTAAATAAGGATTTTTAGTGATTACTTAATGTAAGCATGACATCTTTTTATAAAACTAAAAACAAAGATGTATTGATCTGATCAGACTAGTTTACATTTTGTTAATATTCTATAGAATGTTATATTAAGGATGAATAAAACACTTCATTGTAATAGAAATTTAGACTTAAAAATAACATCATCACTGTATTTCCTATGAAGGTATAATCTTTTTGTATATGAACACATTAAGTTTTATAATTACATGCTACATAAAATAGATTTAATTCATGATTTGGGACTTTTTTTTGCTTGCAAATCAAAGGAAGAAATGAGCCATTTGCTGTATTTCAGAATAAAGAAAATATTCAATTCCAGGTGTAATATGTAAAATATTTTAGAAGATTGAAATGTTCAGTGTATGTTTTCAATATTTACATTTGGTTCCTTCCCATTGAATTAATGATGGGTTTGTGCATATGTTCTTTTTTTTTCTTTTTTCTTTTGGTTTGGTTTGTTCATTTCTGATATTGAAAATGTTAATAAAATTTTGTGAAATACATTTCTTAATTGAATTTGGTATTAATTTTAAGATAGAAATTATTTGCAATGTGTGTTTAACTCTAAATTTACCTCAGTAGTATGATAATTAGAGCAATTTTTGAATTCCAAAAGTGGAAAAATTTATATGAGGAATAGGTATAAACATTTTGTGGTTTAAAGTAAGATGCCATGGATATATAGCAAAATCAGATAAATTTTAGAATTAAAACTTTTGTTGAATTGCATGAAGATAATGCTTAAGATGAAAATTCCTTTCTTTGAAATTTATTAATTAATGAATTTCACTTGAAAAGAATTGCTAATAATGGATAGAATGTTTTGGTATGGAAATTATTATACGGTGAATGTAAAATTTGATGTAACAAGTTTTATTTGCTATATTTAAAAATCCTTGATGGGTTATAGTTACATGTTGATTGTTAGGGACATTTGTCAAATTTTTTAGTAATCAGACAAATGTGATTGTAGAGCACTTAGTAATTGTCTATGAAATTTTGTGATGTGGGATAAGAATTTAAGAACTTACTGAAAAGAAAAGTGTTTGAAATGCATTTTAGTATAAAAAAATCACCAATTTCTATGAAAGATTTTAAAAAGTCATAATGGTAGTATGATATACAGAGGATTTCCAAAAAGTCTTAATGTGGCTTTAAACCATTAAAGCTATAAACTGCACTAAGGTTTTGAGAACATCCTGTATATATAGACTAGCAAAGCTTGATTCTGAGGTTTTGCTGATGTGCGTAGAAAAAATTAGAACATAATTGTGAATTTACTGATTAAGTTCCTTGAAGCAAATATTAGTTTTTAAAAGACTTGCCCGTGTATAATTGGAATATCAAGTGACTACAGTTATCAAAGGGATTTTGTGGTTATAGGATTAAGAGCATTTAAGGATCTCAATTTCTGACTTTTTTTTAACATGAATGTTTTCAGGCTGTGGCATATAGGTTTTTAAAATTATTATGATAGTATCTTGAGGATTGGGAGGGAGTTCTTTATTAGTAAAAGCTTTATTATTAGTTTTTAAAAGCTTAGTATGTATCGAGAAACAGGTTAAACTAGAAAAGTAAAATATTTTTAAAATTTCATCATCTGAATACGTGTTTCTTCTAAAATACAACCGTATAACCACCCAATTTTCTACTATAAAATGGAAAAACAGTCCTGAATTAGCTAAGTAATTGCTAATTTAATTTTCAATGGGATTAGTCATTGCTCTTTTCTATCAAGAGAATTTTGATACCTTTGATCTCTTTCTAATGTCATAATTCAAAAAAAAAAAAAAAAAAGAAAGGTAGGCATCAAGTGTTAGTGCCAATTGCTGCTTTTAAACCAGCTGGGAGACTTTAAGGTCAAGTATAATTTCAACTCAGAACACTTAAGATCCACAAATTTTGTGCAATTCAAGAAAGACAGGAACTATTTCACAAAATGATTCTAGGAAGGAAATAAATTGCAAAGCTTTGAGTACAAATAGTGTTTAATAGATGGGATGTTATTGTGACACAGCCACCTTATCTCAAGTCAATATTGTACATCTAGCTCACAGTATGTAAAATTTAGGGCAGATTTAGTGCAGTGACTTTACAATGTACTTTAGGGACGTTAATCAGAACCCAAGTAAGAGAAGCCCAGGACAAATCAAGATCAGAACCACTTTAAATTCCTCCTCCGTTTTGTAGCTTGTTCCCTTCTCCCTTCCCATTGGAGATGATTTCTAGTAAAGAGGCCTTTAGCTAAACATACTTTAATGCAGAAGAGCCGCTCAAAGAAAGTTTATCTCAGTGGGAGATCAGACCTCACCCGATGAATTGTAGACACAGATTTGGCCATTTAAATTTTTCACATTTGCATAAATAAATAGGTTATGTCTTTTCTAAATACTACTTAAATAATTAGCTTTCAAGAAGGTTTGTGGATTAACCCTAACCAGTTGTCAGCATTTACAGTTCAATCAATTAATATGTACCTTCCATGTTATAATTTATTATAGTCTCTTTCTTTGCTCAGGAGGTATAATTTTAAAATAATTTAAAGAACATTATTTTATGCGTTTAAATTGATTTGGTAAGAGATTTTACAAGGAAATATCTAAAAATTTCTTTTAACCAATTATAGTTTTAAGATCACTAATTTTAAGAAATAGTTTTTAGGTCCTTTAGCCTAAAATACACTGAATAAAGAGTCCCTGTTCTTTGATTTCAGTATTGTTTATTGCTGCCATAGTTGCTGACGGAGCCTTTGAGAAAGAAGTATGTGTAAAGTAATAGAATATATCTTATATTTTTAAATCTAATTGAAAATTTTATTCATTATTTAACATATGACCAATGTTAGGGTGTACCAGTTTTTCTCATATTTGGTTTAGACTAGGGACTTTTGCACTCAAAGTTCATGGTTTGTTTTTACAGAGTGGGTAAAGGGCAACCTATTTCTATTCCAGCCATTCTAGTTTATTTCCCTAGGTCCACTCACTGGTGTTTTACCAAAGCAAAAATGTGTACTTATTGAGAACACTTTTTAAGCTGAATTTTAGACTTGTATTCACAGGCTTTAATGTACGTTGTATACAACCTTAGAAATAATTTTCCCTCAGTAATGGCTAAAGTAGGTGATTTATTGTTTAGATAGAGGGGAAGTAAAGTGGCATTAATTCAACTTTTTTCTTTTAAACAACGCATGTGTTGATTTAAAGCAAATAGATCAGATGTCAATTTGAACCTTTCTTTGGTTTTCTTCAGGAAATCTGTGTCCCAAATTTATCTTATGTACAAGTTCCCAAGAGATACATAGTGAATTTTTATGACCAACATAGCACTTTCGTGTTAATTTGAATAAAATTCCATGAAAATAATTTCTATACAAATGTGAGTTGTTAATATTACCTATTAAGTAACATCCCTTAATATAAGCTTAATTGAGAAGAAAAATCTTTGTAACAAATATCTTCAATAAGGATTGTATAGTTAAAGTTTTAAAATCAATCCTTTATGGATTTCTGACTTCATGAACGTTGGATGTTCCCTTTAGTGGTACAAGTACAACCCACCTACATCTTCTTGTCCCAAGTCACACTTGCCCATGTCCTACAATAAATTTTCCACAGCAGTTCCATCTCACATGGTTAAGGGCCTTCTGGAAAATTTAAGATTGCATGGATAGCGATAGACCACACAGGCTGTCTGCCAGTTTATTCTGTGTCCTTGACACATTACTGGCCTACCTCCTTTTCTGAATATATGTCTGTTGGACGATATCCTTTATATGCTTTTTCTGTAAATTTATTCATTGGTAATGGATTGCAGCCTATTCATGCCTTACATTGTAGCACATCACCCATAATGTTTAACTTTTCAGAGACTGTAGTATTACATGATTGTAGCCATATCCCTAGAAGAATATTGATGTTGAAATAGGGAGCTTTTGTTTTAATAGGCTCATTAAAAGCTCTGAAGTTTCCACTGAAGTCCACTCTCATCTATTCAACTCTAAGGCCACTTGAACTCCATCCTTAGCTTCTCACTAAACACACATACACACACACACACACACACACACACACACACTCACACACACCAATTCTATCAGTTGTCCATTAAACTATACATCTTCAGTTAGACAAAAGTCATTTTTTGTCTTGATTTTTCTTATGTGGATAGTTAGGCTAAATTCCTTTGGCTGTTTCGGGATCTCATTTAGGTCACTCTCCAGTGTTCTTTAATATGTAGCCAGCCCAATTCACTTTGCAAACAGGAGAATATGGAGGATCCCACTATTCCCAGAGATTCCCTCTTCACTTTGGTCCCTCTTCTAGACATCCACCATGACAGTGGCAAACAACTTGGGTGAGCACTTGTCTCCATATTTTATGCCTTGGTTGATATTAAGAGATGGTCATCAACATCAGAGATTTATATACTTAAGGGAACGTCAGGGCTTCTCTGACCATGCAGATGCATGCTATGTGCCCGTGCTCCCCCAAAGGGGGGTATACTATCACAGAAGGTAATAGGAGGCTGTACTTGCATCCTAAGTACCACTGGTAAACTGTTACAGTAGCCATCTGATTAGTCTCCAAGTACCCAGTCTCTCTTTTCTACAGTCTCTCACAGAGCTGCCAAACTGATCACCTAAAGTACAGTCAGTCAATCAATAAACACTTATTAAGCACCTGCTATGTGCCAGGCATTGTACAAGGTTTGATCTTATCAGTCTCCTGCTCAAGAGACTTCAGTACCTCTCTGGCCTTTTGGTAGAATTGGCATTTAAAATACTTAGCCTGGCTTCAGCCTCTCTTTCCAAGTGGACACTTACAGACCTTGCTGACACCTACTGCTCTCACACAGTCTGCCCTCCTGTGCTTGCTCTTTCTTCTCCCCTTTCCTTCTTGGACTTTCTTGTTTCCTTTGAGACTCAGCTCAAGGGTCACCTCTTACCAGAGACTTTTCCTGATTCCCCTACTTGTTACCAGTCCCCTTCATAATGATTCTGTAGTTCTTCTGTAAACATATGCTGCATTTACTTATCTGTGGGCATATTGTTTCCTCCTGGAGAAATCTAAGCTCTAAGGGCGCAGGGGCTGTTTTATTTTTTGTCTTTGAATCCCCAATGCCTATTGCATAATAGATACTTATTAATTGCTTCTTCAGTGAAGTGAAATTAATCTGAATTGAATTGCATAGTCAATCATTACATGAAATTGAAAAGATTTTGTAGGAATAAAATCAATGGAGCCAGGATAAGAAAGAAAACTATTGATTGGAGAGAGAAGTCTTTGCATCAAATATTTCTCATAAGGGTCTCATATCCAAATAATATAGGGAATTAAAACGAATGTAGAAGACCAAGAGCCATTCCCCAGTAGATAAGTGGTCTGGGGATATGGATAAACAGCTCTCAAGAGAAATACTGCAAACTATTTGTAACCATCTGAAAAATTGTTCTAAATTAGTAATAATAAGAGAATTACAAATCAAAAGAACTTTGAAATTTTAACTTGCAGTAGGAGCAATAGCTTATCCCTTCTCTGAACACAAGGTAGTTTTTCCATAAAAGGTACTGAGACCTTCTTTGAGACTTGATTGGCTGAGGATAGTAAAGGCTCAAACTGTTGATGTTACTTTCTCATTGCTTCAGAATCAAAGGGCCGCAAAGATCTCCAAGAGCACTCTGATGCTTGGCCAGTAGAACATATCTCACACCCAGAACATGTATCACATCTTGCAAATTTGCAGAGAAAACAAACTAGAGGCTCTTGGTGTTGAAGCCAGTGCAGGAATAGAGCAGCACTAATTTGTTCAACCATTCTAGAAAGCAATTTGACCCTTAAGCTTTGACCCAAAGATCCCATTGCCAGGCATCTATCCCAAGGAAATCAAAGACAGAAAGGTCCCATTTACCCTGAAATTTTCACAGCAGCACTTCTGGTAGATGGAACCTAGAAGCAAAGTAAAAAACCCATTGAGTGGAGAATAGATAAATTATGGTGCACAAATTTAATAGATATTTATTATTGTTCAGTCATTCATTCATGGTGGACTCTTCGTGACCCCATTTGGGGTTTTCTTGGCAAAGCTCTAGAGTGGTTCACTATTTCCTTCTTCAGCTCATTTTACAAATGAGGAAACTGAGGCAAACAGGGTTAAGCATTGCCCAAGATCATGCACAGCCAGTAAGGGTCTCAGGCAGGTTTTGAACTCAGATCTTCCCAAGTCCAGGCCCAACACTCTATTCATTCAACCATTCCAAGTACAGATATACATAAACATTTACACATACATATGCATGACTCTAGATATAGGTAAATTGGTGCAGAATGAAGTAGGATCTGAAAAGTAGCAAACACAGTGAAAACAACACTGTAAATAGAAAGAACAAAATATGAAACAATTCCATGTATTGCAAATTAAGAAAATATACCTCACTTATTTCTTAATAGAGGTGGTAGGTTATGGATGTGAACTGTTGCATTTGCTATCACACAGCTTATGGGTTCTTTGATTCTGCAAAGCTACTTTTTTTTCCTCTTGTAAAAATATTTATTTATTATGGGGAGTTACTTGCTGCTGAAAGAATGAGAGGAGGGGGGTATATTAAAAATGCACTTACCCACTGCCTCCATTTTTGCATCTGAGACATCCGAGGCAGCAGTTCTTTGTCCAGATTCAGCCAGTTGCTACCTATGGCCTCTGCTTTCTCCCTGAGGTCTTCCTGGGGTCCCTGGATTCAGTCTGCCTGTTTGTGCCTGTGCCTGATCAGGTCCAGTTGCCTCCTCTGAGACTTCCTGGGGAGCCCTGGGATCAACCTCCCCACCTGTGCCCCTTGCTTTTGTTCCTATATCGAGCCTACTCACTTATGGCCTCCTTGATCCTAAGTCAGCCTTGGGCCTCTAACTTTTATCTTCAAGCTAAAGCCTTTTCCAGGTGAGACCCATCTCAAATTACCAGCTCCTGCCTCTTTTCCATACTTCTCAGGGTTGTACCTTTACCTTCCTCAGGCAGTACTTTGAGGATTATAGTTTTAAATTCCAGATATGAAAGTTTACCTGCCACTAATGGAGAGAATATCTTGGTATCATATTGCATATGAAACACTGGTGGACTGATGGTATTATGAAAAACGTGAAATGGTATCGTGGAACAGGTACTTTAGTCATGTAGAATTTGAGAAAATACACTTACGTAACCTTTTTAAATATATTTCATTCAAAATTTTCTTGGGCCATGCAATGTCTCTACTTGTTTTCCTCAGTGTTTTCAATACTCAGTAGTAGGTTAATCTTTACTACTCAAGAATGGTAGTCTTAAGATCTCTCATTTATCTTAAATACAACTGATATTTTGAACATTTGTGTATCGACATCTTTTGAGGTAAATTAAATGCTGCCTACCCCATGAAGCCTTCCCTAGTTGCTGCAGGTAGAAGTGACCTCTCCTTCCTATTAATTGTGTACCACTTGTGACATTTATCACATTGCCCTTTAGTGATTGTGCATATCTTACATTATTTAAATTTTTTTATCATGAACTTAATTTCTTTTAGTTCATAAACTTCTTAAAGGCAGGAACAATTTTTTAGACATCTTTGTATCCACGTTATCTTGTACAGTACAGGTTCTTAACAGACTACAAAGTACTTACTGGTACCATGGCAAGCACTAGGCTTACAAAGAAAGGCTAAATAAAGTAAAATTAAATTAAAAAGCCCCTATCCTCAAGAAACTCATGTTCTAAATAATGAGGTATGTACGAGATATACAGAGTACATGGAAGGTAATCTCAAAGGGGAAAGCAGTGGCAGCTGGGAAGGGACTGAGAAAGGCCTCCTGAAAAAAGTGGGATTTAAGCTGAGTCTTAAAAGAAACCAGGGAAACTAAAAGATTGGAGGTGAGTGGGCAGAACATTCCAGGAATGGGGGATAACCAAACCAAAAGAAAACATATGGACAATGGAGTGCTGTGTGTGAGGAGCAGCCAGTAAGTAGCTAGTGTAGCTGTTACACAGAGTGTGTGAAGAGGGAATAAAGTGTAAGAACATTGGAGAGGTAATCAGAGTCCAGGTTTCCAGGTTTGGAGAACTTCCAATTGCAGACAGAATGTTTTTTTTTTCCTAGTGATGGGTTTGGAAGACAGCAGAGTTCAGAAGGGAGAGCAGAGGAAGTAGAGCAACCCAGCATAGATGGCTCTCTCAAGTTTAGCCCTGCAGGGGCTAAGAGATGGAGAAAATTAGCTAGGGGGATGGTAGGACCAAGTGAAGGTTTCTTCCAGACAGAGACATGGGCAGTAGGGAATGAGCCAGTAGATTGGGGATATCTAAGATGAGAGACAGAAGAAAAATGATAGCATAAGAGGATCAGGTGTGCATGTAGAGGGCTTAGCCTTAGGAAGGAAAAGGTCCAAGGGAAGGAGGAGATACTGGGGAAGATGTCTGAATGATGCGAGATGAGGAGAAGAGGAAGATCAGAAACTCTCAACAAATGGTCTCAGCTGTTTCAGTGAAATAGGAGATGAGGTCTTAGCTGAGGTGCCAGGGGCACCATGAGAGGCTTGAGGGGAGATGAGAATGCCTAGCACAGCTTCTAGGCTGAGTAAGATGCAACCTGATTGGAGTGGAATAGAATGTTTGCCTTACTGCATTGAGGTCCCAGTCACGATTAAATAACAGATTTGTAATGGACCCAGTCACCATGGTTTTATGATTTCTTCCACCTCTATTCAGCAGTGTGTGATGCGTAGTTGTTGGGTTCAAAAATAAATGTTTTAATCCAGAAAGTTTCATATGAACAAATAGGTTCAGTCTCTGAGTACTAGTGCGTCCCTTGATATATGCTTGAAGTCAGATACCACAGAATGATTGTCACATAACAGCATCTCTGATCACATTTGGATTCTATGATTCTGCCTTCCCCGTGGCTTTGTACTTCAGAACAATTGAGCTGCTGCTCTATTTTGCCCAGCTGATCTGTCAAATGAGGAGAAAAATACATACCTCACAGGGGCATGAGGATAAAATGAAATGTGAAAGTGCTTTGAAAAAGTTAAGAGCCATAGACAAACATCATGTGGTTCTTTGTTATTGAAAGAGGATATAATCATGTGTCCCACATTTACCTCGTGTTGTTTTTCCTTGTAGTGCGATTTCCCCTATCCGTTTTTACATTCTGTGTCCTAGACAACAACCCACCTCCTTGTGTTTGACATCACTCTACTACTTCAGAAGCTTCCAAGGCATTGACCAGCATATTTCATCTTTCAGAAAAGACTCGGTCATTCAGCCCTTTGTGCAGTTTTCTCAAGGCAAAAGGATTGATTGAATTTCTGATTCTTGACTATAATTTTTAGTTCTAAAACATACCTTTGTTCAAGTCATAATGTATAAAAAAGTCCTGTATTTGGCTGGAATGACTTGGTTTCACCATAAATGGAAATGTGAAAATTTTAAGATGAGGAAAAACAAGATGTGGAATTAGTGTAAAACTTTTTTTTACAAAAGTTTCCAAATTTTAATATGGTAAATATATATATATATACACATGTGTGTACACATATACATATATATGTATTTATGTGGGTTGATGTAAATTCTGCATTTTAAATCCATCTCATTTCTGGCAAACAGTGAGTAACGAGGTGCTTCTTCAATCCTCTGGTAACCCGATTGCATCATTCAGAATTCTAAAGTCTTTCGAAGTTGTTTTTCTTTATAATGTTGTTTATTGTATAAATTTTCTAGTTCTATATACTTTATTTACTCCTTAGCAATTCAGAGGTCTTCTCAGTTTCTTCTGAAACAGACTGTTTCCTCATTTCTTGTGTTATATTGATATTCCATTAAATTCATATACCATAATTTACCTACTGCTCATTGGGTGGACATTCCCACAGTTTCCAGTTTGAGGCTACTTCAAAAAAGCTACTATAGATGTCGTGTATGTGTAGAATCCTTTTCCTCCTCCTTTGACCTCTTTTGGGGTTAGGCCTAATCATGGGCAAAGGGCATGCACATTTTTGTGACTTTTGGGGCACAGTTCCAATTGCTTTCCAGCACAGACAGCTCAATCAGTTCACAACTCTACCAACAGTACAGTGGTGTACCTGTTTTCTGGCAAGCCCTCTGCCACTGTCATTTTCCCTTTTTCGTCCTCTTTGCCAACATGATAGATATGAGGTAGAATCACAGAGTTGTTTTAGTGTCTTTTTCTAATTATAAGTAATGAAGTTGTTTTTTATTTTTTTTTCCCTATGGCTATATTCCATATGGATTTAGTACATTGAAAACAGCCTGCTCATACTTTTGACTGTTTACCCATTGGGGTATCATCCTTTGTCTTATACATTTAAATCAGTTCCTCCTCTATCTTAGAAATAAAACCTTTATATCAAAGAAACTTGCTGCAGAGATTTTTCCCAGGTAGTTTTTTCCCTTCTAATTTTAATAACTTCAATAGCTGTTTGTTAATAAAAACATTTAATTTTACACAGAGTTGTCCATTTTATTTTCATTGATCCTCTCTATCCCTTGTTTAATCATGAACTGTTCCCCAACCTTAGGTCTGACAGATCATTTCTACCTTCTTCTTCTAAATTTGCTGGGATAATTGTTATGTCTTAAGTACTTTATTCATTTGGAGTTTGTCCTGATATTGTACATTTCTGTTTTCTAGTTTTCCCATTAGTTTTTGTCTGATAGTGAGTTCTTACTCTAGTAACTGGGGTCTTTGACTTTAACACCTTGCTGCTGTGTTTGTTTTCTTCTGTATGTATTTACATAATTGTTCCATTGATCAACATCTCTATTTTTTTGAGTCAGTACCAAATCATTTTAATGATTACTGCTTTGTAGTTTAATTTGAGATATGGACCTCCTGCCTTCTTGCTTTTTTTTCACTACTTCTCTGAGATTCTTGACCTGTTTGTTCCTGTACATGAATTTCATTATTATTTTTCTAGCTTTATCAAGTAATTCTTTTGTAGTTTGATTGGCATAGGACTGAATAAGTAAGTGAATTTAGGTAGTGTTGTCATTTTTATTATATTGGTTTGGCCTATTCATGAGCAACTACTATTTTCTCTATTTAGGGCTGTTTTTACTTCTTCAGAGTCTTTTGTAGTGCATTTAAATCCTGGGTGAATCTTGGGATATAGTCTGTAGACTCCCATTAAACATTCTGTAGTAATTTTCAACAGAATTTCTCTTTCTAGCTCTTCCTCCTGTGTTTTGTTTGTATTATACAAGAGTGCTGTTGATTTATTTGGATTAATCTTACATCCTGCAACTTTTTGGAAGTTATTGCTTCAATTAATTTTAGTTAATTGTCTAGGACTCTCTAAGTATGTGATCATATCATCTCCCCAAACCACTCATTTTATTTCTTCTTAGTCAATGATTATTCATTCAGTTTCTTTTTTTTGTCTTATTCCTATTGCTGGCATTTCTAGCACTATATCAGAGTCATGACAGTGACAGATATCCTTCCTTTGTTCTTGGTCTTGTCAGAAAAATCTCTAGCTTATTCCTATTTCATGTAATGTTGCCTCTTGGATTAAATTATTTAGGTGTTAAGGAAAGATCCACTTATTCCTGTGTTTTATTTTTTTTTTTATGTGTATACGTGTATATGTGTTCTTCACTACTTTGACCTTCAGTGAGGTTCAAATACTACTCCTGTCCCCTCCTCATTGGTGTAGACTTGTATTTGTGTGCTTTAATTATGTGAGATAGTAAGCCCCTACTTTGTCCTTCTATTTTCTTCCCTGGCATATACTTTTCTGTTCCTTTTCCATTCTTCTTGTAAGATCATTGATATATTTTTTTAAAAAACAACACTTACAGGCCCTCTAACTTATTGGACTCCCTCTGTGACCCCTGATGACATTAAGGTTCATAGAATTTACTTGCAGCATCATCCTCTCCATTAAAATGTAAACATTCCTTCATTATAAAATTGTTTCTAATTGATGACTTATGTTTACCCATTTATATATCTTTTGTCTCCTGTGTTTGTATTTGCAAGTTTCTACTCCGTTCTGGTCTTATACTTGGAAGTTATTTATTAAAGGACCTTCATTAAAGGTCCAGTTTTTCCTCATATAGTTTTGCTGAGTAAGCAATTCTTTGTTGGCAGCCCATATCTTTTGCCTTTTGGAATCTTGTATTCTATGCTCTCCACTCCTTTATAGTAGTTCTTTGGTACTTTAATTCTACTGGCTACTTATAGTATTTTTTTCTTTGACTTGGAAGCTCTGGATTTTTTCAGTAGGACTTTTTATTTTGACATTTCTTTTATAAACTAATTGATAGTATTGTCAGTGGTGGATTTCTTTCTGGGAGGAGGGACTGGGATTTCCCTAACTCACTTAGGCTGGAAGTACAGTTGCTACTCCTGGGCCCAATCCCAATGCTTATCAGCATAGAAGCTTTAACCTTCTCTTGTTAGAAAGATGACCATCTGTGGTTTCTCCTTTGATTTCCTAACTGGAAATCAACCTGACATTCCTCTAAGAATTCAATATGTCTAAAGCTGAAATCATATCCACCCACACCCCTAAACTCCCTCCCCTCTCTTCCAGTCTTCCCTGGAACTGTCAATAGCACCAATATCCACCCAATCACTGGTCTGCCCCCATATCCAATCAGTCCCCAAGGTTTACTGTTTTTACTTTCATAATAACTCTTACACATGACCCCTCTCTCCTCTGACACTACCACTCTGATGCAGGCCCTTATCACCTCATGCCCAGACCATTGCACTGGCCTTCTGATTGATCTCCTTGCTGTAAGTCTTGTCCTGCTCCAGTCCATCTTCCAATCAGCTGTCAAATCAATCTTGCTAAATTAGCTTCTCTCCCTCCCTCCCTCTCTCTCTCTTTCTCTGTCTGTCTGTCTGTCTCTCTCTGTCTCACACACACACACACACACACACACACACACACACACACCACTCCACTGGCTCTCTGTTACCCCCAAGATTGAATATAAAGTCCTCTATTTGTTGAACAAAGCATTTGTAACATGCTCCTGCCCATCTTTCCAGTCTTCTTACACTTTACCTCTGCCCTTCCATGTACTCTTCAATCCAGTAATACTGGCCTTTTTACTGTGTCTTGAACAAGATGCTCTATCTTTTGACTTTGTACATTTTTACTGAACATTTATTTAGTGCCCACTGTGTGTCAGGCACTCTGCCCTCAAGGACCTCACTGTCTAATGGAGTAGAAAACAAACAAATATATATAAAGGAAGCTATGTACTGAATAAAAAAGAAGTGACTAACGCAGGGAGGGCTAGTTAAGAAAGTCTTCCTGATTTTAGTTGGGACTTAAAGGAAGTAATGAAGCCAGTAGGCAAAGCTGAAGAGGAAGAGCATTCATGCCTGGGGAAGAGCCGGAGAAAATGCTGAGAGCTAAGAAGTAGCGTGTCTTGTTTGTGGAATAGCAATGGAGGCCAGTAAGAGCAGAATCAGAATAAATTACTTTGATCCTCTAGTTGTTAATATTAAATTAATCATCAAACAATGAGATGCATGTTTGCTACTGTCATCAAAAGTAAGCCAGTGGAAAATGAGACATATATTGCTAACCTAAGTGTGACTGGAAAAGGAGGTGGTGGTCCAGTTGCATGGAGGGATAATGCATGGACAGCTTGAGTAATTAGTTTTTTAGTATCTACTTCATGATAGAAGACCTAAAAGAAGGCTCCCAGCCTGTTGGGTAGACATCCCATGAAGGATGTATGCATGCCTTGGACAGGAGTTGCTCGGGATGAGAAGGAATAGAAGAGCTATGATCTGAAGCATTAGTGGGAATATTCTCTATGATAAGGTTATAAATTCATTAAAGTATTGAATTGAACTGTAGCCAAAAAATTAGTCATCTTACTCTTAACCAGAATAGATGTTTTCTTTACTTGCCAAAAAATACAGCTAAAAGAGTGTAATATCATTTCATCTACAATATGTAGCAACTAATCATTGTTGCTTGTGAATTATATCTGTTTCTTTTTTCTGTGCCTATAAATGATTATGAAAATTAAGGGACCCTTTGGAGCCATCAGCTAGAACCAAGAGTTTTTAGAAACTTACAATCTGTGTCAAGAAACTTCTGCAAGAAGTCTTCTGATTATTTTTAAGTATTTTGTAAAGAAATAATGGAGTGACAAATAAGGAATTAGAAATTGAATGCCCCATGTCTAGTTTTATTGCATTATACTTTTCACAAATTTGTTCATCCTATAAAAATCAATTTCAGAAGTTACCCCTTAAGTTTTACCATTTGAGGTTCCATTTATAAGTGTGTAGTCTTCCATTTCCCTCCTACATGTTTAGTTTATAATAACTTGACAAATGTTATAAGAGAATTGTATAATATTATTATTATTTATAGTGACAGCATATGACTGCTTTTCAAGGACCAGTCTAGCAAAGTACTGAGAAGTGATCAGTAGGCTGGTCACTCACTTGGTGATGAATTTTTGGCCATGACAACCTATGAAACAAAGTAAAATATAAAATGAACATCAGTCTTGAGCATCCCTCTTCTATCTATTCCTGAGGTGTCAGAGAAAGAGGCAGAGAGTACCAAGTTGGTTTTGTCACATATTTAAATGCAACAAGAAACTTCATTTCATGAAACACTTGGTTATCTGTGTTGTCGTGTTCATTGTAAGCATTTGTTTGAAAAAAAGTCACTATGAAGTCATCACAGCATGTGCATGGTTGTTGAAAAGGACAAGGAGGTTGAGAAATTCAATAAAGAACTCAATAATGCTCCCAATTAAACCAAATTTAATGTTTAGTGACTTCAGTAAAAAGTTAGACTTGGTCCTAGAATAGTCCTATGAAATACCATGCCAAGTTCAACAAAACTTTAACTTCTATGATGTTTTTCATGCCATCTGGTCACTGTCGTTCTAAATACCTTTTATTAAGTTATGCTTTTTTAGAATTTCATAAATACAAGTGCTATCCTTTCTCATTCTGGAGAATGTAAATGAATCAATATTGGTTTTTGTAGAATAATGTGCATATATTATAAATGGCTATATTAATAAGTAAGGCCTTTATTTCCCTGTTAAGATCTTTGTGTATTAGAAGTTTATTCCCCCATCCCCTAGTGATTCCATGCTCACATTTACCATGTAGAATTGCAAGGAGGATATAAAGCACCTGTCTGAAGCCTTCAATTCTTTGCTTCAGAGAATAACCCAAGGTCAGTCTCCTGGCACTTGGCAGATAACTGGCATGTATTCTATAAATATTAATTCTTCCTTGTTTTTTACTTTTATTTTCCCCTCCCCACATGGGCAAGGAGGTTTCTCCCCTCCTTATAACTTCATAGATTACTGTCTGTTTGGATCCAGTTATCCCCAGAATACCTTGAATCATAGATAAAACTTTCCATATCCGCTTTGTTAGCCAACCTTGAGTAAATAAAGGAATATTTCATTCCCACACTCTCATCCCTTGACCATTTACTGTGCTCAAAGATCCCAAAATGCATATAAGGAAGCAGAGGCAGTAGAGAACACCTTGCTCTGCCATTCACCATCTTAGAACCACCCAAAGGAGAAAGCATATCTCTAACACAGGTCAGAGATGGGATTTTTCTTAAACAAAAAGTGAAAGTTGGGAAGCCACCTTTGGACATGCTACATCATTACAGTCTTGGGATCTGCCATACTATTGCCATTATCTACAGATTTGGAGACCTATAGTGTCGCATTCCAATCTCCAGCCATCTGTAAAGAATTTTTTAAAATAAATCTCTTTTTTGACACATAAGGCTTATATATGGGTTTCCTTTGCTACTTACTGGTGAGGATACTTGGGTTTACCACATAATCACTCATTTGGGAGAGGCATTTGCCACCAAGTAAAGAAATTGAAAAGGATAGGTGAAAATGATGAAGTTTTTCATTTAATTCCGCAAATTCAAGGAGCCAAAATTCCAGTTGCTGGTGTGCTTGATTCTAATTCATAAAGGTACTAATATAACCATTTTGTAGCTGAGGTCCAGAGAAGTTAAATGGCTTGCCCATAAGTACAATTAGTACTTTTTAAATGTAAGATTTGAACCTGAGTTCAACACTCTTTCCACTATACTGGTACTGCCTCTCAGAACGTGTGTATATATACACACATACATATATATAGATATAGACCTATATCTATCTATATACTAAGATGTGACCTTGGATTAAAAAACAAAAGATGCCAAAGTCTTGGAGATTACACAGAAACCTCATACCTATATATATCATGAATCCTTATTTTAGGAAGAGAGGCACTAAGAATGGTCAATACCAAATAATATAACAAAATGAAATTAAGAATGTTTAACAGAAAAGAGATAGCTGATTACCAGTTTATAAATTGTTTCTGAATATTTTGTCTATGTAAGATCAGATCCTAGGGGTTTTTTTTAGCACACAGATCAAAATCTATACTAAATTAGAAGAAAGAATTAAAATAAGAAAAAGTAGTATGATGCAATTACTGGAAAAAAATGGAAAATGGATAAAAGACTAGACAGATAATCAGACTAGGCAGATTATCTCAATTTCTTTTTTTTTTTTAATATAAATTTTCTTTCTTATTCTGAATTTACTCACCAAAAGCACAAGTATCTCCATGTGTAGAGCAGGACATGGAGAGAATTTTATATGAAACTAAGTCCATCTCACTTATTTTTTAAGTATATAATACATTCCATAGTTACATTCAAAACCATCCTGCTTGTCTATACTTCTTGATGAATGCCCTTCTGTTCTCTTCCATGCATTAAAAACAATGCTTCAATGACCTTCCTTTTTTGGCATCACTATTATAACCTTCCCCTCCTCTCCATCCCCCATCTAACTAAAAACAAGAGAAAAAAAAACTTGTAACAAATAATCATACTCTAGCAGAACAGATCCATGTAGTGTCCATGGCAAACAATGTTTATCTCTTTTTGCACCTTGAGTCTAAGACATTTCTGTCAGAAAGCAGGTAACATGCTTTTTTATGGGTCATCTGGAGACATGTTTGGTCATTGCTTTGATCAGAGTTGTTAAATCTTTTAAAGTTATTTTTATTTACACTGTTGTCCTTAAATAAATTCCCCTCCTGGTTCTGGTTACTTCAGTCTGCATCATATTTCCCAGGATTCTCTGGATTGTGTGTTTTGTCATTTCTTATGGAAAAAGTAATATTCCATCATATTCATATACCATTCATTCATTCCCCAGTTGATGGAGAAAACTCTTAGAATTTAATTCTTTTCTTTTAACTCCCCTGCCCTTTATAGTCAAAGTCTGTTATTCTTTTAACTTCGCTCCTCAGAGAATTATCCTTTCTTTTAACCATCCCTCTCCTTGGTTCCCTGTGTTGAGTTTGATGGATTTATGCACCAAACTCTGTATGTTTCTGTGTGTCTTCCACTGTCCATTGTCTAATTCATATATGAGTGAAGTTCATCTGATGCCTGTTCCTTCCATCCACCCATATGTTTTTAGACATGGCCACTATGTGGATTTGTTTTGCGGGACTATACTTGTTACAAGGGTTTTTTTTTCCCCTTTTCTTTCTCTCAGT
This sequence comes from Notamacropus eugenii, assembly GCF_028372415.1. Taxonomy (NCBI): domain Eukaryota; kingdom Metazoa; phylum Chordata; class Mammalia; order Diprotodontia; family Macropodidae; genus Notamacropus; species Notamacropus eugenii. Next base: position 62,736,122 of record NC_092874.1, on the reverse strand, counting down.
TTTTAATTGGGAAGAGGGTAGAGGTTAGCAATCTTCATGCCAATTAAAGAAGGGCAGTTTAACTGTGTGTGTGTTTTTAATGCACAGAACAGAACAGAAACAAGTTCAGAAAGAAGCATAGACAAGGCAGGATAGTTTGGAAATAAGATGTGGAATTTATTTTATAGTTTCTTTGCAAAGCAAGTGATATGAAATGGAAAGTCATGGTTTCATATAAAATCTTCATTTTACGTATTGCTATGTGGGTGGAAATGCCTTTTTTGGTCTTTAAATCTAGATTAAATTTTTTTTAAAAACACATATGTTTAATTGAACTATAAAAACTATTTGTTTCCCCATCTGTACTATTTTTTGTTCTTTACACTGAAAAAAGGTTTTGTTGAAGCTTTTTTAGAGATAGGATGGGATGGGGGATTGGATCTCTGAAATTATGTGGTATGTAAGCCAATTCTTTCTTTTCTGTTACTAGAAGTAGAGATGCAGATTGCCTGTACCTAATATGCTGAGAGTAGTTGGCATTTTGGTTTCCTTCCCAGAGCACTTCTGAAAACAAAGGATCTCTTCACTCTTCTCCCAGCATTAACTTTACACAGATTTAGATAGAAAAAGTGAGAAATTCCAAATCTTACATACAAATTTTTTTTAATTGTATAACTAGACCTTAAGTTACAGAAAATGCAACATATTGATTATTCTTTTTGTAACTTTCATAGCAAAATAATTGAGGAAAAGTTAATGATTAATAAATTGATCCTTAACAAATACCTTTTTTGAATTTTGAATCAGAAAATACATTCTTTAGGCTTTTGAAAATTATAATTCACTCATAGAGAGGTTTTTCCTTTGCCAAAGTATTGCTTTGCATGTAAACATTGGGTCTATAATACTTTGGAATGTTTAGAAATCTATTTTTTGCCTTCCTAGAAAAGTGAGTGGGATGTTTTATCTATAATTTTATTCAAATATACAGAGGTAGGCTGTTTCTGTAACTGCAGATTTCTTCTTAATGGAGGCTGCTTTAGGGACCTCCTTTTGAAAGTAGTGTCATATCTAACATTATTTCATTCCAACTGCCAGTTGTACACTTTTAATTTATTATCAACTATGATATGTTAAGAATTTGGAAAAGAAAGGAAAATGCCTCATTTGTTGGTATTATTTTGTTTGTATTTTTAGAAAAATAAAATGTAAAAATCAATTTCACTACAAAATCTACCACAGTTAATATCTGTGGGATATCAAGTCTTGTTTGCTTATAGAGAATACTGAAGCTTTCTTTTTATCTTTTAACCAAAGACAACATGAACTTTATTCTGACCACTAACAACATAAGCATTTATATTTTACTTTGTAGTCTGTTTATCTTCGGTGTCATTAAATATATGTTTCTGTGGGCACATCCTTTGACCATCAAATTATAATTGAAATCTATTTTTGCCCATGTATAACAAGCAATGGTTGATTTCTCACTCCCATACTGAGGCTTAATCCTTTAAAGTAGTGCCCTCCTTAGCTGAATAAGATTATTAAGAATAAGAAAAATGCTGTTGCCATAAAGGCAGTGGGAATTAATCATCTCAGTTCTATTATTTAATTAAAATTGTTCCTATAGTGGTGGAATGGTAAAATTGTTATTTTGACTTACTGAGAAGAAACTATTTGTTTCGAGGGGAAAAGGTGAAATGTCAAAGTGTATACTAAGTAGTATAATTTGTTTAAAATGGAAAGTTATAATAAATTGGAAATGATTCTTTGTTATTTCTAATTCAAATTTCTAGGAAATCTGTTAAATTTCTATGTAAGATATCTAGTAAATTATATCAGCTTCTTGAAATAGATGGTCTTACCTCCATGTACTAAGAAAAGCAGTGTCTATACCTGGTTTCTTGCTCTACCATGACCTAATTATCTTTTTTTCATATCATTATTTTTGTATAGACAAGATGGGGTTAATGTCAATTAGATATCATTCACGGGCAGGTGGCAAATCCCGTGTAATGAAAAATTTTTTGACTTTTCTCTTTTTCCTTATGTTTTTCTGCTCAGGTTCAGAAGATAAACATAAGATAGTAAAATATAGTAGGGTAGAAAAGTTGGAGTAAGGTTATAAATGGCTTTAAATAACAAACAGCAGAATTTGTACTTCATTATAGAAACAATAGTAACCACTGGAGTATTATTGATTGGGGGAGTGACGTGATTGAACTTGTGCTTTGAGAAAATCACTCTGGTATGTTAGAGGAAGGAAGGACTAGAGAGGTGAAAGACCTGAGGCGAGGAGACAAATTAGGAGGCTGTTATAATAGTATAGGTAAGAAAGAAATGAGGGCTTGGACTCAGTGGCTGCAGGACAAAGAGGAGGGGAGTGAGGGATGTGGATGAGACTTGAGAACTGACAAGATACATAGATTGAGGAAGAGTGAAGGATCAAGGGTGACCGCCATTGCCAACTTGGGTGACTAGAAGTGTGGTAATGTGTATCAGCAAGAACCCTGACATACACAGGAGAGCCTTCTGTACAGGTTCTTAGATCTGCTTTCCTAAAAGGAAAACAACTTTTGAGGGATCAACAATCGTTTGAATCAAGCATATATATCATTCACTTAGTTCAGGGGAAAAAGTCAGCGCTCTGAACCTCAGAGAAAATACAAAGAAATAATAATCAACACATAGGGCTTCCAACTGTCTTGACCATAAGCAATATATACATCACAGATCAACAGACAGATCCAACTCTCTGACCATATATACATAGTTACCAGAGAGAGAAGCACCAACATCTGGGTTTTCAAAGCTGGGGGGCTGCTTAGCAGCTGCCCAGAGTCTCACCTGGCCAAACACTTCCAATGAGTAAGCCCCAGAGTAAAACCTCACCTCAGTTTATATATACAATTTTTAGAGCCAGAGGGCATTACAGCTCTTGAGAACCAGTACTAGAAATTAACGAAGGTGTGGGCCTCCCTGAATCCAGCTTTCCTTAATAGGCAGGCCCATTAAGGGTGGGGAAGATCTTTAATTAATTAATTTAATTAATCTCTGATTAATGTTATGGAATGCCATTGTTAGACATAGGAAAGTTCGGTGGAGTCAGTTTAGGAGGAAGAATGTTATGTTTTGGATTCCTAAGACAGCATCTCAGTTCAGCAGGCCCCGGTAACACACAGGACTGGAGGTCTAGAGAAAGACCAAGGCTGAGAGTTGTGGACTTAGACACATGAGTTAAGCTCATAGGAGATGATGAGGTTCTTCCCTGTATGAGCTACCTTCCAATGGTCAGGCCTTAAGGTCCTACCATCCCAAATGCTGGGAAGGAAATTGAAGCCTTTTGCCCAGCTCTCCTCTTGAGATTTGACCAGGTTTTCCCTGTGCCCCTCTTTATCAATGAAATATTAATTTATTTCTTCCTTTTCTCCTCCAGATTTTTCTCATATCTTTTGCTTCTTATCCCTTTGATGTTCTTTCTCCTGTTTCAATCTCTTAGACAATATACAAGGGTTTTTTTTGTTTTTTTTTATTAAATGTCTCAGCTACCCAATATGTATGACCTTATCCAACCCTATGAAAACATTTCTCTTAAACTTTAATTACTGTCTGCCTGAGATTAAATTTCTCCTGCTTGCTCACTTTGCATGTCAAACACTGTACTTATATCTGGGTTCTCATGATGTCATGACTCAACTTCTTTTCTTTTGCTATTCTTTGATACATGGGCTCAGCTTTGTAGGATATTTTTTTCTATGCCAACCTAACACTTTGCATTTTGGAAACATGTTCCAAATTTTCCTTTGAGTTCTCAAAAGAAATATTCTTAGACTATTTTGATTGATTCTCCTTTAAATTTGAAAGGTTTTTTTTCCTTGCACCGAAAAAATTTATTATTTGACATTATAATATTGAAGTTTATTTAGTTACAGTGTTTCCTGGTGGGTTAATTTTGGGTTTCTTTCCATTGATTTTCTATGAATTTATCTGATGTTAATTTTTCTTTCTTCTTTCAATGTTTCTGAGCAATTTTCCTATATCACTTCTTGGAGTATGGTATTTGGGTTATCTTTACTTAATGTTTTCTAGAAGATGTAATCCTTACACTAAATTTTTGAATCATATCTTCAGGTTAATTTTTCTTATTTTGTCGTGCACTCCTGTAAACTACCAATATTGTAGTATTTTGATATTTCAAATTTAATTTTCCCTCTGCCTCTATGTTTTATAGCCTAACTCAACTCTCTTTTTCAGAGAGTCTCTTATTTTGGAATGTTAATACTTTATTTTATTACATATGCCATAGATTTCTGCATAGATTCATGGGTTTCTTCCTTCAGATATCTTAATTCCCATCTTTATTTCTTTTATGTTTTCAGTTAATGATCTCATTTTCTGAACTATTAGTAAACAAACATTTATTAATACCTTCTCTATGCTAGACACTGTGTCATGCTGACTGTTCTTGGAGTTGCTCCTTTGTCATTAGAGGGGGCCTGCTAGAGTTCATTGTAATACCTTCATCTCCCTCAGGTGATTTTGACTCAATCTGTCACCAAATCCTTCTTTCTTGTGATGGCTGTTTCTTTGAATGCTTGTTCATTTCTCCTCAATCAGCTCTTATATGCTGTTATAATTATTCTGCTAATTTTTCAGTATCCTTGTTCTGATGTGTTTTTAATCATTCACCCTTTCCCTTCTGTATGCCCAATACTGTATATCTTGTCCTTATCCGTTGCTTATTTTTTGTGCCCTTATACTGAGGAACCACCTTGTGGTTACCTGTTCACTACTTTTCCACAGCCTAGTTTTCAGGGCTACACCTTTATCTTTGAGACTGACCTTTAGTTCACAGAGTGACCCTGAGAGATTTGCTTGTGAAAGGGTTAGGGAAGGATCTTCTAGAATTCATCTGACAGGAGGTTCTGAGATACATTTGCAATTAGATCTTTTCTTCTTCCTCTGATTCCTTCTATTAATTTTCTTTTTCTTCCTTTAGTATCAGATAGCTGCACAAGAGTGCCCTACTTCCCTGACCCTCTCTTCTCCACATTCTTTCCCCCCCTCAACTCTCCATAGTCCTCCATAGTTGCCCCTTTTTTACCTCTCAGTCCTCAGACTGGATTTAACTGAGAGGCTTAGAGCCAGCTGGATACTGAGGTCTCCTTGAGACATTGCTAAGGGGTTAAATCCAAAAGTCTGTCTTCAGCTGCAGTCAACCTGAAGTGACTTGGCTGTGTTTAAATGTAGGAGTGGTGCTAGAGGTATTAATGCTAGGAGCAGCAGGCTGGTACATGGATCTTCAGCTGTTGTTTTTTTATAAGAATTACCTTCTTTGAATCTTTCAGTTTTCCTGTTCTTGATATTGTTGTCTTTTTCTATTGTGAAAGGTTTTATCCCTGGTTTATTTGGGAGATCCATGTTCTATCAACTTTAAACTCTATCATCTAATGGAAAAATAATCATTGAATTTGACAACAAGTAGGTCACTAATGGCATTGAAGTTATTTGTTTCTAACTTCAAAGTGTGGTAGGAATGGAAACCATACTGAAAAAGTTTGTTGAGTAAATGGTTGATGAGGAAGTGAAGGTAGTGAATGCAGAATATTCTTTTTAGAAAATTGCCAATAAAGAGAGGTAAGAGACTGATAGCTTGATCATATAGCAGTGTCAATGAAGGAAAAACTGTTTATTTTAAATAAGGACAAGTAAGATGGGAGGATATTTGTAGGCTAAGAAGAAAGGAGACAGAAAGAATAAAGATATCTAGGAGGAGGGAATGGTTAATGTAATAGGATCTGAGCAGAAAACAAGGAGAGGATGAAGGGTACAGCTAGAGGAGTTACTTTGAGCAAGAATGAAATATCCCCTCTCCCTTGTGATGGCAAACAAAGTGGGATCTTTTGGTGTTTTTAGTTTTAGTATAATCAAGTGCCTGGGATTGAATCTTGTCTTTATCAACCAAGAGTCTTTACTAGGAGTACAGTATAGAAACAGTTTCTTTAAATAAAAGCAGTATATGTATTTGTATTGTTAATGTGATTAGAGATCTTTCCTACCCATTAATGGGCCTGGGAAGATTTATTGGAAGACCCACACCTTTTGTTAATGAAGCACTGGTGCTTTCAGGTTGTGACGCCCTCTGGCTCTAAAAAATGTATAAATACTCTGAGGGTGAGGGTTTACTTTGGGACTTGCTGACTGGAAGTGTTTGTTTGGCCAGATGAGACTCTGGCCAGCTGCTAAGAGTCCCCTGCGGCTTTGAAAACCCAGATGTTGGTGCTTCCCTCTCTGGCAACCATGGTCAGACAGTTGGACCTGTCTGATGTCTGTTGATCTTAGATTTCTCTGTATTTTCTCTGAAATTCAGGGTGCTGACATTTTCCCCTCAAGTAAATGATATATGTTCTTGATTAAAAGAGATTGTTAACCCCTCAGAAGTTGTCTTTCCTTTTATAAATGCAGATCTAAGAACCTGTGATAGCAGGCCCCCCTGTATATGTTGGGGTGCTTACTCATATGTCCTGTGACTGGAAGAAGATAGGATAGGTAGAGGAATGAAAAAGGAAAATTGAAAGAGCTGGGTGGATTCAGTCATCTTAGTAAAGAGGAGGGTGAATTCATGTGCTGAGTGGCAGTGGGGTGAATTTGAGGGCTTGAGAGAAAAATGGTTTAGAACAACCTTTGTGAAGAATGGGATAACATGAGAGATTAGTACAAGTGTCTTCTTGCAAGATAGCTTAAGGAGAAGTTGTGTTTAAATCCAGACGCCTCTCCTAAACTCACAGTAACTAGAAACGCACCAAATAAACTTAAAAAAAAAAAAAAGCTAAAACAGGAAGGAACTCCCTAGGAAGCTGCAGTAGTTGGGGATAGATGTTGGATAAGAGATTAAGAAATTGATTAAGCAAAGAAAAACTACTCTCACTCCCCTCTGTTGCAAACTTGTCTTTCAGTCCCATCATTTGCCTTATCTTTTAATTATTAACTCTAATGGTGTCATTAAATTTCTCAATCTTGATCCATTTTATACCGTTTAACAGGGTTGACCACTGTCCTTTTGTGGTATTTATTATGTTATTCTCCCCTATTTCTCCTTCCCTATCTGACTACTCCTTAGTTTCTTTTGTAAGCTCTTCGTCTGTGCCCCTGCTCCTTAACTGAGGGTAAACTCCAAGTGTCTGTGCTGGTTTCTTGTTTTCTCTCTATACAAACTCATGTTTGAGGATATCATCAGTGTTCATGTATTCAACTGTTATTTGTGTTAGGTGACTCCCAGATTAAACATTTAGCCCAAATTTCAATCTTGAGCTCGTCTGCCTACTTTTTATTTCTACATGGATATGCCATAAATACCTCAAGCTCAACATGAATTTAGAACTGGAAGAGACCACAGATCATCAAAACCAACCCCTTTATTTTACAGATGGAGAAACTGTGGCACAGGGAGGTAAATTAATTTGCTCAGTGTCACAGGTCATCTAACTTCAAATCCGGTGCCCTTTCCAAATGGAACTTGAAATGGAAAAATTATTTTTCTCCCTAAATTCATCTTTCCCTCATAAACAAACAGAACTTTTCTTGAGGGTACCACTACCTCCATTCCACACAATTTACAACATTGAAGTTATCTTTTATTCTCCACTTTCCCTCGCTTCCCATATCTGATTAGTTTCCAAGTCATGTCAGTGATACCTCTACAACTACTTTCCCATCCATTCCATTCTTTAGACTAATACGCCCTCCAGCTTCTTTTAGGCTCAGTTGTAAAATGGGGGCAATAACAGCCCTTCCTTCCCAGGGCTGTTGTGAGAATCCAATGAAATAAATTTGCAAAGCATTTAGCCCAGCATACAGTAGGAGCTTGATAAATTTTTTTTCTTCTTTTATAAAAATGACCTTTTACATCTCTACATATATATGTAAATGTATGTAAGTATGTAGGTGTGTGTATATATGTGTATATATATGTGCACACATATATATACACATACATACACACACACATACACACACTCACATATATATGGAACTTGTGATGTAGACAGTGTGTGATATTGGTCTAAGCTTAATTTCTCCTAGACTGCTTTCTAATCTTCTGATTAGTTTTTATTGAAATTTGGGTGATTATCTGTTCTCAGGTGACTTTGGCCCTATCAAGCACTATGCTACTGTGTTAGGTTCTGAGATTTTTCCCACTGGGAGTTCATTTCTAACTTTGAAATTGGGTTGCATAAATTTTCTATTTATTTTTCTATTAATCTCAGTATTTTATATTTATACTCTTGTAAATATTTCATTTAAATTGTTTTCTTGATGTATAACTAAGCAAAATAGTTTTTAATAACTTTTTAAAATCTGTTAAATTCATTTTCATTTTTTTATTTTGACGGTTTGGTTTCTAAGATTCTATTCATGTTCTTAAATTCTTTCTTGTTTATCTTTTTGTTAGATTTGTCTAGACCTACAAGGGGCAAAATGAGGTGCCCAGTTCTTATAGGTTTTTTGCCACGTTTTCTTTGTAATTTGGTTAAATTTTCTTTTAAACACTTAAGTGCTATGGAATGAGCAAAGAGTTGCCTATGATCTGTTCTCTTTTCTCTCTCTCTCTCTCTCTCTCTCTCTCTCCCTCCTCCTCTTTCTTCCTCATAGTAAATATGATGATTTAATCTCATTCTCCTTGATGCCTTTATTTCATTGTGATTTTTGCTGTTGGTAATTTCCAATATAGAAACCCCTCTATCTGTGTAAATCTCCTAGGAGAGCACAAGCTTCTTGAGGGCACAGTCTACCTTTTTTTTTTTAAATTCCCAATGTTTAGCTAAATCAGAGTCTCTCACTGCAGTTGGACTGAGTTCTGTTTCTAAATTGCCTGCCCATGGCCAGGGAAGAGGCCTCGGGTTGTTTTCTCTAATGAAAGCTCAAATGCCCTTTGTTGGAAGTGATTACAGTTTTTCAGATAAACATAGCAATATGGTGTTTAATAAACCAGGGATACAAACTACTGGCAAAAGAATTCTTTACTTAACAAGAACTGCTGGGAAAATTGGAAAACAGCCTGAAAACAAAGGTTTAGATCAGCATCTTACATCTTATATCACAGTACATTCCAAACAAATAATATCTAAATATTTAAAGACCAAATTAAAAATCAGAGAATTGAAGTTCATAACGTTTAGAGTTATACCTGGGGGAAATTTTGTAACCACAGGATGGAAGAGATTTTTTAAAAAGGCAAAGTAAACTATCTCAGTTTTATAAAACTGAAAAGCTTTTTCACAAATAAATTCTGTATAAGAATTCTGCATATACATTTCAACTCAGATTCTTGAGGGAGAAAGGACAGCTTCTACAATACAAGGATCTCAGCATGGGAGAAAAGACCCAATTTACTAGTATTATTATAAACTTATGTAATATTCTATAGCAAGCATTTTCAATTCTTTTGTATTCCTATAGGAAAAAAAGGCACTCATGTTACAAAACTTCTAAGGTGCAAACCTATCCTTATGCACATAACAAAAAGGTATAGTAAACACAAATTAAAAGCTGTGATCTAAATCATGGTAGACATGGTTTAAACACAGTACCTTGCACGTAGAAGCACATTAAGAGCTTATTGAATTAAAAAAATATGGGGAGAGAGGTTGCTTGGTAGAATAATGTAGTGAGGATGATAAGAGGATGGAATGGAGTATTTCTGCAAAAAGTATGATAAAAATTTAAAAGACATTAAAACAAAAAAAAACCTGAATGTCTTATTTCAGGAAATTATTATTTTTAATTGTCAGTAAAGGAGGATGAGTAGATCAATAGAATCAATTAGTTTCTGGAAAAATCCAAGAAATGGGATTTTTTTTTTCTGCCAAGTTTCAGAGAAGATGGATCATGTACCATGTAACTCCAGTTATAATTATGCAGGACTCTAAAAGAACAGTGAGAAAGGAAAGAGAAGATAGGAATATGTTGTACTGAAAATCAAGGAAAATTGACTTACATTGAAGCATAATTTAACCTATGAAGTTGAATATAATCCTTAAGGGGAGAAAATAAACTTTTAATAAAATGAATGACTTCCAGTCATTTCCTTCAGGAAAACTTGAATAGTTCTATTTTGAAATGCAAATGAAGAAATCTTGTGAAGTGTTTTTATTTTTTAGTATCATAAGACAATGTTACAAAAGTTGATCACATTCCATGCTATAATGATGACCTCATCAATACAGAAAAGCAAAAATATTAAATATATCCTCTATGTGATGTAATAAAATGGAAATAGCATAAATTCAAAGGGACAGGAGATTCATGAATGAAGGAAAGGCATTCTTTAAATGCCTAACCCTTGATTCAAGACTCAGGAGAGATGAAATTGAGGCTAGTCAACTATGATATAAAATGGAATATAAAAAAGTTACAAATAAGGTGTCAGTGAGAGTTCACTGGAAGAAAGGGTTTAATTTTGGATGAGAGGATGAGAAAAGACTTCATGAAATGTGGTATTTCATCTGGATTTAAATTATGGATGAGATTTCAATAGTTGGAGATGGTGATTAGGGATTTCCTGGCTTTGGGAATGGTAAAGCAAAATATCAAGGTAGCAAAACACAGAAGGTATTTGGGGAATGGTTACTAGCTTGGAATATAGTTTGTAATTATAAGTAATATAAAATAAGCTGGAAAGAAAAACTGGTACTCAACTGTGAAGCAGTTTTATTAATCTATCCAGATATGATCAGGCTTCAAGAACTCATTCATACTAACTTAACTCCAAAGAAACTGATCATCCAGTGTGTCATTTCATTTGTAATGAGAATAGTTGTATCAAAAAGACCAGCATTTTTTCTTCCTAGGAGTTCTTCTCATAGAAAGACCTACTTTGGAGCAGCTAGATGGCACAGGGAATAGAGCACTGGCCCCGGAGTCAAGAGGTCTTGAGTTCAGATTTAACCTCAGACACTTGACACTTACTAACTATGTGACCTTGGGCAAGTCACTTTACCCTAAATGCCTTGCCTTGCCCCCTCCAAAAAAACCAACAACTTAATAATAGATTGGTGGAACACAAAATCACAGTACGAATGAAATTGGGTTGTCTTAGATCATGTTTCACTTAAGATTCTTCACTGCAGGAAGTGATCTACTGAGGCAGCCTTAGTGATCATGTTCATGTTGGCTGGTCGGGGGACTCTGAACTTTCCTTTTTCTTTCAGCATTTCTTACCAGACAACAAGTTAGATTGTCAAACATAGATTAAGTGTGTGCCAGGCACTTTGCTAAGCACTGGGGATACAAAGAGAGGCAAAAACCAGTCCTTGCTTTCGAGGAGCACAGGGTCATTACACTTAGAAATGATTTTATAATTTTCAGTATTACAATTCATTTATACAAGTTACATTTTATTATAATCATTTTCCTCTTTAGGGAAGCACTCTAACTTATAAAACATCTCTTAAAGTCAGTTTCTTCTGCAGTTGATTAATGTGGTTCATTCTGTGCTGATTTGTATCAGCTTCAGTTTCAGAAGTTGACACTCCCTAGTTTGGGACCTTAATCTGGAGCTCCATACCCTGTTTGATTGAGGGGAGCACCTGAACCTAGAGGGTAAGAGATGGATAATGATGCAGCAAAGGAGAGTGAAAAAAGAGCACTTAGACTGATAAGAGGCAAAACAAGAGACATCAGTCACCAGAATCCAGAGAGAGAGTCTCTGGGACCAGAGAGTAGTCAGAAGTGCCAAATGCTGTAGAGGTGTCCAGTTGGATGAGAATTGAAAAAAACCCTTAGATTTGGCAGTTAGGAAATTATTGGCAATTTTGGAGCAAGCAGCTTTAGTTGAGTGATAAGATTGGAAGCCATATTGAAAGAAGGTGAGAAGGGAGTGAGAAAGGAAGTGGAGGTAATGAGGGAGATGACTTTTTCTAAGAATTTGGTTGTGAGGAGAGATTAGGATGACTGATACAGCCTGAGGTATTGGCAGGGCCAAACGAGTGTGTGTGTGTGTGTTTTTTAAGCTATAGGAGACGAAGTAGGCAACTTAGAATTACTCAGGCAAAGATAGGGAAAAATAAAGAATTCAAGGAAAGGGGGATAGTGATGGGGACAGTATGTCAGAGGGAACAGCAGGGCAAAGGATCCAGGCCTTGGTGAGAAGTGCTGCCTTCAAAGGAGAGATTAGAATCAAGGAGGAGAAATTATGGGATGTGATGTCAAGAAAGTTCATGATCTAGAGCAGGGAAGAAGACTTAGAGCGAACGTCCCTCTTTCCTCAGTACCGTGTGAGACAAGGTCCTGTACTAAGAAGCTGAGGAGAGTGGGGTCATGAAGAGTGGGAAAGAGAATCAGGGAGGGAAGAAATTGCTGCATTAAGATCAGATGACAGGAATGAATTTACAGGACTTCCTCTGGCTCCATTTAACTGCATTCAAGTAGAAACAGGAGGTAGGTAGTTGGAGTAATCTAGGTTTGGGCTTGATGAGGCCCAAGTGGGCAATGGATTCCTGAGCAGAGAACAGTGTGGTGTTGAACTGATTGTCTAAGAGTGCAGATTGGGAAGGGAGGAAAGGGAATCAGAGTAGAGGTGGTGGCCATCCCCTGTCCTCTGCAGCCCTCCACACACCCACCAAATGGATGCAGGTATGACCACGCCATTCGCCTGCTGCTCAAGAGCCTTCAATCTCTTTCAGTTTCTGAAAGCTCCAGGATAAAATTGCAAACAGCCCTTCACAATTTAGATTCTGTCTGGTTTTCCAGACCCATTACTCCCCTTGACATACCTCCCTATTGACATTTCTTCCCCTGCCTTTGCTTAGGCTTTCCTACCATGCTTGGAACGCTCTCTCTCCCTTCCCTTCATCTATTTGATCCCCTAGCTCTTTTCCAGGCAGAGCCCAGATACCACCTTCAGAATAGAGATCCTAGTTCCTCTGATATTTAACGTCCCCTGCATTACTTTGTACTCATTTTGTATGCGTCCTATGCATTACCCTGATGTGTATATGTTGTCTATTACCCATTTAATATGAAGGTATTGAAGGTAGAAGCTGCCCTGCTTTTGTCTTTGCTTTGTCAGCACATAACTGGAATCTCATATAATAAATGTTTGCTTGCTGGCTTGTATACCTCCAGAACATGGCAAAGGCCAGATGGCCACTTCGGCATATGCCACAGATGGGATTATCTGGTTGTGAGTTGTACAACATGGCCACTTAGGACCCTTCCAACTATGAAATTCTGTGACCTTTCCTGTTCACACATTACATGGCATTTTGGGGGGTAGCTCTCTTCCATACTTAATATAGTAGAATGGGTTTATGGTGGTTGTGTTATATCTACCACAGCTACACCGGGCAGGGGACTGTGTCTTAATTTAAAGTTTGCGTCTCTTCTAATACTGCTTCATGCTGTGGCATACTAGATGTTTAATAAACATTTCCTTCAATTGAAGTCAAAATATTTTAGACATTATGAAAGCCAAGACAAGTTTAGGGAGGGACCATCGCATTATTAACATGAAAAGAAAACAGTGACCAATGGAAGAGAGAGATTAGAATAATGATTAGTTAGAACACTGCTTATAAACAAGGATACTATAATCATTTTGGTTTTTCATTGTTTAAGGTACTAATTTTCTATTGTATATCTCCCCCCAGGATAGTCAAATAATTCTGTATAATTATACATTTATCATTTATAATTCTATGAATTTAGTTCAGAAGTTTTTTTGAGTTTTCTTTTTTGTGTGAATAAGAAATCTTGCTTCGCTTTTGGCTTGGGAACAGTTATTTCAGGGCCTCTCTTTGTTGCTCTGCTTAACTTCTGGTGCACCTCTTAAAGTGTAGCTTCACATTTCAGGAATTTAATTGTGCAATATAGTATACATACTTCAGCATTACAGCTCAAGATCAGAAACATTACTCATGTGCATGAAAACTGTGATCTTATTATTATAGGTGCTGTTGAATGGGCTACACAGTTGATATTTATAGTGTACAACTCTGCCTTAAACTCAATATAGCAACTTTAAATTAAAACAGAAAATTACAGGGTAGGTATTTACATCACAAAAGAGTCCTTCACTACACAAAAGGGTTTGCCATAGATTCCCATTAAATAATCAATTCTCATAAAGCACGCGGCGGCTTATGGTTTAAAATGTACAGAAAAGCAACTCATATACAACTATTGAGGACGTGGGTGTTACATGAAGTGAAGTGTATCTTTATGATGACTGAAAATATTTGAAAAAATTTTAAATAAGATCTTAATTATCATACCACCAAAACTGATTCCCTACTTTTTATTCCTCCATCACAACAAAATCATGAAAATATTCTTTTCTAAGCTATTACTTTTCTATAAATCCCAGAAAGCTGGTAATGAAAATAATGGTTTGGATTAGAAAGTTTGAGCGATTAATTATAGTGTTCCTTTAAGTATCTCCCTCCTCTCCTATTCCTCTCACATATTCAGTCGTAGAGCACAATTTTTAGTCAGATTGTTTTTTGACCTTTATATTAAATTAGTTTTAGAAACAGATTTTGATATTTTGAAGAAATATTCAGCCAAAAGAGAAATAAAAATATTCAGCTATAGAAGAAATAAAATTTAACAGCCAAATTTATTATCAGCTTTCCCAACTTGAGTACATCGCTAAACATAATTGAGTTTTTTCTGATTAAACTATAGCACCTTCTTGAAGATGTAGTTTTGAGCACCATCATGACAACATGTGTCTCTTATTTTTGTTGGGTAACCCAGCTTCAGCTGTATAAAATGACACAGTTTAATTTATCCAGCACACATATGAAAAGTTTAATTTTACTTCATAAACTGCCTTTGCTTGGAAGCCTTTGCCCGTCTAGTGTTAACTTTTGAAATATTATAAAATTATACTTATGCACAAGAAATACGTAAATGTATTCCTGTAATCTATGCTGTACAAGTTTGACTGTTGAAAACAACCTTCAGAATGAGGCAATATTCGATGCTATGTAAACATTCATAATGTTTATTTCATAGGCATACTTTTTTCTGTGGGATATTCAGATGGAGGGAGCTGTTTTGAGACAGTGACTTGAATGTAAATAATTTTAAAGAAATAGCATACGGCAAGGCCTTGAATTCAACAGTTGACCATCAGAATCAGAAATGAATGAAGACTTTCTCTGAAGGCACACAGATATATGAATTCTTAAGTTGTCTCTTTTTGATCTCTTAATTACTGAAAAAGATTTATTGGTTAATTTTAAGAAGGCAAGTGTTTGGAAAGTTTTGGCAAATACTGTCTTCTTGTAATGACTGTATGGTAATGAAAGAAGTTAAGAGGAGAGCCAAATTAGACTGAATGATTGTTCAGTCATGTGGGTCAGGCTCCTTGCATAGCCTGGTTGTTAGACTGATTGCTCAAATTACATTGCCTCAGGTCCTGCACTTGGTTGGCTGTCTTCTTAGATCTTAACAAGGTTCTGGGAATTTCTGTTTCTGACAAAGTTTGCTTTGTGTTTTTTTCCTTCATTTTTTCCCCTTCAGGATGCTTCATCTGCAGACATCAGAAAAGCATACCGTAAGCTTTCACTAACTTTACACCCAGACAAGAATAAAGATGAAAATGCAGAAACTCAGTTTAGACAAGTAAGTGACATATGCTGTTTACAACTACATGTTTTGTGGCAAGTAATAAAGTAAATCTATCTATATATATCTGTATATATATGTACATGTATGTATATGTGTGTGTGCGTGTGTGTATGTAAGTAAAATATGACTTACATTTAGAATATGTATTTCTGAAAATGAATATTTGGATAAGAGAAGGTATTTATCTTTTTATGCATTCCATGCCATGAAATGAATATATTTTTATAGCCTCTGTCATTCAGACAGGTCATCCATTGTCCGTTTGAAGGGATATAACTCTTATGATACTATCTTAGTATGCCAGGTTTTGCTTTAGAAAATACAAGGTGAAAAACAGCTATTTTTCACATTCAACATGCCACTTAAAGAAGGTACAACAGAGAATTTCTTTTAATATAAGTGTTTTCTGTTGTCCAAAGTGACACTCATAGTAGAGCCAAATGTAAACTTAGTCAAAGCTCTTCTCTCAATTCATATGTATGTGTAAGGAAATACTGCCTCTGTATGTGTAAGATAGCATCTTTGTTCTAACAAGTGATTTCTTATAGTTGGGAATATTTTTACCTTAAAGTAATGCTTCTGTTTTAGTTGGTGGCTATTTATGAAGTTTTAAAGGATGATGAACGAAGGCAGAGGTGAGTTTTTATTTTTACTTTTAAATTTAACTTTTTAAGTTCCATGTAGCTATTGTAAAAATAAGACCTTCTAAAATCCATTGCATCATGTACTATATACACTATGATGGTTCACAAGTTGGTCACTTATTTTCATTCCTACATAGAAATACACTATACTGGAAACAGCTTGCATTTGGAATGGAGTTCATTCATTCACCAAGTTATATCAATACATCATGTGTCATTAAGTTAGCAAGTCATGGCTTGATTACATAAGACTTTTAGTCACATGCCTCTTTGCCTTGGGAAATAAAATCCCCATATCTGCATTAAACAACTCTGTATTTTTGCCTGTATATTGGTAGTAATTCTCACTTGTTGCTTACGTGCATTCCCTCTAGAGACTTACCACTTAATATTTAGCATCTTGACATTCTGTTTTTCATGTTTTATTTCATCCATAAAATAGCAAGCCTAATCTCTCTACTTTATGTTGAAAAACAAACTTGTAGGTAAGATCTGCCAAAATCCGTTTTTTTTCTTTATTCTGGTTTTCTCATACTTGTCTGCCATTGCCACGTACATATATGTGCTGCCCGTAGCCACTATATTTCCTGGCTTGGGGGGTGTGGCTGAGAGGGAAGCAAGGCTAATTATTCAGATGACCAGACCCAGAGTAGCAGCTAGTATATAAGAATTTTTATCTGTCCTACTTTCAAAGGTGCTGATGTAGTTGTAAATGATACCTGGAACAGAGGGGAATACAGGAGAATTCTTTTACCTCTGTGTTTGTGGTATATGCCTTACCTTACACGGAAAATGGAATAAAATTGAATGTCACATGTGGCATTTTAATAGTTCACAGTTGGGTTTAAAAGGGTTGAGATTTTTAAATGCAGAAGTTAGAAGTTTGGAGTTATGGTATTAAAAACAACCCAACAATCTATAACTTTCACTGAAAGCATTAATATACCTAAAAGAAAGATAAAGTAATAAGTGCAAAAGTTCTCCATTTCTCTTTGAGTTTTTTCCCCTAGAAATGTGCTTTTTCCTAAGGTACAGAATTAATTAATTAGTTATTTATTTATTGCTAAAGAATTTATTAAAAATCATTTGAATACCTCGCTTTGTCAGTTTGTGGAACTAGGCTTCAGAATCTTCTCTTACAGACCTTTGCTTTATAAGGACTCCTGGCATTAGTCCATATGCCTTAGCAAAGATTCCTGTGATTTGAGGAATATTGAAAGAATCCTGGAAGTGGGTAGAAGAGTTGGGGTCATCTTGTATCTGTTTTGTAAATTAGTTTCTCCATACAAGCTCTCAAGTTTGTCTCATAGATCAAGAAAATTCTGATAGAATTTTATTCAGTTTTCTAACAGTATTTGTTCTAGATTTTTACCTTAAAAAACAACAACAATACTTTCTTTGGGAATTGCCATGACATTATCATTGAAGAAAATTAATGGAAAAAAATGTTTTATTATTGGTTAAGCAGTAAACTTTGTTGCACTTTTATTATGTTTTCACTTAATTCTTGATATTGCTGGTATCTTTTGAGGAAAATATTATTTACTCAGAAAGTGCTGCCTCCAAATTAGAGTCGAGTCTGCGGTTTCATACTCATCTACTCCGTCTTCTTTCAGGATTGGTTCCCGTTGCACTTGTATTAGAGTCTAGATTGAAAAATGGAACTGACAGTTACACAAACAGATGTAGTATTTATACCCCTGGAGGCTCAACTAACTCATTGGTAACTGGTTTTCCTTGAGGCAAAAGTCTTAACTAATCAGGCTGAGAATCACTCCTTGAAAGCCACGTGCCTGAGGACTGGTGACCTGTGAATGTCTGAGTGTGCAGGAGAGACCTACCTCCCCAGAAATTTACCTAAAGCTTGGAATTGCTTGTAAACAAAGTTGCAGTCAGTTTTACATTTTAAAAGATTGCTTTCTGATATTATAATTATTTCATTGTTAGAAGCATTCTTTAGCAATAAGTGATGGAAAATGTTGTGTTCCTAGGAGAAAAAAAGCAACTTTAGAGAGTATATTTTGGGCAATCTTCACATTTCATTTTTCTTAGATATAATTGTATTTTCCAAAGAAGTTAGAAGCATAGTGGAGTGTTTTTTTTAATTCAAGGAAGGAATAGCAGTGAACTAAATAAAAATTTTTTAAATTATTTTTAGACCATAACTACCAAAAGAAAATCATAGTTTTCATATTAATTTGATAAAGCTTTCTATATTTCACTTATTGACCAGCCTTTCTGAAATTCTTGGCTAAGTTATATACAGATGAATTGGTGAGCTTCAACTTTTACCTGTTCCATGATATAAAATTATGTTTGAAATAATCACCCACCACCAGGGACGAAAGTTACATGAGTACTAGTTTGTGAACATGAATATATATGTACATATATACATACATGTATATATACACCTTTATATGAAATCTATTAGATTTTTAAATAAGTATTTATTTGCTATCATCATGATAGTTAAGGTTGTTAATTTGTTCTTTAATCCCTTTATTTTAGTGCACGATATTTGTGATAATTGACTACTTTTCTACTTGCTAAAAAAAGAGAGTTATGATTTTAAAAAGTGAAAATCATGATAATCTGGTAACTTTTTGTGAATCCTATTATCTCATTCATGTAAATTTGATTATAGGAAGTGTTTAGTAGTTAAAATAGACATTCTTGTGAAAATAACTAGTCTCTAAGTACATTTCTTTAGTTAGGAAGTATAATAAATATACGATATGGAAAATATAAACTCCTTTACCACAGTCACATCAAACATCTTCTTCATTAGCTTTTTTTAAAAGAAGCAAATAAGCCTTTTGTGAATTTGAATTTTAAAATTAGATGTTATTAATTACTTTGGGTATGTTAATTGTCCTTCATACTTCAAATGAAATAGATTTTACCCATCTTTCAAAAAGTGAATTTCTTAAAGAATTTTTTTTATTTTTAAATTAAATTATTTTTAAATTAAAACTGAGAAGTTTTAAGTCATTGTTAGGATTGTTTCAGAAGTTAGATAAAAATTGTTAGAATTTAAAATTAAATTATTCCACAAGTATATAGACCTTTTAATTAGATAAATATTTTTTCTTTTTGGTTGTCAAATTACTATTACATATTTCAAACATTATACTAATGTAGAACTATATATTATTGATGCCAAAAGCTTTTTTTTTTTATAACTTAGATTTGCTTTGTAGTGGTTTCTGTGTCACAATAGTACTGTTTCATGGAGTCATGATTAGTTTTTTTTTAAATCTTTAATCATGGCACCTGTTCTCATTGGATGTATTCTATTGCCTGATATTTGTCATGTAAATTTTAGGAAAAGCAAACAAATGTAAAAATCATTACCCTATATACTTTATACATGCATTTGAACAATCAACATTCTTTAAGATAATTTATCTCAAAGTAACTTAGATAAGTATTTTAAGAAAGAAAATCTCAAGAGATTTACTCATGAATATTTTCTTGAATATAGTTTTTATGACTTTAGTTTCTAACAATAGTTGGCTTCTCTATTTAAACAATGCAGTGAACAAATTACGTTATTGGTATAATATTCTAATAATTCTAAAATTAGAGCCTAATATAGTGACATTTCAAATTTGGCATCATGTCACCAAGACATTTTTTTCTTCCTAAATAAGTTAAGGAACATTGGCCTGAGCCAGTTTGGGGAAAGATTCCATTATTTTTTTTTCAGTGCTTTATAATGAAAGCAGTGATTTATCTTTTTACCAACATATATTCTAAAAAGTAGCCTATAATAGAAACTATCTTCCCTTTAAAATGGCCAGTCGTGTGAGCCATAATGTTCATTGATAGTAAAATCAATAGAGCATTGATTCTAAGACTTAATCCATACAGGCTGTTGTACAGAGAGGCAGAGGTAGCCTAGTAAATACCTAGTACTGTTTAGTGTGTTTAATGCATTAGATTCTGATATCTGAAATTTAGTTGTGCACTAAATGGGGATTTACATACGGTGAAGACAGATAAATATTGTTAGTATGTATTGTAATGTGATATATGATAAAAATATTTATCTGCATATGCTTAGGAATCTTACCAGCGTTGTTTTTCTTCAAGCATATTTTAAAATACTATATTAGCTTTAAAAAAAACTGTAATAAATTTTTTTCTAAAATTGATGGTTTTTTCTTTTATCTTAACTTATTGCATATGGGACTTACTGATCATGGTTTTGTATTTTTCCAGATTTTCTACCAATCAACAAGTATAGTCTAGAATGTCTATTTAGATTAAACACAAGATGTAACACTTTCTTGGGCTTCATTCAAATGAAGTTTTTGTTGATATCTTTTTACCAATCCATTGGTCTCTGAAGTTTCTTCTGTGTTAAGGTGGATATATTATCACAAGATTTTAAAGTGAATCATTTACATGAAAAAGTAAATCTTGTATGTGTAGGACTTATATAAGATTGCACGCCCTCTTGGGGAGGGAGTGGGGAAGGAGAGGGAGAAAATCTAAGATTTATGTAAGTGATTGTAGAAAACTGAAAACAAATAAATTAATTTTTAAAAAAGAAAAAGTAAATCTTGTAATAAAATTTATGCTTCCTAATGTTATTTTTAAGTATTGCTGAAAATGTTGACATCAGCAAATTCTCTATAATCGGGCTAGTACACAACTGCATTTTAATTTGCTAGACTCTTGTGCATTAAACAATTTGTCTGGTTAAAAACTCTAGTACTAATTAATGTCTTTTGCTTTGAACAGTGGTCATTCTGATGCGACAGTGTTATTAATAATCTAGATTTGTCTAAAAGTCAAATTTTCTAGATTTGTTAAAATATATTTTGCATGTACAATTATTGGTTTTCTACTAAAAAGCAGAAGTTTGCCTGTAATAAATCTTGTGGGTTTTATTTTTTTAGCACATCTCCAAGGTATCAATTTAATAACTATCAAAGTAGCTACTGCAGTTGTTGCATTTAAATTGATTTACATGTCAAGACTGGCAGTTTAGCAGCTGCGCTATTATTCCTAGATCGGTCAATTTACTTGAGAAAAACCTACTACTGAGTTCTACTGACCTGCCTGACAATATAGGCCCTATTTCTATTCCTGTAATTAGGCCTGCGACTAACTCAGAATATTTTTAATTAAAATATTTTGGTCAATGTGTTGCACCAAATTAGGCCTTTCAGTGCAGATTTAATTCTGGAAATGGTGTGATTAGAATATTTAATGAGTTGTGTTCAATTAAGATTAACAGGTTGTGTATCTTGAACATACAGTATTCGAATGTGACTATTTTGAGTTTTACATTTTAGATGTTTCTCTTTTTTTTATTTTAGAAGTATTTGTTCAGCAATTTAAATTTAAAAGAACTGAAATCATTAAAGTAAAAATCTACCATGTAAGACCGAAGCAAGAAAGTTTCATTTATTGCATATAAAAGGAGTCTTTCCTGTTGTTTGTACTTCCAGAAAAAGAACAACCTTTAAATATATTTTTAAAAAATATATAATTTTATTAAAAGAGCATAAATGAAAATTTACCATTTTTTTACAGCCAAGAATTTTTAATTTTCCTAAAGGAATTTAAGTTATCTATCATTGTAAGCAATCACTTGTCTAATTAAAAGGATTTTTAAAATAATATCTTGAAATGTTATACATGTTATTCATGTAGAAATAAAAATACTTAAGAGGAGAAAAATAATAGCCATTTTATAGTGGGTTTACAACTTTGATAAATGATTCATGATCATAAATAGAACTCTTGTTTTTTCCCAAGAAAATTCATCCTTTCGTTGCTTTCTTTTATAGTATATTCTTTCCCACTGACTGTGATAGACAGGTAGAACATACGGTTCATTTAGTGCAGGTGTCATTCCATGAGTCCATCATTTGGGGGTGCTATAGGAGCAGAAGACTTGAGCCCTTTTTTTATAGCCAGAGTTTAAATCCCTGGCATGTTGTGGGTGTGAAGCTCTGACTGTTGTCTAACTGAAGTAAGGAACATAACGTTGGTTTTCCACCTCTCGGTCATGTGTATAGATTTTGGAGTCATTCTTAACCCCTTTTAAATGCTCGGACAGTTGATGGTTTGTTTATGTTGGTGTTGTTTTAATTTGGAACTCCTGGTGAAAGCCTCTTCTATTTGCTACTGTAGGTATGATGATATTCTGGTCAATGGGCTACCCGATTGGAGACAGCCTGTGTTCTACTACAGGCGGGTGAGAAAAATGAGCAATGCTGAGCTGGCCCTGCTCTTGTTCATTATTCTCACAGTGGGCCATTATGCTGTGGTTTGGTCCATCTACCTGGAAAAACAGCTGGTAAGGGTTGATAATAAATCAGATGATCTATCAGCTTTTATGGATGTGTATATATACGTGTGTTTATATGTGTGTGTGTGTGTACATGTCTGTGAACAGCATTTCAGAAAGTGTGTTGCTAATGCTTGAGTATGTAAACATATGCATATATGAAATATACATATATTCTAAATATGTTTTTATTTTCAAAATTCATTACACTGTTTGGTATCTTCCAGAATTAATAATTTAAGAAGAAATCTTGTGTTCCTTATAATTAAGAATAATAATTTCAAAATAATATTTTGCATTTTAAATGATAGTTATAGATTTGCTGTTCACCAGAATTCATTCACCAGAACATCTTGAAATATGGCTCATTAGAAGATAGAAAGGATGTCTTGTTTTAATTTATTTGTTTTTTTTAACTAAATAAATCACAAATTTGATTTAAATATAATTTAACAACTTCCAGAGCCTATTTGGTATAAAGTCAAAAGCAGGGTACTAATGTCCTCCCTCTTTAGTCTGGAATCCTTCTATCTAGTTATATTCGTCTATGGATTTTTATTTGTATGCTAGAAAATAATAAAATATAGTTTAAATAGTATTCATGCATTAGCATTTGTTTACTCCTTGTTGAAGCGACATTATTAAAGTTGATGAATGAGAAAAGACAAGTTGAATGCTTTTTCTTCTTAGAAAACTTTGATTGCTATGGAGATACACATGACTGACAGAGGTGGACTTCATGTGTGTTTAAGGACTGGATACCATGGCAACAGTTATTGTTAAAGAGAGATGATTTTACTTAATCATGTAGGACCCTACATACATTTGCATAAACGCTACTCTGTAATGTTTACCCTTCACAGAAGAGTCCCAGTAACATTCAGAGAGTCCATGTTAATGATAACCTGTAACCATAATTCTTTATATGTTAAGGATGAACTGCTTAGCAGAAAAAAGAGAGAGAAGAAGAAAAAGGCAGGAAACAAGAGTGCCGATGAAGGGAAACTTACTGCTCTAGAAAAACATGAAAGGTGGGAGCCTGCATAAATGCTTGATGATTTCAAAGTATGTCTTTGATATGTTACACAACTTCCGTTTTAAAAGAAACTGCCCATAATGTTTTAAAGTGTTCAGCCGCTTGATAATAAGTACTTGTGTTTGTATACCTAAAGACAGCCTGTTCAGCCTTTGAAGAGCTCTAGCTTTGTTTATAGAGAGGTGATGGTCAGTAAAATGTTACAAGTATATGTCTGTTTTACATTTGTGAGTGAGGTTAATATGTAAAACTCCAGGAGCATGCTAGGACTTGAAGAAAAGTTTCTTCACGAATTGTTTAAAAGATAGTTTCTGTTCTTAAGAGAGGTGTGCTATGTATCTTTTGTTTTTCTTGGATGGAAGACTAATTATTTTTCTGTTTGATGGTGAAACTGACAAAGGTTTTATCTTGATGTTAAGCCAGATTTATATTTAACAAACTCTAGAAATAGAGCCTTAGTCATTGCTGTTCAGTTCTGAAGCGACATAGGGAGAAAGTGACATTCGGTAAATTCTAAAAGATACCACCATTTCTTCTATTGATTCATAGAAAGAAATAAAGGGTTTAAATAGTTCGCCCAGCAGGGGCATGAACTGGATCAATGTGGAATGGAGATCAGAGTCTGTTCTGCTTGTCTTCTATTCTGATGACATCAGTGAGTAATGCTTCAGTGAACTGCAAATGACATTAATTTTTATGTATTGGTTTCTTTATGCTACAGTCTTCATATCTGGTTGTCAGCACTTGTGAACATTTTGGTGATGCTTAGTCTTTTTTAGCTGAAGTATTCATAAGGTTTAAGAATTCATTTTATAGAAGTGATGAAAAGCCCAGGTTAGAGTGAAGGTTTTTGTTCTTTTTCTTCATAAAACGATTGGAGGCTACCTGCCTTAAAACCTCAGGCCTGGATTAACTTACTTGCTCTATTTATTGTATTTGCTTCATTTACTATATTTCATATCAAAAATCAAGTTAATGTCTTTAAAATGTTTTATTTTATTATGGGTCATAACACATTTTAAGGAAGGATTCATACTGTTGTTTCCATGTTGTTTGTATTCAGGGAAAACTTGATCTTTTACTAAAACATTCCCTTTACCTACTGGTTCTCTTGGCTTTACAATTTTTAAAAGAAAACTTTATTTACTTTAGATTGCTAATAAAACCACAGTGGCATGACTTGCTCCCGTGCAAGTTGGGAATTTGGTTCTGCCTGACTTTAAAAGCCCTGCCTCAACTAATACAGGTAAAAGTCACCTTTCTTTCTCTATTCCTTATAAATATTTAATTTTTTCATTTTAATTATCAGTAAAAGATGTGCTTGTTTTTTATTGAATCTTCTATATACATTCCTAATTAAAAGCTGACTGTTATTTATATGTAACTTCTATGTGGTTTTGTTGTATTTTTAATTTTTTTTTCAAATTTTCATTATACCTTAAAATTAAAAAGAATTTCTATGTGTATGAATAGAAAATACATGCAAAGAAAATTATAATTATCACATAGTATATAATTTAAAGAATATACTCAGTAAAAAAGAGCAAGGTTGAAAGTTTGTTACCAATTATTTAGTGATTAAGACTTTAGTTTCACATTATAAATATTTTGCTCATTTATCTGTACAATTCTGCTTTCTGTTGTTTTTATTATAAGATATAAATTTAATAGGAAATGGGAAAATAGCATGAGTGTTTTTTCAGGTGAGTGAGAGCCATTTTTATCTTCCTTTAAAAGTAACTTAAGTTCAGATGCTTCTGGAACTGCTAACTTGTTGATGAACCAACAGAAAGCCTTTCTTTTACAGAGGTGGTCTTATAAGAATCTGCCACAAAATTTAATGTTTTTGCCATCTCAAATCAATGCTGAATTTGTATATTTTTATATGTGCCACAAAATTTAATGTTTTTGCCTTCTCAAATCAATGCTGAATTTGTGTATTGCATATGTATGTGTGTTTGAGCAATATTGGTCTCTTAGGCTAAGCCTGTAGAAGTTTTGAGGTTGGCCACTTTTATAAATTTCCTCAGAAAATGTTTCTTATCAGAAAATCATATTCATATTTGCTAATTAAGTAAGCTAATGTCCACCTGATGCCGATATGCCTCCTCGATATTCACATTTCAAAGATGTTCTCTATATGTAATTATCCAAGGAAACTGGTGACTTTTATGACTTCTTACACTCCTTTCTTCCTCTACTTTTCACCAAAATTTCCTAGTTGAGAAAATAGAACTTAAAATGTTTGACAAGTTTCTAGGTTGGTAGTTGTTCTTTACCATTGTCTGCCATTCATCCACATAGCTAGTATTGTCTTAGGATGAATTAGAATTAGTGGGAAAAATGGGAATTATTTTGTAGTTAATTATTTTAAGTTTCTTAGTTTTTAAAAATTTATTTATGGGAAAACATTTTATAGCAATACCTAAAAAGGTGAATTAATAGGAAGGGAGAATGTATTCATGAAAGAGGGAAAACAAAGAATTTAAGGTCAGCTCTTATGTTGTACATCTAAATAATTTTTGTCAGTTTAAGATCTAGACAGTAGACAGTAGCAGAGTATAAACAGTATAATCCATAAGGAGATACATAAATAGAAAGTCACAAAGGACAATTCTAATACCTTCTTTATGATCTTTACTTTTAAGTAATTTGAAATTAAATCCAATTTGTAGAATTTACATACTGCCTGGTTAACACTGAGGAAGATACAACCAAATGCTACAGAGTAATTAACCCAGATGAAACTAATACATCATGTAGGTTTGGATTTGCAATTCATTATTTTAAGATTGTCTCTCAGTGGTAACTAAAACCACATGCCAGGAACTGTTGTGCTTTGCCATAAACAAAAGTTAGGGGGGGTATCTGTAAAGTATGAATTTAGATGCTACGTGTAAAATGCCTTATGGCAATGACTTGTTTTTCTCCTTTCAGTAGTCATGTTTTCTTGGACTTTAAAGGTTTCTCTGATCTTCAAAGTTTTGTCCTTTTTTATGTTTGTTTCGTATTCAGATTTTGGAATACATGCAATGGGTCACTAAAACCTTGTAAACATAGTTTTTATTTCTAAGCATTTTTTCCTTTAATTGACACCTAAGGAAACTTTGAATTTGCTTTCAATTAAGTTTTGGGTTTACCAGACTTTGATTATTTAATTCATTATTTGGAAACTAAATTCCTATTTCTGATATTCATCACACAACAACATAGGTGGCATGGTAACAATTTCATAGCTTAAAACTGCGCTAAGATTTTGGGCCATCCTCTAGTAATAAACAAACATTTTAACCTGATTGATGTAGAACTGGTAAAAAGAAACAGGAAGCTGAACAGTTGTAACTTCGCCTAAATTTTACTTTTTTTCTTCAGTCTAAAGTAAACTCCAATTTTTCCTTCAATTTTTCTTTAGTTCTAAAAAGAGAGTATTGGGAATGCATGTGCCTTACCTGCTTTGTAAGAATGCTTTATCTAATTCTCTTGTAAAATCTGCTTTAATTAAAAATCAGATGAGAGTAAAATGAGGTAATATATAAAATTCTTTGAAGGGAGGAGTCACATGGATGAAGCTGTGTCTCATTATTTATTGATATTCCTCTATGCAAATTCATAGTCATTGGTTCAGAAGCAAACTCCAAGCTAGAAATAACCATTTCAGAGCCAGACAGTAACTGTCCCCTGTAGCCAATCCTTTTCATCCTAGTTCTACCCCCAGCAAATTAATACAGATATTTAGTCCCTTCTGTTCTCATCTTTTACCCTTGCCACCGGATTGCTAATAGTAATGGCATCAATTCTGACTATAGTTCAAGATATCCACATTCTATGATTACCAGTAACCACCACTAATACCTCACATAGACAGAAAAGTTTATGCTGTTTAGAGCCACAGCTTATAGTTTGTTTGACTGCCACCTCCCTGAAGTTCCAAGGGGGCCAGTTCCCTGTGGCTGCCTCATCTTTTGAAACAAAAACTCAGGTTCTTCATTCCTCAGATATTTGTTGAGGGCAGACTGTGACAGGGTTGGTGTTTTTTTCCTTCTAGATGCTGGAGAATTCGAAGATAAATAAGACATAGTCCTTTCCCTAGAAGAGTTTACAAGCTAGTAAAGAATGTAGAGTATGTTTCTATATCATTGTAGTGTAGGACAGAAGATTAGTCTTTTAGAAATTCAGGTGAAAAGAAATCACTTCCAGATCTCCAGGTTTTTAGCGGAGATAGCATTTGAATTGGGTTTTGAGGAATAAGTAGGTGCAGTGCACGAAAAGAATTGCATAGACAGTTACTCCCATTTGGGACATTACTGACATTTTGAAAGAATGTGAATAAACTTATAATACACATTAAAACAAAACAAAATCAGAAAGTCAGGCAACAAAACATTTGCACCCTATGTTTATAGAGTAAACATTCTATAGGATGGGAAAATGGATAAATTACCTTAGAAATCCTAAGTCCACTCCAGATAAAGCCAGAATAAATGTACACATACCCAGTGATAATATTCTGGGAAAATCATCCTTTCTGTGGTTTGAAAAAGGCGGGATGGTAGGGGAAAGACCACTGGCTTTGTAATTTGGAGACCCAGGTTCAACTCTTACCTGTACACTACTGGTATGACCTTGAGTAAGTCACTTAAATTCCCTGGATCTCAGTTTCCTCATTTGTAAAATTAGGAAGTTAGGCTCAATGGCTTCTGAGGTTTGTATAGATCAATGGAGGTCTAAAGGCAGAGGTATTAGAGAATATCATTTTTGTTGCCTTTGTGTATGTCTCATATACTCTCCAAATGAGAGGGGACCTAAGATAATATGATAAGAATAATAGATTATATTTTTAAGATCCTTTCAGGTTTGCAAAGCACTTTGTATACATGATCACATTTGATCTTCCTATCAATCAAGAAGGTGCTCTCTAGGATTACTGTTGTACACATTTTACAAATGAAGACACTTAGAGAAATATGTAATATGCCCAAGTTGTAAGTATCAGGGGCAGTATTTAAACTTGGGTCCTCTTGGCTCCACACCCAGCACTCTATCCAGTCCATTGAGTAGCTTCTCAGTATGGGATAGGGAAACAATTACAGAGATGTAAGAGGATTGTCTTGCTGCAGAAAGAGCCCAGTTGAGATTAAATAACAGATTTGTTACTGCAGGGCAGCTAAGTGGCACGGTGTAATAGAGCGCTGGGCTTGGAATCAGAGCTCATCTTCATGACTTCAAATTCAGCCTCGGATGCTTCTTAGCTGTGTGATCCTGTGCAAGTCACTTAACCCTGATGACCTCAGTTTCCTTATTTGTAAAATGAGCTGGAGAAGGAAATGGCAAACCACTCTAGTATCTTCAACAAGAAAATCCCAAATGGGGTCATGAAGAATCAGACATGACTGAAATGACTGAACAACAACAAAGCATTTCCCAGTCCCTTCTAGCCACAGTTATAGTTTGGTGGAAAGAACTGACCAAGAATAATCTTGGAGCAGGTTCCTCATTAGGTTATAATAGCTCTTCCCCTTAAAATGTTCTGTTCTTTATTAAGATTCAGAGACAGAAAGCCTCCTTTGACCACCGTGCTTCTCACATTGTGACTATTACTAAGGACATGCAATGACTCCCTTGCCATTAGGGCCTTTCCTTTCTTGGCCCTTTCCTTCCACTGGTTTGGACCCAAACAAACAAAACACTCATGGTTAATTAGCAAATGAATGACCTATCTTGGACTAGGAAGCTTTGGAAGGAAACTAGACTGCCTGACCTCCTTCAAGCTCAGCAATAATTTTCTAAGCAAAAAAAGGGGAGTGCCCAAAAGGTTTTGCAAAATACTGTAATAACTTCTTAAAAGGCATTTCAGACCATAAATGTTTGTATCTCTATTTTATAGCCATGGGGGACAAAAGCAAGGAAAGATTAAGAAGCTGACCTGAGCTCTTAGGATAGTTGAGCAGTTCAGCTGATAGGAAAGAAAGCAGAAATTCTTTTGAGATGCCCAAGACTAAGGGCAAAGTCTTCCTGTTCTCTGAAAAGATGACATTGAGCCCAAGTGATAGACAGTCCAAATGAGGAGCTGTTATTTTAGATACAAAACCAGCAGTGTTCAAATGGATCCAAAAAGTCGAAAAATAAGAAATTCTCAGGAGTTAAAACTCACCAACAATGAACTTGTCTGCCTTGGGAAGCTCTCTGCTAGGGATACTGTCAAAAGCCTTCCTATATTGAATGGGAGGTAATGCTAGATGCAACTCGTGTTAACAAAATGTTAGAGCTGGAAGGAATTCTTAAGATCATCTAATTCAACCAATGTATTTTATAGCCGAGGAGAGGAGGCCTCAAAAGGTTAAGCAATTTTCCTAAGGTAGTAGCAGAGTCAGTAGGAGAACTGGATAAGAACCTCTATCTTATGACTCCAGTCCAGTTGAGTTCCACCATACTGTGCTGGAAATGTGTCGTAATTAGCTGTTCCCTCCCCAATGGGAGAGATTGTTAACTTGGGAAAATGGTAATTTGGGTCTTTTGGGGTGCAGAGGAATTGGGCCTGCCATTTCATTAGTATAGGGAGCTCTAGGTATAGAAAAGTCCCAGGGAAGAACTTCTGCTAGCAATACAAATAGGTGTCTTGTCTACAACTTCGTATCTTAGAGTTACCAGGGCAGTGAGAGGATAAGTGATTTGTCTGGGCTCACACAACCACCATGTGTCAGAGACAGGATTTGAATCCAGGTCTTTCTGACCCCAAAGTCAAATCTCTCTCCACTTAACCATTATACCATACTATCCCTATCACCATCATTCTCTTGGGAAGCACCACAATATATTGGGTAGCTCATGTCAATAAAATAAAGTAAATCAGCTTTGTTTTGCATTAAGTGGTAAGCACCACCATAGCCCAAAGAGAAATTGTGACACTATTAATAACCAAAGGGAAAGACAAGGAAAGGAGGCGTTGGGCTTAGTGGTGCAGTCACATGATGGCAGATAACACACCTTCCCCCCTTGTCTGGTGGCAGAATTCAGGCTCTCTTCTCCTAGTTACCCTCTCAAGAGTTTGCTTTCTCCATCAAATATGGTGCCACCTCCAGCAATGATTCTTTGATTCTCAGCCCACTTGGCACGGCATTAGAGCCTGCTGCCTCTGAAACTTTCTGTGTTATCACCTCATATGGAAGACTGAAATTGAGAATATCAGAAATTGTCCTTTTGATTTACTGGTTTCATTTGAGTTATGCAAAAAAATCTACTTTTGAAAAGTTTGATATCATGTCACCTAATTTTTTCTTAGATATTATGACAGTTCTCTTTTATAGGAACACATTTCTGACAATAATAGTCGTAATAGTAGCTGATATTTATGTAATATTTCACTGTTTGCAAAGTGCTTCAAATACGTAGAAGGTGTGGTCAGACTATTTACCTTGTCAGAGAAGTGTCTTGTCTATCATCTCAAGACTTACAGAGCTACTGTAAAATTTGGACTTCTCCAGCAAAGGAACTTACATACTTGGGGTTGCTAAGAGATATGTATCTCCTCACTCCAAGTCCGGCACTCCTCCAACAAAAAAATCAGTGAGAAAATTGAATTTGGTTTGGAGCATTTGTCTTTATAAGCATAATTGCAGGAAAGCATCTCTAGTGTTTCATATATTGAAGGATACCTGAATTTCAAACAAAATTATGAGTCAAGCTGAAATGAAGTTCAGAGAGGCTGGAAAGTTGCCCAGCTTCTTTATCCAGCATCTTTGCAGTGCTAATCCTTCATTCCATGGTAAAAAAATAGGCATTCTCACCTCAGATTGATAGAAAACACCAACTTAAGGTAAAATACCGCATTTGTGGCATAGAGGAAAGTAAACAAGAGATAATGAATGTCATGATGACATTGTATCACCTTTCTGAATTTCATTAGAAGTTGAGAGCTAAATTGGTAAATGTGAATAAGCTGTCTGCATCCTCAGAGTTTATTGCACTTTCATATCACTGACCTAAAGCTTAAGTGAATGGTTTCTTAAACAAATCCACTATAAGAAATTAATCTAGAAGATTAATTTAAGAAATTAATTTAGAAGATTCTTCTTTAAATATTAGAGGGAATTCTATCATAGAAAATTTTGTGTGACCTAAACCAAGTATTCATGTTAATACAGGCCTCCTAGCCTAAGGCGTAAAAGAAATTAAAATTTTTCTCCCTCTCAGTCCTTTAAATTTTTTTACCTTAGAATGTCTGTGTGAATGTCTTTTCCTGTAGGCAGACATTTATATTTTCATGCTTTCCAGAAGTGAAGAACAATAGGAGAATTGCTGTGGTTAGGGTGTGCAGGAGTTTTCGACTCCATTGAGCCGTGTAACCATAGAATGTTAGAGCTAGAAGGGACTTGAGATGTCATCTGACCCAATCCCTTGGTTTTTTAAATGGGACCCCTCATTTTCCTTAGGCACAGAGGAGGAGCTGCAGGGAAGACAAAAACTTATAAACTTATGAATCAGAAAGTCAGTCATCTTCAGTCAGCTGAGATCATGGAAGATAAAATTTTTATAAACTTGTATCCAGAAAATGATAGTGCCTAATATGGTACCATTTATTTAGAAAGCATTCAATAAATATTTATTTACAAATTTGTTGATTCAGGTCTTTGAAGGGACTGCAATCCATAAAGAGTTCCATACATTTTTTTTTTTTTAAATCTATGTAAGCATTATAGTACATACCTTGGGGAAACACTATGTAAGCCAGCATCATGTCATTACTTTTCCCAGGAGAGCTATAATTCATCTTTTTTTTTTTTTAATTCCACTTCTCAGTTGATATCTAGATACTTCTGCAGCCTTGTCCTTGTTGTCTACATGAAGTTTCATGAAGGCTAGTGATTTTAGAA
The DNA here is from genome assembly GCF_028372415.1 of Notamacropus eugenii. Classification (NCBI taxonomy): domain Eukaryota; kingdom Metazoa; phylum Chordata; class Mammalia; order Diprotodontia; family Macropodidae; genus Notamacropus; species Notamacropus eugenii. The sequence goes on along the minus strand of NC_092874.1, from coordinate 62,703,644 downwards.
TTGATTTGTCAGTTCTATTGCCATTCTTTGTATGAGGAGATCAGTGAGGGAGGTTTAACTTTGTTGATGTGTGTGCAAGTGTGCGTGTGTGTGTGTTTGTGTGTGTGTGTGTGTAAGATACTCACTTTTAAAACAGCATAACAGCATTTTTTTTTTTAATTTGGGATGGTGTGGTTTTCAAAGCCTCGTTTGTTCATGAACAAACAGAACTGTGGACCTCATCAGTCTTTGATTTGTTCAAATTCATGTTTTTATCAGTCCCTGAGGAAGCGTAGGTTTGGTTTTACAGTTTATTGAAGAAAATCTCTTGTTTTACAAAACTTTCAGTTCCTATTTAGATGTTCCTAATCAGTGTTATCAGCTATATCAACTTCAGTGCCTAACTTAAATACAATTTCTGAGTCCGCGTATATATCATTCTCAGCCATTGTCATGTATGGCTGTGATGCTTCAACCCTAGGGACCTGCATTCCTTCCCAGCCCCAACTCCCACAGGGTGTGGGGAAAGTGGAGGAAAAGGTTATCTGTCTGGGGTTGAGATGATTCCCTTTGTCCTCTGATGCCACTCCCATAGCCCATGGCATTGTTCTGTCCTCAGCTCTCCCCCTTGCACTGGCCTTCTGTACTATCACCCCCAAAGCCCCCTTAACACAGGTGGAAGAATTTACTAGGGAACTGGAAAGTTTTATGGGTCATATCAGGCCCATAGCAGAAAGAGAAGTAAAATGTTAAGGTCTAGTTTAATCAAATAAGCGTTTATCAAGTACCTGTTATACACCTAACTCACTGTGTTTATGTGGTTGCTAAGTACTTTATATGCGTTATGTCATCTAATCCTCATAAAAACAATCCAAGGTAGGTGCTGTTATCATGCTTCTTTTACTAATGAGGAAATTAGGGCTCAGAGAGATAAAGTCATAGCTGGGGAGTCTGTGAGGCAAGCTTTAAATCTGGTCTTCAGCACTGATGACCTCCATAGAGACCCTGTGCCTTGGAGGAATTTGCCATCTACTTAGAACTGGCATAAAGGAACCAAAGGGAAGCAAAAGCTTAATTATGTGATGTTGACTGTCAATGTAATGTTGAATAGAGAGGTAATAGAGTCCTTGGAGAAGGTGAGGGTTAGACAAAGACTTGGCAGACGGGTAAGATTTGAAGAGGTGAAGAAAGGAAAGGGTATTCTCAGCCGGGGAGGAGCTTAAATAAAGGCCCAAAGGTAGGAAGGAGTTTCCTACCTGGAGGACTATGAGGAGACCAGGTCAGCTAAGGCAGGTGATATGTGTTTGAGAAAATTGGAAAGAGAGGAAGATATGTTGTGAAGAGTTTTGAAAGTCAGGTGAAGGAGTTTGGACTTGATATGGCAAGCAAACAGAGGCTATTTCTAGCTTCTTGGGCAAGATAATAACATTAAAAAAAAAAAAAAACGTTTTAGAAAGACTTTTTGATAGTAGCTTGATAAGTCAAAAAAGTGCCTGGAGGTAAAAAGACTGTCTAAAAGGCGTCCACCCTATTGTGAGCGCAAAAGTAGTATGAGGAAAATCTAGGAGGGAGAGAGCACTGGCTGTTGGGGAGATCGGGACATGGTATCTACGTTGATCCTTGAAAAGCTAAGATGAAGAGAGAGTGTGTTTGTGAGATGGCAGGATGCTTGGGAAAATGCACAGAGAGGGGAGAAGGAGGCATGGCCAGGTGATTTAGAACAGATTTCCTCAAAGGGAATAATAAAACATATCTAGGTGGGAGCCATATTCTAGAGAGTATTAAGTGCCAAGATGGGGAGTTTGTATTTATCCTAGAGACAGCAGGATGCCACTAGAGATTTTTGAACAGGGATAATCAGACCTATATTAGTTTTGTGAAGGATGGTTTAAAGAAGGGGGAGACTAGAAGGAAAGGAAACTAATTAGGAAGCTGTACCATTTCTACTCTGTGATACCCTGTGCAAGTAATTTTTCTTCCCTGGTTTCCATTGCTTGATCTCTAAATGAGAGGGCTGGACTAATTGACCTCTGGGGTATTTTCTAGTTCTAATCTAAATCTATGTTCCTATGAGGCAGTTAGGGCAGTCCAGTTGAGAAGTGAGAAGAGCCTGAAATAGGGTTGTGACTATGCAACTATAGAGAAGAGGGTGAAGTGAGAGATGTCATGAAGGTTGAATTGACTTGGTAACTGACTGGATATGGGAGTGGGGAGAGGGAGGAAAATATAGTCAAAAGTGACTTTCGAATTGCCTTTTGAAGTGACTGCAAAAGATGGTGGTACCCTCAAAATCAGTAGGGAAGGTTGGGTGTGAGTAGAGCTAAGAACTTTGCATTCGTTGGCTCAGGAATCCAAGTAGAGAAGGCAGGTGATGGGATGGTCCAAGCTGAAGAATTGGGAGGGCATGAAAGTGCTAGGGCAAGAGTGGAAAACAGTATGCTGTGGAAAAGATGAACTCTGAGTAGCAAAGAGGTGAGGGCAGAACAGGAAGGATGCCCTGGGAGGAAGGGGGCACTAGAGATGCTAAAGATTGCAGCCAAGATGAATGGGTTTTGATTGGCTGTTATCCTTTGTTCTCAAAGGGGACCAAAATGACATCACTATGCTAGAGTCAAGTTTCTATGTGTCTGCCTGAGGCTGATCAAGTCAAGATGAACTTGGAATTCTCTTCCAAAGGTCAGGCACAAATAGTCTGTGTGAACGTCTAGGGTGGATGCTCTAAACTTGCACATCCTGTGTTTCCTTTGCCTTAAATGGCTGCTCAGACACCCAGGGGGACTGCCAGACCCCTGTAGGTGTGAGGCAGAGGAAGGGACTGAAGGAGAGGAGGTGATGATAAGACAGGGGAACTTCAGGGGTTAAAATCATATCACTGACACAGTTATGAGTGATAGTGAGAGCTGAGCTGTGATCATCTTGTTGCTAGCTTTGGGATATGGGAATTGATAAGGTTGATAAAAGTATTTGAGGAGAAATCAGTATATATGTGAAATACGTATATGTATACATATAAAACATATATATCATATGACATTATACACACACACACACGCATGCACACACACATAATTCATTATGTATATGAGAATCATCAAGTATGAAGGCAGAGGTTGGAGTGGTGAAAACAAGTACCGAACAACTTTGACCTGGATTCTAGTAATCCTAGCAAGAAGAGATAATCACTACAGACCACTTGATAGAGGATGATGGAACAAACTTCAAAAAAGGTGATAGTGGCAGGCATGAGAGTCTAAAATTGGCAGTAGGGAGTGTGATAAAACTAGTAGTCATCAAGACCTCTCCTCACCATCCTTCCTCCAACATGGATTTCCCTTTAAGGCCACAAACTGGGGATTTGATTGGCTTGAGGTCGCAAGGCTCAAGTTTGACCTCCCTTGATAACACTTCCTGGTGCCCTTTTGCTGTGTTGATGGTGGCTTCCTGGTCTCCTAGGGCTATAAAAGATCCCACTATCTGGAGTAAGGGCCCTTCTCCCTTGGTGAAGTCCTGAAGAACATGAGAACCTCCACACCCTTCTCTGCTGAACAGACTCATGAAGTGGGAGGCTATAGTGTGGAGAAGCTAAATGGTATAGATCCTTGTGCCTATCCTTGATATGTCAGAGCCAAGGAAACATTTTGTCCCATTGTTGAACCTGAACTAACAGAATATTGACTTCAGGTCTACTCCTGACAGGGGACAAGTACTTCAGTTCTTCCTGGCCTGATCCATCCAAGTACACAGGGAAAAAGCAACAGCCGGCCAAGGTCTTCTGTCTGTCTCTCTGCTCTTACCTTCTGCTCAGCACTCCACTATCCCACCCCCCCTTAAAGGGAAAGCAGAAAAAAAAAAGGTGAAGAGAGACCACCATTTGCTGCCTGATTCTGGCTTGAAATTTCTGGTTCCAAGGGAGGAGACCTTTGCCCCACTCCACCATTTCTGCCTATGTGTCCAGCCCCCACATGTCTGTCTTCCATTCTTCAGTGCTTGGGTATCACTTGTCTGTCCCCAGCCCCTGTATATTCTTGAACAGTGTGCCAGCCCGCTCCCTCCACATGTGTGCAGCCCCCTTTCTGCTTGTCTCCTCCCTCACTTCTCCACATCCATGGGCAAATTCATATTATATAAAAATCGCTTTATGTAGAGGTCTGCAGAATGGTCCACTTACATAAAGTGAGAACTGTTTATAATTAGTTGACATTCATGGTAATGTCAGAAAGTAAATTGCTGAGTGAGGGTGGGAGGGTAGAAAAGATGGCGGCTAAGGTTGTGATTTGGCAGGAGGAGTGTGCAGGTATGTAGCTAGTGTCAGTTCAGAGGTTCTCATCTTCAAAAAGGAAAATCAATGACAATGAATAATTCTGACACATTTATGAAACACTTGAATGTTTGCAAAGCACTTTCCTCAAACCACCCTGCAAAGCAGGTTGTACACATATTCCCACTTTACGGAGGAGAGTGAGGTGTAAAGTAACTTGTTCCTGATCACATATTCAGTCAATTCTAGGCAGGAGTCTCTTTGCTTCTCTGTTGAGCCCTGTTATTTAGTACTGTATTCAAACTACACCAGATTGCCTGTCTGTGGGATTATCAATATGAGTCCTGAGGACAGGAGGGACTAAAGAAGTGGAATGGAAGCCAGACATTGAGATGATGTTTTAAGGTAGAAAAGAGCCCTGGAGAACTGTAGACAACACATGGGTATCTGTCTTTCAGAGATCCTAGAGTACACAGCCTGCGTTTGTTGTGTTTGTCCTTTGTTCTAGAGTACACAGCCTTTGGTGGAAAGGCTACCAGCTGTGACTGGGTACCAGCTGAGGGCAGCAGAGAGCTGGCTGTGCCAGTAACTTCTAAGTGGTCTCCAGAAAGCTGGGCTTGGGAATGGTAGGAAATTGTTAGCTTTCATGAAAATCCCTTAGCTTCAGGGATAGACTGATTAACAAAAATGGCAGCCCACCTTTGGTTCTTAAAAGGGGTTCTGACTTCTGACTGGAGGAAAGGAAGAACATGCATATTTATATATGTCTTCCTTGACCATAAATAAATTAAAAGTCCTGGTTGCTATGAAGTAACTGTCTTTTGCTAGCAACCATCTTTTGTAATTTAAGGTGATTCTTATTTGACCTGGACCTATATATTTACTGATGAGAAAATTGGTCAATAGTAAGCTCTTAAAATATTTCTTGTACCATACATACAACTAGGTATGTACGTTTTGGGGGAGAAGTTCCTGGGAGGGTCAGTTCCACAAATGAATGAAAGGTAGTATTCAAAAAAAATAGAAGGAAGGGTCAGAGATCACTCAGAGGCTTCACACTTGGGTGATGGGGAAAATGGAAGTGACTCTAAAAGAAATAGAAGTTTAGAGCAGGGTTGGGGATAGAGGAAAGATGAGTGGTTCCATTTTGGGATCCATTGGGATGGCTTTCAGAATATCCAGGTGGCCATCACAGTCACAGAAGCAAGCTGGTCTAGGCATTCCCAACATGTGATCATCCATCTATTGTTTGAAGACCTCCAGTGAGACTGAGCCACTATCTCCAGAGGTGGCCCACTGCACTTTGAGGCAGCCTTGGGAAGTTTTTTCTTTCATTAAAGCCTCCACCTATCTCCTTGCAATTTCCACTTACTGACTATTGCTGCTATTTTGTGTTTTGTTTTGTTTTTTGGGGAGGGGGCAGGGAGTGGGAGTTGGTTGGGATCTGTATTCTATTGGTGTAGAAACTCTTAGCAAGGATATTTTCTCTACTGATGCCTATCAGCAGACACCTCATCTGCAACTTGTAACCTTACAGAGTTACCTGGGGTGCTGAGAGGTTCAGTAGCTTGCACATTCATGTGTGTATCTGATCTTCTACTGTACTGAGAGCTGAAGAAAGATTTAGGAGAATGAGCACTGAGACAAGGTCATCTCAGCCATTGAAATTCAATTTTGTTCAACAAAGACTTATTTAGAGCTTATGAACAAGACCCTGAGCTAGACGCTGAGGATGCAAAGACAAAGATGACATTTCCTAACCTCAGGAAGTTCCCACTCTACTTCTCCATACAGTGTTAGAGACTGGGGATCCAAAGTAAAAAGCAACATATTTCCTACTCTCAAGGAACTCATGTTTTACTGGGGGGAATTGCGGGGGAGGATTGCTAACACGGTAGCGTGATGCTTTGTATATGGATTAAGTTCTAAATTTAGTGCATAAGATGAAAATCAGGTACAGTCAAAATTATCCTTGAAGTATCTGCTAAATCACTCATGAAATACTGTATAGTGTCTTTAAGCCATTTTAACTGAAAAGGAGCAGGGATTTCTTTCAAAGAAGGCAGTCTGACCAATATTAGCCACAGCCCAACAGAAGTCAAAGACAGCGGGAAAGGATCATACGTATAAAAAATGTTTGTAACTGCAGTGTCTGTTTTAACAAAGAACTGGAAACTGAGTGCCCATGAAATGAAGATTAGCTGAACAATTATGGTATATAAATGTAGTGGAATGTTGTGCTACCAAAAATCACACAAGGAATGTATTCAGCAAAACTTGGGAAGACTTTGTATGAACTGATGCAGAGGGAAGTGAGCAGAACTTAACAGTAATATAGAGGAAAACTGCTCTGAAAGAATGAAGAGTTCTGATCATTGCAGTCATCAGTCACTATTCCAGAAAATTTCCGATGGAGCATGCTTCCCACTTCTTGGCAAAGAGGTGATAGACTAACATGCAAAATGAGGCATTCATTGGTTGATGCAGAACTTGTTTTGCTCTAGTATACTCACTTATTACAAGGAGAGTTGAGAGGCAGTTGTGTTAGTGATGTCAAAAAAAGAAGAAAAGAGCATCCGCGAAACATTTAAAAATACAAAGAATAAAATGAGATTTGGAAGGGACAGCCAGGGCAGTGTTAGTGTTAGTACTGTCTTCTTAAATTGAATAAAAAATATGAAATGGAGCTGTGATTTCATTAATAGAAGGACCTCCTAAGTGAGGAAACTCTCTGCCAATGTCAGTCAGCATCTCCTCGACAGCTTATCAGGTTGCCTAGAGCTGAGAGGGTTAGTGATTTGCCCTGAGTTGCATAGCCAGTCTGTGTTAGATGAGAGGAATTTGGGTCTTCCTGACTTGAAAGTAGGCTCTCTATTTACTATACCATGCTTCAGCATTAAGTGATATATATATGTACATATATACATACACACATATGTGTATAACATACATACATATTTTTAGATTATACATAACAGTTTTGTGGTTTTGTGTACATTCTTCATTCTGTATTTGTACATAGACTTATATATATTAGTTTATATAAAAATTTTTAAGTAAAACGTGCTAATTTGTATCACAAAGCAGATGGATCTGAATTGGTTGATATGGAAATAATGGAATGTAAATTTTATTTTTCACTATACTCAGCTAAGCTTAGATAAATCAGATAGACAAACCAGGACTTCTCAAATAGAAGGAAATTAAAACAGGTAAAGACTTAGCTGACTGGAAAACTGATAATTAGGGGAAAATAGCATTGAAAGGGCTTTGCACATCAATGTGATTACATTACAGGGTGATCACACCACCCTCTGTTTCTTCCTAATTCACTATGAGGCAAGAAAGGGCACCAGCATGTCAAAGGAGACATAGCAGCCACCTTGGATCTCCCCAGGAGCCCATCCCTCTAGTGACCTGCACCAGACCAAATACAACGAATAGACTGGGGATAATGAAGTAGAGATTCTAGACTCCATCAACAGAAGTAGATGCTCACACTGCCACAGGCATGGGAAGCAACTGACAAGCAGTTGCAAGAGCAACAGATCCAAGCCTCCCTTCTCAGTTTTATTTCAGAGCACAAGCTTTAATCATTAGAATGGGGGCAAATTTGCCTCACTATTATAATTTTTTTTCCCTTTCCTCCTTTCCCCTCGCATTTCTTCAGTAAGACAGATGACGTAACTTCATTGTATACAGATAAGTAGCAACTCATTTGAGGAGAAGAAAGATGATGGGGGGGCAGTGAGTGTGGAGAAGACTTGAAGGGATCTTGAAGAAAAATGAGGATTCTAAAAAGTTGAAAAAATGAGGAGTGGGTATGTTCCAGACAGATGGCAAGGGGAGGAAGGAGTGGGGGTTGGGAAATAAAGAAGGTGGGCAGCTTGTACAAAAGCGTGGATTCAAGAAATGGAATTTTGAGGCCTAGGGACCAGTAAGACAGCTTGGCTAGGATTCAGAGTACATCATTAGGAGCAGTAAAAAATCAGTGTGGAAAGGAAAAGGAGGTACCATATTTAAAGGCATTAAATTCTAGGCGGAGGAATTTGATTTATCCCAACAGCAATAAGTCACTGAAGATATAGCTTTCTAACCATTTAGATCATTGAGTAGATCCATAACTCGTTGATCAACCAGACCCTCAGAGTGGTCAATAGGGGTTCAATGTCAGCTTGGAAAAAGGTCTCTCCAGTAGACTCCTGAGGGTTTGTGATTGGTCCTGTGCTGCTGATGCTTGTTAACAGGGACTTGGGTAAATGCATAGATGTCATGTTTCTCAGGTCTGCCAGTTGGCACAAAGCTAGGAAGGATGATGCAGCGAGATTCCAAAATGATCCTGACAAACGGAAGCTGTGGGGAGGTGGGGGGTGAGCACCAAATTCGTTAAGATGAAATGTAATAGGGTTGGTAGATAGTATTTTCCTTGAGTTCAAAAGGTCAACCTTCACCAGTACAGTGTGTAGAAGACATGACTAGACAGCAGCAATTCATCTTATCTGAGGGTTTTTAGTGGCCTTGCAAGCTCAATATGAGTCAACAGTGTGATGTAGTAGCCAAAAACTAATGCACTGTTGGGCTCCATTAAGAGAGGCATAATATCCAGGACATGAGGTTAAAAGACCTGCTGCACTATACTGAAATGGCTCTCTCCATGGTTACTAATGATCTCTTAACTGCTAAATGCAGTGGCATGGTGGTATAATGGGGCTGATCAGATCATATCTGGAGTATCGTACTCAGTCCTGGGTGCCACGTTTCAGGAGGGATAGTGACCCACAGGAGAGCATCTAGAGGATGGTGAATCGCAGTGAAATCATGCCATAGAAGGATCAGTTAATTATGGGAAGTGAGAATATTTAGCCTGGAGAAGAAAAGGTTTAGGAAAGAGTATGAAAACTGCCCTTAAGCATTAGACATATTCTTCTTGGCCCCAAAGGAAAAAAATAGAAGCTATATATGTAATTTGCAAAGAGGAAAATTAAGTCTTGATGTAAGGAAATGAATGGAGCTAAAGTTCAGTGGGATGACTTGCCAGATAGTAGGTTCTCCATCTCTGGTTCTTTTCAAACAAATACTAAATGAACCACTTGGTGTGTATGTTGTAAAGGGTGTATAGATGTGTGTGTATGTAGAGAGAGATGTATACAGACATAGGTTCTATCCTTCAAACTTGGCAGCTCTGTGATTCAGTTGGCAATACAGGACTAGAGTTCTGAAGAGAGATTGGGGTGATATAGATATATACACATGTATGGCATACACATACATGCACATGAATAGTTTGCATACTAGTCATAGCTGAACTCAGGGGACTTAATGAGATCACCAGTGAAGAAGACAGGAAGAGCCAGGACAGATCTTGAGATAATTCCTGTTCTTAGTGGATTAGAGATAGTTATTGACCCAGCAAACCAGACTAAGAAAGACTGGACAGACAATAGGAGAACCAGGAAAAATTACTGAATTTTAATTTTTGCTCTGACTGGTAGCATGATTACAATCCTACAAAAGAAGCACAAAAAAGTAACTAAGTAAAATTATCCAAAGATAATGAGTAATGAAATTGTCAATGGATAAAAAAAGGTACAAGAGACTAATGACTTAAGGGGATCTAAAAAAATAGAGAGAGGAGCAAAGGTGAAAAAACTCAATTGATGCCAGATAGATGAAGTCTCTGACCTGCAGGAGAATTGGTGTCTTTGGAGGGAATGATTTGCAGAGTCAGAGGCCACAAAAATATGAAGAACAGTGGGAAACAAACAGAAAGGGATAATACTCCATAAATAATAATTAATAGTAATAGCTACCACACATGGGTTAGTAAATAGAGAGCTGGCTCTGGAATAAGGAAACACTGAGCTCTGATACTTATGGGCTGAGAGATTTGGCAAGTTACTGAACCTCTCAGTGCTTGAAGGCAACTCTTTAAAATTATAAATCACAAAGAAGGTGCATTTTGCATCTACATCAGAAAGGAGTTTTCTTGTTGTTTTTTTTTATTTGGAAATTTTTGGTCTTCCTTTAAATTTCACTGAGGAATGTTCTTGAGATGATCTGGCTTATTTATTTGACTCTCGTGTCAAACTTCCTGTATGCCGGTTTTCCTTTCTGATGCTTTTATCCTTTTATGAGATAACTCTGCTTATACTCTTTAGTCAGCTTCCATAATAATTTTGCAAATAAGCTTGAAATCAAAACTAGTGTTGTCCTTGGTTTCTTAGTCCTTTGATTTATTGTTTTTCTTGGTGCCCATTCAGATGTTTGCTGGCTGAAGCAGTTTCTGGGTCTTATTGACTTGTTTTGGTTATTATTTTTTGTCGCCATGAAGAATGGTGATCAGTAAATCTTCACTTTTATCCATTTTCTGCTTTTCAGAGTCGGCTGCTTCCTTAGATTCATCAGTCATGAACACTTATACTTGCACACAATGTCTTCTCACCTTTGTATTTTCTTCTAATTTGAAGTGCATTTTGATCTTTGTTCTAATTAGTCAGTGGTGTTATTGGAGTCAGATTCTGAAAATGACTTTCATTTCCCATGTTCCAATTTCTTTTTTTCTTTATTAATGTTTTTATTTTGTGTTTACTATATTTAGGGGTTTCCAAGAGTAATCTCCATGCCTTTCTGTGGCTTCTTACATTTCTTAATGCTGAGCCATATGTTTCAGCACAGTTTTAAACATTCTTTCTTGTGTCCACTGCAGTCAGTGAACATCAAAGTTGACTTGATTTGAAGGACTTTGTCATGGTCAAAATGTTTATCTACTTCTTTATCCCCTATGACAGATATTGTACGTAAACTGTAGTTACCTTCATAATCATCTTTTTGTTGATGCTAGCCTCGTTTGTGTAAGGTTACATGACCACGTTCTCATTAAATGATATTTCTTGTTGCCTTTGTGCACAAGATAAAGCCACTCCCATCACCTATCAGTTATATTGTGAGATCATTGTACAACAAGTGAGTTGGAAATTAATGAGGGGAAATTAACCATACTTCTCTGCCCCTATTCTCTCCATTCTCCCAGCATCCATGCAAAAGTAGAGGGGGGCTGCAAAACACTCAGGAACATTTTGAGTTTGTTTCATGGGTTGCTCTCAGCAAATAACTTATCACCAACTGGCTAACCCAGTGGACTGGACAAGCCATGACAACTTAAAAAAAACCCAAAAAACTGATTACCATGATGCAGAAAGTAATACAAGAAAAGTGTTCAGACCTTCTGAATATAGACTGCAAACTCTCGATCAAGAGAATCCACAGGCCACCACTGGAAAAATAACTGTTGACATATGGTAGTTAGATTTATCGATTTCAGTGATGAACAACAATTTTGCAAGTGGCCCAGAGGAAGACCTGAAAATATGAAAGAGGATATCAGATAAGATGGGATTATTCCTTATTTACAAGAAATCACAGGAAAGAATGGAATGGCATATTATGAAAGGCAAAGGAGCTCAACTTAACTGATAACTTCTCCCTCTCTCCCTCATCCCAGGTTTAAAATAAAATCAATAATGTTAGTGGTGCTGGCAAATATCTGTCAGTCTCCTTCCCTATGTCTCTAATCACCATTACTGTAACTTTCCACCCTACTGGGCATCTCTCTACTATAGGGACTTTCACTCCTTTTGTATTTATATCTCTGGACTTAGCCATAGAGAGTATTAATAAATGCCTTTTTTCTTTCATTCTTTCTTTCTTTTCTCCCTCCCTTCCTTCCTCCCTTACCCTCTGTCTGTCTGTCTTTCTTTCTCTTTTCATGGTAGAACCTACCAGAGCTTATGCTTCATTGTCATAACCTTCAGGTACCCATTGTCACTTCCTTATAGAGGAAGACTGTCAGTCTACAGTAAACACTTGGCAAGTATGACATTTTAAAAACAACATAATGTTGTGTATATTGTGAGAAAGAAAAACTATTAAACCTTTAGTTACTAATATCATTTGTGAGTGGGTTTTAAACTATATTTTTCAGTAGTAAAGTTTTCTTTTAACATGGGAGGGAAGGTAATAAGCATTTATTAAGTGCTTACTGTGTGCCAGGTACTGTCACAAACACTTTATCAATATTATCTAAATTCATATTATAATAAATATTATAACAGCTTCAAATTCCCCTGTTCTCTGAGATGTAAGTCTCAATTATTAGCTCACAGTTTGGGGGTTAGTTGTGATAAGAACTCTCTAATAAATTTCAACTCTAGTTATGGAAACACTTTAGCTTGACTCATGGTAATAGAAGTTGGAAAAACTTCTATTCAAGCATTCACATCAGAAGAAATTGAAAAAGAAACAGAGAAAATAATTGTTCCATTAAATTACATTGGGAAAATGTTCTCATTTCTCAAATTTTTTGTGGTGTTGAAAATACATCCTCCTCAAAGTATTTTGCTATTCCTTTTATACTTGTATAAATTTTATTATTTTTTTTCACTCATGAATTTTCTTATCCTTTTTGATTAAGTGTTTTTAATCAAGTCAGTCATTTTCATTTAACTTCTGTTTCATTACATCGTATTTGGTATCTATGCAGACATTTTCACTCAAAACTTAGAGCTCTGCCAATAATTTGTAGTCATCATAACAGTTTCTTCTCTGCTGGAGGTTTATTGTGATCCAGAGCCATGAAAAATGTCCAAAGAATGAAGCCCAGGGGTCAAGCTGACAGCAATTTCTCCATTGAGTTACTGCCCACAACTGCCTAACATTGAGCTGAATGCATCACAGCAAATGCAAAATGAATGTCACCGTCAGCAGCAAACATTAGCAGAGCTCCCATGCTGCATGAGTCTTTTGCTGTAGCTCCTATGGTAAATATATAGTCCTTTTCCTGAAGGGTCTTAGTCTGATGTCAGAGACATCGATTTGAGTCCATTTAGTAGAAGTTTGCTAATCCCCTTCTATATAGCACATAAAACACTATCCATATAAAAATAAAATAAAAGTAGTCTTTGTCCTCAGGAAGCTTACTGTCTCCTGGGAGGATACAACCTGTACCTATGTTAGTAAATAAATAATTTGAAAAAGAAGAGAACCCTAAGGACATTAAAAAAAGCTTCAAATCAGTTGTTCTTAAACTGAGCATTGATGCTAAAGATGCTGAGTTGAAGGTGAAGAAGGAATGCATTTCAGGCATAGGAATCAGCTTGTGTAAAGGAAGGGACCTAGGAGACAGAAGGCTGAAATATCTGGATGAGTAGACAAATCAGTGAAGGCAGAAAATAAGAAAAAGAACCAAGGAGGAAAGGTAGTTGTATCAAGTGGCTCTGATAAATGTCTGATAACCAGGAACGGATACCAATATATAGGATACGGACTCCAAAAGCTAAATGGTCAAAGGTTATGAACAGTCTTCAAAAGAAGAGTTACAGACTGAATGACCATATTAAAACATGCTCCTAACCACTAGTCATGGAGAAATATGATTAAAACAATTCCAAGGCTTCCCCTCGCACCCTGTAGATTGGAAAGAGGCCATAGTGACATGGCTGTAAGATGACTGGATAGTCAGTACATTGTTGGTGGACGGGGGGATTGATCCACTTGTTCTGAATTTCTGTTTTGATTTACACAAAAAGTAGGACTGAGCTGTCATATGTATTTTATTTGACTCATTGATCTCATAGCTGGGCATAAAATATAAGAAATAGAAATAGTTCCAACATATATGAAAATATTTATAAGCTACACTTTTGTGGTAGCAAAGAAGTAGAAACAAATGGGTCCACAAAAAAACTGATATATTAATATAATTGAATACTATTGTACATCAGGAAATGGCAGGAAGAATTCAGAGACACATGGGGAAATGGCTATGAATTAATGCAGAAAGAAATGAGCAAAACCAGAAAATAGCAGTTATAAAGTGACAACAACATAAATGAGAAAACACAACCAAAAAAAGGAAACCAGTCTCTGAGCAACTGAAAAACTAGTTGTAATTCCAGAGGACAGATGATAAGTCACACCTCCCTCTTCTCAGTCATTCAACAAGCATATATTAATGGCCTACTGTGTGCCATACAAACAAATGAAATAATCCCACTCCTCAAGGAGTTTACATTCTCTTGGGAAAATAAGTAAGATCAGCTCTCCTTATGCCCTTCAAATGCATAGTAATCTAACATTAACCAATCAGTAAATATTTGTTAAGTGTCTAGTTTGTGCCAGGCTCTGTATTAACATATTTAATACCAAATACAGAACAACACTGCCGCTTCCTAAATATTGGCGTTTTTATGGCACATAATAAAGTACAAAACGTTTTAGTAATCTTTTATATGCTTTGACTTTTAAAAAGTCAATTAAAAGAAAATTCCTCAGTTAAAATTCTTCTATTCAATCATGTCTGTCTTTTTAGAATTGTACAGTTGTATTATATTATTGGCTTTGCATTCTAAACAGAGGAGTTAGAAAGAAGTGACCCGAATCGTACTTGTACTTTGGGCATAGAACATGGCTACTGTGCAGAGAAGGGATCAATTAGAGTAGAGAGACCAGTTAAGAGGCTATTGTGGTAATACAAGTGGGAGGTGATTAAGGCCAACACTTTATAAATAGAGTAAAAGGTATGGATACTAACAGTATGTCATGGAGGTAAAATCAATAAGACTTGGCTACCAGTGGATGTAGTCAATAAAGGAAGATAAAGATTTGAAAGATGATCCAAAGGTTGGGTTTTTAGTTTGAAGGATGGTTGTTCCCTCAACATAAATAGAAAAGGTTGAAAGTGGAACAAGAGGAGGAGGGGATTCACCATGAATTCTGTATCGAACATGCTGTGTGGGTTGTGCCTCTGGGGCATCCAGGTGCAGCTGTGGAGTAGATAGTTGGGAATGCAAGACTGGAGCTCAGGAGAGAGAGGAGGTCTGTGCATTCTTATTTTGACACTTTAGGGATTGTCTGCTCCAAACTAGACCTGAGCAAGAAACCACCTCCAGGACATCCTGTCCAGCTTGTTAGTGTCTTTCCTAAAACTGGTCTCTCCACCTGAAGCCTCTCCTTCATACAGTTGTCAAAATGATCTCTGACACGCCCTTCTCACTTCTGCCTCAGACAGTTCCTCACTTCAGGAATCAGCTCAAGCATCATCTTTTGTAAGAAATCTTTCTTGATCTCTGTACCTAGCTGCCTCGTATTGAACTATTTTTGTGTTTATTCTTCATATATGGTATATGTACTTATCATATAGGCTTCCTTGAATTGTAGGGCTTTTTTTCTTATTTTGTTGTCTCCCCAGAATCTAACACACCAGACATAATAAATGCTTGTTGGTTGGTCAGAATTATACCACCTTTAAGACTGAGAATTTTGAAATTCTACTTTTTGGTTGTAGCTTGTCATCCTCCACATTTCTAACTATTTTTATACTAAAACTGCTCTTTGATCTTATTGTGATCTCCAGTTATATGATGCATCCCTATATTATCAACAAAACACAAGATAAGATAAAAAGAGAAATTCCATTTAAAATAACTGCCAGGAGAAACCCAGGGATTATATGGGTACGATTACAAAACACTGTTCACTCAAATAAAGACATTTCTAAACAAATGAAGAAATATTAATTGTTCATGGGTAGGCTGAGCCAATGTAATAAAAATGACAGTGCAATTTAATTTAATTTACTTATTCAGTGCCATGACAATCTACCAATGAATTACTTTGTAGACCTAAAAAAAAATAACAAAATTCATCTGCAAGAAAAAATGTCAAGAATATCAAGGGAATAAATGGGGGGTAAAAGCCAAAGGAAGACAGTCCAGTAGTACCAAATTTTAAATTACATAATTATACATTATATATAATAAAGCAGTAATATATAATATATATTACTCCTTTATTATGTATTACTGCATTATTTTATATATATTATATATGCATATATGTAAAATAAAGCAGTAATCATCATATTAATCCGTTACTGGTTAAGAAATAGAGTGGTGAGTCAGTGGAATATATTAGGTATTCAGTACATGGCAGTAAATTACCATAATAACCTAATGTTTGATAAACCCAAAGATCCAAGCTTTGAGGTCAAGAATTCAGCATTTAACGAAACTTCTTGGGAAAGCTGGTAGGCAGAGTAGCAGAAAGTAGATTAACATCTCACACTGCACAGCAAAATAAGGTCAAAATGAGTAACTGATATAAACATAAAGGGTGATATCATAAGTAGTTAGGGAGGCACGGGAAGATTTACACACAGAGCTATAGGTAAGGGAAGAGTTTATGACCAAATTAGAGATAGTAAAATGGATCATTTTGATTACATGAAGTTAAAAAGGTTTTGCATGCGTGGGCACACACACCCCCGCACTCACACTCACGATATGAATGTAGCCCAAATTAGAAGGAAAGCAGAAAACTAATAGTGGGTAGGGGGAATTTAAGGCAAGTTTCTCTGATAAAGAATAAGGAATTGAGCCAAATTTATTTAAAAGCCATTCCCCAATTGATAAATGGTCAGAGGATATGAGGGGGCAGCTAGATGGCCAGTAGATAGAGTGCCACGTCTTGAGTCAGGAAGATTCATCATCCTGGGTTCAAATCTAGCCTTAGGTACTTACTAGCAGTGTGACCCTGGGTAAGTCACTTAACCCTGTTTGCCTTAGTTTTGTCATCTGTAAAATGATCTGGAGAAAGAAATGACAAACCACTCCAGTATCTTTGCCAAGAAAACCCAAATGGGGTTGTGAAGAGTCAGACACAACTGAAAAATGACTGACCAGCAACAGTAAAGGATGTGAATGGTCATTTTTCAGAAGAAGAAATGAAAGCTTTCTATAGTCACATGAAAATGCTATAAATCACTATTGATTAGAGAAATTCAGATTGCAACAAGTCTAAGATACTACCTCACACCTACCAGACTGGCTAACATGAAAGAAAAGGAAAATGACAAATGATGGAGGGGATATGGAAAAATAGGGCCATGATGGACTGTTTGGTAGAGTTGTGAACTCATCCAGCCATTCTGGAGAATAGTTTGAAAGCACTTTAAAATTGTGCTTTTCCCTTGACCCAGCAATACCACCCTTTAGTCTGTATCTCAAAGAGACTAAAAGGGGAGGAGAGAAGGGAATGACCTATATAGACAAAAATATTCATAGCAGTTCTTTTTGTGGTGTCATAGAATTAGAATTAGAATTTGAGGGGATGCCCGTTAATTGAGGAATGACTAAACAAGTTATGGTATAGGAGTGTGATGGAGTACTATTGTGCTATAAGAAATAAGAAGCGGGATGGCTTCAGAAAAACCTCGGTTTATATGAATTGATGCAAAGCGAAATGAGCAGAATCAGGAAATCATTGCCCACAGTAACAGTAGTGTGATAAGGATGATCAGCTGTGAAGGATGTTGCTGTTCTGATCAACACAGTGATCCATCACAGTTCCCAAGAATCCAAGCTGCAAACTTGCATCCACCTCCAGAGAGAGAACTGAAGAGCTGGGTGTGAATCGAGGCAGGCTTCTCTAAACTTTCCTCATTCTTCTTGCTTTTGCTGTTGCTCTTTTTGCAACATGGATAATGTGGAAATCTGTTTTGCATGACTTCCCATGTGTAATTGATGTACTGTTTGCCTTCTCAGTGGGTGGGCAAGGGGCAGGAGGGAAGGAGAGAATTTGGAATGCAAATTTTTTTAAATGAATGTTTTAAATAGTTTGAAAAATAAAGATATCTACCCCCCAAAAAAAATTTTTTTTAAGTATTGCTCCCTCTTCTGTTTAAGGAAGAATAGTTTTTTTATTTGTTTACTTTCTCTCTCATTTAATGTCAAAATGCATTCCAATTTTTTACTTTAACCGTTCAAGTGAGAGGGGTGAATTTTAAAATATTTCTTTTCTCTAAGTCAATTACATATTTTAATTAAGTAGTTTGCATAATTGGATTATTTTTAAACAAATAGAGCAATATACAAATTGGACCCATTTTTGAATTGTTTAGGAATTATGACTTTTGCTTCATTTTTACTTAATTTGCATTTCAGTATTGATATGATACAATGATTGAAAAAGTTCGGACTCCTTAGTCTGGCAAAAGCCCTGCACAATGTAGATCCAATCTACCTTTTCAATCTTCCCTCACTATACCACCCTTATATATATTCTGTGCTCCAGCCAAGGTATACTCCTTCTGTCCTTTGTGTTTGTGTATATGTCTTTTGTTTTCCTTGTCTCTCACTGTATTCCTCACTTGATAACATCTCTGTTCCTTCTCATTTTGAAGTGCTTTCTCCTTTCCCTGTTGAAATCCTCTCTTTTATAGCCTGACTCAGATGTTTCCTTCCTTCATGAAGTCCTTCCTAGCTGATCCATGATACTTGAAGTTATTTCCCTATGATGAGTTCTTATAGCACCATGTTCACATCTCTTATAAGGTTACCATATTCTATTTTTGCATACATATTTTATATCCCTTAGAAGATGGCAAAATTTTATTGAAATTGTTGTTAGGGCAGCAAGGTTGGCACAGTGGATAAAGTGTTGGGCCTGGAGTCAGGAAAATTCATTTTTCTCAGTTCACATCTGGCCTCAGACACTAGCTGTATGCCTCTGGGCAAGTCACTTAACTCTGTTTGCCTCAGTTTCCTCATCTGTAAAATAAGCTGGAGAAGTAAATGGCAAAGCACCCCTGTATCTTTGCCCAGAAGACCCCTAATAGCTCATGGAGGAGTTGGACTGACTATAAACAACTGATCAACAATGAGCAGTACATGGCAAAGTCCTTTATGGCAGGGATAATGCTGTATTTGTCATTGTCGCTCTCTTCCCATCGTGTATTCAATCAATGATTGTCAGATCCATTTTGAAGTATTTGACAACTATATCTAAGCTGACCATGTGTCATTAATTGAAAAAGCTAGGATATTTACGTGTAAGAATTTACTTTAAATAAATTAAATTAAAGGTCAAAATGTGTTACAAAATCAATAACTAAGATGCTACTATTTCTGCATCAAGGATGAAAGTTGATGGTGATGTTTTGTTAGTATCATTTTAATGAAATTTGCAAATAATTCAGTTCAACAAGTCCTTCTTTTCCAGTAGTAGTAGTCATCACTCACAGTAATGAAAAAAATCACACATAGGAAGAAACTGAGAGGAGAAACACCTTTCTTCTTTGTCAGAGAGAAGAAAACTTACTCAACAATAATATTCATGCAATTTCAGTATCTTATCAAGTTCCCAAGAAAGAAAACCTTGAAGAAAATATTCTTTTCTTTTGTTGCCCATGAAATATGAAAGCAATGAGAAATACTTCTTGCCAAGTTAATTTTTTTAAATGTACAATGAAATTAGGTGGAAAATATTGCTAAAACAAACTGTTTTGTTAATTTCTTCAAAACTTCTTTTTAAGGATGCCAGACAGTTTTATGAGGAATATAAAGAAACAAAACTGAAGGAAAAAGAAGATGCCTTGGCTAGAGCTGAGCTTGAAACATTTCAAAGTGAGTTTTAACCATTTTCTTATTGTGTGAATCATGTAAGATTCCTCAAAAAAATCCTCTTAAACAGTAAAAGGGTAATTTTGTTGGCTTTTTATTATTGCATAAATGCAAAGAAACAAAATATTAATATTTCCTTACTGACCCTCATTAAGGTCTCTTTTCTTTTTTTTTTATTAAATTTTATTGCATTTTCTGTTTTGAATTCTCTCCTTATCTCTTACTCTCCCCCATTCACTGAGAAAGCAAGAAAAACAAAAACCTATTACATATATGTACAGTTACACAAAACAAATTCTTACATTAGCCATTTCCCAAAAAAGAGAAGAAAATACATTTCAATCTGCACTCTAATTCCATCAACTTTCTGTCTGGATGTGGATAGCTTGTTTCACTGAAGTTCGCTGAAGTTATGGCTTGTCTTTGTGTTGATTAGATCTACAGTATTGTTATTGTACAAATTGTTCTCCTGGTTTTGCTCACCTCACTCTGCGTCAGTTCATACAAGTTTCCTAGGTGTATTTTTAAAATTATTTCTTTCACGGTTTCTCATAGCACAATTGTATTCCATCATGTTCATATATCATAACTTGTTCAGCTGCTCACCAATTGATGGGCATCCTTTCAGTTTCTAATTCATTGCTACCATAACAGGAGCTAGTATAAATATTTTTGTGCATATGGGTCCTTTTCCTCTTCCTTTGATCTTTTTGGGTTATAGATCAAAAAGGAAAGGAGTATTACTGGATCATTGAGTATACACAATTTAATAACTTTTGGGGCATAGTTCCAAATTGCTCTCTAGAATAGTTGGACTAGTTCACAGATCTATCAACAGGTCATTAGTGAGTACCTGTTTTCCCACAGCCCCTCTAGCATTTGTCATTTTCCATTATTTTTTTTATCTTAGCAGATTTGGAGGATGTGAGGTGGTATCTCAGAATTGTTTTCATTTACATTTCTCAAATATTAGTGATTTAGCTAATTTTTATATAGGCATTAATAGCTTGGATTTCTTTATTTGTCACTTTTCCTCAAGTTTGTAAAAACTGAAAACGTCATTAGGGTTGTGGTTACATAATCTCTTGAATCCCGGTGGCTAGTCCAAAGCTCATGTGTCTTCAAATGCTCTTGATCAGTCTCATAACAGTTCACAAAATCTCAGAAACTGGAGAGGCCACGGAGGCCAACTTGTGCCTCTATGCTATCCCAAGCTTCTTCATCAGAATTTTGATTGAAGAACTCACATGAGGGAAATCCATTACCTCCCAAGGCAGCTCATTTTTTTATTGTTAGCATATTTTTCCTCTAAATTTTCCCCTTTGCAACTTCCATTCATTATTCCCACTCATGCTCTCTGGGGCTCAGCAGAACAAACCTACCCTCTTTTCCAAAAGGCAGTTCTGCTGAAGCACGCAAGGAAAAACTACATCTGCCCCATGATGTCTTTCTATCTACAGACCAAACATCCTCATTTCTTTGAAGTGAGCCTCATGGAGCACACACCTGAGGCCTTTTACCATCCTTGTTGCATTCCTCTAGAGGCTCTTGCATAGCTGTGATCTGACTAGAACAGTACACCTGGAGTATCCCATCCCACAATCTACTCCTAAGACACTGTTCCTTTTTCAACACAACCTAAACTCACGTTAGCATTTTTGGCTGTGACTTCATACTGTTGACTCACTGATATTACAGGCCACTGAACCACCCAGATGTTTTTCAGAGATCCTTTTAGACCTGTCTTCCCTACCCCATATCTACAAGGCTAATTTGTTTGAACCCAAGTATAAAACTAATTTCTTTTACATTCATTTGCAAGTTGGCCCAACATTCTAATCTTCTCTGTCACCATGCCGTTGCTCACACCTATGCCTGAAATATGTGCCCTACCATCACCTTACCCATCTTTTAAAGCCTAAATAAACACTAAGGTTCTCTGATCTCCCTTGAAAATAACAACATTTCCCCTCGTTCTTTACATAGCACCTTGTTTTACAACTCTCTGATGCAATTATCATGTATTAATTGCCACAGTTACCTGTGTCTGTTATCTCACTAGGAGACTGGACGTTCAATGAGGGCAGGAATTTTTTTACCTAAATTTTGTATCTCCCCAGATTCCTAGCACAGTGGCCATTATATGCAACAGGAACTTAAAAAGCAGTTTTCTAATTTAATTTCTGAGTTCTCATCTTCATGTGTCTAGTTGCATCTTATGTTGAAATGCTGTATTCATCATAGAGGCTCTATTAATCAGCCAGCTGCTAGTGGCCCCTTTCTCTCAATAATCTCATAATCACAGCACCTTATGACAGAAGCACCAGGAACACTAATGATATGATTTCATTGTTGTGGGGAATTCCTGGGTGAAGAAACTTCCCCTTCTCTGAAACCTAGAGTCTTAGACAATTAATTGCCTAGAAAAGAAGTTTCAGATACATAGCCAATGCTGCCTCCAACATTCCCAAAATCTAATTGGGAAATATTTAACAGATTAATAAACATACAGTAGAAGAAAGGTAATGTTCACATGTGGTTTTCTGTGCAGCCTGAAGGGACGCTCATGTACAGTTTAGTGGCCTTTGTTTCTATTTGAGTTCAATATCACTGGCCTAGAGCACTGAGAGTTTAAGTGACTTGCCCAAGATCATACAGCCTGCATCTATCAGTGATGGGGCTTGAATCCACGTCTTCTTCGTCTAAAGATGGTTCTGTGTCTATTCTGACGTACTGCCTGTGTATACAAAAAATGTGTGTCCACACATACCTGTAATTAATGCAAAATAGTTAAATATAAGGTATTTAGGGGTGGAGAGCACTAGCAATGGTGTGAAAGGGAGTGAGGATCAGGAATGACTTCTTGTAGAAGGTTTTGCTCGAACTGAGACTTGAAGGAAGGGATTCTCTCAGGAGATAAGAAGAGAGTGCATTCTAGGTCCAGGGAGCCAACACTATAAGTACACAAAGCTGGGAAATGGCGTGCTGTGTCTAAGGGAGAGAGAGAAGGTTAATTTGGCTGAGCCACTGAGTATGGTAAGGGAAACAACGTGTGATGAGGCTGGAAGATAGGAACAGGGCCAGTCGTAGATGCTTCCAAACCCTCGCCTGGGATTTTGTGTCTGATTCTTGAGGCCACAGGGAGCCAGCCTCCAGATGCAACCACAGCCATTTTTAGTGTAGATCTTCAGGACATGTGTTTATTGGATAAATAATTACACAAACACGAACTCTTAGAGTCGGCTCCTTGTCCTCTGATGAGCCATAAAACAGGTTTCTCTTGTTGTCCAGCTTGTTCTTAGGGGAAAATTTTCATCTACTGCCCTTCTCAGGAAGCCAAGGTTATCTTCGGTTTCTTGTTTTCACGCTCATAGTTGGTCATCCCTGCTCTTGTATGACTACAATCATTTAACAGACAGAAGGACAGGCAGACCTCACGCGCTTATGAATATATCATGAAAGATTCTTTAGCACTTACTATAGAAGCACCAAGAACAGACTGGAAAGGAATTACCTTTGTGTGGAGGCCTCCCATTCAGCAGATAGGAAATTATTAAAACCAGCTTCCTTCCTTGGTTATCAGGTGCTAATTGCTTTGGCATTCTTCCTGACATTCTGAGATCAAATCTGTGAGTAGAAGGGATACGCAGAGCAGCTAATATTTTCTCTATCCCCAGGAATATTACTTTAAATGTATTTGTGTCTTACTTACTTGACACTGTGGGAAAAAATTTTTAATTACAAAAAAGAGTTAAAAATTAAAACTTGCCCTCAAGAGATAGATAGTCTAGTTCAGGGACACAAAATACATACCAATGATGTAACTTATAAAACAAAATGTCATTAAACAGAAATAAGATACTAAAGATTAAAATAAGATACTAAATAACAGAATATTCTGCTTAAGAAATAGTACTAAAGCCACACCTGCTATATAGCTCTGAGAAAGAGTGTTCTTGCTACCAAAGTCCTTGGCACTGTCAAATGGTTCAACTTCAGAAATGTTTGCGGGTCTTATCAATGGAGCTGACATTAAAAAAGATGAATTACCATCTGCTTTGCTGCTATACCCTAAGGACCACTGGGCCTTACCATCTGACTTGAAGCTGAAATCTTCTATGTGTGTGTTGTCACTCTGTTAGAATATGAATTCCAGGGGAGCAGAGACTGTCTTAGCACTTAGTACAATGTTTTTGCCCAAAATATTTAATAAATACTTTTTCTTTCATTTGAGATTGAATATAGAATTTCCAAGGGCTGGGCAGGGCTTAAGAAGTAGGTACAAGAAAGGTAATACTTTTAATGATTCCAAATTAGACAATGGAGTTGATGGTGGAGACAATGACCTCGAAGTCAGAGGACCTGGTTTCTTAGCTAACTACATGAAAGCCTTAATAATTTTAATTATTCTGAATGAATCTACCACTATTTAAAATATAGCTTAGCATTTTCCCAAACAACTACATTACAT
This sequence comes from Notamacropus eugenii, assembly GCF_028372415.1. Taxonomy (NCBI): domain Eukaryota; kingdom Metazoa; phylum Chordata; class Mammalia; order Diprotodontia; family Macropodidae; genus Notamacropus; species Notamacropus eugenii. The sequence continues at coordinate 62,679,481 of NC_092874.1, read as the reverse complement.
AGAAATACTTTAAACTTTATCCAAGGTGATAAGTGAGTACGTTGTAATAAAAGAGCCCTAGGCAGGAGGTCTGGGTGCCTGGATTTTATCTCCCCTCTCAAGGCCTTTCTTGGCCGAGGCTATTCTTATGTACTTTCCACTCTCATAGAATGTACTTCCTCCTCACTGATACCTCAGAATTCCTGACTTCCTTCAAAACTCAGCTTCTGTACCATCTCCTACATGAGTCTTTTCCTTGTCACCCAGCTGCTAGTGGCCCCTTTTCTCTCAAAAAATGCCTTTTTTTCTTTTGTATATTATTTGTGCATATTTATATATGTCCACAGGTTTTCCCTTGGTAGAATATAAGTTCCTAAGGGCAAGGACAATTTTATTTTATCTTTGTTCCCAAACAGCCAGCACAGAACTTGGCCATAGACACAGCACTTAAGTTAAGAATGAATATACCTCACACTAGCTGTGTGACCAATAAGTTCATCTCTCTGGGCCAGGCCTTTCTCATATGTAAAATAAGTATGTGGCATTACACTAGAATCAGTGCTCCTCTTGAGTTTCATCATTCTACGTCTGTGAATGAATAAGAATGCTTGTGGTTCTTTAATACTGCCTTTTTACACACTTCATGTTAAGATTCATGGAAGAAGTCTAGCATTTCTGAGAATTTGTAGGAGGACAGGATGAGAAGGTTTAGAAGATTGTGAATGGATTTACTCACTTCTAGGTCTCAGATCTACTGATGTTTTCCTTTTTTAAAGAAAAGGGGAGAAAATAACGAATTTTCTCTAAGCTGAGCAAGAGAGGCAAAATCTAAATTCCATTTAAAAGCTAGTTTTCTTTTTTATAATCTCTTCCCTGATCAGCAAAATTTATCATTTTTATTCCTTTTCTTTTGAAAATTTGTTTGGGAGTCTTTTGCTATGCCAGTACTCACTTCCTCCAGTTATAAGATATAGCAGATAATTCTGTTAGTGTTTCTATATAGAAATCCTCATAATATCTTAAATACTCATAATACCTTATAACATCTGTGAATAGGAATTAAAAACATTTGCAACAGTATAAAAAGTAACTATCTCCTTACTTTCCAAACTTTCCAAAATTTGTGGTTACTTAAAAAAACTGTTCAAAGGATTTCCCCCCACTTAAAAATTCTATTTTGTTTAAATCTTTTCCTTTGCTAAAAACATTCATAATATTTAGATCTATGCCAGTTGCTCCAATGCAAATTATTATTTTACCTCTTCTGGATATGTTATTATGCCCCAAGATTGGGGAACCCACTTAAAAATTACGTTAATTTTCTAAAACTTACAACCAGCTCAGTTTAAAGATTACTAACCAGTAATTCTGGCATTAGAATCTAAAGTGAATTGAGTATTCAGAGATAATCTCTGGGAAAGAAAAAAAACAACCTGGTGCTTGGCTTTGGGTACCTATTAGGACTTTAGAAAACCTACTTGGGCTTTTTCATCTCCAATTTCTGAGATCCATTGTATATTTAGAGAAGGTGATAGGATTCAGTGTTAAGGATATTAAAGAACAGACACATTCACTGTAAATAGTGTCAAAAACTGTCATGTGTTTGGGCTTTTTAAAAATTTAGTCTCCAATGGTTACATGCAAAGAATCTTTTAATTAATTTTGTTAACTTCATTATGGTGTTCTGCATTGTATACTTTAGAATTAATATATAAAGGCTGAAAATCCCCCAGTGTGCATTTCATTTGCCCCCATCCTTCTTAATTTTAAAGACCATCATTGGAATACTGAGTTCATAATAACATTTCCATCTACTTAATTGAGTAAATGCATCTCATGCAGATTAGCCGTAGCTGTTTTCTGCTGCCTGTTTTTCATGACCTAATTGCTAATCTGCCCTCATGTCTGTCTGCTTTACTGCTGAGATTGTGTAATATTCTCTAAGGGTTGAACTAGAACTGTGTAGGGGGAATTCCATATAATTTGCAAATTGGAGAAAATGCAGCATGAAGGTCTTATTAAAATTATGGGGATTTTTTGCTAGAGAGGACAAAAGGTGTGAAAAAGGTAATTTCTTGAAAAGTAAATATATTCTTTGGAGAAATCTTTATACTAAAATTCTGCTGATGTCTGTTCAGAAAATTTTTTGGCATTCCTTCTGTCTTTGTCTATGGTTTAAATTTAAATTATGAACACTTATTAAGATGTAACTTTTACGTTAGCCTAAGTGTTAGTAAAAAGTACGATCTTTTGAGTTTCCTAATTTATATTCCTTCCATCATAGAGAGGAAAATAGGCAAATATTTGTATGATAGGCACTAGTTGGCTCTGTAATTTTTGTTAATCCTCATTACTGTTGTCTAGGCTGTCTGCCTGGCCTAACAAAGTCTTGACATGTGGTAAAAACACAGGCCAAACATCCAGTTTCCGTTTTGTAGGTAATTTATGTTCTCAGAAATAGGTCATTTTTCTGTCCTTTTCCCCACTAAATTTTGCCTACAGTAATAGCTAAACATGCCTCTCCAGGGACAATTCTAACTTGGGTTTCAATGTGCTTTACTTGTAGTAAAGACCATATTCAAGGGTTAGGAACTTTTCTCAGTCTGGGGTCCTCCACTTTTGTGCAGATAATAGTCAGAGTCATTAATGCTAGTGTACAAGGTAAAATAAAACAAAAGACAAGATATGCTTTAACTTTATTGAATTATACTTATAATAGAAGTTGTAGGTGGAAAATAGCGACAGAATTGCATCTCATGATTGTTCATTTTTATTAATAATGCATAATAATGTTCTAGGCTCTTTGGTATTACCAAATTATGTAATTTCAAAAGACTGCTGTTAGGGGGCATCATTGCAGACAGGAATTTATTGCTCAGCATGCCCAATCATGTTATCTTGAGGGAAGATTCTAGAATCGTTGGTATGTTTCTCTTGAGTTTATTTGTTTGTGGCCACGACACTAACCTTTTGTCCTAATGATGAGTGATCTTTTTAAATCACCAGGCTTTATACTATGTTGTATTCTAGTAGTAGGAAAAAACTCTAAATCATAAGGCACCTGTGCCTGCATGGGTGAAATGCAGTGATTATGGAAAAGCAGCTTCTATTTAAGAGAAACAGCCTTTGATTAACTCTGAGCGCTTGATACAAGTCCGGATGCTGAGTCGCCTCTAGATGCCCCTCGGGAGGGACATCCTCACTGGCTGTTCTCCAGGCCTGTTCTCCTGAACTCTTTCCCTCCTCTAAGTAGTGATTGATTGATACACCAGAGGTATCAGACACACAGCTCACAAGTCTTGAGTGCAGCTAGAACCAGGTTGAAAGGTAATTGGGAAATATTTTACAAAATAAACAGAAGTACAGTGAAACAACAGATAATATTCACATGTGGTTTTCTGAGTCAGTATTTGACCCACAGGGATCCTTATATGCGGTTTAGTGGTCCCCGTTTCTGAGTTTGACACCAAGCCCTTACACCACTTCTTACACACAAGTCATCATTGACAACATGTAACCGACTGCTTGTGCCTGCCGTGTGGGTCTTCATTTGCCCTTTAGGTCATGTACCATTTGGATTCACCAGAGACTATAATATTCTAAGACTTATAATCATACATATCTAGGAGAACATCCTTGTAAAAATATCAGTTTTTATAGTTGGAGGAGTAACTTAAGATTGTTGAAAGTAATGCACAATCTCTTAAATGGAATCAGATTTGTTATCTTCCTCCTTTAGATACAGTCACAGTTCTTAGCCCATCAGCTATGGGCTTTTCTCGGATAATGGACATCCACCATGCAACTCAAATGCATGGATTATCTAGTAGCATCTCACTGTATGGACAGTAGGCATTTACCTTTTCCTTTTAGCAGAGCAAAGTTGAGAAGTAATATTAAACTAGAAGACAGAATGAGATAAAGAAAAAGATATGGCAACTTGAATTTGACCTAAATAGTTCAGCTCTTACTTAGCCTAATGATTAGCACATAGTAGCACTTAATAAAAGTTCGGTGAATGACTATTGACATATGAAAAGAGAGAAGTGGATGGAGGCAGGCATATAAACACTAATCATAATAATTTCTTGAAGATTAACTGATATAAATCAGTAACCATAATAGGGAGTCCAAAATGGCTCAGAAATTGCCTCAGCCATTAAACACTTGATCTCCTTTCTAAGCAGAGAAAGATAGCGACCAGTGACGATTGAAGTTTAGAACATAATGCATTAGTAAAATATTCTAGAGGAGCAGATCATGAACAGCATCACTTCATAAAACAACAATCAATAAGCATTTATTAAGTACATGTGTGCCAGGCTCAATATTTGGCACTGGGGATGCAAAGACAAATTGAAAATGTGTTCCCTCAAGGAAAAATGAGTTGTAAAAAGTTTGGTCAGAGACCCAGCTGAGCAAAGTTATCCCAAATGCATTTATGAATTAAGCTGCAGTTATGATGATAGAAAAAAATTTAAAAGTTGTGTAAAAATTGTTTTAAAACATTTTTTTCACCATCAAGGATAGTAAAAGAAGCACATTGGTCTAATGTCATGGGCCTAGATGTGCCACATGAGGAAGTGGAAACAGTAGTGAAGAAAACAGAAACGGGAAAAGCAGCCATGCAGAGTAGGTTAATCTAGCAGTAACATAGATATTAGGAGATCCTTCTCAGTCTCCTTTCCTGATTCCATGCTGGGCCCTCTTCTCTTTCCCCTCTATTCACTCTCTCCTCTTCTCTTCTTTATTCTCCTTATCAGCTTTCATGAGTGTAGCTATCTTCTGATCCAGAGAACTGTGAGATCTCTACACCCAGCACTAGCCTCACCCCTGAGCTTCAGTCCCATCATTTGGGCATTTCACACCGGAAGTCCTAGGGACACCTTGAATATATATATCTAAAACTCAGCTGATTATCTTTTCCCCTACGTTCTTCCCTCTCCCAAGGTTCTCTGTTTCTGTTGAAGGCACTATCATCTGTACAGTATCTCAGGTTTGTAAGCCTTAGTCTTCATTCTCCCACGTATCCAATTAACTGCCAGATCTTGCCCATATCTGCCTTCACAATCCATCACATATAATATATAAAACCCTTTCTCTCCACTCACAGTTTGCCACCTTATCTTAGACCCTACTTGGGTTATTGCAATGGCCTCCTAATTGGTTTCCTTGCTTCAAAACTTAACACTGCCTTCCATCCTAAATACTGCTGACAAAGTAATTTTTCTTAAATGCAAACCTATTTACCTTCTCTATTTAACCAACTTTAGTGACTTCCTATTGCTTCTAATATAAAGACCTACACTTTTATTTTTGGTTTTATTTTGCGTTGCTCCTTTTGAGTAATAGTGCCTTCATTTTTAATACAGTAATATAGAGCTGTCATAATTGTAGCCCTCCTCAGTTACTTAAATGTTGTTTTATGTCTTTCCTATGTTTTACTAGCTTCATTTTCAGATATTTAATTTGTCTCTTGTTTGTTATGTTTGTTCAGATATAATCTTTCTTCCTAACTCTTCCTCCTGTATTTTGTTAGTAATATTCTAAAAGGTTGGTGATTTTTTAAAATTTATTTTATCTCACTAATTTAATAATGCTATTAATTTTAGTTAATTTATTTAGATCTTTCATATCTGCAGGCAATAACATAATTGTGCCTCCTCTTTGGCTAATCTTTCTAGCATTACCTCAAATCATAGTGGAAACACTGGATATCTTTATTTTATCCCTGATCTTGCTGAGATAAATTTTAGTATTTCTCGATTGCTAATAATACCATGCCTTGTGTTTTTTACTCATTTAATAGACTTTGTCTTCAGATCCTTTTGGTCATATTAATGAAAGCTCCTTTTACTTCATTGCTTTTTAGCATTTTTGTCCTAAAATATAATTTTTTTCAAAAAAATTTTCCACATTTATTGATATAGTCATGAAATTTGAGTGATTTTTAATTATGATTCTTTATATCTGTTGCGCTCATTCTTATATTCCTGATAGAAATCTAACCTGATCAGAGTAAAAATAATGTTTAATTCATTACTATATCTCTTAGCTAGTGTTGCAGTTAATAGTTTTCTATCAATATTCATTAATGATAGTCTTGTATAGATGTCTGTTTCTGATTTATTTCTCCTTAGTTGGGGCATCAAATTTATATTAGTGTCTGAGAAAGAATCTGGCAAGGTGCCATCATGCTTTATATAGCATAAGAAGCTGGGGTTTTTTTAATGTCTCATAGAATTCACCTATAAATATATCAGTTAGGCTTTTTTTTTTCCTTTTGGGACTTCCATTAATGTCTTGCTCCTTTTCCTGTTTGGAAATAAAGTCTGTATTTTCTCTCTTGTTTATATGAGTTTTTCATAATTTTATAAATATCTTTCATTTAAGTTTTATGTTTTGTTGATTTTAAATGGTTTTGTCTTTTCTGAAAATTTTCTTTGTTTATACTTCATTGTGATTTTCTCATTTCATTTGGCAATTTGTTTTTCTTTTTTTTCTCACATAAAAATAGTTGCTAGTTAACAATTTATAATATTGCTCTTTTTTAAAAAATCTGGTTTTATTTGGCATCACATTTTTGTTAAAAATTTGGCCCTAGAGAATATATGAGAAAATTTTCCTTGCTTTTTTCATTAGAAATGGGAGGGTACTATGGTTGTTGTACATAGAGAACAGGGTCATCTTCATGTTGATTGGTTTGGCTAAACTTTTATGATTCTTTGGTGTAAGGGAAGTTAAAGTGAAGAAAAGGTTTAGGAGTGAATAGATTCAGAAATGAATGTGATGTAAAAGCAAAGGAAATCAATAAAAGAAAAACTTTTAAGTGTTTTTTTTAATCAATTTTGGTTTTCTCTTCAGTTTTTAAAATTTCTATTTTATGGCTAAGAATTTTTAATTTGTTTTTTTTTTCAAATGCAGATTCATACATCTTCTTTGTCTCATTAAGTGTGTTCAGAGATATATTCTTCTCTGAGGGAATAGCTGGATTGAAAAAAGCAGAAATGACAAGACAGTAGTGAAAATATATTCAATCAAAAGAGACACAGAAACTACCTTATATTTAAAGGCACCATAAAAACTGAAAAAAATGTGTATATGTGTGCACACACACACAGTAAATTACATTGTATCTGCATGTGTGTATGCGTACACATATATGCACAAGAGGAAAAGCCAAATGAATTACAAGACAATAATTGTTTATTATTTCAGCATGTTTCTTTGAGACTTAAGGTAACTATAACAAACAAGAAATTGAGAATTAGAAAAGAACGTTTGAAAAACTAGCCAAGATAGACTTTTGGTAAGCAATTAATGGAAATCTAAGGAGGATACCTATTTCTTAGCACCGTTTAGCATCTTTGTATAAATATCTTAGTTGTAAGATTCTATCTTTTGCCTTTAGGAATATTGTATTCCAAGCTCATCTCTTATTCGTAGTAGAAGCTGCCAAGTCTTGTATAATTTTAACTGTGATTTCTTGGTACTTGAATTCTTTCTTTCTGGAGACTTGCAATGTTTTTTTTTATTTGATGTAGAAGTATTGGATTTTTATTTTTATATTGCTGGAAATTTTCCTTTACGGGTGTCTTTTAGGAGGTGATTGGTCAATTCTTGTATCTTTTCCTTGCCAACTGATTCTAATATATCTAGACAGTTTTGATCTATAATTTCTTGAAATATAGTGTCCAGGTTTTTGTTTTTAAGCATTGTTTTCAGAGAATCCAACGATTTTTAAGTTATCTTTGACCTATTTTCCAGGTGACTTGTTTTTCATAATAGAGATCTTTTATTTTCTTTTTTTTCAGTCTTTTTATTTTATTCTAATATTTCTATTATGTTATGGAATCATTCATTTTTACTTGATAGCTTTTTTTTAGAAAGAGAAAGAATTCACTATTTGGTAAAGAATGCCACTTTCTGTTCTGAGCTACTTATTCTCCCTCCAATTCTTTCCAGAGCCTTTATTTCATGTTTTTATCTCTTGCTTTATTTATTCCAGTCATTCAGGTAGCCCTTGTGTAAAATCCATTTTTTTCTCTAAGTTTTTCTTGAAGTTGTGAAGTTACTCCTTCTACATTCAATTTTTAGGTAACTCTGGTTTACCTCCTTAGGCATGGATATTCTAAGACCAGTGGTAGATTTTGGGATGCCCAAAGCTTTGAGGTTCAGGACAAATGTGAAGGACTGTCTATAGCACTGCAGGATAGAGGGAAAGCGATTTTTGGAGTATCTTTACCTGGACTGTCACACTCTCTGGGCTTTGCTATGTCCAAACTGGTCCTATTTATTTCTGTCATCCTGCTGTCACCTAATGACTCTGTAGTTTCTCCTATTAACTATCTGCCCTTTCTGCCTGTGGATGCAGAGCCTTGCAGATATCTCTGTTTAGTCTTTGGTTGTATAAGGAAACTTCCTTCTTGATTGTCTATGTTGGTGCTAACTTTTCCAGTAGGTCTGTTTCTACTGTCAGTGGATTGACTTCTAGCAAACATTTTTGTGCAATTCTAGGGTGGATGAAGCTACTTAATATATTTTTCCATTAGATTGTAGAAGCTGGGCTGCCTGTCTCTGTTCAAGGGACTATATTGTTCTAAAGCCCTGCCACTATTATAATTTTTAAATGAGTCCTTTAGTACATTGAGATCCTTGATTGTTCCTTGTTAAAAAGGGAATATTACCACCTGTCCTGTATATCTTAAAAGAATATTGAAAGATTATGAAAAGAAAGTATTTTGAAAATTCAAAATACTTTACAAATTGTCTTGGTTCTGTTATAATAACCATCTGATCTTTTCCTCTATGAATTTATTTATACAAAGCAATAATTGATGAGTAATTAAATTAAGTTATGAATATATTAAAACAGTTTTTTTTGAAGTAGACTACCTATATATGCTTCCTAAATACAACCTAAGAATAGAATGTTAGAGATCATTCTTATTCTTGGAAAACTTTAATATTTTTTTCTTTTTTTTGTAGAGGAAAAGAAATCTAAAGTTAAAAAAACAAAGCCAGAATTTCCCATGTACACATCTGTGGAACCCGTTGCATATAAGCCTTCTTACGATCATGGAACTTCTATAGAAGAAATTGAAGAACAGATGGATGATTGGTTAGAGGATCGGAACAGAATACAGAAGAAGAAGGTAAATGAACATTTCAGACAATAATGTAAATTGCTAGAGAATTGTCAACTAGTAGGCTTAATGACAGTGGGCCATCTTTGAAAATCATCACAATCGGTTTAAATTGTTGAAAATATATATATTTTTGCAGGCACTTAATTTTCATCACCATCAGATAGATTATTTGGATGAGACAGGTAAAAAAGAAGAAAAGACTAAGGAAATTTTCATGATGAGGTTGAAAAATAAATTTAGACCTTTAAGAAACATCAAAAAGATATTTAAAGCAAAAATTAATTAAATTGTGTACATTATGTGTGTGTGTATTTGATGCTTACCATTTTTTACCTTGAGAATGTTACATTGTGAGGATAGTATTAGCAGCTATTAAACTGCCTAGAGAAATGGTGGTATTTGTTTTTAAATATTTTATTATAAATTTAATAGCAACAAATGACAATGATGAAATAAAGAAAATAAGAAACAAAATCTCAAATGAAACATCAAACTTCAAACTATGGATGTTACAAAAAATTAACAAAGTAACATTAACAATTTTGTTGGCTCATTATCCCCTGATGGTTTTTTGGTTCATGTTTTTATAAAGTTTTATTTCTGTTGTTTTTTGTTTTTATCTTAATTTCACCTTATTTTACTCTGTTTCCCCTTCTACAAGTCATTCCAATATTTCTTTGTATTTTTTCCTATTTATTATTTTGTGGAGTGATAATATTCTGTAGTTTTTTTAGCCTTAGTTCAGTAGTTGAACATTTAAATTAAGAAACAATATGACATCATGGCTAGAGTACTCATGTTGAATCCAGAAGACCTAGGCTAAAGTTGGCCTTTTACACATTCTGGCTTATAAGCCTGAGCAAGACCCTTTGTCTCTCCATGTTCTAGGCAACTCTCTAAGACTCTAAGTTTCAGGGAAGGTGATGACCTGTATTGTTGGAGAGAATTTTCTCAATATCAGTAAACTCACAGGTCCAGTGTCCCTTCCAGTTATTTACTATTGTTACAAATAAAGTGACATTAAATATTTCTGTACAAATAGGTCTTTTCTTCCCTTTTAATAATATTCTCTACAAAATTACTACCTTATTGTGGCATAGAAGTAAACTGGTGTTTTGAAAGCCATGCCAGCAGATTACAAACTTTGGCTATGTCTGCCATATTGAACAAACTTCTGGTATGATACCGGTGATTGTCTGTGTTAGCTTTTTAGGGTCTAAGTTGCCTGTCTGTGGAACAGCACGTCACCAGAAGACTTTCCACTAAGGAATGTTGTCTTTGGCCATGACCACCCGTGAAAGAGATGCAAATACAAAAAAATCACCCTGTTTTGTGTGGTCCCCTTCCTCTGTGACAGCATTAGTTGTAGAGTGACCAAAAAGAGAGAGAAACACAGAGTGCTAAGAATAATAGTTTTTAGATTACTTCTAACCATGTACATGTGTTAATGTAACTACAGGTTCTGTTAATGTCTTTTTCCCATAATAAATAATATACCAGTAGCAAAAATAAAATAAACCAAAGATAAAAATCTCGAGCCAGAAAAAGGCTTCCATTGTGTTGGGTAGGTTCTCTTTGAGAGATCATGGGAAAATATGAATAAAAATCATGTCAAATGAAAAGACTCCGCTTACTTGCTGTATGACCGACCTTTTTAGTTCCTCACTTTCCTCACCTGTAAAATGGGAATGATTATAGCACCTACCTCACAGGGTTGTTGTGAATGTCAAATGGGTTAACATAAGTCATGTGCTTTGCTAACCTTAAAATCCTATATAAATGCTATTCTTCTTTTTATTATCAGCAAACACTACTTAAGTACCTGCTACTGCCAGTAAACAAAATCAAAAACAAATGAGACTACTAGTCAGACTGGACTCAAAACAACTAAACAGCAGCATGTGCTAGATGCTAGAAATTCAAAAACAAAACTGAAATTGTCCCTTCCTTCAAGAAACTTTTGTATCTCTAGGGAAACACTATATACAGGTAGAAGGATATTCAAAATTTATACAAATGAAATATGAGGTAATTTTAAGTAGGAAACACTGAGAGTTCGAGGGATCAGTGAATACTTCCTGTAGAATGTAACTCTTGAGCCAAGCTTTGAAGGAAATTAGAAATTTTAAGAGGAGGAGGTCCTCTTAGGAATAGCAAACGGCTTAGAGATGAGACATGCAGTGTGCTGTGAAAAGTAGCACAAAGGCCAGTTTGATAAAACAGTAAAATGTGTAAAAGGACAGCAGAAAAGGTTAGTCAAAGACGTGCTTTTTGTTATGCAGTCATTTCAGTCATATCTAACTCTTCATAACCCTATTTGGGGTTTTCTTGGCAAAGATACTGAAGTGGCTTGCCATTTCCTTCTCATGCAACTCATTTTACAGATGAGGAAACTGAGGCAAGCAGTTGTGACTTGTCTAGTGTCACGCAGCTAGTAAGTGTCTGAGGCTGAATTTGAACTCACGTCTTCCTGACTCCTGACCTGATTCTCTATCCACCACACTTCTTAGTTGCCCTAGGAGCCAAGCTTTGAAAGACTAAATGCCAAACAGAGAAGTTTATACTTTATTCCCCAAGGTTATAGGAATATATTGGAGTTTATTGAGCAGAGGTGTGACATGGTCACACTTGTACTTTGGCAGTTTTCTAAGAAGTGTTCTTTGGGAAAAGTTCCCATCCTTAGGACATGGTCCTAGCAGTAAGATTATTGGGTCAAATGGGCAAAGGGAATGAGCAAGTTCATAATTCTCTTTTTATGTTGTCAGATTTTTCTCTGAAAACATTGTACTAGTTCAGAGCTTCTCCAGAAGAAAATGTTGACAATTGAAAGGTAAACTCATGGGTGAAATCCAAACCAGTTATTGAATTAGTATGTTTATTTTCATTTATTTTTATTTCTAAGGAAACCAATCATCCTTTGTAGCCCAGAGGATACATAAAAAATATGGAGTTTTAAAGATTCATTTCAAAGGTTGATGATTTTTTCAACTGGATTAATAGGCTGATGATGTAAGAAATTCTTAAGAGTTTTCACTCCTTCCATCATTTTAGTCCTTTCTTTCTAAAGTAGCTTTCATACCTATTGATTTTTTTAGTGGGTTAAAACCCTGTATCAGGTTGTGTTTAAGTCTACATATTCTGGTAAAGACCAAAGCTACTCTGTTTCCATTATATATTCCCCCAGGTCTTGGAGCATTTTATCACTGGAAAAACAAAGCTAGAAGTCATTCTGCTTCTTTTGTGCTTGTCTCAGTCTTGCTTCTGTTCTTGGGGCCAAGAATCGATGCTTGGGGCATCAACAAAGTGAGACTGAATTTAGCCCTAGGACCTTAGAAGCCAGAAAATCCTAGGCCTAGGAGTGATAAGGAAAATAATGTAGGGATCCCTTTCTCCTGCAGATCGTAAACCTCCATAAGATTATACATAATATCATTTTAGAGCTAATAGGTAGTTGATGTGATCCCATTCTCAGTCTTTGAACATTCCCTTCTCCCTCTATGCTTCTTCTCTTGGTGACTTCAATAGCTCCCATGGGTTTAATTATCATTTCTACAATGATAATTTCCAGATCTACATTTCTACTCACTTTCCTCACATATCTATTCATTTACCAAATTTTGCCATTTCCACATCTCTCACATCTTTCCCCTTCGCTGTGTTTCTCCATCCACCCATCTAGTTCAGATCCTCCTCCTCATCAGCTTCCTAATTGGTCTTCTTACCTCTAATCTACCTTCTGCTAGCTGCCAGAATAGTTTTCCTAAACTTAGTCTAACCATGTTACTCCCCAACTCAGTTAAGTCCAGGGCTCACTATGGCCTTTAGGATGAAATATTAACTCTTCTGTAAGGCATTTAAAGCTCTTTTACAAGTGAGTCAAGCTTACCTTACAGGCTTGCCTCCTTACCTCCTCTATAAGGGTAAAGGGAATAGGTGGTCCTGCGACTATCACAGGGGGATCTCTCTCTTAGTCATTGCTGGCAACGTTCTTGCTAGGGTTTTTAGACTTAATACACTGATCCTTCACCTGGAAGATGGTCATATACCTGAGAGCCAATGTGGCTTCAGAAAGGGCCGAGGAACATTTGATATGGTGTTTCCTGCCTGACAACTCCAGGAGAAATGCCAGGAGCAGGACAGAGGTCTATACACAACGTTTGTAGATCTGATCAAGGCCTTTGACACTGTGAGTTTTGAGGACTTATGGAAAATTATGTCAAAATTTGGTTGCCTGGAGAAGTTCATCAACATTGTACATCAATTTCATGTGACATGTTTGCCCAGATTCTGGATAATGGACAATACTCTCATGCCTTCCCAGTCACTAATGGAGTGAAACAGGGCTGTGTGCTTGCTCGCATGCTTTTTAGCATGATGTTTTCAGCCATGTTGACAAATGCTTTCAATGAGGATGAACATGGCATAAAGGTTAACTGTGGAACTGATGGCAAGTACTTCAATTTGAAAAGGCTACAAGCCAAGACCAAAGTGGAGGGAGTGTTGGTGCATGATTTTCTATTTGCAGATGATTGTGCACTCAATGCAGCCTCTGAAGCTGAGATGCAACAACGTATGGATCAATTCTCTGCTGCCTGTGCTAATTTGGGCCTAATAATTAACATCAAGAAAACACAGGGGCTCCATCAGCCACCACCATACCATCCATACGTGGAACCATTGGTTACAACAAATGGAGAAGTTTTGAATGCTGTGGATAAGTTCACTTACTTTGGTAGTATACTTTCTAGGGATGTACACATTGGCAATGAGGTTGAAGCACGCATTGCCAGAGCTAGCTTAGTATTTGGGAGGCTCCATAGAAAAGTCTGGGAGAGAAGAGGTATTAGACTGACTACCAAACTGAAAGTCTACAGAACCATTGTGCTGACCTCATTGTTATATGCTTGTGAAACATGAACAGTCTACCTGCACCATGCCAGGAAACTGAATCGCTTCCATTTAAACTGTCTTAGAAAGATTCTGAGGATTACCTGGCAGGATAAGGTATCAGACTCTGAAGTCCCTGCTATTCAAACTATGCTTCAGAGAGAGCAACCCTGATGGGCTGGCCACGTTGTTTGAATGCAAAATGTATGCTTGCCAAAAAGACTATTTTATGGAGAACTCACAAGGGCAGTCAATCACATGGTGACCAGAAGAAGTGATGCAAGGACACTCTCAAGGTCTCTCTTAAGAACTTTGGATTTGACTGTGCAACATAGGAGATACTGGCACAGGACCATTCAGCATGGCATGCCCACATCAGAAAGGGTGCTGTATTCTATGAGCAAAGCAGAATTGAGATAGCACAGAGTAAACGCAGGATGTGCAAATTTTGGATATCCACCCCAAATATTCACATGGACTGTCTGTGCCCAATCTGTGGTAGAGCATCCCGAGCTCATATTGGTCTGATCAGCCACAGTCAGACACACTGAAATTTCACTTTATCAGGGTGATGTCATTTTGGTCCTCTTCGAAGACAAAGGACAACAACCAGCCAACTAATAGGCTTACCTCCTTACGCAGTGTAGCCCAACAGAACTTGCCTTGTTATTTACTGCTCCTCAAAACATCCCTCCAACTCCTCTCTCCATGTCCTTGCCCTCATTGTCCCCTATACCTGGAATTCATTTCTCCCTCACCTCCATTTGTCAAAATCCCTTAGTTTTTCTTAAGGATTATTACCATTTTTAGTTTCAAATTGTTTCCCTCTAGCTGATAAATTCTTTCCCTCAAAAATCACCTTATCTTTATTTTTTATATACCTGTATGTGACCCTGTTGACTCCCCCAGGTAAATGCTAAGCTTCTTGAGGACAGGAACTATTCACATACTTGTTGGTTGATTAACCAAGATAAGAAAGGTCAGAGATAATTCCTAGAGAAGATGTCATAGGCAGATGTTACTAGAAAGGACTAGCAAAAGCCATCTTATCCAAATTCCTGCCTTCAGGTGATTCAACATCTAAAACAAGCCTTACTCTGTGCCATAATCCTTATTGTGTAGCATTTTAGAGAAATAATAAGTGTAAGGATTTTGTGTATTTATAAGTAAAACTTTTTCAACTTAAGGCTTTCTTGCTTTCTCTTTAGAGGAATTCCCTTTTAAACTCCAGAGCCTTCTCCCTTCCCTTTTGTGCCCAGATTCTGCTCCCAGTTAGCCTCTCCCTTGTTTGGCCATGAATCTGCTTCCCTTTGGACTTCTCAGGTTTACTTTAAGTCATTTTCTTGATTATGCCTTCTAGGTGCTGCAGCACCTTCTAGGTGCTGACTAAATTCTCCTTTCTTCTGCCACAAAGTTATTTGAATGTCATAGATATACTTTCTATCCACCTATTTGTCCCCCCTCCCCTCCTCTACTGCTTCTTTAACTCCTTGCAGTTTGACTTCTACCCCACAATTCTACTGAAATGGTTTCCTCCAAAGTGATTAATTAATCATAATTTTTTTCACTGCCTATTATGTACTCAGCACTGGTAGGTACTTTAGGGGACATCAATACATTCCATGAAGCAGCTCCATATGTATCCCATGAGATGAAAATTGAGTATAGTCACAATTACCCCTTCAATCCTTTAAGTTGACCATAAAGGCAGTACTGTACAGTATCTTTAAACCTTTGTAGCTGGAAAGGGGATTTGGTTTAAAAAAAAAAAAAGACCATCCGTATCAGAGAACAGTTAAATCTGAGAGAATTGCTGTGGAAACAATTATCCATCACTTTTTCTTTTTCCATTCCATCAATGTAAGCTTTTGAATGAATGAGTAAAGCATTTATTAAGCACTTATTTTGTGCAAAACAGTGATAAGCACTGGGAATCAAATAGAAAGACTGTCTTACTCTCAGGGTGCTCCGGTTCTAATGGGGAAGCAATACATGTGGAAGGCTTCAGCTCTAAGTCAGATGAAGAGGTGCTGTGGTTGGTGGAAGCGGTAACAAAGTCGGGGGGCAGGGGGGGAAGGGGAAGGCATTTTCTTTGTCACTTTCACTGATGAAATCATAGCAGTTTCTGATGCCGAACCATTTGGTGGTGCCAAGGACTTTAGTGGCAAGAACTTTATTTTCTGAGTCATCTTAGAACAGGGCTTCTCAAACTTGTTCCACTGGCAACCCCATTTCACATTTTGGCTGCATTCATTGGCATTGCATGGCTTGAGGGCATGCACAGTGCAAAGTGGGCATGCTTTTTGTTCAGACCAAGACTTCAACCAACCAGGGCAAGCCCTGCCAGACACACCTCAAATTCAATACGTGTTTGATTTTTAATTGATTTTTGATCGCTGCATGTTCAGAAACCTTTTACTGTTGCCGGCTTCTTTGTGACCCCACACAGGGTCATGACCCACAGTTTAAGACATTCTGGCTTAGAACTCCTGTAGGAACAGATGCTGAGCTGCATCTCCAGGGGTTGCTTCCCAGGGTGATGGCTAAGGGCACTATTGATCAGGAGACAAGCAACCAAGATTTCTACTCAGAAGAAAACAAAAACAGGTAAAGACTGGCAAGAAAAGTGATAATTGGGGGGGGGGGGGTAATGGTCCTTGAAAGAGCTTCACACGGAAGTGTGATTATGTTTGCAGTTGATCATACTACTACATAACTGTTTCAACCCCTGCTTCACTATGAGGCATAAGGGACACAAGGAAGTCAAAAGAAACACAATAGGAACCTTCTGTTTGACTGCTAATGCCTGGAAAACCAACTATAGCCAACCCTTTAATTAGGTGTGCCAGCAGCCTACACGAGATTAATAAGCTAGAGAGCACCTTCTAGAATCAGATTTAGCAATAAGTGGTATTTACAGTATGAGAGCTGTGGGGAAGAACCCAAACAACTGAGGAAACAGTAACCAGATCCCCAATCTCAAGTTCACCCAGGGATCAGTGTGTACCCATTGACTAGCCACCAGTCTCCTGTGATTTTTAAATTTTTCTTCCTTCTCTCTTTGCCCCTCCCCTCTTTCTCTTGAATTTTCATAAATTACGAAGTGACTCTATTGTATGTCTTCGTTTCTTAATGTTCCCCTACCTGGGGAGATAGAAGGGATAGAAATGAAAAAATCAGAAGCTAAACTAAATGCTAAAATACACAATATTAATATATATGAAAGAGGAGGAGTTTAAGAAGAAAAGAGCAGTGTGGGCTGCAGTAATAAGAGGAGCATTATATTCTGATCTCTACCTATCTAGAGTATCATGTTCTTGCTGCTGCAGTTTAGGGGAAACCCGGAGGAAAGCAACCACAGTGGTAAAGAGGCTTGAATCCAAACGGCATGAAGGTCAATTAAAGGAGCTAGGGTTGTTGAGGCAGGAGAGAAGACAGGTAACATGACAGCTATGTCCAGCTATTAGAAGGGCTCTCACGTGGAAGAGCAAACTTGCTCTATTTAACCCTAGAAGCTATAACTTGGAACAAAGAAAAAACTAGAAAGGGCCAAATTTACGTTTAATCTAAGTGAAAGCTTTTAACAATTAGAGCTAGCCAAAAGTGAAATAGTCTACTTGGAGAGAGGGTAGGTTTCCCCCTGTGGGAAATCTTCAGGCAAAAGCTCCATGACCCCTTGTTGGGTTTGGTGAAAGGGAGATACTTTTTCAGATATGTTTGGATGCAATGACCAGTGACTTCCCATCCACTCTGAAATTCTGTGAATTTGTCAGGCTCTAATCCCAAGGAACTTACTCTCGCAGAGGTTCATTTATAGGATCTGATAGTTGAGAGTCTGTTAGATCCTTTAGGTAATGTGTCACCTTGATTGTTCAAGTTCTAGCTGTGTATTTTGATAAATCCTCCAAAAGGAAAGAACCTGGATCATATTATCTTGGCCACCTACAGAAATACCTTCACTGAATTACAATTTAATGTTATGTTCTCAGCCTTTTTAGATACATAATCATCTGTTTGAACACAGTTTTGTCTATCTTTTGTAAACCTGCAATTAAAGATACTTTCCGCTATGTTACCCAATTTCCATTGCATAACCCACCCAGTAACTTCCTGCTTGACTTTAGTTCCAGGAAGAAGATTATATTTGCAGATGAATTTTGTATATTTCCTTTTGTTAGAAAATGAATACATAGCACAATATGCTTCTGTTTTTTTCTTAGCTATTAAAAAAACTTAAGCCAAATTTATTGTCCAGTTATAGTAGTCAGCTTATCTCAATTATCTAGTATCATCTTTTTAAAAATTCTTTTATTGCAAACTTGTCAATTTTCAACAAAAACAAGCATTTTAATATGTAGAAAAGAACAAGGAAAAGGCTTGCATATGACACTGTAATGATCAGTTCAAGTCAACAAGCATTTTTAGGTGCTTAATATGTGCCAGGCACTATGCTAACCTCTGGGGATATAAAGAGAGACCAAAAAAACAGTCCCTGCTCTCAAGGAGCTCCCAGTCTAATGGGGGAGACAACTATACAACTATGCAAACCATGTTCAAACAAGATACCAGGTAAATTGGGGGTAAACTTAGAGTCCTATTACATATGGTCCCTCTTTGCTTCTTGTAGACTGTTTCCAATTGTACTACTTGGTATTAGGCTTAAATTTTGATAGACACCAAATTCTTTTGAAAGAAGATGCATATGAATTCCAAATAAGCTCACTTTGAGACATCCCCATTTGGATCTTCTATATCTGCTACCTCTACCCAAGTAGACTTAGAGTCAAGAGACTGAAGTTCTAACACCAATTCTATCCCTTATGCTTTCCAAGCCTCAGTTTCCTCAACTGTAAATCATTGGGGATACTTTGTATAATCTCTAAATTCCCTTCCATCTTTAAAAATACTGTAATTTTGTGATCCTATAACCTCAGTTTTAGCATGTCCCAAACTGGACTTACCCTTTTTCCCCTTAAATTAATACCCTTCTCTCCCTAGTTTATGCTAGTAGTGCTACATAGCATTCTTTACATAGTAGTCACTGAATTTGTTTGTTAAGTTTCATTGAATCTTCCATGCTTTAAGTCTCTTAAGACAAAGAATTTGGAATTACCCTTGACTCCTTCCTCTTTTATCACATTTTCCTTCCTTTGAAATATTCCTTAACTTCATCCTTTCCTGCTTTTTCCCACTGATCTAACTTTAGCCCTCACTTTCATTACTTTATACCTGAATTATTGCTGCAACAGCAGTGTCCAACTCTAATCTTTATAGATTCTCATTGATCTTGGATACAAATGTTAGACCAATTCTGAAACACAACAGTATTTCTGTCCCTGTCATATTCAAGAGCCTACAGTGAGAATTGTTACTTATGATGTCAAATTCAAAGCTCCATGCCTAGTTTTTAATGCCTTCCAGCACCTAGTCCAACCTTGCCTGTCCACTTTTATTGTCTCCTGCTCTTTAAAATGCACCTGCCCCTCTGGTCAGACTGTCTTTCATTTCCAGCTTGTTGATTCCCACCTGCATTCCTTTAACCCCAAATGTTTGTTTTGTTTAGTGTGCTTCCTCTTCTTCCTCTAATTATCCAAATCCTACCCATTTGTTATGACCCAGCTCTAGTCCTGCCTCATCTACAATACATTCCTTATTATTCCAGACCACCCCAATCTCTCCCTCTTTGGAACAGCTATTACAGTCACACTTATTGTCCAATTGTCTCACTTCTATCACTGCTGCCTCCCCAACGAGCCTGAATACCCTTTGATGGTAGTGACCAGAGGAGAGGTGTGGCGTCTTCTCAAGACCGAGCCCCTTGCTAGTGTTGAGTCATTGGCACATAATAGGCATATAGTAAATATTTTCTTATTAATATTTGATAGATTTTTAAAAATCCAGTACAGAATCATTGCCCATATTGTCTCTAGGCATATAGATCTCAAAGCCTTCTTCAGTTTTCAGATCTCTTTTTGGTCCAAATGATTGTTCTTATGACTCTCTGAATCCTCTGTTGGTGAAATCTAGTCTCTTTCCTCATTTCCAGTCTTCTGTGGAAAAGAAGAATAACTATTCTGTATCTGTGATGAACACTCATGTACTTAAAGACTATTAAGTCACCTTTTACCCTTCCATTCTCAAGGCTAAATAATGCCAGCCATTCTTTTAATCATTTTTGCTTCCCTTCTGTGGTCCTTCTCAAGTATCTTCATGTTTTTATAATAGAGAGACCAGATCTAAATACACCAACCCAATAAGGAACTGGTAAGTGCCAAGCAGTATGGAGAATCATTGCTTGGCTTCCAGAGGTCACATGCTCATTTGTGTATTTCAGTGTCTTGTATACACTTTAAATAACAGTGCTGTGGTGCTGATTAATGTTTAGTTTGTGATCCACACGTTGGAGTCCTGAGTCTCATCTGCAATCCTTGCACTTTATAGTCTGTTTCCTTTCTATATATGTAATAGTAGCTTTAATCGTAACAATAAAGTTCAAGTGCCAAGCATTTTTTAAAGTGATAATTATAGTTCAGTACAGGTATTGGAAATGTTTGCCCACAAAGCAGATAGTGCAGCAATAGTAACAAAAGCTATCATTCATGTAGCACTGTAAGATTTGCAAAGCTCTTTAGAAATATCATGTCGTTTTAGTCTCACAACAACTCTGGGAGGTGATTGCTAGGAGTACTCCTATTTACAGAGGAGGAAGCTCAGGCAGACGACAGTTAAGTGACTTGCCCAGGGGGATGCAGCTTATGTGTGGCTCAGGTGAGAACTGGACTCGGGTCTTCCTGACGGCACATCTAGTGCTCTCTCACTGTGTCAGCTAGATGCTTCTGGGCCCTCCCTGGACCAACTAATGCTTGGCATTATTAAATTTCATCTTGTTTTTGAGTGACCATTTGTTTAACATGATGGTTTTTTTAATTTTGTCTCTCTTTTCCAAGTTTGTATTATCTGAGAGTCTGAATGTAGTTTAAATTATTACATTATCAGAACTATTAATAGAAATGTTACTAGTTCAAGGCCTGGCACCTGTTAGATGGCAATATTTTGCATCTATATAGTGATTTGATGTTCAGAAAGTGCTTTTATTTTACTAATAATGCTGTGTCTGAGGTAAGTAGTACAAATATTTTTATCCCATCTCGCAATTAAGGAAACTGAGGTTCACAGTGGTAATTGTGACTTGCCCAGGGTGCCACAGCTGGTAAATTTTTAGACCTGGGGTATAAATGCAAGTCTCTGTCCAAAAACCAATATTTTTTTCTATTATTATGTGACTCTTTTTTGTTGGTATCAGTTTGTGATTAACTACTATGAAATGTGACCTCTTTGTAGTATAGTGTGGACTCTGTCTTCCTGGTTTCTTGTTAATTAAGACTGTGGTGCAGTGAGACAGCAATCAAGGGCTTATTGTGTTCAAGGTACTGGATATGGGAGATAGAAAGACAAGAAATGACATTGTTTTTGCCTTCAGTGAGCTTGTAGGATACTGGGAACCAAAAGCTTTAGTTAAATCCAGATCCTCTCTGTTGATTCCCGTGGACTGGCACACTATAAATGGCCTGGCATCATTTGTTCTCAGCCATGCCATGATTACTACCTATTTCTCTGTACTGTATTTGGTCATCCATTCTGGGATATTCCCAGATATCAAAGTTAAACTGGCCAGGTTATAAATTCCTTATTGCTCCATTCCCTGATACATATGTGCATACACATATACATATATACATCCTAGGATGATATGATTCATGGGATACTTTAATATATATCATTCAAAGACACCAATATGTATCACTCTTCTAGTCCCCCATATTTAAATATCTCTGCTTTTGTATTCTGCCAAAGTAGATACTTAGAGGACCAAGCACAAACTGCCTGTCATACCAGAGTCTGGCACTAACCTGTTTTTCCATCTTGGTGCTGATTGCTTCCCTCTGGTCACGCTGGTCTGCTCAGTATACCCATCTACACCTCAGCCACTATACACAATTGCATGCTTCACACGTCTGTTTGTCTCCCTCACTTTTCTTTGCTCTCTTTCTGTCCAGCTACTACAGAGAGCTAAAAAGAAAAGAAAAGAAAGCAATTTTGAATGTTATGCATGACAAAAATCTGACTGCGCTCCTTGTGGTTCTCCAGTGCTGTGATCATACTGAACGTTCTCAGTACCCAACACACAAATGCTCGTGTATAAGAAATCGCAGTGTATCCCTGGTGGGTGCAAACTGCCTGCCTCCCATAACTCTTATCTATTTTGGAGGCTTACCTAAGATACCTCCTCTTGCTTGAAACCTTGCTGAGCTTCCTCGATTGTTTAGGTTCTCTACTTTCTCGTATTATGTCACATTTATTTTCCTACATGCTGTGTTCTTTCAGAGTAATGTGAATTCCTTGCAGATGGGGACTGTTTTCTCTTTATCTTTGAATCTCTAGTGCCTAGATTGTAAATACACAATAAATGTTTGTTGATTTGTTTCTCTCCCTCTTTACATAACCAAAATAATATTTTTGTACTGTCTTATTATTTCATTATTGTCCTTCATTCTGGTCTGACTTTTTTTAATAGCTTTGAATTTTGTCTTTCAGTTTTCTGTACAAGTTAGTCTTTGTGCAACAGTAATGTTTCTGAAAAGACACATGTAATACTGATATTGCATAACTAATTTTATTTTCTTATTGAATTCTATTATAATTTCACAGTGTATTTATGATAATATTTGAGCCTAACACATCAAAAAAATCTTTTATTTATTTATTTTTTTGGCAAGGTAATTGGGCTTAAGTGAATTACCCAGAGTCACTTAGCTAGTAAGTTTCAAGTGTCTGAGGCCAGATTTGAACTCAGGTCCTCCTGACTTCAGGGCTGGTGATCTATCCACAGGGCCTCCTAGCTGCCCCCCAAAAAATTATTCTTAAGAATTTTTCATTAACTTCAAGGTTTTTGCTCTTGTCAGTATTGGGTCCAAGGAGATTCACTTTTTCCAAATCACAGAAGAAATTAATGAAAAAGATTAATAGTCCACAGGATCTTGCAAAATGATACATAAGCTCGTGTGTAGAAAGTATAGCGTGATTCCCATTTCATTTAAAGATCTTACTGATGGAATAGTGGTTAAAGGGGTAAGCAATTACATTGGTTATGCCATAGAGAACCTGTGAACTTGCTTTTCCAATGACTATAGCGGTGTTAGTAGTCTTGAATTTAGAATTAACAGTAAAATTTTGACTGATCCTTTAAATGAGGTTGCCAATAAACATTTATTATGTTTAGAATTCTGTGCTAGGTACTGATGAGGTAGGAAGACTAAGTCAGATGTATTCCTGGCCTTCATGGAGTTTTGGGATTTGTAAGGACATATGACATACACAGTAACTGTACAACAAAATAATACATGACAGGTGCCTAAGGGAAGTGCAGACAAATTGTGTTGCCTGGATTCTTAGGGAGATTCTAAGTCCTAAACTAGTGCAATGTGTGTTCATCCTTAGTTGCCGAAGAAGACCATGCCATCAGAGAAATAATGACATGACTTGCACTTGACTTTGTTTTTTGTTTTTTTTTTGAGTGAGGGAAGGCTGTGTAGGTCACCAGCCTCACTTTTCCTCCAGAGTCATCTGAATCCAGTGACTAGATATTCATCAGGATTATTGCAGATGACCCAGGATGAGGCAGTTGAAGTTAAGTGACTTGCCCAAGGTCACACAGCTAGTCAGTGTCAAGTGTCTAAGGTGAGATTTGAACTCAGGTCCTCCTGACTGGTGCTCTATCCACTGCACCACCAAATGTCCCAATAGGATGTGGTAGAAGGAGCACTGCATTGGAAGAGGCCTGGGTTCGAGTTCTGATCACTAAATTTTGACCTTGAGTAGAGCTTTATGCATGAGATGAGATTTAAAGCCAAACTTAGGCCAAATAAATTTGTAAGAGATGAAATCCACAGGATTTCATGATTATTAGGATTATAAATAAATGATTGTTATTGATAGCACATTATCAGGAAGGATAAAGAGGTTATAAAAAAGCATTTGTTGTAAGCAGTAGTTATAGACACTGTATGCTTAAAAGTTATCATTAAGTGCATAAATTTACACCTATACAAGGGTGCATCTCATGTGAAAGAAAAGCAGAAATATGAAAAATTATCATTTGCAAAAGAGAGAAACTAAGGGATGGGACGATTGCTCACCTTGTCAAAGAAGTCATCAAAGAACTCTTTAAATAATAGACTCCCCTACTGCATTTAAAATATTCTTTGAGAGTTTTTTAATTAAATGTTCATTGACCATTTAAAAAAAAAAACTTTATTCCAGAAAGAAAAGATACACCTTTAAAATTCAGTTTTGCTAACTTGAAACTGTGGTACCTTTCCTGTCTTTTCTGTGTTCTGGTATAGTTTGTTTATATGCCTACAAAACTATATATCTGAAGAATGTTTATTTTCTTAGACTCCTTCTTACGTTAAATCTTTCTGTGAGGTGTGTTCCGTTACAACCCCTAGTACAAGATTGCACACCCAAGGATTTTTAAATAAATTCTTGTTAAACTAATAAAATTCCTTCAGTTCACTCCCAGAACTTTTTTTTACCTTGCTCATTCCTTTTCTTTCCTTATGATTTTCATTTTATACTCTGTGAACTAGTGAAGTGTGTGGTATGGTGCTTAAAAGAATTCTGGTTTTGGGGGGAAAATACTAGGGTCTAGTCCTATCACTATCTGTAGGACATTAAGTAAGTCACTTAATATTTATGGATCTTAGTTTCCTCTTTAAATAGAAAGGATCATCCACTCCTAGATGACTTTATAGAACTTAGAGGTAGAAAAGTAAATCAGTCAATAAACATTTATTACGTGCTTACTGTGTGCCAGGCACTGTGCTGAGTGTTGGGAATATAAGGAAAAAAAAATGAAAGACAGCCTTTGCCCTTAATGAGCGTACAATGTAACTGAGAGACTTTACAGGTAGTGGGAGCAACAAGATGGAGGAGACGTTTTTTCTGTTTCCCCACAATCCCTTAGACCTCTCTAAAACAGAAATTATGCACCAAACACAAAGAAACTTCAGCTTTCTTCATGATCTAAGACACCGAGAATCCAAAAGAAGGTTAAAAAAAAATTAACTGGTGCTCATTGACCCTGCGCTTACTTAGCACCCCTGACCCACCTCCTAGGCTGCATTAGCAGCCCCAAGGACCTGACACAGGCTAACAACAAAACCTACCCTCAGATCCCAGTCCTCCTTCCCTCTTTCCAAGGCCACAGAGACCCCAGCTTCAGGCAGAAGAAGTTTATCCAGGCCACAACTAAAAGAGAGCTGGGGTCCGGGTAGACAACACCAGCATGGCAGTTCTCTGCCAGTGCCAAGACCGCACAAGTTATGGCCTGCAGAGCAAAAACAATGAGCAGAAAGGAAAAACTGGAATCTGCAATGGCAAGTTTCACCAAAGAAACAAAAACATACAATGATAGGTTGGGAATGCAAATATGCAGAAGTGAAGGACGATCTAGGAGAAGAGAAGCAAAAAACAATAACACTGAAAGAAAATATGAGCTCTATGCAGGCAGAACGTACTGACCTCAAAGACAGGATGCAGAGAGACAACCTAAAGATCATGGGTCTCCCAGAAGAACATGATAAGACAAAAAACCTTAATACCATAATACAGGAAATAATAGAAGACAACCACCCAGAATTTCTGAGCATAAAAAAATAAAATCCCTATTGAAAGAATTCACAGATCAACGCCAGAAAAAAACCCAAGGCCACAAGTTCCAGGACATAACTGTATAAAAGAAAATGGTAATGATGAAACAACATGACAAAATTTCTGAGATGTAGCTAACACAG
Source organism: Notamacropus eugenii (assembly GCF_028372415.1). Classification (NCBI taxonomy): domain Eukaryota; kingdom Metazoa; phylum Chordata; class Mammalia; order Diprotodontia; family Macropodidae; genus Notamacropus; species Notamacropus eugenii. Next base: position 62,653,611 of record NC_092874.1, on the reverse strand, counting down.
TCTTCAGAGGGGAATCATATCCTTACAAACATACATTAACAAAATAGAAAAAGAGAATTAATGAGCTCAATATGCATTTTTAAATAAAAAAGCCAGCAAATAAACCTAAAATAAGAACAAGAGTGAAGATACTTAAAATTAAAGGAGAAATCGATGAACTAGAACCAAAACATAGAAATGATAAATAAAAACTTTGAAAATTTTTCCTTGCACAAGAAGGATAAAAATTGATAATACCCTAGCTAACTGGATTAAAAAGAAGAGAATAAAAAAATCAAATCAATAAAATAGTAAATGAGCAAGGTGAAATCACAACAAAACCAGAAGAAAAAAGAATAGTCAGAATATATTATGCATAGCTATATGCTAACAAAAGTGAGAACACAAAAAAAAAATAGAGAAATACCTTCAAAAACATAAAATATCTAAACTATCAGAAAACTAAATAGATATCTTAAACCAATCTCAGAAAAGGAATAGGTTGAGCTGTAAATTAAGTATAAAAGGGGAAAAAATTCCTGATTCTAATGGATTCACAGGAGAATTCAGTGAAACTTTAATTTTTTTAATGACATTTTTCCCTAATTATATGTTAAAAACAATTTTTAATGCTTGATAGATTTCTAGTTTATCCCCATGACAGATGTTTGCTGATGGTTTTAGATAAATATTACTTATCATTTTAAGGAAAACTTCATTTGATCCTGTGTTCTCTAGTGTTTTTTAAAAAGAATAGGTGCTGTATTTTATCAAAGGCTTTTTCTGCATCTGTTGAGATAATCATATGATTTCTGTGGGTTCTGTTATTGATATGGTCAGTTACGCTGAGAGTTTTCCTATTATTGAATCAGTCCTTCATTGCTGGTATAAATCCCATCTGGTCATAGTGTACGAACCTTGTGATGTATTGCTGTAATCTTTTTGATAGTATTTTACTTGAAATTTTTGCATCAATATTCATTAGGAAAAGTGGTCTATAATTTTCTTTCTTTGTTTTGGCTCTTCCTGGTTTGGGTATTAGCACCATATTTGTGTAATAAAAGGAATTTGGTGGGACTCCTTCTTCACCTATTTTTCCAAATAGTTTATATAGTTTGGGGATTAATTGTTCTTTAAATGTTTGGTAGAATTTGCTTGCAAATCTATCTGGTCCTAAGGATTTTTTCCTAGGGAGTTCGTTGATGGCTTGTTCAATTTTTTTTTCTAAGATTAGGTTATTTAAGTATTCTACTTCCTCTTCTGTTAGTCTGGGCAGTGTATATTTTTGTAGATATTTACCCATTTCATTTAACTTGTCAAATTTATTAGCATATAGTTGGACAAAATGGCTCCTAATAATTGTTTTAATTTTCTCTTCATTGGTGGTGAATTCACCCTTTTCATTTTTGATACTAATTATTTGATTTTATTCTTTCCTTTTTTAATGAAATTAACCAATGGTTTCTCTATTTCACTGGTTTCTTTTTTCATAAAAACATATTCTAGTTTTATGTCTTAATTCAATGATTTTCTTTTTATTTTATTCATTTTATTAATTAATTTATTAATATTCATTTTATTAATCTCTCCTTTGATTTTCAGAATTTCCAATTTGGTGTTTAATTGGGGATTTTTAATTTATTCCTTTAATAGATTTTTTTAGTTGGACATCTAATTCATTGAGCTGCTCTTTCTCTGTTCTATTGATGTGAGCAATTAGAGATATAAATTTTACCTCTAAGTACCACTTTAGCTGCATCCCATAAATTTTAGAATGTTGTCTCGTTGTTATCATTTTCTTTAATGAAATTGTCAATTATGTCTATGATTTGTTCTTTGAACCATTTATTTTTTAGGATTAGAATGTTTCATTTCCAATTAATTTTTAATGTATCTTTCCACTGCCTATTACTGAATTTGTGAAACTCTTCAAGAACAATTAATAGTGATACTTCACAAATTATTCTCAAAAGTTAAGGAATGAAACTCCCAACTAGAATTTTTTATGAGGCAAATATGGCTCTAATACCTAAGGCAGGGAAGCACATAGGAAAAAGAGAAAAATGTAGATCAATATAATTAATAAATAATGACTCAAAAATTTTAAACAAATCCTACAGTGATTTATCTGAGAAATCATTCATTATAACCAAGTGGGATTTATGCCAGGGATGCAAATATGGTTCAGTATTAGGAAAGCAATCAACATAATCATATTAAAAACCAAGACATCCAAAACCACATGGTCATCTCAATAGATGCAGAAGAAGCCTTTGACAGAGTTCAATACTCTTTTCTGCTAAAAACCTTACAAAAGTATAGGCATAAAGGGACCATTTTTAATATTATAGAAAGCATCTATCTAAAACCAAAACCAATCATATACAATGGGGATACACCAGAACCTTTTCCAGTTAAAAAAAAAAAAGGAAACTCGCTCTCATCAGTATCATTTGATATAGTTCTTGAAATACTACCAATAGTAATGAGACAAAAGAAAGAAATGACAGCGTAAAGACAGGGAAAGAGGAGCTCCGACTATTCCTGTTTACTGCTGGCATGATGTTTACTTGGAAGATCCTAGGGAATCAGCAAGGATACTAATTGAAACAATGGCTTCAGCAAAGTTGATGGCTACAAAATAAATCCCTCAAGATCAACAGCATTTCTGTATAACAACAAAACACAAAAAAGGGAAAGAAAATCACATTCCAGTCACTGCCAAATACATAAATGTCTGTGTCTCAGCTTACCAAAGCACATGCCTTTTGAAAATTCAGTTACCAAGTGCTCTTTAAGAAATAAAAAACAACGTAAACAGCTGGAGGAATATTCAGAGCTCACGGCTAAATCATGCAAATATAGTAAAAATGACTATACTGCCAAAATTAATATATGGTTTTAATGCTATACCAATCAAATTACCAAGGGGATACTCTTGATAAAATAACAAAATTCATTGTAAAAAAAAAAAAATTTGTAGAATATCAAGGGAAATAATGAAAAGAAGTACAAATGAACAGCACTTCCAGATCTCAAACTCTAAACCAATCGTCATTAATCACCTGGCATTAGATAAAAAGGAGAGAGATACATTCATGAACAGTCTAAACAGTGGAGAATCAGAAACAGAAGAATTCAGCATCCCAGAGTTTGATAGAGTAGAAAATATAAATTACTTAGGGAAAAAAATCCTTGTTTAATACAAACTGCTGAGAAAACTGGAAAGTAGTTTGGCAGAAATTGAACCTATACCAACAACTTTATGCCATATTCCAAAATACAATCTAAAGAGATACACTGCTAATATTAAAGATCATCTTATTTAAAAAATTAGAAGAGAAACAGACCTTATGTCTCTCATAAGTATGGGTAGGAAATGTATTCTTAAGCAAATGAGATAGAGACAAATTACAAAAGATAAAACAGATAATTGAGATTACTTGAACCTGAAAAATTTGTGAATAGATAAAATTAATGATAAAAAGGGAAGTGGCTAAATAGGAAAAAAAAATCTTTGTATCAGACTTCTCTGAGGGTTTGGTATTTAAGACAGATAAGCAATTCATATATATATATATATATATATATATACACACACATACATACGTATATGTATGACAAATAGCTATTCCCCCATAGATAAGTGGCCAAAAACATATGAGAAAGCAATTCCCAAAAAAAGGAATCCTGGTCCTCTCCATTACAGAGACACCCATTCACTAGGAACATAGAATTAAAAAAAAATCCTAAAGTATTTGCAACCACATGAAAGAATCCTCCAAATCACTAATAAGAAAAATTCAAAACAACCCTGAGATTTTATCTTACACTCTTCAAATTGACAAAAAAATGGCAATAGTCATAATTGGAGGGGTTGTGGAATGATTGGCATACTAATACGTTGTTGCTGGAGCTGTGAAATAACACAACCAATTTGGGAAGCAATATGGAATTATGCATATAAAGAATTAAAATGTCCGTACCCTTTGAACTAGATTCTGTTCCTGGGCTTATACATTAAGGAAGCCGTTGATAAGGAAAGAGTCCCCATATACTCACAAATATTTATAGCAGCACTTTTTGTGAGAGCTAAGAATCAGAAATAAAGTAGATATGTACTTCAATTAGGATATGACTAAACAAATCATGGTACATAAATGTTGTCCGTCCTTCACTCTCAAAGAGAACCAAAATGACATCACAGTTGTGTCCAACTGTGGGTGATCATACCAATATGAGCTCAGAAGGCTGTACCACAGGTCAGCCACAAATAGTCCTTATGACCATTTGGGAGGGAAATTGTCTCTAAATTTGTGCATCTCACATTTCTTTTGGGCTACTGCAATTTTGCTTTTTTCATAGAGCATAGCACCTTCTTTGATGTGGGCATGCCATGCTGGATGATCCTGTATCAGTATTTCCCATGTCTCACGATTGATACCAAAGTTCTTCAGAGAGACCTTGAGACTGTCCTTGTATTGTTTCTTCTGATGACCATGTGAGCATGCCTGCCTTGTGGAAGTTCTCCATAAAATAGTCTTTTAGGCAAATAATACTTTTTGGCATTCAGATGATTCGGCTAGCCTATCAGTATTGCACTGTTTGCAGTAGAGGTGGAATGCTTGGCAGTTCAACTCAAGAAAGGACCTCAGTATCCAGGACCTTATCTTGCCAGGTGATCTTGAGAATATTCCCAAGACAATTCAAATGGAAGAGATTCCATTTTCTAGCATGGTGCTAGTAGACTGTCCAGGTTTCACAGGCATACAACAATGAGGTCAGCACAAGAGCTCTGTAAACCTCCGATTTGGTAGGCGTTGTAATACTTCTCTCCCACACTTTCAGAACCTCCCAAGCACTAAGCTAGCTCTGGCAATGTGTGCCTGAACCTCATCATCTTCATGGATATCCCTGGGAAGTGTGCTACCAAAGTGAGTGAATATATGCACAACATTCAAGACTTCTCCATCTGCTGAAACTGGTGGCTCCAAGTATGGAGGGTGTGACGCTGGCTGATTGTCAGGCCAAAATTAGCACAAGTGGCAGAGAATTGATCTATGCTCTATTGCATCTCAGTCTCAGAGGCTGCATGGAATGCACAATTACTTTGCAAACAAAAAGTCACGCATCAACTCTCTTTTAACTTTAGTCTTGGCCTGTAGCCTTTTCAGGTTAAATAATTTACTGTCAGTGCAGTAGCTGACCTTGAAGCCATTTTCATCCTCACTGAAGGTGTCCAACAGCACTGCTGGAAATACCATGCAAAAAAGCATCCAGCCTTGGGAAAGTGCAAGAGCATCACCTGATATCCAGAATTTGTGCAAGCATGGCTTCATAAAGCTGGCATACTATACTGTGAAACATCTTCAGGCAACCCTATTTGCCATGATCTTTCACAGGCCCTTGTGACTGACATGTTGTGGGCGCTTATGACTGGCCTTGGTCAGACTGACAGATGTTGTCTACAGACTTCTGTTCTACTCCTGGCATTTTTCCTGGATTTGTTGAGCAGCAGACACCATGTTGAATGATCATTGGGCCATCTTCCAGGTAAAGGATCAGCAGATTAAGGAAGACTCTGGCAAGAATCTTGCCAGCAGTGACTAAGAGAGAGGACCCCTGGTGGTTGTCACTGCCAGTCTGTTTCCTTTACCTTTAGGTAGATGAACAGTAGACATCCTTGATCTCCTGGGAGATAATCTCCTCTTGCCATTTAAGCTTTTGTGTAGCAGTGAACCCCCTGCCTTGTAGATCTATACTGAAATGGAATCACCATCAGGTGCTTTGCCACATGAGAGGTATCTAATGGCATTCAGCATCTATTTTTCAGTTGGAAATTCAGCTAGAGAGGGGTTGACTTCAACGTGAGATAAACAGTTAATGGCTCCAGCATCGGCTGATGGCAGTCCGTTGAGAACACTATGGAAGTGCTCAGTTCTTCTCTCTAGGATCATGTCCTTATCACCAATCAGTGTGGTTCCATCTACACTGAGTAGCTGAGGTGCACCAAAGGTCTTTAGCCCATAAATAGCCTTCAGGACATCATAAAAATACTTTAGATTTTAGTGGAATATTATTGTACTGTAATATATTATGATGTACATAGAAGTGATGAGTACAGAGATGCATGGAAAGATATTTATGAACTGATGAATAGTGAAGCAAACAATATGTACAATGTAAATGGAGGAATACACCCCCCCCAAAAATCTAAGTAAATGTAACAAAAGTATAAAGATCAAATCAGATGCAAGTGAAAAGACATGAGAGAATACCGCACACCCACACCCCCCCCCCCCAGCCCACTCTCTCCTGGAAATGGGAGGTTCACAGGTGCTGCACATTGCACATGTTTTCAGACTTTTTTTCAATGTAGCAATCACCACAGCTGTGCTGATATGTTTTCATTTCTAAAAAATACTATTTGTTACATGGGATGACTCTCTGAGGTAGGGTACTTGGGAGAAGTGTGATGTAAGAAACAAAAAATATTATTAAAGTGTATATTTTAAAAAACAATCTGCTGAGGATAGAAAACACACAAAAGGAAGTTGTTGTACCTGGAGGGGGTACCTGTTGTGGGAGCATGATGACAAATCCAGAGAAAGGAAACCTGTGAAGGGGAGCTTAGAGATCAGCTAGTAATAGACTTCTCTTTTTAGAACTGGCATGGACCTTAGGGATCAACTGCTCTAACCCCCTCATTTATATAGTTAAGAAAAGTAAGACCCAGAGACTTTAGGCCTAAGCAGCGTATATGTCATTGGTTCGCCCAAGATCACTGAAGTAGTACCAGACCTGGAATCCAATACAAGTGGACTAACTTCAGGTCCCTTTCAGCTCCAAAACTGTATAACTAAGTAAGACTCAAATTAAGAAAGATGTACACCCTGATGAATTCCTATGTCTTTTGTACTAAGAGATTGATTCTCTGTGACCTGTTGTATTATTTTCCCTACCACATATCTGGATTTTTTTAAAATTCCCAGTTATTACCAGAGGTTTATGTAATTGGTTATAAGGAGGATGGCAGTTCATATGAAAAGGAGCGTATCTAGAGAGTATGTAGATAAAAAGCAAAGGGGCAGAAAACAAGAGTTATAGGGGTATTTGGGAAGGCAAACAGTAATAGGTGGAAAGTGCCATTATAGAATATTAGTTATGAATTCTGAAGATATTGGGATTTCTGGCAGGTGAAATTAAGTCTAGAGTGACATATTTAAATATAAAGTTAACAATATTTACAGGTCTAGATATGTGAGTAGATTTAATATGTATCTAACTGTAGAACTTTTTCTTAGAAGTATCTAGGTAACTTCTAGGCGTTTAGGGAGATTTTCATTTGGCCAGGTTATTTCATAAGTGATTATAGTTTGGGGTATTTCATATAGCAGGTGGAAGAAAGTTGGAGATACCCAATGTAAAAATTAGATGAAAAGTGAAATCCTACAAGTCGTTTTTCATTTTTAACAATTAAATGTCTGAATTTTCTATAAGTTAAAAAGTTGTTAGTATGAGCTTTTTATCTTTTAAAAAATTGCTGATATAATGAAGTTATATCATTAACTCAGCATTGGGTAGATATCAGACTACTGAATATGAACATTTTAATTCACATATATGAGCTAGTCACATGAGGGTTTTAATGAGTCATTGAGAAAGCTGAACTATAGATTTGCTACCATGAACATTATAATATATAAAGTCTTTTAAAATAAAATCTTTCTCTCTTTTTTTCCTGGTGACCTAGTGGTAGTGTTCTGCAGTGTTTTATGTAGGAGACCTGGGTTTCATTCCTGTTCTCGTTATCTCTCTCCCTGGGGCAGCAATGAATAAAATAAGAAATAAAATCACTATGCTGCATGGTTCTTGCCATGGGCTGTACTCTTGTCAGATCTCATAAGCTAAGCTAGATGGGACTGGTTAGTATTGGGATGGAAGACCTCAAAGAAAACTAAGACTGTGGAATACACGTCTTCTGTGCCCAGGCCTCCTCAACCACTATTTCATCTTCCACAAAACCTTGTCCTACAGTTACAATTTCACTTTCCCCTTTACCGTTTTATTGATTTACCTGCTAAGAACAAGGCCTTCGGAAATGAATGCAGTTTTAGTAAATGTGATAAATATATTTACTTGTGTATGCTAGTTAGATAGAGGACAGAGTTCAATTTGAAAGGTGTCAGGTAACATGATACTTGGGATTCAATTAGGATTTTAACAAAGGTTATTTTTATTGTCTGAAAATCTATATTCACAGTATTTTCCTTGCATTATTTCTGAAAAATGCCAAATCTAGCTTTCTCTAATTTTTTTGTTTTATAAATATGTTGCTACTTACTATATATCAAGTATTATCAATGATTATTTTAAGTTTGTGAGCAGCAATGGCAAAGAAAACCTCAGACTTTTAAAAAATCATTGTCTTGTAATTTTTTTTTACTGTGTACATGTAGAAGGTGGTAGAGTCTTTAGTTTATACTAATATTCTTAGTTTTAGTCAAAAATTCATATTTACAACAATTTATATTTGCAAGCTGACCTAATCCCTGTCTTTTGTCTACCTATACCAATCATTTGCTCTAAGAGTGTTATACATAGACATCCTAATTTCACATCTGTATTCACACAAATTGATTAAAATACAGATTAAAACTCTTGACCTGTCGGTAGCATTTGACACTATTGATCACCCTCTCTTTCTGGATACTCTGTCATCTCCTGATAATGCCCTCTCTTGGTTCTCCCATCTGTCTGACCAGTGCTTCTGTCTCCTTAGCAGGATGATTATCTGTCCTTTTTCTAGGTGTGGCTCTGTCTTGGGCCCATTTCTCTTCTTTCTATATTCTCTCAGTCTTCTCATTATATCCCTATGGATTCAACTCTCATCTATATGTGGAGGAGTCCCAAATCTGCATATCCAGCTCTAATTTCTTTCTTAAACTTCCTGCTCACATCTCCATGGATGTACAGTAGAATATGTCCAAAATTCATTCTTTTTCCTCCTAAAGCAACCTTTTTAATTGTTTAGCATTTAAATCCTTTCATCATCTGGCTCCAGCCTATCTAGTTAAGGACACCACCCTCCTTCCCAACCTAGGAGGCATCCATGAGTCTTCCCGTATTTGGCCAGTTGTCAGGTCTTGTCAATTCTGCCTCCACAGCATCTCTTGAATCTGTTCCCTTCTTCCCAATTAACCCAGAAGCTCCCTACTCCCAACTCTAACCACCTCTCTTATGGACTATTGAAATAACTTCCTTATTGGTCCCCTTGCATCCTACTTCTCTTCTTTAATGCAGCCTCCATACAGCTTCCAAACTGATATTCCCAAAGCCCAGTTCTGACAAGGTCACTCTACTGCTGACACAAAACTTAAGTGATTCCCTATTGCCTCTAAGATAAAATATAAACTCTATATTTGAGAGAGAGAGAGAGAGAGAGAATGGACATTAAAGAAACTCTGAGCGCATGTTGTGAAATCCATACTTCTGATGAAAACACCATTGTGCCCTTTGATCATTTCCTGCTCTTTTCTTATGCTGAAAATGACACTGAAAATTAGACCTTTAGGTCCAAGTTCTGAATCTCTCCCTATGTAATCCATTGTGGCATAGAGTAGAAAAAGACCTGACTCTGGAGTCAAAGGACATGGACCCAAATTCTGCTGCTGATGAGCTTTTTGTCTGATCTGCAGCAAGTCCTTTCATTCACTTAGCCCTCTTTCTCCTCATGGGTAAATGATAGAGTTGGACTTGATGGCCCTCTAACGTTCTTTATAACATTGATCTTAGGTCCTCTATTATCTGGTGAAATTATTTTTTAAGTAGGGTGTGTGTTTGTCCTGCGTTGCCAAAGAAGACCATGCCATTAGAGACATAATGACGTGACTTGCACTTGACTTTGTTTTGAGTGAGGGAGGGCTGTGCAGGTCACTAGCCTCACTTCTCCTCCAGAGTCATCTGAATCCAGTGACCATATATTCATCAGGATGACTGGAGATGACCCAGGAGGAGGCAGTTGGGGTTAAGTGACTCACCCAAGGTCACACAGCTAGTGCGTGTCAAGTGTCTGAGGTTAGATTTGAACTCGGGTCCTCCTGACTCCTGCGCTGGTACTCTAAACGCTGCACCACCGAGCTGCCCATGAAGTAGGGAAAGGAGGAACAAAGAGTGAGTGACTGAAAGGGCACATTGAGAACCATCAGCAATTGGAGCCATATCATCAGCATGCATCAAGAGAGTAGCTTCTACAATGCAAAAAAAAAGGGAAATCTAGAGAAAACAATGAGTATTTAATTCTTAAATGATACTTTATTTGTTCTGAGTTTTTGATGTGTGTATGCGTGTCTAACAGGCAGTATAGTATATGGGTACGACCCATAGGTGCCCAAACTTGTGCAACAGCTGCAAATCTGCATTGGAGAAGTAGTAATTTCACTGGGAGTCCTCTGTAGCAATGAAATTATGGGTATGATCTAAATAATAGAAAAGAAAAGCAAAATTAAAGTGTACATAACAGATAGGCAAATGTACACGTCTTCAGTTCATATATGTGCAGCTACATGTTTATATTGTAGGTACACAAACACATCCTGATATTATATTTAGTGGGCTCTTGAAGACCAGCAGAGTGAAAGCTTTAGAAAGCCCTTCCACAATGGAAAGGCTTCAAGTGTGGGCTCAGAGATAGATCATGTATCTGTTGTCCTGATGGCTAACCTAGTCAGATTACCTCCCTGCACCTCCAAGAGACTGTCTCCCACAACTCGGCTCAGTCCAAACCCAGTTCTATTTCATTTTCTTCTCCATCACAAATTCTTAACTTCCAGTCAGACTGATACCTGATCTCTAGCCTTTATACAAAATGTTCTCCATTTCTGGAATATGTTCCATCCACAGTTCTACCTGCTGAAATCCTCTTCCTGGATGGTACAGGTCACGTCCTGCCTTTTATGCAAAACAATCTCTCCTTCTCTCAGGTCATTGTAGTTTCTCCCTTAAATTTGTCATAGCACATAACACCAGGTCCTACCCTATTTGGGACTTATTTGCATATATGTCTTCTCTCCCTTATTAAACTGTAAGACCCTCAAGGGTCAGGAGGAACTGTGTTCGTTTTCATCTCTATATCCCTGATACCCAGCCCAGTGCATTGTATGGGCGAAGATGATTAATGAATGTTTTTAATTGAATTGTTGACCTCAATGAAGACACCCCAGATGATGAATGTTTTTAGCCATGGCATGTCATGAAGTAAAACAGGAAAAGGTGGTGGTGCACATCAGTGGAAGGAGTACCCACACTGATGAACTCATGAATTTGGTGGAATATTTGCTTCATATCATTTGTCACTTTTCTTGCTTGATTAACATTTAAGGTTTCACATATTTTTGCTAAAAGCAGGACTCCTGATCTTATTTTGGAGATGCCCTTCTAGAAAAATGTTTCTTTACTATTCTCTGACTCTTCAGATAAATTTCTGCTTTGATAAGAAAAGAATATAAAGTTTTCTCTTGCTCATACTGTAGCTATACTTTCATCTCTGTATGTGTCTCCAGAATTCACTGTAAATAGTGATGTAGATTCTTCTGTTAGGATTTAGGGGGATATTTAGAGGATGTAAATACTAGTCTGTTTCCTGCTTCTCTCCATCAATTTGTTTCTCTGTATATATTATTAAGCCACCTATCAGATTACTCTGTAGCCATTTAATCTCTTACCTTCCTGCTACCTTCCTAACATTGCTATAGATGACTTTTAAAGCGATAAAAATGAATTTTTTTCCAATACCTTTTAGAACAGAACAAAGTATAGGGCAGGCCTTGTGTATGTTGGAGTAAAGCCATAGTGAGGCATTTTGTTTAATAGATCTTAAACTGACTATAGGTAACTGATCTGTTTTGCTGTTAAGAGGGAGCTGGGATTTTTTAAAAAAGCTTTTTAATGTAATTAGTTTGATAACAGCTGAAATCCCCAGTGAAAGATCTCAAGCTTTTGCCCTAGTACTCAACTGTTTGTTTAATATTGATGATATCAGCTTGAGAGTGAATGCTTTGGCCATTCATCAGCTTAACTTTACATAAAATTAATAATTTAGGATAATTTCTCAAAAAGCATTTATATGTTTTTAGAATGATTTGAAGCTTAGAGTCAGAAGAGATTAAAATTTTCCATTGCATCACTAAAATTATATTTGATAATAACAACTCACATTTACATAGTGCTCTCAAATTTACAGAGTGATGTCCTCACAACGAACTGAGTTTCATTTGGTAGAAAGCCACATACATCATTAAGTGCGTTTTTGGTGCTTAAAATTCCATATATTTACTTCATAAACACAAACAGCCTCAAGAATATACTTTCACTGAATACACCACTTTCTCTTTGTAATAATCTGGGTAAAATAAAAAAATGCTGTAATGAATTAGTCATTATAGGAAGCTATACAAATGCATAAGGACACCTCTTTTTGTAGGATGATAAGAGAAATGTTCTAATGATCCAAAAGGGCAAACATTGGGGTAGTTTTCATTGAGTTTACATAAATAGGGTATCTGGAGATGTTGATCACAAAACAGACTTTATGAAAATTCTAGTTCTTTATCCATCAATCATTATCATCATCATCTCTAAAAACTGATTGTAAACTTACTATTTGTAAAATATTTTTCTAGGTGTTGTTATTTGTTTGTCCTTCATTCTTGGAGACCATGACATCAGGGAATTGATGCCATGACATGCCAATGAATTGGATTTAAGTGAGGGAGGGCTGTGCAGTCACCAGCCTCATTTTCTCCTCCAGAGACATCTGAGTCCAGTGGCAAAGATATAGATCAGGACAACTGAAGATGACCCAGGATGCAGTGGGAAACCTTGGCCTTTTTAAGCTTTTTAAGGTCTTTAACAGGTCTCCATTTGACTGAGGCAATGCCCATTCAACGACTAGGATAGGTAAGAAATGAAGCAGAGAATGGCCTCTTTAGTCCAAAAGAAAAAAACAAAACTCACTCTGGGAGGGGAAGACCCTCAGGGTTTCTGGCCAAAGAAATGACCAAGTAGGGGCTTGGTCTGGGATGTATTGTTGGCCAATCAATGAGAGCCAGAGTGCTTTGGGTTTAAGGCATGATCCTTAAGAAAAAAACCCTAGCCCATAACCCCCAAGATAATCTTGGGAGGTTTTTAGCGATCAAAATTCACATTCCTTTGGGCAGAGCATCCACAGATAAGAGTATGATACCTATGTGGACAGAAGAAGGGAAGGAAGGAAGGAACACAGGAACAAAGGAATGAAGGAGAAAGAAAGAGAGGAAACAAAAAGAAAGTAAACAAAGAATGAATTGATATATAAGAGAACAGGACACAATTCCTGTTCTCAGGAAGTTTTCTTATCTGAGTAGAGGAAAGAACTGGACAGGGAAACAGGCTAGCTTATGACTTAAGTACATGTACCAGAATTATATATAAATGTACATAACGCTCATTCAAAGAAATGTCATGAATGGATAGAAAAGTACATCGTAGTTCCAGATCATTTATAAAGATCTCCTTAGCAGATGGAATCCAGGCACATAAATATTGATACATTGGTTCACTGCCATATTTCTGTGATTATGTCCCTTAAAAATTACCTTGAGTTCCTTTAATGTCATTAAGTGTCACAGATGGTTGAGAAAAGTAATTTTTAGAGTTTAAATTTCTTTTGTGGTTGCAATTCAGCAAAATTTTGAGTGATAAATTTATTTTTTAAAGAAATTTCTACTGTAGAAATTGTTTAAAGTCTATTTTAAGAAGGCCAAGAAAATATTGATAATTAAATCTTTAAAAGAGGATCTTATATTAAGCCTCCACATCTTATAATTAATGACTGTTACCATACCACCTGCTGTCTTCTGCCTTGAATCTTCCCACATCTGTGCTGGTTGAAACTTGAGAGGGTTTTTCCCTTAGTAGCAAATAATATGCTGCCTCTTCTAGTCAGACATCATATTACAGATTACCTGAATACTGTTTCCTGTGGGTTTTTTTCCCTTCATAAATGAACCACTTCTGTCTTAGCAGGATTATGATGTTGTATAAAGCAGATGTTTAATAAATTTGATATTCCATTTTCAAGGAAACAGCCCTGTTATGCTAAATGCTTTCCAAAAGCAAAAATCTGAAGTTATTTGAAATATAATGAGATAGATCTGTAAAGAGAAAGCAAATGGAGTGTCCACTTGGAGACCTAAAAAATTTTTAACAATTGAGTGCTGATTGACAAAAATAGAGACTTGTATATTATGCTCCTATTTTTCCTCAGAAGACGTGTAACGTATGCAATAATATAGGAAGTTTTTTCTTCAGGGTTGTTCCCTCACAGTCCAGTCTCATTCATGATTTAGATGCCTGTTTTTCTGGAAAGAATTGCACAGAATCCACAGATTGGTCTTCCCCAAAACACCAGACAGCCAACACAAGGGACAACTTTTATTCATTACAATCCTGGACTAGATTCAAAGCTCAATATCTCACTGCTGGTCCCTTAAGAAGTAATGTTCAGAAACAGCTCTCTGATTACTATGGAGGGTCTATTAACCTGGATTATGGCAGAGCTGTCCTGCCATTTTCCCTCTGCCTCGCGGTTTGACAGGAACAGCAGTAGAGGTAAAGAAGTCTTAGGGAAGTATATTATTTATTACTTAAAACTAACAGAAAAATCACCCAAAGTTTCCGATTATGTATAAATCAATTTAGAAAAATTTTAACTGCTCTTTTTTCTTCAACTGGAAAATTTATCACTATTCAGAACAACCCATTAGTCATTTCTGGTATCAAATAAACCTTGAATGTTCTGTGAGTCTCTAATTCATCAAGCATTTGTTTTCCAAGGTTAACATAGTCATTAAACATTTATTAAACTCCTATTGTGTGCCAGGCACTGTACTAAGTGCTGAGGAAACAAAGAAAGGCAAAAGACGCCCTGTTTTCCAGGAATTTACAATCTGATGTAGGATACACCATGCAAACGAACACATACAAACAAGCAATATACAGGATAAACAGGAAATTATTAACAGAGAGAAGGAATTGGATTGAGAAGATTTGGGAAAAGCTTCCTTTCCCAATAGTTTACGTAATATACAAGTATAGTATCCAAGATAGTTCTGTGGTAATCTTCAAAGAATTAATTTTTTTGTACCACACCTGTGATTTCATCGGTATGAGGGATGGGTTCTCAATCTTTTTTTTTTTGTCTTGGTCCCCTTTGACAATCTGATGAGTGAATCCTGTGGACTCTCATCTGAGAATCATGTATTTAAATGCATAAAATAAATGGAATTACAAAGGAAACCAATTATATTGAAATATAGTTATATTTTTAAAAAAAGTTCACAGACTCCAGGTTAAGGCCTTTTGGCACCATTCCTGGTGTATAATGGGCATTTGATAAATGCATGTTGACTTGACCTGACTTGACCTGGCTGTAAGTAGTTCCCTATGAGGTTCTTCCTGTACCAAAGCTGATAGGCATCTGCTTTTAGAGTTGCCAGGGGCGCTGCAGAGTTATGGAACTTGCTGAGAATCATTCCATCAGCAGGTATCAGCAGTGAGATGCTGTGATACCTTTCTCAAGTTTTAAAAAACCAAAGACCTCAAGATATTTTCCTCAGAAAACCAGCTACCAAAAATTTCTTACCAGAGGAAAAAAAACTGAGGAGGGAAAACAGAGGGGGATCCTATTATCATCTAAAGAAAATTTGTCATATAGTATTAATATATTTTTCAATATTTCTTGTGAACTTGATCATCAACAAACTAAACATTTCATCATGCTAAAAGCCAAAAGAACCAAACCTGTATGAGATGCAACAAGATGGCACAGTGGACAGAGCCCTGGGCTTGGAGTCAGGAAGACCCAAAATCACATCTGACCTCAGACAGTTACTACCATGGGAACGCTGGGCCCAGTCACTTCTCCTCTCTGTGCCATGCTTTCTTCCTCTGCACAGTGGGGATGGTAGCAGCACTTACTCCCAAGGTTGTGCTGAGGATCAAAGGAGATCCTATTTATAAGGCATTTTGCAAACCTTAAAGCACGATTTAAATGCTAGTTATTATTATTAACTCAACTCATGTACAGTTTGTTCTTTCAGAATTATGCACATATATACATGTGCATGTGCTTTATGTGTGTGTGGGTGTGAATTGAACAAGGTAGTAACAAAACTGCTGTTTTCCCTGGGACACCCTTTTGTCCTCTTATCTTTTTCCTCAATTCTGAAGACTCTCCATTATCATTAGTCTCTTAGCATAAATCACAGTCCAGGTCCATGCAGTGAGCTCTGGAGTAGATTGAAAGAAAGGCCTCCCAGACTTAGTCTGAGCCTAAGACCATTTTAGAACTCACCCGCAGCCCTGAAGAGTCTGACAAGGCCTCCCTGCCAGAGGTAAAGGGCTGAGTCCAAACTAGGCCCAGGCAGTGACATCTTTCTAAAGTTAGGCTTATCTCAGATCGGCTTCTGGAGGAGGAAGCAGCGGACTTCATAAACAAAATTTCTCCTTGTTGTCAGACTTCAGATGTTTCTTCTCATCTTGGCTGGTTTGAAACCCTGCTAGGATTGACAGTTGGCTGTAGCCTGTGGAGTTTGGCATTTTTGGCTCTGTAATTCGTAATGACTAAGTGGTAGTGTCTAGTATGCATTATGGCCATTTCAGCTGAGAGGTAAGCTGAGCTCCAGGCCTGAGCTGGAGCTTTCTTGTTCCCCTTGCATGTTATCCTACAATTTTAAAGTGCAGCACATTAACAAGGTAGGACTGTGCCTCAATTCCATTTTGTGTTTCATCTTAGGAATTGCTGTTTTGCCATTCTATATTTTTTACCTAATTTACTATTTTTCTCCCTCACATATTTTACTTTACTGCTTGCCTGAAGTCCAGCATTTGAGCCAGATTCTTAAAAGTTATTCATTAAGCAAACTAGGGATAGCTCTGGATCTGAGTATTAATTCAGATCGTTAGAGATACTTTTCCTCCTTAGTTTCAAAAATAGTCTCTCATTTGGCAGAAATTCAGTAACTACTAAGAGTGTATGGTTTTGCTAATCATGTTTTTTGGCAATCTTATGATTTGTGCTTATATAAGAATCCCTTATCTTTTTGCTACAATGCTCTCCAGGGAAGTAGCTAACATTGATAATGCTATTAGCTAAATAAAATGAAATGGTGACAGCTCCTTCAACATCTGTTTATATGCCACAGTATTGGCACCATAAGTAATTTAAAAAATTTTGTGCCTGAGGAATTTATTTCCTAAGTGAACCAGACATGGACATGGGCTTACACAAATATCTGTTAAACATTTTCAAAGTAGAAAAACAAGAAAATATTTATATTTAAATGATTTTATTGCCTCTTTCAATCAGGGAGCGGGGAGGAAGTAAACAACATTGAGATGAAGTAGCAGATGCTGTAGACCATAACTCTCTTCAAGGGAAAAAGGACAAGCCTTTCTGTAATAGGGACAAAGAAGACTGAGCCTTTCAGTGGACCATGTCTTTTTAGCAAAGTGACCTGCTGTACTATGTTATACTATCTCTTCTCACTGCAATCTCATCTCCTGAGGACTGAGTGTTGTTGGTCTGGCCTCAAGTGAAAAAAAAGTCTTAGCTTTTATTGTAAACTAATAGTATGGTAATAAAATTCCACAATAAAATAATCCCAAACAGCAACATTTCTACCAAACTCTTATCACTCAACATATTAATTCATATTTATAAGTTCTTCTATCTTATGCAGAGTTTCTTTAAATGGGATGGATAAGTAGCTTCATACAAAAAATACAAATAGCATAACTTTATTTTCCTTTGACATCCCCAAGCTACCACCCCTTTGCTATGAAATAACCTGGGCAAGATGTATTTGAAAACATAGTTATTTAAAAAAATCATAGTCTAGTTGTTATCATTAATGTCAATTTCTTTTGTTTTTATACCTTACTTAGAGCTTAGTC
Organism: Notamacropus eugenii; assembly: GCF_028372415.1. Taxonomy (NCBI): domain Eukaryota; kingdom Metazoa; phylum Chordata; class Mammalia; order Diprotodontia; family Macropodidae; genus Notamacropus; species Notamacropus eugenii. Next base: position 62,635,638 of record NC_092874.1, on the reverse strand, counting down.
TTAACTTCTGAGAAATAAATAGGATTCACCTACATAGTAATAAACCTCTATTCTCTGCCATCTTTAAATAAAACTTTCACTTAATACCTAAGAGAATATATCATATTCTGCCATTTTGCCATAAGTTTGTTGAACATTTATGAAACAGTTGATGGGTTGGAAAAACCATTGTTAGAACTGCCGTTGTTTAAATCTTCATCACTATGCAGGAAGAAAAGAAAAAGGAATAACTATGGCATAGGGGTAGGGAACTTCACAGTGAAGTTTGGATTCAGAGGGTCACACTTGAGGCCAAAGGTTCCCCACCCCTGTGGTAGAGGTCTGGGCTTAGACATAGGAATATGTGGGTTCAGGTCCCACCTCTGATACTCACTAGCTGTTAGTGTAGAAGGGCAGGCCCTCTGGCAGCTTTCTGGGACTTAGCCACTACTCATTGACAGACAGATTGAGTAGAGGAAGTTTCCTTCTGAGTTTTCCCACACTGATGAAAGCAAAGAGCCTTTATATATTTGAGTTAATTATGGTTCAGATTTCTCAGATACCTGTAATAAATAGATTTGGTTATCTTTATTGGCCAAATCTGAAGTCAAATTGAGTCAAATACTACAGTATCCACATTTTTTTGTCTCTTAATCCATGTATTTAAACAAATTAATTTTCCATATTTTTCTTTTATCATTAATTTCTTTAATGGATGCACTTGCAACCATGTTTTCTTTGAAGTATGAAACCACTAGAAGCCTCTTTAGCAACTACTGGATGCTATCCTCACTGAAAGTTACACAGTTCTTCTTACTCTAGGAGGAGAAACAAGGCAAGCTTCTTCCAAAAATGCAAATGCCTAACCACCTTGTAGTTTTTTAAGGTGTTTTTACTAAAGACAATATTCATAAATCCTTTCTTAAGAAGGCAAGCACGTAGTATCATGGGCCAAATCTAATTACCCAGTCGTCCTATAGCTTATTTGATCTGCATGCCTCAATGTCTTACAGTCACATTTACTGAAGTGTTTTCCACCATTATTTTCTGCATTAAACCAATTGCTTTGAAGCATTTAACAGTCAAAAATAAATGAGTTAACACTTCATGTCTTAAGTGCCACTAGTTAAGTTGTATAGGACAATTTTTTAAAACTACATCTTAATTTCTATGTAATTACATACACTTAAGCAGTAATTTTAGTGTAGTATTTACAAACCACCTAATAATGACTTTTTTCTTCCAGTTTCCTTGATGTAGGGCCAGAATTTATGTGATGCCAAATGATTTGGTGAAAATTTATTCTATATTTCATCATGACCAGGTACTTGTAAATGACTAACAGGTTTATATGAGAGAAACTATTTCTTCTACAAAGTCTTTTAAATTCTTATCAGAATGATTAAAAACCTTCATAATTTTTGCTAGCCAAAGCAGTTAGGGGGCTAGTCTTTTAAGCATTCCTTTGTCTGGAAATGGTGGCATCCTCACTAGTGAATATAAATAAATTATGCTAATAAATATACTACAGATCAGTACTAAAATTGATATAATGTAGATCCCCCCCCAAAAAAATCTTAATCTGAACAAAAATGGTGAGGTTAAAGCATAGGTTTATTTTAGCTTTATTTATAAAATCATACTTTAGCCACAGTGCTGTTTTATATTAAATCCCAAAGCTTCTTTTTTGATTCTCAGTATTCTTCCATGTATTCTTAGGAATCCCAATATTTTATCATTGCTTTCATGAAGCTGAAACTTGCCTTAATGGAGAACTTTCTGGTGGAAATAGCATTTAAGACAGTTTCTGGGATTTAGTTCACCTACAAACATTCAGTGAAGGTATATGAACTGATTGCTATTTTAATTTCCTGTTAGAATGCTTTGGGGGCTCTCTGACTTGAACAAAGAATTAAGTTGTTATTCCAAAGAGATGTACGCCATATAGTTTTCATATAGCTCCATACTGTATTTTTCCATATAAGGTAGTTTATTGCATTTGTCCTTGACTTTGTTTCCAAATATTTTATGTTTCTAAGAACTTCGTCCCTCCTATTTAAACATTTTTGATTGGTTACTATGGAATGCCCAGGCTTAGTGACTAAACTGAATTCTCAGAGATACTGTCTTGTGTCTTCCCTGGAAGCTTAAAGCCTAAGGAGTTAGGTGGTTCTTGTTGTTGTGGTTGTATATCCCAATTGCTTTATACAGGTCCCTTAGAAGGACATATAGATACAGAAACTATTCATATTGTCTTCCTTTGCCTTTCTTTGACATAGTTTTAGATAATTGGAGCACTGATCTTATGGGAAAATATATTTAATATTGGGGTTAGAGAGAAGGGTTGGTTGATTAGGAATAAAAAATGTGAAGGATAAGACTAGCTGATCTCTAGGGTCCCTTTCCCTCATTGTCTTAAAATATAAAATAAAATATCTTTATTATAGGAGAGAAAAGCAATTTTGCTGAAGGAAAACTAAGGATATTTTAAAGTGGTCTCTCTTCATCCTTTCCTTTCTTTTCCTTCTGCATAGGAAGTGGACAAAAATGCAGAAAATGATACTGTATTTGTTCCAGATGTTTGTCCTCGTCTGGATCTCCTTCTAAAACCTCTACCTCTTTATCTGCCTTTCTGGCTCTTGTTCTTTCTCATATCTCCTAATGGAGGACGTCCCTCAAGGTACAGCCCTTGGTTCTTCGCTTTTCTTTTTTTCATCCTCCAGCTATGTTTTGCCATGCTCATGACTAAAAGTGTCCCTATGCTGATGATTCCTAAATCCATCTCCCCGTAGCTGAAACCTCTTACCCAGGCTCTAGCCTCAAATTTCCATTGTCTACAGAAAGTTTCCCTGGAATGTTACACTGTTAACTTTAAATTCAACATGACTAAAACCAAATTTTCTTTCCACCTAAAATCCCATTTCCCTTCTCAACTTGTCCGTTTCTTCTAGTGAGTGCCTTCGTGTTCCTAACTCCTCAGACTCACAATCTGAAAATAATCTTTGACCCCTTCCTTGCTGCCCCACTTATGCCCAACCAGTCACTAAGTTCTAATTGTTCTGCCTTTCTGATTTCTTTTCTCTTCACCCCTTTTTCTTCATACCTATATTGCCATCATCCTCAGTCAGTCTTTTTCTCACCTGCCGGCTAGAAATTGATTGACTCTGAATTGACCTTTTTGACTCCAGCTCCTTGTATACCTCCACAACATTCATATTCCCTAAACCCCTTCTTGGAGAAAGTCAGCAAGCTAAGCTGTCTCTTCTCTGAATTTCCATAGGTCTTTAATACATAGGTATACCATAAAATCTGCGACTTATAGATATAGATCTGAAAGGTACCTTTAAAGGCCAGCTAGTCCAGCCCCCCTCATTTTACAGGCTGAAAGACTTGCCCTTGGTCACACAACTAGTAAATATCAGAGGTGGGATTTGACCCTGGGTCTTTCTGACTCCACATCCCGAGCTCTCTTCACTATGCTGTACTGCATTTCAAGGAAACGCCTACAGCAACCATATCCCCAGGTCCCCTGCCATCCAAGAATAACCAGACTCAGCCCTGCTTAGCTTTCGAGAGGAGGCTTTGGGCTCATCCAGAGTCATAAGATTGTAGACAGCTGTATAGACGTTGGTTATAGTGTTCTTTAGTTAATTCATTTGTATTGACTTCCCAACAAAACTACAAAACTTAATGAGATTAAAAAACGTCTTTTTGGTGATGATACTCACAGTGTCTAACACAACTATTGACATATTAGATGTTTAAAATAATAGGATCTTATATTTTTAAAGCTAGAAAGAACTGTGGAGATTATTTACTCTAACTCCTTCATTTTATAGATGAGAAAACTCAAGTCCGGGGAAGTTGTAACATGTCTAAGGTCGCACAGCTGAAAAACTGACAGGACAGAAAGTAGAACTTAGTTCTGCCAACTCCCAGTCCAGTGTTCTTTCCATTACAACATAAATTGCTTTATTTAATTAAAATATTAAATGAATTCAATTAAAACAAGACACTTCACACACAAAAAATGAAAACGTAGACCCTGCTTTCAGGGAAGTTACAATCCAGTTGTGGAGAGGACAAGTTGAGACATGCACAAATAAACGTCATTCAGATTAGAAAACTATCAAAGGCACAGGGGTGGCGTGAGGTGATTGGTCTCCGTTCTATTAGTCAGAACACTTTTGATGAGTTTCCCTGTTATGTGCCTCATTCAATATTAATAATCAAATTTTCATTAAAATTACCGATTTGGTCTCTCTTTCAAGGAATCTCGTCTATACAAAACTCTTTGTTGAAGGGGAACCCTTTAAGACTGTATTTTACTGTACCCATTTTTCAGTCTACCAGCACCATGCCAGGAAGCTGAATTGCTTCCATTTGAACTGTCTTAGGAAGATTCTGAGGATAGGCAGGATAAGGTGACAGACACTTAGGTCCTCGCTCGAGCTGAACTGCCAAGCATTCAAACTATACTTCAGAGACCACAACTCCGATGGACTGGTCACGTAGTTCAAATGCAAAATATACACTTGCCAAAAGACTATTTTATGGAGAACTCACATAGGGCAGGCAATCACATGGTGGTCAGAAGAAGCGATACAAAGACATTCTCAAGGTCTCTCTCAGGAATCTTGGATTTGACTGTGCAACATGGGAAACACTGGCACAGGACTGCTCAGCATGGCATGCCCACATCAGAAAGGGTGCTGTGCTCTATGAGCAAAACAGAATTGAGACCGCACAAAGTAAATATAGGATGCTCAGATTTGGGGTAACCACCCCAAATGTTCACATGAACTCTCTGTCCCCTGCCTGGGATAGAGCATTCCGAGCTCGTATTGGTCTGATCAGCCACAGTCAGACACGCTGAAACTTCACTTTATCATAGTGATGTCATTTCGAGAACAAAGGACAACAACCAACCAACCAACTCAATTTTCAGTGTAAATAGCCTGAGTTTGGAACATGTTTTGTTTTGTTTTGCATTCCATGTCTTCTCAGTTTTACACAGGTGTTAATTTGGATCCTTGATTTATCAAGTCATTGTCTCCCATCTGTACACAGTAGCTAGTTATTGTCGCTCCCTTGAGATGTAGTCAGTTTCCTTTCGGAATATGTTATTGGGTGCTTGCCATGTCCAATGTCTCTTGATAGTCTTCTTGAACAAAGTGTTCATGATATATGGGTGACACTTCTGTGTTGTCTATGAACCATTGTTGGCCTCTTTCATTTCTTGATAGTATCAGATTTAATTTCCTAATGACGATGTCAATGTTGACATGATTCAGTTTCTTTAGAAATCTGTCAGCTTTTGGTAATTGACCAAAGGTCTGATGTAAAGAGAACCAACACTTAAGTTAATGTTTGTAAGTGGCCTAAAAACCATATGGTTCTTAGCAGCCTCCATCTCCTTTCACATCACTCTATTTCAGCCACTCCAGAAGCAGGTGGGCTTGGGGATCATGCTTTGTTTTGTCTTTTTTTTTTTTTTAAATGGGATTCCATGACCAAAGAATTTATCACCTCATAGCCAAACCCCTGGTATAAACCTCTCCATACTTAGCTAAGCTATCTTGTACTTGGCTTTTTAAATTGCCCTGGTTAGCAGAAGCTTATCATTAAATGTGTTGGGTTTCTTTTTTAACTTTCCCTTATAGACTTCTAACTAGGACTGAAATGACACAACAAAGCATGCTAGACCAATTTCTGTGATACCAAGTTACAAATCATAGTTACTAGAGAGAACAGGCTACTGGCTCTACAGCACAATGCAGAGTGTCTCACAAACTGTCAGACAAATGATGCTTTGACGTAGGATTGTGTTGGAAGTGTACTTTAGAACTGGGTAGAGTCTTAAATATTGTAAAAGAAAGTATAGATTAGAGAAAGGAGCCCCAAGTTCAAGTCTTACCTGTGACCTGCACTATCTGTGTTATATAATCTCTTTTAGCTTCAGTTTTTTCATCTTTAAAATGGGGGTACTAATATTTGTGCTGTTTTGAGGAAAGTGCTGGATTAAACTTTAAATGATTGTATTAACATGAGATATTACTACCGTTACAATTACTATTATGTCTTGTTCAACCTCTCACTTTATACCTTCCCTGGGGCAGTCTTCTGACAAGGAAGTTGATTATTAACGGTACTGTTCCTTCAAAAGACATAAAAGGATATTACACGTTTTATTATTTGTAACATTTGCCTCCTTGTGTAAATTTTCCCTTAGTTTAAAAAAATTGGTATAAACCTGTAATGGAAGTAGATAGCAATAGTTGTTTTAGCTTTATATGAGAAAGAAGAAACTCTTACTACCTAAGGAAGGAAGAAACCAAAATACTGTGGGTTTTTTTGTAGGGCTTAGTCTGTTTATCTTTTAGCATTTGGGCTGCATTTCAGTTTCTTGGAACTGATTGTACCTTGAGGGATCCAGATAATTTCTGGGGAAATGCAGGTCTTTATTATATTTCTTTTTTAAAATGAAATTATCTTGAAACTGTTTTTACCTGCAAAAATGTTTTAAATGAAATCTAGAACATGTATGATTTCAAATACTGTACATTTATTAAATCTTTATAAAGAAATCACAATAAAATTATTCTGGCCTCTCAGTGGTAGACAGCACTGTGGTACACAGTGTCTCTGCTGAAGATGATTTGAGATCTGCAGCTATATCTGCATGTAATTTTAAGGGTGTAACTGAATTAGGTCATTTTCAGAGGGAACAACCGATATGCCTTCAACAAATTTTGGTGTTTAGCTGCCTTGTAAACTTATCACCTATTAAGTTTTTCATTTGAACTTGATACTTTACTCATGTTTATTAACTCTAATATCTCTATAGTTAATGTATGGTTGACAAGATGTAAAAATTAACCTGTTTAAAGACTCATTCCTTTGTTACATGTTACTAATTTTACAGTATCTTTGGCAGCTTCTCTGCACTTGTCTTAGTAAAGGTGATTTAAAAGAATGCCTCCTGGTATTTGATTATTTGATGGACACTCTAGTTATTTTATGGATTTATATTTTGAGTACATAGTCAGGAGGATATCCTCTAAAAACAATCTTCTGTTTCTGGATTTATTTCATTAAGGAGGCTCCTTTTAGAAAAATTAAAGATAGGTAACTACTCAGTAGTTCTGACAATGATTGCAATTTAAGAAAAATATTTTTTCCTGCTCTCCTCTTACTGTATACTCTGTATCTCTGCTCCTGTTGATTACCACTGGAGTTCTGTACACTGAAGGGCCATGTAAGGGCTGTCAGATTAGACTCATCATTTAGTGGCAGAGAGAGACCTGAATCACAAACAATGGATTGGCTTCTCCCCAAATTCATGTCTCATCGTTTAGATCTCAGAATTGAGCATGTTATTTCTATTCTGTCATTGACAATGGATGTAAATTAACGTGGCCAATGGTGACAGTATTCATAATCAACTGAACTGTGAAACAAGGCACTTAATTATGCTCTAACTTGTGCTCTGATGCTGTGACTTGGGAGATCATCATGTCAGAACTGAGGATGTTATTGATTAATCTGATTAAGTACATATCAAAGTGAAAATGCGAATTTAATGTCCTCTCTGTAATTGATTAAAAACAAGCACCAATCAAAGAAACAAAAAAATACATAGGGTGAATGGTTCAGTCACATCTTTCTTAACTAGTTTTCTTGAATAAAGTGATCGAAATGGAAATTTAGTAAAAGTTTCTGTTTCACTTAAATAGTGTTGCATGTGAGCAGAAAATAACTGGCTACTTCTAGACAATCTGCTGATCTGATCAATGTAGCTACCTTCTCTAGTTGACTAAAATCATGTTCTTGTGTGATGGTAAAGCTAACTTTGATTTTTTTTAACCTATTTCTTACACTAGACTTAAGCTCACTCAAGATACTGTATATGATAGGTATTTTGGCTTCCTGCAATACCTGGAAGTTTTTCATTCTAATTTTTTCACCTGTGTATGCATCTTTAATAAGACCTCCAATATCACTGAATTCAGAGACATTAAACCAGAAAACAAGATTTTCCTGTTGTGTGTTTTCACTCTTGTTTATTAGATAGAAAGGAAATGTAGGTATGTATTTATACACCAGTAGTTTTGTGGTGCATTTACTGCGTAAGATTTTTCCGCTTTTTGACAGGACAAAAAATAAATGATACAACCTAAACTATGTTACAGCCCTAGACGTTGCTCATATCAAAAGGCATGTAGGGGTGATGAGAGTATGTCAAAAGGAGGAAAAGTGGAGAGTTGAGGTAATGGAGTTTTAGGATTGGCACTTCTGTCATCATGCTGCACTTTTGCCATTGAAATGGATTTTCTAGTCACATCACACCCCACTCCAAGAGATGACTGGTGATGGCTTGACATCATTTGTCCGTTTCCTCCAACCATGTCCTCAGGAATTTTTTTTCCTTCCAAACATTGCAGTTGCTGCTCCATAAATCCTAATTTTAATTTATTAACTTTCCTTTCTCGTGCTAAAACCACTTTCTCACATTGCTCTAGAATTCTTTCTTCTCCTAGAAGTGGTTAGGTTATACTGAAAAAGCAAACAAACAAACAAACAAACCTGTGTTCTCTATTGCCTGTTCAGCAAACAACCTCCGTGTTTTAGCTTTCCCTTTCCTCTCAATTTCAGTTTCCATTTTTAATGTCATCGTTATTCTGTTATAATTATACTTCAACTTCAAACTTACCCCATCCAGTGCACTCCTCCTTGATTCCCTTCTCTTCTGATTTTCATTTATCTATGTTTTGTCTTGTTGACCAACACTACAAATCACGTTCCAGGCCCGTTATGTTGCTATTCACTATAAATTTTAGATTGTCCCATAGCTCTAGGAAACCATGGATTTACATTGGATATTTATAAATCCATTATAGTAGAAAGAAATGCTGCAGATTAGGTGTGGATTAAACTTGGAAGGATATAACAGCTCCCATTCTCCTTACTGTTCTTATTATCTTATTGGAACCACAGTTTCTTTTCAGCCTAGTATTGTTCTTTTAGTTAAATCTTAACAAATTTGCTTTCAATTGGAACCAGCCCCAAGAATGATTAGTTTTTCAGAATTTGAGGAAAGGAAAAAACAAACATATTTGTAAGAAAAATTAGTTTCTTGTCTTAGGTTGTGACTCAAAATCAGGTCAGTGAGGATCTACAGAAGGTATTCTCAACCTAGGATCTGTAAACTTGGGTTTTTTTAATATATATTTTAATAACTCAGTATTGTTGGATTCCTTTGTAAACCTATATATTTTATTTTATGCATTTTAAAATATTATTCTGAGGAGTTCAGAGTCCATGACACATACAAAACAACTTAAGAACCTATTGGCTATAGAATATTCCCCAAAGACATCTAGAAATTTTCAAAAAGGAACTTAACTTGTCTCACCGGGGTGCTTCCTGGATAACTCTCCACTTAGACTATACCTCTCTCTTCCTTCTCTGACCTCTTCCTCCTTGTTGATATAGTCTTCTATTCATGTACCCTAATTTTGTGATATAATAAGTTCTCCCTTTCTTCTCTAATGTAGAGAAGATTTCTCTTCCCTTTCTTTTAAAGTGACCAAAATATAATAAAACCATTCCCAGGTCCTGATGACATTAGAGCTGAGTAAAAACTTGTGTCATCTTCCCTTATTAGAATGCAAACACTTTATCCTTATATAGAACCTTCTGATTACTTATTTGTATTTACCTTTTAATGTTTCTCTTAACTCTGATGTTGTTATTTCAGAATTTCTACTCAGAACTGGCCTTTTCATCAGGAATTCTTGGAAGTCTTCTGTTTCATTAAAGATACCCCCTTTTATCCTTTAAGATTATATTCCATTTTTCTAGGTAAGCTGTTCTTGGTTGTAAGCCTATATCTTTTGCCTTATGCTCTCGGCTCTGAAGTAGTATCTTCTAAATCTTTTGTGATCCTGACTGCAGCTTTTTGGTACTTGCACTCTCTCTTTTAGGGTACTTACTGTGTTTTTTTCTTTGACCTGGAAGCTCTGGATTTAGAGTTTTCATTTCAGGAGAAAACTGGTGAATTTTACCTATTTTTACCTTGCTTCTAATAGATTTGGCAGTTTTCTTCCATGATTTCTTGAAATGTAATATCTAGACTCTTTTTTTAGTCATGGTTTTCAGGTAGTACAATGATTCTTAAATTCTCTCTCTTTGGTATCTATTTTCCAAGTCAATTATTTTTCATATAAAAAGCTTTATATTTTCTTCCCTTTTTTTCAGTCTTTTGACTTCATTGGTTCTTATCGTCTTATGGAGTCTTTTACTTATGTTTGGTCCATTTTAATTGTCAAGGAGTTAGTCACTTGGATAAGTTTTTGTACTTCCTATGCTAAGTTGTTAATCCTGTGTTCAAGTGTTTCCTCTATAGCTTTCATTTTTTTTCCCCAATTCTTTCCTCTAATTACTCTCATTTCATTTGTATCATTACTTATTCTTTAAAATTTTTGCTTTATTTCTTCTAGACTTTCTAGTTGACCTGATAGTCGAGCTGAGTTTTTCTTTGAAGCTGTGTCTTTGGCATCCCTGGTGCCATAATAGCTGTGTATCATAGGAGCCTTTTTGTTTACCTGTTCTTCCAGGCTCAGTTCCTGGATTTGGAATTATGTTAGGACCAGGCTTAGTCTTTTGTGCTTTTGAGGGAATGCCAGAGGCTCGTTTGGTCCTGATTTTTCTTCTTCAGGTTTTCCTGCTAGTTTCTCTAGTTACTAAGTGCCATGTTCCTCAAGGATCAGAAGCTGACTTGGACTAGAGCCTGATACAGTGGTTGACTCCCTGGACTATACCCCAAGTTGGATCTGGGCAACATAGCCATTGACTTGCCTCTGAGCAGAGCTGCAGAATAGTCACTGGCTCTATCCTTTGTTAGCTAGCTGGAAGGTTCTGTGGGTTCACAGAGACAAACCTCTGGCCTACTCATGCTCTGATTCCAGGTACTAAAACTGTTCTTTCTATTCTAGGCATCACATATAAAGACAATATTAAGAGAGAGATAAGGTTTGTGAGGGATCTTGACACCAATGCCATATAAGAAATGGTCGAAGGAATAGGATATTTAGCCTTCTCTCCATGAAGTCCTCCCTGACCTCCTTAAGTTATCATTTACTTACCTATCTTACCTCTTGATCAGATGACCAATAAACCGAAAGATCCTCAAATGGAGCGGTAGTTTTTTTCTTTGTGAGCCTCTCATGTTGATTTGTTCCGCATGAAGTCAGCGGACAGAACAGGGAGCAATAAATGAAAGCTGTAGAGATCGATGTAGGCTGGATAGGATGACAGCATCCTCCATGATAGTCTGTTCAAGAGTAAAATGTGCTGCCTCTGGAGAGGTGGGCACCCCCTTACCAAAGGACTTTAAGCAAGGTCTGGATGACCGCATGTGGGGAATGTTGTCAGGGTGTCCTTGTGTAGATACAGGCTGAACTAAAGACCTCTGAGAACTGGAGGATTTACACTTTTCACACGGACACAGACCTGTTGCCATGATTTATAGAAGGAGTGAGATTGTTTATGGGACCAACTTTTACCAAACCTTCATCCCATCTCCTTTTACCTCTCCACTTATTTTGTTAATCAGCCCCCTATGATTCTGCTTATCATAGCAGATAAGCTATGTCTGTTGCTTTCCTCAACTGTGTCCAGCACTTTGTTGGACTTCTCTTTGTACTGCTTCTGTACCATGTTGTGGAATTCTGTTCTTTCCCTGGACTCCTGAGCTCTGAAACCACATGTCCTCATTTGAAATCCTTCGTGTCTGCAGTTACCATGAATGATATGCTCCTCAGAGGACAAAACTCTCACTCAGAATCTGTTGTTTCCTGTCGTTGTTTTTACACAAAAGTTGCCTTATTTATTTTTCATACATTATTATTTTTATTGATATTTATAAAGGTATAGAAGATACCAGGTGAATTTTGTAACTTTTAAAATAATTGTACATATGATATCTATTTGGTTTGAATGATTATTTTTAGATATATTTAGATATATTATTTTTAGATATATTTTATAAAAATGCAGAATTTTGTTTTATCCTGAGAGAATACTTGGTGAAGTGGTAAGAGATCTGGCCTTAGAGCCAGCAAGACCTGAGTTCAAGCCCCACCTCTGACTGTTGTTGGTTGTGTGACCCTGGACAGCAAAACATTTAACCTCTCAGCATCTCTCTAAAATCAGCAAGGATCAGGGGAGGCTCAGTCCAGCAAGTAACAACTAAGTTAAGCCTTGAAGAAGCTAAGCAATCCAAGAGTAGGAGGAGGGAAGGAAATGCCTTTCAGGTACTAGGGACAGACAACATGTATAAGGATTTTGAGATGGGAAATAGAATGCCAACTTCAGGAAATATCCAGTAGACCAACTGGCCTAAAACATAGAATTCATAAAGGTAAGTCATAGGAAATGTCTGGAAAGGTCAGATCCAGATTGAGGATGCCCTAAATGCCAGTTTGATGACTTTTTATCTTATCTGAGAGATAAAAGGGAGGCACTGAGTATTTTTAAGCAAGGGAGCAACATGGTCAGACCTGTAATATAAGAAGATTGGTTTGGCTGCTGTGTGGAGAATGGATTAGAAAGAGGAGAGGATGAAATTGGGAGATTATTACAATGTCCAGGCAAGAGGTGACAAAGCCATAAACTGATGCAGTTACTACTAGGAAAAATAGCTGAGAACTTAGGTGGAGACAGGGCTTATGAGTTTCAAAAAACATCTTTTTTCTTATCTTTGTCCTTCTCTCTGTCGGGTTGATTTGTAGTTTTACAAATATTTATCATGTACAAGATTCTGATGCTTTGGATTAGAATCAGTGCAGGGAGAGATCTGAAAGATCATCTAGTCAGAACATTTTTTTAAATCGAGGGAAAGGCCTAGAAAAGTGTGATGCTTTGTACAAGGTCATGATTAATAGAAAAATCAGGCCTAGTATACGCATCTTCTATTTCTCCTTTAGGTGTTCTTTCTATTAGACTACAATGTAGAAAATAAGATAGGATGATCTTTTAGGTCCCTTTTAGCTCTCAGAGCTGTGAATAAAATCTCTAGATTAGTTATAGGCCCTAAGGTACAAACTTGTTGAATGTAGATCAGCTTACCCCCCCAAAAAATAGCATGTTACTTGATATAATCATAATTCTACAAATGATTCCGTTTCTCTCTACTTGTTGACTGACTGGCTTGTTGATTGACTTCTTGTTTTTTGTTTTTATTCTTTATTAAATATATAGGCTTTCTCTTGTTAATGGTGCAATATGTAAGACTGTTTGTACTTGAAAATATCCAAGATATCCAATTCATAAACTTCTGTCAACCTTTCTCTCAGGAAACAAATAATGATCCTTGAATACGTACTTTTCAAAACATAAAATGAAACTAGAAGGGGTTTTTGTAATATTTAACCTAAATGATCACATTTCCAACTTCTTCAAAGTGCTTTACATATAAAGTATTCAAGTCTCTTTTAGTAGTTATAGAACTGGTGCTATGTAGTATTCTCAGTTCACCTATGTTTTGAAAAAATACTTGAAGATATTCCATCTAACCCAGTTTTTACTCAAAAATATATTCTATATCATGGCATAAAATATATACTTGTTGACGACAATTTCTGATGTCCATTCGCTAGTGACTTGTGAAATTGTCAATGTATGGGTTGTGTAGTGGAAAGGACTCTCACCTAAAAGTCTAAAAAACTGATTTTCTCTCTTGGATCTGCTTCTATTTGCATAAATGTGAACAAATCATTAAATTCTCTAGTACGCAATTTCCTCGTCTCTCAAATTTGGGGATTGGATTAAATGAGCTCTGAGGACCTTTCCAGCTGTAAAAGTCTATAAGATATTTTAGAAATGGGGGCAAAGTATCTAAATGCACTTTTTAAAGGTAATATGTTTATTTAAATTGAAATGATCTGCTCCCACAGGTAACAGCTGGAAAGTTGGCCCTGAGATGTTGCCATAGAAGGACCAGTTAAAGTAACTGGGATGTTTATCCCAGAGGAGAGTAGATGTAGGGATGACAGGATAGCTCTCTGCCAGTACCTGAAGGGCTATAATCTGAAAGAAAACTTAGCTTTGATCTGATTGGCCCCAAAGAACAGAATTAGGATGAATGGAGGGGATGAAAGAGAAAAAAATTTCTGCATGGGAAAATTGTGCTAGTTCTTCACCTACATCTTTTTAGACTCTTTGGTGTCCTAAAGGCCCAGCTCAGGAAGCCTTTCCTGACCTTGCCTAGTTGTTGGTGTTTTCTCCCTCATCTGCGTGCTTATTGTATCCCCACACTCCAACAGAATGTAAGCTTCTTGAGAACAGATACTATTTTGTCTTTGTATCTCCTGAAACTACTCAAGTACTGTGCATGCTTAAGAAGCTTTAGTTACATTTTATGTAAGTTTAAACTTTCCAACAAACAGAACTCTCCCAAAATGGGAAAAATCAAATTGGCCACCTCAAGAAGGATAGATCTTCAAGTGAAATCTGGGTGATCCTTTGTCAAGATTGCTATAAAAGGGACTTTTTAGATATAGATTGGACTAGATGGCTTCTCAAGTCCCTCCCAACACTGAGGTTCTATTTTTTCTGAAATGACCAGAATATTTACCACCAAGTGATTTATTTTTATAGCCACATTATCAAGTAAGGCATGAATATGTTGGAACCTTGGATCATTTGATCTCTTTGCATGCTTTACCATTGGTGAATAAATTCTGAATTGATTATAATCCCTGATAGGTGCAAAGATAAGTTGTCTGAAGCACGGACATACAGTTATCCTGTGTTGCATCCCTAACCCTGATACTCGCATAGTGTCTTGTCGACTCCTGATTGAGCACTGTTGTGCTTGGTGTAAGGAATGTGTTCCATGATCCTTTAATGCATCCTTAGAAGTTGCACTTTTTTTATTTTTGTTTTTGTTTGGTGGGAAGATACTTTTATATGAATTTGTCTTTTTGTTCGTTCGTCCTTTTCTCATAAAATTAGCAGGACTTAATTATTCACTAAGATTTTGATCAGTTCTAATAGGAAAATACTGAGTATTTATTTCCGAAGAAGACATATGTAAAAAGAAGTAGACTTAAATTACAAAAGAATAGATATAGGTTGGACATAAGGAAGAATTTGACAGTAAGTGATGAAACATTAGAAAGGCTATTAAGAAACTCCTGAAATCTCCACCTAAATCTTAAAGTATAAATAATCATCTGTTTTTGACAGGTATTTATGTGTATATGGTATTGATATATATATATATATATATATGCATACACATATATATGTGTATGTGTCTGTGTGTGAGAGAGAGACAGACAGAAAGAAGAAAAGAAAGAAACAGAGAGACAGAGGAGAGATCTGAAAGTAAAGGGCTGGACTTGATGACTTGTTAAGTTTCTTTCTAGTTCCAGGGTCCTAGGTGTCTATAATTTTATGTCAGTGATAAGCCAACTCATTTTAAAAACTTGAATTATTTGAAATATTATTTATAAGGTTTTGCCCTTCTATATCGCTTCCAAAACTTTTCAACCAATTTCGTTGCTTTATCATCTGTCATGTGGCCTCAAACTTAATGCAGTGTCATGCTCTAAAAAATTTTCTATTAACACCATGTTAGTCTTTAAATGTGATTTTACTTCAGCCTTAGTAGTGCAATAGTGATGCATCTATCTTTGATTTTCTACAATTTACCCTTCTACAATTTTCTAAAAATAACAAGGCAGTAGTAAGTAGATAGTAATCAAATCCTTTATGAGATTTTTCTGCTTTTCATCATCAAGAAATAGCAGAAAATAAGTAGTAATGATCACAGAAAGATTTTCTAGGGTAAATTTACAAATGGTAGTTTTTGAAGACAACGTTCTCTTATAAAATAATATAGAGAAAGTTATATCTTAATACAGTATCACTGAGAAAAACCATAGTCTGATCAAGCTCAGTCCTTTTGATAAGAGCATTGAGTCCTGATGTGATTCTTACATAGACTTACATGGCTTTAGGAAAATAATTTAACCTCTTTTTGCCTTAGATTACTCATCTGGGAGATGATGAGTACTTTCAGTGAAGCCAAAGCCTGGGGTGGCTTTGATAGAGCACTTGAGATGGCTTTAAAAAAATCAAGCTGAAAAAGAAAAGTATTGTAACCAGTAAGATATAGACCAGGAGGAAACAGACTACAAGTCAGTTAGAGACAAATAATACCGTCGCAAACATTACTTTCTAAAATTAGAAACATTCTGATTAAGCATACCGGGGAATCCTGTCAGGCCTCCTAAATGAGATTATAATCATTCATAAGGCTTTGCCGAAGGGTCTGAAGATACTTTTAAAAAATTATTCATGCCTTTTGTTTGTGTGCCATCCTTTTTTCTTTTTAAAGTGTTTTATCTCTCCTTCCCGTACCACCTCCCCACTTGAGCCATTTTTTAAGAAGCCAATGAGTAAAGTCCTAAATTGATTCCACATAGTCTAGCAAAACAAATTCCCATATTGGACACATCCAAAAATGTATGTCTCGTTCTGCATTTTAGGTTCATCTCCCCTCCAGCAGAAAATGTTTCATCTTCATTTTTCTGGATTCGTGATTCATTATTGTCCTGATTTGACTTCTAAAGTCTTCCAAAGTTGTCTTTCTCTATAAAGTTTTATCTTAAAAATTCTTCTTCTAGCTCCACTCACTTGACTCTGCATCTAGATCCTCACCGTTTCCTCTGAAATTGTCTGTTTCATTGGTTTTTATGGTGCAATCAGATTTCATTACATTTATAAATTACAATTTATTTACCATTTCCCAATAAGATACCTCCCTATTTTCCAGTTTTTTGACCACCACAAGAGAACTATACACATGTCTCTTTCCTCTTTTTGATTTCTTTAGAGAATGGGCTTAGTAGTGGCATGGCTAGGTCAGAGAGTTTAGTAACCTTCTGGGCAGAGTTCTAAATCACTTTCCAGAGTGCCTGAACCAGTTCACAGTTCCACCAACAGGACACCAGTGTAACTCCTCCAACACTGCCATTTTCCTATTTTTTCATCTTGCTGGTCTGATGATTATTAGAGTTGCTTTAATTTGCATTTCCTAACTATAGTTATGTAGATGATTTTTTCATATGGTTGTTGATAGCTTAGATTTCTTCCTTTGAAGACTGCTTTTTCATGTCTTTTGACCATGTATCTGTTGGAGAATGGTTCTTAGCCTTATAAATTTGACAATATACATACACACACTATACACACATTTTTTTTTTTAACTTGGGCACAGAGAGATTTCCTGCGCTGTTACTACTGTTAGCTTATTCACCATACTGTCATTATTATGTCTGAAGATCTCAAGCAACAAACAGTACAGCCTCTTTCCAAGAAATGTACAACCCAGGGAACCACAGCGGGAGCCAGTCAGAGAATGAGATTTCCTCAGAGTTGCCCTTCTCTGCCCTACAAAGTTCTCACCTACTTCTGCCTCCTTCCAGTACAGTCAAACCTACTGTACAGACGCTCTCAAAATCCTGGCCTAGAAGCTTCCTCTAGCCTGCTCATAGCTGGCCGCAGGCAGTACCAGAGATGGAGAAAGGAGAGTGTCCTCAGCGGAGTTACTGGGAATACCCACTGCCTCCCTGTCCCAAGTAACGTCACCCTGCCTTCTCCTACAGCCTCCTGTTTCCTGTAGCAAGAAACAACCAAGTTTACGGAACTAGGAACAGTCACATTAGAGGGTTTCCCAAAAAAGTTTCTTGAGTTTGTAAATAGGAGCTGATGGGTTAATGACTTATAAGGCTTTGTACCCCGCCATAGTGATCAGCACGCGCGCACACACACACACACACACACACACACACACACACACACACACACACACACACACACACACACACACACACACACAACATTTGTAATAGAGAGCCAGCCTAAGAAACAGGAAGGTCTGGGTCCAGGTCCTGCTTCTAAGACTGGCTATACGTCCCCAGACCAATCACTTAACTCTCAATGCCTCCAAATGATTCTCTAAGACTATAAATTGCTCAGCAAGTGCTGGTAATCTCCATTGGGAAAGGAGTTTCCTCACCAAGAGTTCCCTACAGTAATGAAAGCGCAGGCACTGCATTTTTTAAAATCATCTTTTGGTACTTAGGTTCATTATCTCGTTAACATGACTGCTCTCCCCACTCATAGAGAGCATCACCTCCCACCTTTTTCAGTCTCTGTGATTCTTATTCAAGTCTTTCCATAAATCCTATCAAGATGATTTGGGAAGTATAGTAGAAGCATTCCTCAGAGAGCCCTGCAAATTAACAGCAGTCCATTAGCTTAGGGTTTAAAAAAATTAGGCCATACCTGAAAGACATCAGACACAGGGCAAAAGAATTGTAATAAAAATGGAAACTGATAATACAAATGTATTTGTAGCTACTGATGGGTACAGGTCTCTGGTATTTGTTGTTATTCTTTTGGAGAGTGTAAGATATATTCTACACACACACACACACACACACACACACATGCACGCATATGCACACACACGCACACACATATACACACACACACACTAACTCCTCAGCCTGGTATTTTAAGCTCCTCCCATTCTGGCCCTCTCTCACCTTTACACTCATTTCACATGACTTCCTGTCGTCCAATTTGTATTCCATCCTGGACTGTTTTCTTCAAACTAAATAAACAGCATTCCCCCTTGTGTGCATTCCTATTGGTCCACTACCATGCCTGCAATCTGCTCCTCATCCCCATCTGTCAGAACTTGCATCTTCCTTCAAAGCTCAGCCTTCATTCACCTCTGTGCAGTCTTATTGCCTTTTGAAATTATTCTGGGACTCTGAACTCTGCTCCTTTCATCTCCTAGTTTGCATCACACTTTTCTCTATGAATAAAGTGTAAGCTGCTTGAAGGCAGAAACTGGTTTGTAGGTGTCACTCAAGTAATTAATCTGTATTGAATTAGTGAGGGATTTCTTAACAACAAAACTCAGCGTTTATTTTATGCTGTCAAAATTATATACACACGTACTCAGTTATAAATTACCTAAAGAAGGATTTTTGGAAAAAAATGTGTAGTTACATAAAATGTCAAATTTTTTCATTAAAAGAAACTTTATAGCCATACCTATGCAATAAAATTGTCAATGTCATGTGTTGTACAATAGTCTTGGTTGAGTAAAATCATCACCAGACCATCCAATAAGTATGTAGGAAACAAAAACAAAAAAATATTTTCCCAAAATGTGACGAACAGAATTTAAAAGTATTCAGCAATGTGGCAGTCCTTTAATGAGCCCCTCTTCATATTTGTGCATTCTCCCTTCTGGAAGTTCTCAGTCATAGCTCCTTTCCTATGTAATTCTTTTGCTCATGAGCATCATGTCATTATTTGAGTGCCCATATAGCCCGAGCTTCTCAAACACTCCTGTGTCTTTCCCCATTCCAGTTATTTCCTTCCTCCCTGTTAGGCTACTGAATTAAAATCCTGAAAATCCAACCCAAGTGCCACCTCAATTCAATATAATATTTTAAATACCTACTGTGTGCAGAGCTCTGTTAGTTCAGATAAGGCAGGTCAGAGCTTTCACATCTTAAATAAAGCCTTCCCTAATAACCATTATGGAGAATAGCCTTCTTCCTCAGCCCTCACATAGCACTTTTGTTTTGTACTTCTCTGAAGCTCACAGTAGGTCTTCAGTAAATGTTTGAATTGAATTGAATTGAGAGATAAAGAGACTGAAGTCTTATTAAGTGATTTGTCTGAAGTCCTAGTTCAATGAAAAGCTAAATGTATCTGGCATTTTGTGAAGTTTAATTTTTTTTAACCAGTATTTCTCAAGTTTAACAATTACTAAAGTTCATTCTACAAAATCGTCAAATAGTTCTGAATCCTTTTAGAGTAACGTTGAGTTCCATTCAGTAGGATGTGATAGAAATAGCCCTGTATTTGGAAATGGGAGCACTGGTGTTAGATCCTGGTGATACTCCCCAGTCATTTGATTTAGTCTCAGTTTCCTATCCAGCAAATTGGAGAAAATAGTACTTATACAAACTACCTTGAAGGGATTTCATGAGGAAAGTATTATGTTAACCTTAAAATACTGTTTAAATGTGCTGTTTTAATTATTATTCAACATAGATTTAATTCTAAAAGTATTTTTGCTTTAATTATTTGAAAATTGGAAATTTACATATAGAATCTAGCAGATTTTCACTAACAAAACTATTTGACTAATGAAATCACCCACTTCCCCAACCAAGGCAGTTCGTGGATTGTTAACTGTTTTTGAAAAAAAATTGTTTCAAGTGATTTCAGGCAAGCAAGTTTAGATTTTTATGTGAATATATAAACATATACATATAAATGTTTATAGGTGTTTATTATGTATACATGCATGTATTTCATATGTAGAACCCAAATTAGTATACTACATGTATACATATATGTGTAACATATCTCTATATATGTGGGTATATACATACATATTATATATAATTATAGGTGTATATGCACATATATTTGTGTATATATGTGCGTGGAATTTCTGTGTGTGTAGATACAGATATAGATGGTGGTTGGGTGAGTGTACGGTGTTAGCCCCACACACTACTTTTCCTGCCTGCTTCCAGACCAGCCATGATGCTGGGAGGAGGACTCTGTAGAGAAGAATCTGGTCATCCCCACCCACTGCTAACCCAGTGTTACTCACGGGGCTGGCTGACCAATCTCCCCTAAAAGTGTGCACCCTGAGAGAGAGGCAGCAGGCAGAATGTGTTAGGCAGGTCCAGCCACCACTGCTGACTATCCTCGTCACTCAGATCTTTAATTCCCCACAAACCACCAGATCTGCTTCTAGCCCAATCCCCTTAGCTTCCACTGACGGAAGAAGTCATTAGGAAGAGAGGGCCTGCCTTCCTTACTGCCATAGCAACAAATGCCACCAAAGCAACATGAGCACAAGGGCCTCATCCCCCACCCTGGTCCCCTGTCATAGCCCAGCCCTGCCCCTCCCTGAGCGGGCAAACCAGCTTACCTGAAGAAGCAAGGGACCCTGAGGGTAAGACAGGAGACAGCCAGGCCAGTCAAACCACTGTGATCACCACTGTGACCACCATCACCCCTCAGATCCTCTTTGCATCCCCAGCATGTAGCATAGTGCTTTATAAATAGTAGGTCCTTAATAAGGGTTTTAATCATTCATTTGTTCACACCTTCCTTTGATTTCACTCTTGAAACATTTTCTGATTGAGTCCCTTGGGATATATAAGAAAATATTGTCCATTGGGACTGTATGATTCTATGTGTAATACAGACTCCCCCACTCCCCAAAATTCCATTCTTTACAGTGTTCTCGTTTTGCTGATGTATTACATATTTCTTTCAGAGAGAGCAATAAATGTTACATTTCTAAATTCATTCCCACCTAACCTGATGAGAAGATCATTATCCTTTCTTCAATAAAAGTGAACCAAACTAATTCAGTTAAATTCAACCAGCATTTCCCAAGATGAAAGGAAAGGTAAATGGCAAACCTACAACTAAATAGTTCTCTTGTACCTTCAGTATTTGCTCTATGTGGTAAATGGGCTGACTGCCTGCTCTGAGCCGAGTCTTCCACAAGGGCTGTGGTTGTCAGGTGGTCATATCTAGCACTTGGTGCCTTCCCCCAGGGCACCTGCCAAGAAGCAGACTTGCCCCAGCCTTTCCTTGGCACATAAGCCTTCCAGTCTCACCTGTGGTGGTGAATAGTGTGTGCTGCTCACCACGAAGCTGAGGAATAGGAGTCAGCATCTTCAACACCATAACCTTGATCTTCGGTCTCCCAACCCAGGACAACTTGCCACCTTTGAGGGCACAGGGTTGGAGCATTTTCAGAGGACTCTGATTTATAGTGCTGTAATCCCATTGAACTTAGCCTTGTCATCATTATAAAGGACCCTCGTGATGGAGCATTATTCATGAGGGTTGTTGGAAGGCCAGTTAATAGGTATCTTTCTATGTATCTTTCCTGTTCTCACAGAATCTCTCCTGTCCTTTTTACTTCCTCAGCCTTGGATAATGAATTGTCCTAAATTACATTCAGAGTGTTGACTCACTCCTCCAAAGTGTCTAGTCTTCCTAATGCTTGGGTCTCTCCTGCCCCTTCTCCTCCCTGGAATTGTGCTCCCATGTCGCCGTCTGTTGAAGGTTTCACTCTTTCTGTAAGGTCCAGGCCAGTTTCTTCTTCCTCCATCAAACTCTTCTGGATCATTCGAGCCAGAGGTGACCCCCTGCCCACTCACATTTCTCATGCCATAGGATTCCATCTCTGCTCTGTACCTAATTGAGTTCTAACTTACATTCTTCATGGCTCCTTCCAGTTTTTCAGCCATTCAAGGATAGGTCCTCTATCATCTTACCTCTTTGCATCCCCACAACCTTGCTACCTGTAGGAGATTAGTAAGTACTTCATGATCCCTCCATATCTTCTCATCAGGCCAGATGGCGACACATGGCCAGCCACTGCTGGGCTCTATCCGAAAGGGCACAAAGAAGCTGAAATTTCTGGGAAATAATGCCTGATTTATTTTCTATGGGTGTGGTAACCATTTCAATGCATTTTATTGCCTTTCTAAATTTTGGATAGCATGATTCATATTACACAGGATGTAGAATATAATTGTAATTATTGTAAATTAGAGACAAATGCTATTTGATTTTTTCTTGTTAGAGCAGGACCTAGAGGTAACAATGTTAGAATATTTGGATTTTTTTTACTTTTTTAAATACTATTATAGAATGTTCGGATTTTTTTTACTTTGTTTTAATATTATTTTATGTTACATTTCCCCACAAGCCTAATAAAGAATACTAATTGTGATCCAACACACTTTGGTAAATGAAGTATAGTGGAGACGATTTCTGATTGCTGTAAGGAAAGGACAGGAAATCAGATTATTCAAGTTAGTCTTAAATGAAGATTAATGATATTTAATATCAGAGACCTAGCCTAGATTCTTAATTTTCTGGTTTAATTCTGTAATGCAAATTGACAGATTTGCATGTTGCATTTTCACTTAACCTTTTGTAACAGAGTGGTAGCATTTATATATGTATGTATAGTATTTTTCTGAAGATGATTTTTTAGGAAAATAAATTTCATTCTTCTTTTTGTAACAACAAACCCAACATGTAGTGCAATTAATGTTTATATAATAATCCCTTTAAACTGTTCAATTTTCTTAGAGAAAATTGTAGTAAAATTGGTTCAACATAGGCTGCCTTTATAATGCCACTTATTTCACCCTCTGACCTGAAAAGTATGAGAAAGAGAGCTATCTTTCTTTAGCATATTGTATGTCAGATGACTTCATGAAATGTAGATTTTATACATCACTTGTGACCTCTGAAGATAGGAAAGGAAAAGTATGCACAGTAGGTCTAACAAGATATAGAAACTGTTTCTTACATTTGTGGTAATTAGTGTTTGACAACTAAAATGCATTTCAGCTGCTCAACTTAAAAGGACTGCATAATTAAAAATAACAGGGAGGAATTTGTTATCTATCGAATTCTTTTAAGGAAATGATAGGAAAAAAGATGATCATAGCAGGTAACACTGATAACGCTGAAGAAAAACAAACTGAGTCCTTCATTTATGTCAGTAAAGGAACTGGACTGTGAAAGTTAAGGCTATCTTATCAGCCTGCCAAGAGCAGTGGGTTATGAATCTGGCACATGCTTATTTTGAAAAGAAAATGTGAAATTTTAAAAACCTAGTTATTTGAATGAGGTGGAATTAAATTTGGTAAGGATTTTGCAATTGAAATGACATTTAGACAGGGAAACCTAGTATTTTAGTTCAAGTCAGTCTGCCTATCACTATTAAAGAAAGGAATAATAAATTCTACCTTTATTCCCACCAACACACAGGACTTACTCTGAAAAAGAAATAGGTTCCAAGTTGTCAGATATTGTATATAAAATCATCATTGTAAAACATAGTATAAAGAATTTAAAGCTTTGACTTCAGGAGAACCTAAGGTTTTAATTTCTTTTCTAAATAAAGGTCACCCATTTGGTATTTTTGTTAGAAATCTGGCCTATTCTTAATTATTTCATAGGATTCTTAACTTTTTGATTTAAAAAAAATAGTCATTTCTTAGGTCAAGATAAACCATAATAGAATTCTCCTAAGTACTTCCAAAGGAGGGCCAATAGATTTCATGTTTGGGAGAAATGTTTTTCTAAAAGAAAAAGAGAGAAAAAAAGGAAGGAAGGAAGGAATTTCTAATTCCCTCCCACAATCATTTTCCTCTAAACTCTAATATTAACATTTTCTGGATTATCCTCACATTAAAATAATCCATACCTTGCCTTCAGTATTGTCAGCGTAACTCACATTTATATAATGTGTTAGGGGTTAATTACAGCTCTCATCACAATAATCCTGTGAATGGGAGGTAGGTTGTAATGGCTCAAGAACTCCAATTTCTTTAATGTGGTTATTCCTTCCCCTCATGCAGATTACAACCCTCTCCATAATTGAATAAATGGTCTTCGAGAGTGTTTGTGGCCGAAAAATTTCTCTCTCTTTAGTTACCCTTCAGCTTCAGCTAAACTTTTCATCAAACAGCAGACATCTGTCCAGTTCATTCAGACTTGGACTTGATAGGGCCTGCTAGAGCTTGTGCCACACCTTTGAGAACCCCAAGGTCTTCTCCCTCTGAGAATTTAGTCAGAATTTAGGGGGGGACAGTGCAAGTATCCCATTTCACAAGTGAAGTAATTGAGGTTCAGATGTGTTAGAATCAAGATCCATATGCAAGTCTCCTGCCTCCAAATCAGAGGAAGAGGTTGTGGAAGCCATAAATGAACTTCCGAAGAACAAAACAAAGTAAAATAAAATGCCAGGACCACATGGATTCACCAGCAAATTCTATCAGACCTTCAGAGATTGTTGGCAAAAATAGCCAATTCAGTCTTTCTTCAGATTATGTCCCTTAGAATATAGAAAGAAATAATATTCTGCTGAGAAACAGAGGAACTCCACAGGAGAGATTAATACATGGTCCCAACCTCTGACTGTTACCCAGTTATGCACATAAACTGGAGCCATAGTGGTCATTAAACAAGTAAATGGTTAATTCATTCTCAGGTAATCAGTGTAGGAACAAATGTGGGTTGTTATCATTAATATTGCCTTATATTAGTTAAAACATGGGCCTCATTTATATGTGATCACATTCTCATAAATTGTCATATTTCTACTCAGTGTTAAACTTTACATTGTGAATTGTAATATACTGTTCCCAATTCGTAAACCTCCAATTAAAGACAAATAACAAATACCTTTTAAAGGTAGTGGTGGGGAAATGATTAAGGCTAATAGTACAGGCTAACTTAAGTATATAAGCTGACCTCAGTATAGCTGGCGACGCCTACATTAGCTTGTAATATCAAGTTTCTCTCTATATAATAGTCAGCATTTGGGAGAAGATGCTTTTATCCTGGTTCAATTCAGATAAATTCATCCTTTTTGTTTTGTTGTGTATAATTTATATATAATTTGTATCATACTTATCTCTCCATTCAAATTAAACAGTCTAAAAAAAAACATGAAAAAAAGCAATCTAAAGTTTTCTTTTACATGACTCATTGTTTTGATCAGTGATAAACTTAAAATTACAAGTTGCTCTGGGTGTTCCTAGGTTTAGTATTCTGCTTGAAGGCTTGCCTGATAGATTCATTTTTAAGACTGTCTGGTGAATAAATTGGGTCATCTTTTTTTTTTAGTTGAATTACTCCATCAGGCCCTGGTTCTCCCTTTGCTTGAGGCTCCCCACCTCTGCCTACCACTGTTCTAAATTATTTGTTGTCTCCTCTGTGTAAACTGATGACATAGTATAAACTGGTATGACACATTTCAGAAGGCCTCATTGGTTATATGAAAAGCAACTGGTCAACAACTGGGATTAATTTATTTTTTTGACAGTACCCTTGTTCCTTCTTTTCCTAATTTCTTAGCTAATATTGACTCCCTATTCAGTTTCTCAGACTGGTCATGTAGCCTAACAAGCGCAGCAGGGCAAATGATGCAGTTCTAGATCATCCCTAAGGTTTTAAGTACAGATCAAGGGTGATCCTGAATCATTCCATCCAGGCTAGGACAGGCTCAAGAGTCCCATTCAAAACTTGCCCGGGTCAGAGAAACCTTAGGAGCCACATGGTTTTAAGGCTGTTTCATGTCTTAGTATCCAAAAAGGATCTTAGTGATCCAAAAGGGTCTTATTGACCCTCCTCCCCAGGATGCTTCCTGAATCAGCTTAGTTTCCTAGGTGTTGAGAGAGAACCTTACTCAGGCGGGGATCCTCTTAGTTCAGGTTCATTGAAAATGAGGGATTTGTAGGTCATTCAACAGTTAACAAAAGGAGATTTAGTTAGACATAACATTGAAAGGATGTTCAACAAGAATTCTTCAGCACCTGCCTTGGGTAGATAGATGTAGCCTCCTTTGTTTCCATATCGAAACGAATTTAGTCAGCAGGAGAAGGTGTGGTGTGATTCCTGTGATCTGCAGGGCCCAGACCGCATGTGGGTTTTGCCTTGAGTGGCCAGGAAGCCACAGCCAATGCCACCAGATGTTACCTTTTAGAAAAAATCTAGCCTAATCTATGTTGTCTGGGGAGGGGAACACCTTTATAGATATTGGTCCTATCATATCAGGTAACCTTTGGACCAATCTTGTTAGGCTCGCCCTTATCCAAACTTGTTGTTCGGGTATTGTACCAAATCCCCAGGTACCATTTGCTCTAGAGTTTGCCCTGTTTCTTTCAGTGTGAAATAACTCACTGTGAGTCTCCTGTTTCCTGGCCACTTGTCTCCAGATTTCACATACTAGTTTTTAAGAGGAAGACTCCAGCATGGTAATGTGTTTCAGCATTTTTATAATAAGCATCAGACTAACTGAAAACATGAATCTAATTATTTAAGACATAATCTATCAGTACCCAAGCACCTTGCCCATGATCACCTAATAATATTGACAGTAATTCTTCTTCGTGGCTTTTAGAACTAAAGACCTCTTTGTACAACTTTTCTATCACTAGAATCATAGTTCATTTTTTGCTTTTCTTAGTCAGAAAATAAGCATTGATTAAATGCTTATTATGTGCCAGGCACCAGCAAAATATAGCCCTCAAGAAGCTCCCACTCTAATGGGGGAGAAAACATGGAAAAAGTTCTGTACAAAAAAGATATTCACAAAATACATTGAGATAGTGAATAGAAAGAAGGTGCTAGTATTAAGCTGGAGTGAGAAAGGCTTCTCAGAGAAGGTGGGATTTTAGCTGAGACTTTGAGGAAGCCAAGGAGGGCAGGAGGAACGGGGTGCAACTGGTGAAAATGCCTAGGGTTAGAGGATGAAACATCTTGTGCAAGGAACAGCCCACATACCCTTGTCACTCCATCAAAGCCCAAGTATTGGAGAGTATGGTGCAAGAAGACTGAAAAGGTAGGAAGGGGCCAGGTTGTTTGGGGCTCTGAATGCTATATAGGGTATTTTACATTGACTTTTAGAAGTGTGAAAGGGAGCTGATTGGTGGGGCAATTGGTCAGATCTGTGCTTTAGGAATATTACTGGGTCAGCTGAGTGGAGGATGGACTGGGCAGGGGGAGGGTGGGGTTGGGAATAAGAGCCTTGAGGCAGAAAAACCAACCAAACCAGTAACATTTTTCTGTCTGTATCTTAATCTAGAGTAACCATAAATCTGATGATTTCCTAACTGATTAAATTGTCTTCTTAATTTTTGAAACCTCTCCTGACTTCTTACCTCCACATCATGCTCTACTCAGAAAGTCCCTGTGCTGCCCATTTCACACACTCTCCACTCCAGTCAAACTGGCCTATTTGCTTTCCTTCATACACAGGATTCTCTGTATTCCCACCTTGTGCCTGTGCTCAGGTTGCCTCCCACTCCTGGAATGCGCTCTTCCCCTCCTCTATTAGAAGACCTAGAACTCACCAGAACTCAGTCCAAGTGCCACCTGCTACGTGAAGGCCTTATGACCTCCCTCTCTGACAACCAGCATGCCCCGCTCTGAAATAACTCTGCATTAACTTTGTGTGGATTTCACATTGATTCCTCCGTGTACGTGTTGTTTCTCCCACTTCAGCCTCAGCTCCGTGAAGGCAGAAATTGTTTTTATTTCTGTCTCTCTGCAGCCTAGAGTGGCACCTGGCATATCGTAGGCACATGCTGATTGACTGATTAAGACACTCATCTAAAAAATTCTTACTGGTTTTCAGTTGTTTCCCTAAATTATTCGATATTTATTATGTGCCAACATGCCTAAAGGCAGTATGGAAGCCTGGTCATTCTGCAGGGACAGCCAGGTGGCATCATGGATAACATGCTGTACTTAGAGTCTAGGTGATCTGGGGTCAAATTCTTACTTTGACAGTATTAGCTGTGTGGCTGTGGAGGAATCACTTAATCTCTCAGCCTCATTTTCCTCATTTATAAAAGTTAGATAATAATAACACCTACTTAATAGGGCTGTTTTGAGGATCAAATGAGGTACCATATGTAAAGCATGTGGCAAAACTTAAAGCTTTAGCTAATTATCATTTCTCATTTACTCTGTCCTACAGTTAGTGCCATGGCTTCTGATTGCTTCCAAATTTTTTGCCAGTTGAGTTTTCTGAGTTTCTTCATCCTGTTTCCTCATTTCTTCTGCTATTCTTTCGGTTTAAAAAAAAGGAAAGAAAGAATTGGTTTTTATCTGCTCTATCCATTTATTTAAATTTTCCACAAATGTTTCTAAAATTTTGACATTTTTTTGCCATCTTGGCCTAAGGTTTTTTACTTTGATTCAGTTCCTTTATTTCATCTCATAGCATGGGCTATTTCATTCCTTGTACAAATTCAATGAGTTTATTATTTATATGTCTGGAGGTTTTTTCTGATGTTACTATTGGTTTTTCTATTTCTTATGACATTTTTGTTTTTGTCTTTGAATCTTGGAATCTTTAATTTTTTTTGTTGTGTGAAAGTTCCTTTTTAGTTTGATCATTGATTTGAGTGTTTTTAAATTTTAAGGAGTTCTGGCAGTTTTGCTTCTTTTGTTTTTGTCTTGCTGTTTGCCCTCCACAAAAATCCCATTCAATTTCACCAGTACTTTACCAGTAGAGTGAAAATTCTGGAAGGATACATGTATATGCACTTTTAGTATGGTCCTGGGGATCCCACTTCTGTTCAAGGACCAGCCTAACTAAATACACTTCACCTCCAAGACTTACCACTTACCACTTGGTTATGAATCTTTCAGTTTTGTCAATACGTAGTAATAAAGATAGAAAGGGAGGGTGGTAACAGATATGAAGAATCAGAGACATTTGTGAATATAAACTTTATTCTAATTATTTTAATATGAAATCTTTGTCCAAAGACCAATAAATTGGCATTCTTTTAGAAGAACTGATCTACATTGACATCGACATTCTTATTATAAACAAAAAACAGGAGACAAAATGAAGTTGCAACTAAATGAAGGATGCCTCATGGTTTTATCTTGCAAAGGTCAAAAAAAGAATAGGTATAGTTGGCTTCATCAGGTCTCCAAAGGTAATCACAATCTCATCTTTGAATGTTCAGTGATGTAATACACAAAAATCCATAAGGAAGATCATTGCAATTTATGTACCAGCATCGATTGCAAAAAATGAAAAGGTAGAAAGTTTTCTGAAGCATTGGCAAGATCCTTCATACCAAATACAAACATACTTTGGTATCTGATGATTCCAGTGCAACAGTAGGTACAGGAAAGGAGGGAGAAAAATATGTTGACTCAATATCTACGTCCCAGCTTTTGAGAAATGAATGAGGTCAACGCCTGATAGATGACTCAGAAGACGCACACCTACACATCATGAGTAACATTTTTTTCCAAAAGGAAGTTAAAAGATACTGGACGTTGATGAGCAAAATAATTCTATTCAAAGCTTAGCTCAAATCCCACATGAAATGAGCTCAGCCTGTGGGGATCTCTTTCTCCTCCAAACTTTCATCTTCAGCTGCCTTCAGACATCTCAAGCTGGATCTCCAGTGGACATCTTAAACTCAACATGTCCAAAGCTGAACTCGTTATCTTCACCCCAGCCCACCCCTGTACTATCAAGGGCACCACTGTCCTCCCAGGCACCCCAGCTCACAACCCCAGGCCTCACTCCTTACCCCTCATATCCAATATGTTTTCAAGGCCTGTCAAGAACTGCTTTGAAATAACTCTCCAGTACAGCCCCTTCTCAGCTGTGATCTTGCCACTACCATAGAACAAATCCTCATCATCTCTCACCTGGACTAGCATAATAGCTTCCTGATTGGTCTGTCTGCCACATGTCTCTTCCCACTCCAATCCATCCTCCATTCACCTGCCAAAGGGATTGTCCTAAAGCACAGATCCATCCATGTCACTCCCCACTCACTAAACTCCAGTGGCTCCCTATGGTCACCAGAATCAAATTTAGAATGCTCTATTTGGCATTCAGAGCCCTTCATGACCTAGCCTGTCCTTACCTTTCCAGATTTCTTACTCCTTATGCCTCCAGTGTCACTCACCTTCTGGTTGCTCCACAAACAAGACCCTCCATCTCTCAACTCCTGTCATTCTCTCTAGCTGTTCCTCATACTTAGAATATTCTTCCTCCACTCCATCTCCATAGTTCCCCAGCTTCCTTCAAGTCCCAACTAAAATCGTGTCTTCTAGAAAAAACTTTTTCAACTCCTCTTAATTCTTGTGCCTTCTCTCTCTTAATTATTTCATATTTGTCCTGTATATAGCTTATTTATATATGTGTGTGTGTATGTTTGCGTGTGTGTATTTGTTTGATTCTTGCCTCCCCCATTAGATTAAGTGCTCCCTGAGGACGAGGACTGTCTTTTGCCTTTTTTGTATCACAAGTAATCAGCACAGTGCCTGGTATATAGTAGAGTTTAATAAATGCTTGTGAAATGGATAGAGCACTGGACCTGGGGTCAGGAAGACTCCTCTTCATGAGTTCAAATTCAGCCTCAGATATTTCCTAGCTGTGTGACCCTGTGTGCCTCAGTTTCCTCATCTGCAAAATGAGCAGGAGAAGGAAATGGCAAAGTACTGCAGTATCTCTGCCAAGAAAACCGGAAAGGGGGTCACCACAAGTCAGACATGACTGAACAGTAACTTTAGGCAAGTAGTACTAAGAAAAAAGGTTCTTCCTTGATGTCATTGCCTGTTGAGGAAATACTCTTTCTTCAGCAGTCCTCCTAAATACTCTTGGGTACCAGAAGGTTTCAGGTAGATCTCAGTGCTCAACTTGACATTTTATTACAATAATTAAAAAAAAGCTGTAATTTTTCAAGAAGAATGTTTGTCCCTCTGTATCTGAGAGTTAGAAGAAATGGAATTTCCATTTACATTCCATTCTACATAATGATTTAGTAAAGCCAGATTGACTGTGAATTTGTATATGATTATTAGCAAGAAAATGTGTTTCTAAAAGCAGATATAAATTTTCAAATTAAAAAAGCATATTCAGAGTATGTGCTTGAAGAATAACTAATTATTAGGTATATCATAAACTGAAGTAAATTAGGTAATTTTAAAACTTGATGATACTTATTCAACTTGTAGCTTTAGCACAAATATATGTTAGAAATACCTGAGGAAACAAGTTATCTTTTGAATTGAATTGAATCCTTTTTATAAAATAATTGAATGCTGTAAGATGAAATTCCTAATTCTACAAATAATTTCCTGATGCCCATAAAAGGTTGTATTTTTCATTTGAGTCTTTAAAGGAGCATGCCTTTTGACGCTGAAGTATGAGAATTCAGCAACATGTAACAGTACATGTTCCTGCCTTCTTATTTTCTTTGAACTCAGCATTTACTTTTCCAGATGCAAAGGATTTTATAGAACTAAGTTGAAGAAAGGAAGGGAAGAGTCATTTCATAATCTCATACATCGTGGCTAACATCCCACAGACCAAAAAAAGTGGGAAGCAACAAATCAATTATCTAAAAGTTCTGGTGCTTTGCTTCCCATAGGAGGTAAGGTTTTTCTGTTTAAAAATAGAAAAATTTTGAACATGGCAAGTGTTATAGCAAAAATTCATTCTGAGTGGGTGTTATTTGGACACCTCATTTAAATTTTTATATCTGTTCTTACTTCTGGGGATCAGTTTTTGCATTATTCCATTAAAATATTGAATAATTTGAAAACTGCCTCATTTTAGCATTTTGTATTCAGTATGGAGATTCCACCCCTGAGCGGGCTTTTCTGATGCACAGTCTGAATGCTTGCGGAGTCACAACAGCTGTCCCCACACCATGTGGTGTCCCCCCTTCCTTCACTGTAGAGATGAATTTTTGGCCCAGTGTTTCAGGAATATTGGACACACATGGTTTAGGTGACAAAGCAGTATGCTTATGCATTCATTTGGCTCTCCCGCTACGGCTGGCTCCAGATTGGAACAGGGAGAACACATTCACACCACGGCCACCTTCCCGGCTGCTGGAGGAGCTACATCACAGTGGGTTCTGTGGCTTGCAGAGACAAAATTTAGGATTGCTGAGGAATTACAGCTTCAACCAAGTGCCTTACAGCAAGAGCAGATAACACGGGAGTGCTGAAAGGGCACTCTTTCCTTCCGAGTTTCAGGTCCGTTCTTAGGGGTCTGTTTTTATTTTATTTTTAAATATTTAGTAATAGTTACCATGACTGAACACTGTGAAACCAAGAGGATTGATCGCCATAACACTGGGTGGTTTTCTGGGTATTGGTGTCATGATTATGGGTAAGAGCTAAGATTTTTATACACGTTCAGTAAAATTTAGATTAGGCAATTTGGATTTTTTTTTCTTTTGGCCTTTCAGAAGGATGTGGTACTATATTGTCATAGCCAGATGCTACAAATGAGGAACTAAAATTAGATTCATTGTTAATGCTCATTGTTAATATGTGCTGTATTTGGAAATCTAACCTGAAAGAAAGTTTGAATTAAAAAATTGTTTTGTGATAGGATAATGTTTTACACTCTTGATATTTTAGACAGTTTTGTTGCTCCTAAAATGTTTATTATATATTTGTTATATTTCATGCAGAAATAGGATGATTTGATTTTGTGTGAAATTGCTTTGATAGTGGTTAGAATACTGTATTAATGTACATCTCTATGCAGTTTCAACCTCCTGGTATTCACGGTATGATTTTGTACTGCAAGCTTTTACATTTAAATTCAATTTGAAACTTAACCCCTTTGTGTTTCTCAAACCAAATTTATTAAAGAGTGTGTTTTTCTCATGGTTCCAAAGTGGACTTTGAGAATGAGAGCACATCCTTCACTGTTCTTAGTAGTGTCCTATAAGTTCCTCTTTAAAATACCAGTATTCACCCCAAGACTTGTTTTT
Source organism: Notamacropus eugenii (assembly GCF_028372415.1). Classification (NCBI taxonomy): domain Eukaryota; kingdom Metazoa; phylum Chordata; class Mammalia; order Diprotodontia; family Macropodidae; genus Notamacropus; species Notamacropus eugenii. The sequence goes on along the minus strand of NC_092874.1, from coordinate 62,602,216 downwards.
CCTCCCTAAAGTCTAAAACATCAGAGAGTAAATTTTGAAGGTCTTTTTTCCATGGAAAAGAATGACATTCAGGGTTTTCTCTAAATATCAAAGAGGTCATGGCCGCTGAAATGTTGCACCCAGCTATGGACTTGGATCTTGGCTGTCCCCAAGGACCACCTTTTCATCTAAGTGAATTTCTGGGTGCATTGTAGTGGGCTCTACAGATGAATATGTTGGAGGCTTTCAGCAGTTAGTGGAGACTCAGCAGAATGATTGATAAAATCCTCCCAACTATTGGCTATTATTTACTGACTCTTAAGTGGCAGGTTGTATTTATGCCAATTTATCTGCTTCAGGGAGCATTCTTGATAGCAGAACAAAGTGAATGAAAGTAGTTTGCTTTGCAAATGAATGCAAATGGGAGAGCCTTTCGGAAAGCCCTTTTAGAGGGGCAGTGCACGTTGATTATGAGTGAAGCTGCCATTTGGACATGGTGAAAAGAGCACGCTTGGACCATTGATTGGGGGAGACAGTAAAAAGTCAGGAAGGGCCGTTAAGCTCGCAGTGCGGCAGGCGGATGTCAGTGTGGTTAGAGCACAGTAGGAGAATGACAGGGAGGATTAGTGTCAGGGAAAAGCTTTGCTGGAGCTGCGGAGATGGTCCCTGGGGTCACTCACCTCTGACTGTTGTTCTGGGCTCCTGGATCTGTAATGCACACTGCTTGATGGATGCCTGTTCATTATCGGAAATGGCAATTAGAAGATGTGTTTGTTTCCAAGGCTTCTTTAAAAATAAAAATTAAAGAGAAATAAGGTTAGTTTTCAATACTCTCTTTGCTTAAAATTTTACTGGCTTTGATTTTTATTGTTTTTTTAATGTAGGGATGGCTGCTGCCTCCAGAGAATAATCATTTAAAGTTGCAAGACAGTGAAAATTGCTGTTCTGTAATTGTTAGCTATTTGCTATTGATTGTCTCTTGATTTGATCAGTTTCTGATTTAATTGTTGGTAGTAATACGGAAAATTTTAATTCAAATTTTTTACTTTGGAAGCCTGTTTATATTCTGGTTTGGGGATGATAGTTAAAATGGTTGGTTTAGTTTTCAAAAGCCATGGTGTGCTCGAAAATAAACTGCAACCTTTGTGTAATTAAGGCTTTGAGTCTTAGCATGTGAACCTGGCAGATCCCTAATTGTAATGGCATCCCCAAATATCCTAAAATTACCCGCTGGCTAGTTTGAATTTACCTGATCAATCGTTTTTTGAGAATGTAGACTGTACTTTAGGACCACATAAACAGAAAACATACCGCGACGCAATCTCTGCCTCTGTTCTGATTCCAAGCATCACACAGTAAAACATGTTTAATTTATACTTTTAAGTTGTCTTTGCTTTCTTAAAGCTAATAATAACTCTTCGTATCTTTGTGGTGGGTTACAGGGTGCTTTTCTTACAACAATCCTGTGAGGTAGGGAGTAAATGTATTATTACCCCAATTTACAGAGTGATGGCACCAAGAAATTAAGTCACTTGCCCTCTGACTCCACACCAGTGTCCCTCTCCTCTGCATCACGCTACCTCCCAAAATCCCAGGCCTTCTTTCTGTACCAGTGATCATTGCACATTTTTCCATACATGAGCATTACAAAATACTCCATTTCCATACATAAGGCTTGTTGAACAACAATGGTAAACAAACTTAAATGAGAATATTTCCCGCCTCTCTAAAGTTGGAGTGTGGTTTCCTTTATGTGAAGAAGTGACCCGAGCTGGTTGAGATGTACCATAAGCAGTTGTTTCTCTTGAGCTCTGGTTCCTAAAATGGGAGCCACATTTTATTCCACATGTAATTCCTAACATAGGAAATCCTCATAAGCTGTTTAGAACCGCATTAAAAATGTGCAGTTTGCAAAAAAGCTTCATGGTGTATGATTTATTAATATACTTGATGAAACATTTTGGCAAGCAATTTTTCCAAATTCCCATTATTCTTTTTTTTTTTTTTTATGTTTTACAGGCACCTGAATGGACAGAAGAGGACCTTAGCCAGCTGACAAGAAGTATGGTTAAGTTCCCAGGGGGGACCCCAGGTCGATGGGAAAAGATTGCTCACGAATTGGGTCGATCAGTGACAGATGTGAGTTCCCTCAGATTTGCATTGTATGGAGAGTGACAAACCAGAACAAGACAGGGCTGTGTAGAAGAAGGCAGACATAGATAGGGTCCGACATTGTGTTTGGAGGAAGGCTGAGATCCTTTTAGGACCTGGAAGTGAACCATTAACCAACTCAGCAAAAAGCAGATGTCTGCCTGTCCCCTGCCCCACAATTAACAGCTGTAAATGATCAGCTGGATGGAGGCTTCCAGGCTTGGCGAGCTGAGCTACTGTAAGCTAATCACAAGAAAACTGGCAGTTTGGGTGTTTATAGAGACCCCTTCTAACTGTGAAAGAACAGTCCAGTGAAATAAAATTGTATTTCAACTGGATTTTAAATATAACAGATATATGTACGTGTAATATATACTTACACATACACGTCTAGGCACAGATAGCTAGTGGTGTCTATAGAGTTTAAAACTTTTTAATGATACAAAAGGTATCTTTGCCTTTTGTACAAAGTTACTACCTTTCAGTTTAACAAGTTATATGATCAGGTGAAGAGTAAGATGTGCACAGAATAATAACTTGATTGGTTATACCAAAAAGTTTGTGCTAAAATCCTTCTTGTTTTCCTCCTCGAAAATTGGGAAAGAAGGGAACTTCTTCTATTTAAAAGACAAAACAAAACCAAACCCTACTTTGGGCGATTGTTTTGATTCACCAAACTCCATAGAGAGCGATTATTCTAGTGAAAGCAGAGTTTTCCATAAGTGCTTGAAGATAACCTTGGAGTTCATTATCTGATTTCCTTGTTTTCTAGCTTAGCATCAAAGAACAGGATTTGCTTGGCCAGGAGAGCCAGAATTTGAACCTTGGTCTTCTGATTACAAATCCAGGGCTCTTTCTTCTACACTTTATTATACCTTCCAGTTTTTATAGTATTTGTCTTGGGTCTTGATTTAAACTCAGGAAAAAACTTGAGTTTATGAGCAAAAAAATGTTTTGTGGTCCATTTGTAATAAAACTAATTAATCACATACATTTAGAAGTCATTTTTCTGGTAAATTGCCACATTTTGCTTTTGGAAACAAATGGAAACTTGGAAAAATTGCCATCAGGTTTTTTTTTTTCCATTTTAAAGGATGTAAATGAAATTACATGTTTGGAGAGCAGATTGGGGTGGGGAGAACGGGGGAGCCTGGACTGGGAATCAGAGGCCTAGAGGTTCAGGTTCAGAGCGTGCTTCAGCTCTTTGGTTCTCACTGCACATCAAGTTTTCTCCTCTGTGTGATAAGAGGGCCCCTGCTAGCACTAAATCCATATCAATGGTGCCATTTTAAAAATTTAAAGCTACTCCTCATAAAGAACTAAAGAGACTTTATTAGAGTCTGGAATTGCATATTATGTTAGGTTGAAAGACAAAGGTTTTGAAACATAACAGTTTGGATTTGTGTGCTGGTAACTTTTTAGAATGTTCCATGTTCTGGGAAAGGACAGTTGTCTTGGATCTAACTAGAGAATGACAATCCAAAAGGGGAGTCTCTCCATTTCTGGGACCGCCAAAGGAAGGGAGTGTTTTATTTATTCACTTTCCAAAATGCACTGTTTGTCAATCTTAAGATAAAGGGATTTCTGGATAAATACCTGATCAAATTTTTTTTTTAATTTAGAAAGAATAGCAGGCTTTTTACATGGAAACTTTCTCTCTGAAGTTACTCAAAGTGGCTTATGGTTTGGGGCCCAGTGTTTGCTAAAAGTTACTTATGAAAATGGAAAGTAGTATTTTCTTGAAAAGTCTACAAAGTTGTGGCACTTTTCTCAAAGCTTTGGTTTCCAAGGGCAGAAAAATCTTTAATTATGACTGATCAGGTAGGGAAGAAAATAGACATTTAGAGTACCTCCTGTGTGCCAAGCACTGTGCTAAGTGCTTTACAAATGTAACTTCACTTGACTCTCACAGAAACCCTGGGAGAGAGGTGCTGTTATTATCTCCATTTTACAGATGAGAAAACTGAGGCAGAGAGGGGTTAAGTGATGAGTGTTGGAAGCTGGCTGTGAACTCTGGTCTTCCTGTGCACTGTGGCCCCCCGAGCTGCCTGATGACACCAAGTGATGAGCCCTGCAGTGCAGCCAGAGAACTGAATTGGGAGTCAAAGGACTTTATTTCCCTTATCTTCGAGGACACGCAGGGGACGCCATAGGGCACAGAGCTCTGGACCTAGAGTCAGAAAGACCAGAGTGCAAATCCAGCCTCAGACACTGACTAGCTGTGTGACCATAGACAAGTCATTTCAACTCTGTTTGCCTCAATTTCCTTAACTGTAAAATGGGAATAATAACAGCCCCTTCCTCCCAGGGTTGTTGTGAAGACCGAGTGAGATCATAATTGTAAAGCACTCAGCACAGCCTGACATAGAAAAGGCACTTAATAAAGGCTTATTCCTTCCCCCCTTTTCTGTAAAATGAGAGGGATAGAGTCTATGATCTCTAAGCCCCTTTCTCAATTCTGAATCCTGGAATTCTCTTTTAACTTTTCCACCAACATTATGGTATGGCATTTCAACTGATATGAAATTATTTGGAGATGGAGTTTTCTGACTTTTAGAGGATTTTTGTTAATAATTACTATCCAAAAATCTCATTACAGAAAAAAATGCTCTCTACTTTCTTTGAGAGGACAGTGTAGAGAAAACAGTAGACCAAAATAAGATAATAAGACTAAGAAATATTTAGAATGCATGAAATGTACTTGATGCAATTTGGAATGACTAAGTTATCATGTTAAAGACTAGGGGAAAACAATCTGTGTACAGGTGCAGCCTGGTAGAGCTGCCATCCCTTCCTGCTGAAAACAAATCTTGTTCTTTCTGCAAAGTTATCAGGTGATAATGATAATCCCTAGTCCAACTTTCACCCTGATAATTCCAACAGTTCTGGAAAAGGCTAACTGGGTGCATGTAGCAGCTACTTTTTCCTCTCTCTCATGGAAGGGATCAGCTAGGACAGTTTGATATTTTTTCATGAACTTTAGAACGCCACGAATATAACAGCATTTATGTAGTAGTATCATCGGTGATTGCCTTTGTGACTTTCTTTGTCCTATATATGATACATATAGGTTTGCTCTCTATTTCCATTCCATTAGCACCTTTTTCCTAGATGAGAACAACACATTTCATTCTGATCACACAAGCAAAAATTAACTTCCTCAGGCCAAAATAGAGCAGCACAGCCTCTGCAGCTTTACGCTTATGCCAGGCACATAAAGACTTAGGAGAACTAGTGGTTGAACATGAGACTTTTCAGTCTCACTAATCCCAGTCAAAATGGGTCTGAACAGCTCGACTGTCATTTTACATGAAAACTGGCACAACTTTAATGACAACACCAGCGCTCCTCATTCTGGATGTGTTATTAATTAGATGTGTTTTCATCAGGCATTTGATTATGAAAAGGAAATCTGGTTGATTTTACTGTAATCAAAGCTGCTGCAGGCTGACCTGGTTACCTGGCCGGTCCTCCCTGCCAGCCCACACACATCTGTTCTTTGACCCATTTTCCGTGCTGAATTTGTAGCTGCAGGCTTAGTTCTCATTCCTATCCTTGAATGCTTGGAGAAACAATTGACCTTTTAAAAAAATCATAAATTCAACATTTGGATTGTCAGTGATTTAGTGATTCAGTGATTTGGATTGTCAGTGGATTTATTGTGAAAAACCCATTTTAATCCTCAATTAGGAAGGAGGTTTTAAGTGTATTACCGTCAAATTAACATTGAGTTAGATTGCTAAATTCTAACCCAGATGAATACAAGTAATGTCATTAGCTTTCCTTTTTTTTTTTAATTAAGACAAAGCATAAGTATCTCTTAACTCTATACCTAACCTGATAATGCAATGTGACCAGACAAGACCTACCTTAGTCTGGATAAAATGCTTAAAATGTTAATTTATGCCTTTCAGCAAATAATTTTGGTAACCACAAAGGGTGCTAAAATTGTAAAAACAACAGAGGAAACAAAAACTGTCTGGCATGCAAAACAGACTTTAATGTGATTATTAACTGCAGGTTTTCTAAATTAAAGACAGGGAGTTCTCCGATTTCCTACTTGGGAAGTCATATCATTCACTTGCCTGAAAGGCTGTAAACTGATTCTGCTTCCCTTAGTGGCTACTAATCTCTTACATTTTGGTTGCGATAACAGACTGATAGGGATTTGCTGCCTGCTTAGAAAAGGGTCCAGGTAGGCAGCAAAACAATGGACAGGTGGAGAGATTGAAGCCGACTTTTCTAATTAGCATGGGGCCGCAGTGTGAAGTAAGAGGGGTGCAGTTAGATAAGCTGCCCCATATGTCAAAGGAAAAATGATAGACTCATTCACTTCCTTTGAATCTATATAGCTTCCAACTAGTGAGAAGAGATTCGTTTGGGAAGTCAGAATTTTATTGGTCTGAAAATGCGTAATTGTATTACCCACTTAAAAACAAGGTTCAATGTATGTCAGGGACATGTGGATTTTTTTTTTCTGTTTCAGAAACTGTAACCATAACCAGTTGGTCAACAGGTATTTTAATAAGGACCTACTGTGTGTTAATACTGGAAATACAAGCAAAAATAGTGAAACTATCCTCATTCACAATGAGCTTACATTCTAATGAGAAATCAAATATATATGAAAATATAGTCAGCAAGAATATAAAGGTAATAAAGATGTTTGTATATACATGTACATGTGTATATACATACACACACAAGTAGACATAAAGTAATTAAGTATGAGATATTATAGGAAGGCACATAATAAGGGTTGCAAAAAGCTTCAGACATAGTGTCTAAGCCATGAGGTGGAGGTAAGGAAGGAATGCATTTCAGACATGAGGGGTAGGTTGGGGTCAGGTTGTATAGGGCTTTAAAAGCTAAACAGAGGAGTTTACATTTTATTCTAGAGGCAAAAGGAAGCAACTGGAATTAGCTCAGTAGGGGAATCATGTGGAAGATCTGCACTTAAGGAAAATTATTTTGACAGCAGCATATAGGATGGACTGTGGTAGGGAGAGACCTGAGTCTGAGACCAATTAGAAAGCTGTTGTAATAACCTAGGTAGGAAATAGTGAGGAACTGAGTCGTGGTGGCAGCCCTGGAAGTGGAGACAAGGCGTCAGGTAGGAGAGATGTTGTGAAGGTAGAAAGAGCAAAATTATTCAACTGATGGGCTGTGTGGGGTCAGTAGCCTGGGATAGTGCTGAAATGATAAACCTGGGAGCCTAGAAGGAGGCCGGCTCCTTTGAGAGAAACAGGGAAGCTTAGAAGAGGAGCAGATTCAGAGAGAAAGTGAATGAATTTAATTTTAGACATGTTGAGGTTAAAATATCTCCAGGACATCTAGTTTGAAATAGTCAATAGGCAGTTGACGAAATGGACCTGAAGCTCAGGTGAGAGACAGAGAGAGAGACAGAGAGAGAGAGAGAGAGAAAGGGAAAAGGAGAGGGAGAGAGACTACAAAGGGGAAAGAGAAGATGGCACAGGAAGAAACCTTAGGGGGATACCCACAGTTATGAGATTGTGATGTGGATGATGAGCTATCAGAAACGACCAGGAAAGAAGCCTCAGACAGGTAAGAGGTGAACTTCAGAATATTACAAAAACACAGAGAAGAAAGAGTATCCAGGACAGGGTGGTCACTAGTATCAAATACAGCACATAGGTTGAGAAGAATTAGGAAAGACCATCCTAATTTGGCAGTGAGACAACATTGGTCACATTAAGGAGAGTAAATTGAGATAAGCTGAATCAATTAGCCAGGTTGCTAAGGATTGAAGAGGGAGAAGAAAGGACATGGAGGCAGTAAATGAAGGCATCTATTTCAGAGTTTGGCTGAAAAAAGAATTGATAGTTTGAGGAGACAGCAAGATCTGGTAAAGGAATTCTTTGTTTTTATTTTTAAGGATTGGAAACTCTTGAGCAAATTTGAAAGCAGAAGGGAAGGAAATGAAAACTTATGAAGTAGAGAAAGTTGTTTTCAGAAATCCTCCCTGGCTCCCCCTTTCATTCTGTTCATCTGCCTCTGTGCCTTCCTTCCTTCCTTCCCACCATGTTACCCCAGTTGGCACCACTCCTCAGGCAGGACTCCTTCCTGCCGACCCTTCAAAAACAACCTCTTATGACGATCCAAACTTACTCTATATCACGTTCTCTCAGGACCTTGCTGTGTGCCCAGTTAGTTAATCCACAATAAAAATGTTAATGATAATGATTTTATTTTTCAGCTGAACTGGACTATTGAGCATTCAATGAGCTCTTTTCCTTCTGGCTTTGCCCATGATAGCATACTCATTGAATAATATGTTTGTGTTTCAGCAGGCCTTCAGGTGCTAACCCAATATGAGTAACTACTTTGAAGATTTCAGGAAATTTAGGTTGGTAAAAGTGATATTTAAGGAGTAATGAGACTTTTTAGGGTCTCTCAGATTGTGCTACAGTGGTATATATATCAATAGCTTTCAAATAGGACCTTATAAATTGTTAAATGGTTTTAATACCTGCAGTAAGATGGCATTGTCTCTTGGTGATCAAATCATCTCTCTTCATATGACTTCCACATCTATATATTTAGGCTTCGTCTTTCTCCTGAGTCATAGTTGCACATCACCAACTGCCTATTGAATATTTCCCACTGAATGTCCCATGGGAGTCTTAAGTGCCATCTGTTTTGTTGAGGACACCATCACTCTGCCTGTCATTCAGGTTTGCAACCTCAGAACCATCCATGACTCTCCTCTCTCCTTCACTTCCATAGCCAGTTGTTTCCCAGGTTATCCTTTCCACCTCCACATTAGGTCTTCCCTCCATCTCCCTCTGTCCACTCACAGCTCCACCACCAAAAAGCTCCTCCTCTGCTTTCTCCTGGACTTTTGAAAGAGCCCCTTAACTAGTCTCTCCTCTCTCCCCATGCCATCCTCTACACAACTGCAGAACTGAGATTCCTGAAGCAAAAGGTTTCAGGACTTCTCTGTTTTCCTGGCAAACTCCCCTGTTTGTTCTATAAAGCCCTGCACCAACTACTACCAGCCCACCTCTCCAGACATTCCTTACCCTTTCAGGCCACACGGCCCAGCCAAGGTGGCCACCTTGTTTCCCATGCATGCTGCTATCGCTCTTGTCTCCATGCTTTTGTATGAGCCTTTCCCCCTGCTAGAATTCTCTGCCTCCTCCCCTAGACTTTGCTTTGAGGCTCAGTTCCTCCTCAGCCAGTCCTGATGAGTCCCTTTTCACTCACTCCTTGCCCAGGATCCCAGAGGTAGTGTCTGCAGCAAAATATGGACTCATCTTATTGACTAGTGACCTTCCCCTCTCCCCCAAAATTTGCTTTGGATATATTTGTCACTTATTTATTTGTGTTCGAGGTGTTCCTCTCCAATAGAATGTAAACTCCCTGAAGGTAGGTACTGTTTTATCTTATATCCCAAGTATCTAACATAGTGCCTAGGCCATAGTAGGCGCTTAATGGATGTTGAGTGAGTGAATCTCAAAAAGAAAATCACAAGCTACATGTTTATTACATGAAAACAAAATTTCTCATGTTCAATTTAAAATCAAAGTGAAGGTACCTAAGTGATAAGTCATCAGAGACAACCTAGGGAAGACTAGACATGGGTCTAAAGCAAGGGTTCCTAACATTTTCTTGTTGTTCATGGACCCCTTTTGGAATCTGGAGAAGTACCTGAATCCTTCTCAGAATAATATTTTTAAGTAATTGAAGAAAAATGCTAAATTTCAATTAGAGGTTCATAAAAATCAAGATGTAACTTTTTTCCCCATCCAAGTGCATGAACCTTGTGGAATCAATCCATAGAAAACTTCTGGTCTAAGGGCATATCTTTTATTAAGCTGAGATACTAGCTTAGGTTTGAAGAAGTCTTCCAACAATTTGAGGGCTTGGAGATGAAGAGTTAAGGATTCTGTTTCTGACCATCAGATGGAGCTAATACAATACATAAGGTCTATTGGGGGAAGTGATACCTGTCACTTGAAGTCCTCTGGTCTTCGGGAAAGATTTAAATGAGATGTATTGGTAGCCATTTGGCTCCTGGGGAAGCTTACTTTGGGATGCTAAAGAAGGGGAAGCAGTCTAGCTTCCTAGAGGACATAATCAACCTGAATTACTGAGTGCAATCCAAATAAATTCTCAGAATGAGCAGAGGAGCTACAAAAGGATACTGGTCGGTCTGAAATAGAGAAGAGACCCTGGGAAGTCAAAGAAGTCAGGAAGTCTTATCCATTCAGAGAGAGATCCAGGGAACCAAGAAAAGTCTCCATGTTTCCAGTGGGTGGAGCAGAGTGGGGTGAGAGTCTCTTCTGGGAGCCCACAATCTGAGTAGACAAGAGCTAAGGAGCAAAGCCTGGAAGAGATTGTCTCCCACAGTCCCTCAAAGCAGGGTCAGTGCAACTCTGTCTTGGACCAGAAGTTTGAGCTTCTGTATTTAAGCATCTAACCATCAATAAAGAGTTAAAGCAAGGAAGAAAGAGCCACGGGTTAGAAGTTCTGTGCCAACCAGCCTCATATATGGTTAGACTCTAGTTAAGTTTGAATCAGCAAGTCATGGTCTGTAACCTTGCCCTCTCTGTTTTGGTGTTTTGGGGTTTTTTTACTTTTGTTTTTGTTCTCTTTTCTAAGCCTCCTTCTTTTGAAAGAAAATCCCCCCCACCTTGGTCCAGCTGAGCTAAGAGGAAAAGAGATTATTTTTCCCCTAGAAGATGTAGGGGAAATGATCCATCCTCTTATATGGGTGTCACATTAGCAACAATGGAACCAGCTCCTGAACCTAGAAAGAGCCAAGAGAACTGAGGCAGCTAGAGGGAGAACCAGAAGTACTAGCCCCTCTCCCCCTTCCTACCAAGGCTGCTCTCTCCAGTGCTCACTTCCACTTCTCAAAAGAAAGACTCATTCTCCAAAGTATCCTCAAGGGAGACACGCAACTTACAGTGTCAGAGGCAAATGGGAAGTCTCTACATTCAAGATTACTCACAGGAGAATAGCTGAGTCAGGCATATTCTGGACGTAAGAGCATTGAAAGAGCTTCATGTTCCTATTCTTCTGAGAGTCTTAGTTATGCCCTGAGGAGAGCATTTTCTTCAATTCGACAAACATTGACTGAGTTCCCCCTGTAGACAAGCCACCATCTGAAGTTGTACTGGTGGAGGAGAGGGTTCACAGAAATGGAAGAAAAGGCACATCCTTACCATCAGGGAGTTTATCGTCTAATGGGGGAGCTGGAGACCCACAGGACAGGTGCAAATGTCATGAAGGATTCTCAGAAGAAAAAGAGCCAGTCCCACCAGTCCCACATTTGAGTTGGGTCATGGAGAGTGGATACAATTTCATCACGTGGAGATAGGGGTGCAGAGGACATTCCAGGCATAGGAAGCATCACAAGCAAGGCCATAAAAATGGGGGAAATGAGAGAGAAATCCATGAAACAGTGAAGTGTAGATTGGAGCCAGATTTTAAACACAAGGCAAAGGAGCAGGGACTTGTTGGGTAGCTAGCATCTGTGAATATCATGGTCGCATGGGGATGTAGGGACAAACATCCAACATGGGGAAGATTCATCTGGCAGCAGTGTGAATTCATCTCAAGTACCTTCTGTGTGTTGGGCAGTGTGTGTGCGTGAGGGGCTGTGGATTCAGAGATAAAAAGGAAATTCCCTGCCCTCACGGACTTGGAGTCTGCTACAGGGAGATGGCATGTGCCCAGTCAGGTAAATAGAAGGTCCTTTGAGAAGAGGGAAATATTCGCGGAGGATATGCCACCCTCGTTTCTGAGAGGCAGATGTGGGTGAGGAGTCGATTCCAAGCCTAGGAAGTGACTTGCGCAGAGGCAGAGGAAGGAGCAGATGAAGCATCAAGTTCGGGTGAAAGTTAGTCATCCAGCTGGGTTGGAATGGAGAGTTGGTGGAGAATTAGTATAATTATAACAGTTATAATAGCTGGCTGTGCTAAGCACGTTACACACATCATCCCATTTGATCCACACAACCCTGGGAGGTATGTACTGTCATCTGATTTGACAAATAAGGAAACTGAGTCAAACAAAGGTTAAATGACTTTTCCAAGGTCACACAACTAGTAAACAGTGTCTGTAGCAGGATTTGAACTCTTGTCTTCCTAATTCCAGTCCCGGCACTGTAACTGCTTAGCTGCCTAAGTAGTGTGACGTAGGCTTGAAAGGTAAGTGGAAGCCCTTCAGTACCATACTTAAGATATCTTATTTTATCTGTAGTCATCAGAGAGGCTCCTAAGGTTTCTTAACAGTGTGGCCTGTGTCTTAGATCTGAGCCTTAGAAAGGTGGTTTTTGCATGTGTATGACAGGGAGATGAGAAAGAGATGTGTCAGATACCAAAAGTCCAGGTAGGAGACTGCTTCGAAAGTGCAGGTAGCAGTGGCTGGCCTAGATGGGCCATTGTGTAAGCAGAGAGAGGGAATGAATCCAAGCCCCATGCAGGGTTAGAATCAGTGCTTTGATATGGAGGGAAGGAGGAGGAGGCCAAGGAATCTACCACAAAGTCTGCAGCCTCCATGATGGAGCGCAGTCTGGCCATTCTCATTCCTGGCTGAGAGAGTTTCACATTATCTTGAGAGCTGGGATTCTTAACCTGGGATCTATGAACTTATTGCATTATTTTTTTAATTTAATATAACTGTTTCAAAATAATTGTTTTCTTGTGTATTTTACTTAAGCATTTAAAAGTATTGATCTTAGAAAGGGTCCATAGTCTTCCCCAGACTGCCTGAGATTAAGTATTCCTGCTCAAGAGTAATGAATCTGGAATCTGGAAAACCTGGGTTCAGATCCTGCCCCCTTGAGCCTTATTAGCTATGTGACACTGTGCAAATTGTTGAACTCCAAGCCTGTCTCCTCCTCTGTTGATGCCTCCCTCTCAGAGGTGTCCTAAGGCTCAGTGTTGTACTCCCTTTAAATACTATATGGATACCAGACATTCTATGAATCCTGCCTCTTGGGACCTTGCAGACCATGGCTAGTGCTGCCACTGTCCCACTCACATGGCACTGCAAGTGAAAAAGGGGTGAGAGGTGCCATGAGATTTCTCCACTGGTCAAAATAAAATCTCTTCCTTTCCCTTTTTGCTCTCTTCCTGACTTCCGTTACTGTGAAGGGAACCACCATCCTTGCCCTCTCCCAGGAGCATTCCCTAGGAATCATCCTTGCCCACTATAGCTCAGTCACATCAATACCTTCTTAACTTCTCTCTTGTACAACCTGGTGCCAGCTATCATCACTTTGTGCCTAGACTATTCAGAACAGCCCCCCACCTCATCTCTGCCCTCTCCAATCCGTCCCCCAAGCTGTCCAATTGACTTTTCTGAAGTGCAGATCTGACCATGTCTAGTAACTCCTTAGCACCTCTAGGATCAAACAGAAAATCCTATTTGACTTACTTAAAGCCAAGCTTCAGAACCTGGCCCCTTCTCCAGAAGACCATTCCATTCTTCATTGACTGTACTGGCCTCCTTGGCTGTCTCCCAGGCCTGCAATGCTGTGTCTCTACCTCTCTCTCCACTGGCTTCCTGGGGCTCCTTCAGGTCTCAACTCAACTACTCCCTTTTGCCAGCAGCCTTTTCTGGTCATCCTTAGTCATCACACTTCCTCCTCGGCCGATCCGGCTGCTCTGTCTCCAGCTTGTTTGCTCATAGTTGTTGTCTGTGGCCTCCCCTATGAGACTGTGCTCTCCTTGAGGGCAAGGACTGTCTTTTTCCTTTTTTTAAATCCCCATCACTTAGCCCAGTGCCTGACACATTATTAAGCAGTTGCTTAACAAATGTGTATTGACTAACTGATGAGGCACTTCAATACTAGTTGACTGACTCACCTCACATTCCCTGGGATGTCCCTCATCCTTCTCAGAGAGCCATCCCATTCCCAAAGAATAAACAGAGGGGAAAACAGGTCAGTAAAATAATCACATCTAGCATCAACTAAGTCTGGTATTATATGCAGTGTTCTACACCCATAGTCCCCCACATCTGCAGAGAAGGAAGGGAGACCATCATCATGTCACTAAATACCTTGCATGTCATCTCATAGCATTGTTTCCATTTTTTTCTTTTTTCCACTGTAGTCATTGGATATTTTTTTCTGTTGCTTCCTTCACTTTGTATTGGTCAGTATATATCTTCAGTGCTTCTCCGTATTCTCCATATGCTCACAAGGCAGTAATATTCGATTATATTCATGTACCACAATGTGTTTAGCCATTCTCCAGATTGGTGAGAAGCTGCTTTGTTTTCAGTTCTCCGCTGCTACAAAAAGTACTGTTATCCGTATTTAGTATCTGTGGGACTTTCCTTTTCATCCTTGTCCTCCTTGGCTGATCTCTGCTGGGTTTTTTGTACTGTAGTCCCAAATTCATAGCTCACAATTCCACCAATAGTGTGTTAGTGTTCTATCCCTCCATTATTTCCACCTTTTGTCACCTTTGCCATTTTGCTGGGTATAAGATATTAGAGTTATTTTTTTTTATTTCCATCTCTTGTATTAAGAAGTAATGTGGTATAGTAGATAGAGAGCTGACTTTGGAGCCAGCAAGACCTGGGTTCAGGTTCTGCATATCCTGGCTGTGTGATGCTGAGCAAGAGATATAATAGTTATAATATCACTTTACAAATATTATCTCATTTGATACTCACAATTCTGGAAGTAGGTGCTGTTATTTTCCCCATCTTACAGATGAGGAAACTAAAGCAATAGATGTGAAATGACTTGCCCAGGGTCACACAGCTGCTAGATGTCTGAGGCTGGGTTTGAGCTCAGGTTTTTCTGACTCCCAGCCTGATGCTCTATGCACTAGGATGCCACTTGGCGGCCTGATTTAACCTCCCAGTCCTCTCAACGACTTTCCAGCACTATAAATTGCAGAAAAGATGCCGACCACATTGGGGAAGGGAGTTTTCCTTATCTGGGATTTCCCTCCACCAGTGAAGTCAGAGGTCCATCCCTATCCCTTGTGCCTATTTCTCTCAGTGATTGTAAATCACTTTATCTTTGCTCTAAGCAATCATTTCTATACTTTTTATAGTTTGTATTTTTTTTTTTGAGAATTGCTTATGTATGAGAGTTATTTCCTTAACTACTTATCTATTGTGGAAAGGCTTTTGATATTGTTTATTTCTGTTAACTCTCTGTATAGGTTCGCTATCAGATCTTTATCATATATATTTAATGCAGTTTTTACCCTAATTGATCACTTTCTTATCTTGTGTTCATTTTATCTGTGCAAAAGTTTTTTAATTTCATGAACTGAACTTATTTTATCGCTCATGATTCTTTCTATACCTTTTTTATTAGAAATTACCCCCCTAAGTATAATTGTAAAAAGTACCTGTTTATTTTTTTCTAATTTTTTAATGATACAAGCTTTACTATTCAGGCCAAGATCTATTTTTAGCTTATTGGGTATAAGGTATAAGACTTTGATCCAGACCTAATTTCTGCCAAACTAGTTTCCAGTTTTCTCAGCAATTATGATCAAATAGGGTATTCTTCCTCAAGTGATGTACTTTCTCTTACAAGTCAAATATTTGAATGTTAAAAGCGTAGCAGAAGTAGACTATATTTGATTAACACATTTACAGACTGTATCTGATTAGTATATTGCAAATCCATAGTTTGCCCTGCCCAGTTCACCTGATGATCACCCCTCTGGTGATGAGGTTCATCATGTCTTTGTGACTCAGGCTCACACATCATAAGCTTTTAGTGTTCAATTAAAATGCGTTCTCTAAATCCATGAACACATATGAAGCCTGATTTAATTCATACTATAATCTATCATATAGAATGAGATGTTGAAAGGCATGTATTATAAAAGTATCATTCTTAGTATTCAAAGTAGAACCCTTTTCTTGGTCTCCTAAGGTGGTTTATAACAGGCTTTTACTTCATCCTCTGGACTCCCCATTATTTTCTTAACACCTTTAGCTATGTCTAGCATAGAGACGGAGCGATGGTACCATCATGAGTCCTTGATGCACGACATTACTGCTTTCTTGTTGCCTTTAGAGTTGCTACAAAGAGGGAGCCTGAAAGAACTTATCCTTTGAGAAGTCTTAATTGGTTATTGAGATAGAGAAAGTTCATACTGACCATTTTACACACTAGCTACAATATGCTCCGTGATTGTGGTTCATTATCCAGAGAAAAGCAACGCTTTCCATCTCCCTTAGTATTTTGCTGCTATTTTGTGGCTATTTCTCCCAGTTCCCAGAACAAATGTGAAAGACAAGGTTTTATTACATGTGGTTTCCCGGCCAAACCAACCAACCTCCATGGAATTTGGTATAAGGCCCAGGGACTGGAAAAGTGAACTTGAGAAGTAAAAGAGAACAGGTGCAAGAAGAGCAAGGAAACCTAATGGTCCAGGGTTGATCCTTTTCCTGTGGGAAGTTACTGGTATTCACCAACGTCTGGTGTGCCGTTATTTATGTAAATAAGAGTGGGGAAGTTGGACAAGACTTGGGAAGTGGTTTGGTCATTTGATGGCCTAATAGGCTAAAATAAAATCTTCAGAATTAGTGTCCAACATAAATGTGACAAAATTTTTCACCCATGAAGTAGCAAATACAAACATTTCTGTTCCCTAGCACAGGTTAAAAGTAAAAAGGTTTAGTGCCCTTTTGTTAGTGGTGAAAGATCTCATTTTATGTGTACAAGTTTACAGGTCTATGAGTCAGAAGTCCTGGCCCTGGCACTCAAGAATTTGAACTTTACAAGGCCTTTAAACTCTCTGTGCCTCAGTGTTTTCATCTGTAAAATATGGGAGGTTGACTTGATTTCTGAGGTCTCTTCCAGCTCAAAACCTACAGGAATCTTTGGTGTTTTCTGTGGCAACATCTTGTGCTCCTGCTAGCGAGGCAGACTGTCTATCCAGAGAGAAGTTTTAGAATGATTGAAGACATATTAAGAACACAAACAACACATGTGGAAACCTATTTGAGTGCTTTATTTAATGTTCAGGTAACAAATTACAATTTGGATTTGAAAGCAAAAAACATTAATTCTCAGCAAGTGGTAAGTGCTAAGTTTGAAAAGAAAATTAGCCAAAAATAAATATGAACAAATGAGAGTAATGAACTTCACAGTTGTATAATTTTCATTATCAGCTTAGCAGTTAAAATATCCCTACTGTTCTAGGATGAGTTGGAAAATTGTGATGTCAGATCACTGTTATCAGCCTCCCCAGGCTGTGTCAGGGAAGAGGAAGGGGAGCATACATTATTTCCTTTTCTGATGCTTTTCTTAAAGACTTGGAAGGAGGTACATTGAGAAACCTTGGCTTCTTCTTGAGCATAACCCATTGTTCCTAAGTAGGTTGTAAGTTCTCTATTTCAAAAAATCTTTAAGAAAAGGGAATGGCGGGGGGCGGAGCCAAGATGGCAGAGTAGAAAGACGCACATACACATAGCTCCGAACCCACAACCCACAGAACGGCTAGAGGGGACCAACTCACGGTGAATTCTGCACCCAGAGGCCACGGAATATTGGAGCGAGGGAGATTTCTGTTCCGGAGAGACCTGCAAACCTCTCGTGGGGGGTCCTTCGCTCTGCAGACTGGGCACCGGGACTGGGAGCTGAGTGCAGCCCTGCAGCGGCCGCGACACCGTGAGGAAAAGATCCGAGCAGGCTTCAGGGACGGGATCTCCAGCGGCCACGCGGGTCCCTCCACCCACAGAGGGACCTACAAACCTCTCGCAAAAGGTCCGTCACACTGCAGACGCGGAGCCCAGCCCAGACCTGCGGCGGCCGCGGCTCCGAGAGGTACAGATCCGAGCAGGCTTCAGGGACGGGATCTCCAGCAGCGGCACAAGCCCCCCCACCCACAGGTGACGGGGGTCGGTGAGAGAGTCTCTTTGGCGGGGCGAGAGGGGAGTGGGGTGCCCCCATGGCTCGCCCCCCCCCCCCCCGAGATAGAAGCTGAGAGGCGGTTGCAGACAGGGGCTCCCCAAGCGGGCGGGAGCCTGAATCCATTGTGGAAGTTCTGTACATAAACCCCCTGAGGGAACTGAGCTTGAGAGGCGTCCCTGCCCTGACCTGACCATCTGAACTTAATTTAACACTGAATAGCAGCCCTGCCCCCGCCAAAAGCCCTAAGGCGGGAAGCAGCATTTGAATCCCAGTCCCCAAACGCTGGCTGGGAGGACCAGGAGGCGAGGTGGGTGTGAGGAGAATATTCAGAGGTCAAGTCACTGGCTGGGGAGAATGCCCAGAAAAGGGAAAAGAAATAAAACTACTGAAGGCTACTTTCTTGGAGAACAGACATTTCCTCCCTTCCTTTCTGATGAGGAAGAACAATGCTTACCATCAGGCAAAGACACAGAAATCAAGGATTTTGTGTCCCAGCCCACCCAATGGGCTCAGGCCATGGAAGAGCTCAAAAAGAATTTTGAAAATCAAGTTAGAGAGGTGGAGGAAAAACTGGGAAGAGAAATGAGAGGGATGAAAGAGAAGCATGAAAAGCAGATCAGCTCCCTGCTAAAGGAGAACCAAAACAATGTTGAAGAAATTAACACCTTGAAAACTAGCCTAACTCAATTGGCAAAAGAGGTTCAAAAAGCCAATGAGGAGAAGAATGCTTTCAAAAGCAGAATTAGCCAAATGGAAAAGGAGATTCAAAAGCTCACTGAAGAAAATAGTTCTTTCAAAACTAGAATGGCACAGATGGATGCTAAGGACTTTATGAGAAAGACAGATATCACAGAACATAGTGAGAAGATTGGAAAAATGGAAGATAATGTGAAATATCTTATTGGAAAAACAACTGACCTGGAAAATAGATTCAGGAGAGACAATGTAAAAATTATGGGACTACCTGAAAACCATGATCAAAAGAAGAGCCTAGACATCATCTTCCATGAAATTATCAAGGAAAACTGCCCTGAGATTCTAGAACCAGAGGGCAAAATAAATATTCAAGGAATCCACAGAACACCGCATGAAAGAGATCCAAAAAGAGAAACTCCTAGGAACATTGTGGCCAAATTCCAGAATTCCCAGGTGAAAGAGAAAATATTGCAGGCAGCTAGAAAGAAACAATTCAAGTATTGTGGAAATACAATCAGGATAACACAAGATCTAGCACCCTCTACATTAAGGGATCGAAGGGAATGGAATAGGATATTCCAGAAGTCAAAGGAACTAGGACTAAAACCAAGAATCACCTACCCAGCAAAACTGAGTATAATACTTCAGGAGAAAAAATGGTCTTTCAATGAAATGGAGGATTTTCAGGTTTTCTTGATGAAAAGACCAGAGCTGAAAAGAAAATTTGACTTTCAAACACAAGAATGAAGAGAACCATGAAAAGGTGAACAGCAAAGAGAAGTCATAAGGGACTTACTGAAGTTGAACTGTTTACATTCCTACATGGAAAGACAATATTTGTAACTCTTGAAACATTTCAGTATCTGGGTACTGGGTGGGAGTACACACACACACATGCACACACACACACATACATAGAGACAGAGTGCACAGAGTGACTTGTAGAGGATGGGATCATATCTTAAAAAAAAAAAAGAAATCAAGCAGTGAGAGAGAAATATTGGGAGGAGAAAGGGAGAAATTGAATGGGGCAAATTATCTCTCATAAAAGAGGCAAGCAAAAGACTTATTAGTGGAGGGATAAAGAGGGGAGGCGAGAGAAAAACATGAGGTCTACTCTCATCACATTCCACTAAAGGAAAGAACAAAATGCACACTCATTTTGATAGGAAAACCTATCTCACAATACAGGAGAGTGGGGGACAAGGGCACAAGCAGGGTGGGGGGGAGGATAGAGGGCAGGGCATGGGGAGGAGATTGCAATCCGAGGTCGACACTCATGGGGAGGGAAAGGATCATAAGAGAATAGAAGTAATGGGGGACAGGATAGGATGGAGGGAAATATAGTTAGTCCTATACAACACAACTAGTATGGAAATCATTTGCAAAACTACACAGATTTGGCCTATATTGAATTGCTTGTCCTCCAAAGGGAAGGGGTGGAGAGGGAGGGAGCTAAAGAAGTTGGAACTCAAAGTGTTAGGATCAACTGTAATGTTCTTACCACTAGAAAATAAGGGGTAAAGAAAGCTATCTGGCCCTACAGGACAAAAGAGAAGAGGGAGACAAGGGCAGAGAGGGAGGATAGAAGAGAGAGCAGATTGGTCACAGGGGCAATTAGAATGCTTGGGTTTGGGGGGGGGAGGGGATAAAAGGGGAGAAAATTTGTAACCCAAAATTTTGTGAAAATAAATGTTAAAAGTTAAATAAAAAAAAAAGAAAAGAAAAGGGAATGGCTAATTCCCTAACTGATAAATGGTCAATAACATGAACAGGCACATCTTTTCAGGGGAAGAGATCCAAACTATCAATAATCATGTAAAAAAAAAAATATTCTAAATCAGTGGTGTCAAACTCTGTGAGTCTAAATTATCTGTGTTGTATTGTGTATTTATTTTTTTTAAATATTTCCCAATTACATTTTCCTCTGGTTCAGATAGCATTCAGGAATTTTGCAGACACACAAGGCCAAGTTTGACAACCCTGCTCTAAATCACTAATAATTAGAGAAATACAAATTAAAACAACTCTGAGGTTCTACTTCACATCCATTAGATGAGCAAAATTAGCAAAAAGAGGAAAATGACACAGGCCTATGGGAAAATAGGCACTTTAATGTACTATTGGGGGAGCTGTGATCTCCCAGCCATCCTGGGAAGCAATGTAGAACTCTGCCCAAAAAACTATTAGACTCTGTATGCCCTTCAACGCAGCAATGCCACCACCATGTCTATATCCAAAAAAGATTTTAAAAAATAGGAAAATACAAAAATATTTATAGCAGCTTTATTTGCAGTATCAAAGAATTGGAAACAAAAGGTATACCTTTTAATTGGTGAGTGGCTGAGCAAGTTGTAATATATGAAAGTGATGGAATACTGTTTTGCCCTAAGAAATGATGATGGAGATGATTTCAGAAAAACCTGGAAAAAAATGTATAAATTGGTGCAGATTGAAGTGAGCAGAACTGGAAGAACAAATTTTTTTTTAATTAATTAATTTATTTTTAGATTTCAACATTGATTTCCACAAAATTTTGAGTTCCAATTTTTCTCCCCATCTCTCCCCTCCCCCCACCCCATAATACCTTGCATTCTGATTACCCCTCCCTTCAATGAACTCTCCCTTCTATCACATCCCGCCCTTCCCTTATCCCCATCTTCTCTTTTTTCTTGTACAGCAAGATAAATTTCTGTACCCCATTACCTGTATTTCTTATTTCCCAATTATATGCAATAATAATTCTCAACATTTGTTTCTAATACTTTGAATTCCAACTTCCCTCCCTCCCCATCCCCACTGAGAAGGCAAGCAATTCGATACAGTCTATATGTGTATCATTTTGCAAAAGACTTCCATAGTAATCATGTTGTGTAAGACTATATTGCCCTCCATCCCTACCCTGCCCCCCCTTTTTTCTGTTCTCTCATTTGACCTTGTCCCTTCCCAAAAGTGTCTACTTCTAGTTACTCACTTCTTCTATTTGCCCTCCCTTCTATCATCCCCCTCACCCCACTTGTCCTCTTCTCCCTTACTGTCCTGTAGTGTAAGATAGATTTTCATACCAAATTTAGTGAACATGTTATTCCCTCCTTATGCCATGTATGAAGAGAGTAAGCTTCACTTTTCCCTCCTCTCCTCTTTCCTTTTCTCCTCCATTGAACAAGGTTTTTCTTATGTCTTTTATGAGTGATAGCCTGCCCCATTCCATTTCTCCATTTCTCCTCCCGGTATTCTCTCTCTCACCCCTTAATTTAATTTAATTTTTGTATGGATATCATCTCTTCTGATTCAACTCAACCTATACTCTCTGTTTGGGGCGGGGAGGGGTGTATATGTGTATAATCCCTCCATCTACCCAAATACTGAGAAAAGTCTCAAGAATTACAAATATTATCTTTCCAAGTAGGAATGTAAACAGTTCAGCTTTAGAAAGTCCTTTATGATTTTTCTTTTCTGTTTACCTTTTCATGCTTCTCTTGATGCTTGTGTTTGGAAGTCAAATTTTGTATTCAGTTCTGTTCTTTTCATTATGAATGCTTGAAAGTCCTCTATATCATTGAATGACCATTTATTCCCTTGAAGTATTATACTCAGTTTTGCTGGGTAGGTGATTCTTGGTTTTAATTCCAGTTCCTTTGACTTCTGGAATGTCCTATTCCAAGCCCTTCGATCCCTTAATGTAGAAGCTGCCAGATCTTATGTTATCCTGATTGTATTTCCACAATACTCAAATTGATTGTTTCTAGCTGCTTGCAATATTTTCTCCTTAACCTGGGAACTCTGAAATTTGGCCACAATACTCCTAGGAGTTTCTCTTTTCGGGTCTCTTTCAGATGATCAGTGGATTCTTTTAATATTTATTTTTTCCTCTGGTTCTAGAATATCAAGGCAGTTTTCCTTGATAATTTCATGAAAGATAATGTCTAGGCTCTTTTCTTGATCATAACTTTCAGGTAGTCCCATAATTTTTAAATTGTCTCCCCAGGATCTATTTTCCAGGTCAGCTGTTTTTTCCAATGAGATGTTTCGTATTATCTTCTATTTTTTTCAGTCTTTTGGTTTTGTTTTCTAACTTCTTGGTTTATCATATAGTCATTAGCTTCCCTGAACTCCACTCAATTTTTTTCGTGGACTGGCATTTATTATTTAAGATCAAGAACAGGTTATGAAGGGGCTGGGGGCAGAGGGAAGAAGGGAGGAGACATGGTGACGAGGGCCTCTCATCTGTGTCTGCTCTAGATGGGGTTGATCCTCATTTCTGAGCCTTGGTCCAGGGCACGTGATGAAGCACACAATAAAATGGGGCTCCAGGGGGTCCAGGTTTAGGAAAACATCAGGGGTGGTCAGAGTTACACATCTAACCAGAGGTCGGGGTTGGGGTTCTCCTTGGATTGGCAGCACATCTTACTTTTAGGAACTGAAGCATCATGATAAGTTCCATCCCACTTATTTCAGCTCTTAAAAAAATATTCTTGCAAAGTCTCTGTGCTAAAGAAGTCTTCCATCGTCTTTCTAACTTCTTGTACTTTGCTTCTGGTTTCTTTGAATATGTGTCCAATTTGTAAGCTGCCTGCTCAAGAACTGCTACTTGCTCCTCAGTTAAAGTGATCTGATCCAGATAAGACTGAAGTGCTGCATATTTCTGGTTTAAATCCTTTAGGTTTCTACTTGTTTACTGCAATATCTTTCTTTCTAGATACTTCAAGCTAGTCAGTTTGTTCATATTTTCCAGAAATTTATAGTCTTCATTGGTCACTGTCAGCTCGCCCGTCAGGTATGTGGCCATTTTGGAGAGCATGTCCTAGCATAGCCCCTTGATGTCCACTCCCGCAGGCTCCATGGCCTCCTCGACCATCTCCACCACAGCATCGCCAAGGCCAGGGAAGGGAGAAAGGGGAAGGATAGAGGGAAGGATAGGGATGGGGGAGGAAGGGGGCAACTCTCATTTTTAAAGAACTATTTTGTTCAGTGAACTTTTGAACCTCCTTTTCCTTTTGGCTAATTCTGCTTTTTAAAACCTTCTTCTCCTCATTGGCTTTTTGGACCTCTTTTTCCAATTGAGTTAGCCTCTTTTTAAAGGTGTTATTTTCCTCAGCATTTTTTTTGGTTCTCTTTTAGCAAGCTGCTGACTCACTTTTCAAGCTCTTCTATGGCCTGAGCCCATTTCATATTCATTTTGGAGGTACTGGATGCAGAAGCCTTGACTTCCTCTGACAGTATGCCTTGTTCTTCCTCATCTGAAAGGATGGAAGGATACACCTCTTCACCAAGAAAGTAACCTTCTATAGTCTTATTTTTTTTCCTTTTTTGGCCATTTTCTCAGCCAGTTACTTGACTTCTGAATCCTTTGTCAAGAGGAAGGTCCTAATGCTCCTCCTCCCCCCAGTACCATGCTCAAGGCTGAGATTCAGATCAGCTGCTCAATTCCTCCAGAGACTTTAAGCTGAGCTGCCAGGACTACAGACCCAGACTGTTTCTGAGGCCACCGTAGTCACCTGCAGCCCGCTGCTGCTTCTGCTGCCGCTGCCTCTGCCACTACCTGGGACCAGTGCTGGGGGGACCCCATTCCCCTCTCTCCCATTTGGGAAAGTCCTCCCACACTGACCTTTGGAGCTTTCTTTGTCGCTTGTGGGTTGAGGGATCTGCTCCCTGCTGGGAATTCTGCCCTGGAGGTCTGTTCAGATCCTGTTTCTCCCTGTGCTGTGCACAGGGCTCTACTCTGCTCAGTGTTCCATGAAATAGACCTTTCCTGTCAGCCTTCTGGGTTACCTTTGGCTGGAAACTTTTTTCACTCTGTTGTTCTGTGGCTTCTGCTGCTCTAGAATTTGTTGAGAGCCATTTTTTACAGGTGTTTTGTGGGCTGTGGGGGGGAAGCACTAGAGGATGTACATCTTTCTACTCCACCATCTTGGCTCCACCCCTCCGGAAGAACAATTTATACAGTGATAGCAATATTGTAAAGACAAAGAACTGTGCAAGCCTTAGAAGCACTGCTCAGTCTGTAACTGACCATAATTCGAGTGCTCATGATGAAACATGCCACCCACTTCCTGTCAATGAGCTGATGGACTCAGAGTGAAGATTGAGACATGGAACTTTTTTGGATACGGCCAATGTGAAAATTTGTTTTGTTCAATTATACGTTTGAAATGGGGTTTTGTTTTTCTTGCTTTCCCAAGGGAGGAGGTGGGAGAGAGGAAAGGTGGATTTTTCGTGATTAAAATAAAAAAGAGGATTGCTAAATACTTTGAAGAGATGATTGAAGTGAAATAATGTGCAGATTCAGCCACCACCTGTCATCACAGAATTTCAGAACTGAAAAGAAATCCCAGAGACAGGATCCCCTTCACCACCAGCCCACCATGCAGTTCTCTAGCCTTTCTCTTGACCACCTCCCATGAGAAGGAGCCCATGACCTCCCATTTGGGGTCACTAATTGTTAGGAGATCTTCCTCATCCCAGATTGCTTTGCCTCTTTTACAGCTTCCACTCCTTATTCCACTTTCTGCTCTCTGAAGGCCAAGATAAGAAATGTGATCCTTCTTCCAGGAGGACTGCGCTTGAAAGACCTGAAAACAGCCATCACACCCTGCCTCCCAGTCCTTTCTAAGCTAAACATCCACAGCTCCTTCCACCAGTCTTCATCTGCTTCCATTTAATGCTTTTCACCATTGCTCAGGATGCACTCCAGCAACATTCTTCCTAAATTATAGCACTCAGAAATAAACACAACACTCCAGTCAGTCAGTAAACACTTGTTGGGTCTGCTGTGGGCCAGGCACTGTGCTAAGCCCTCAGGATACAAAGAAAGGAAAAAAATAGTCCTTGCTCTCAAGGATCTCACCGTCAGATGGGGGAGACAACATGCAATCAGCTATGGACAGACAAACTATAGACAGGATTAATTGGAAATAACCAACAAAGAGAAGGCACTACAATTAGGAAAGACTTCCTAAGCAAATGTTGGAGAGGTTGTAGGAAAACTGCGACCTACTGCACTCCACTAATGGTGAAGTTGTGAACTGATCTAACCCTTCTGGAAAGCAATCCAAAACTATGCCCAAAGGACTACAAAGTGTGCATACCCTTTGACCTGGCAATACCACTGCCAGGTCTCTATCCCAAAGAGATTTTTTAAAAAAAGGAAACAGAATTTATTTGCACAAAAGTTTTTGTAGCAGCTCTTTATATGGTTGTCTAATAATTGGATATCAAGTGAATGCACTTCAGTTGGGGAATGGCTGAACAAGTTGTAGCATACGATTGTGATGGAATATTGTTGTGCTATAAGAAATGCCAAGCAGGGTGATTTTGAAAAAACCTGGAAAGACCTCCATGAACTGATACAAAGTGAAGTGAGCAGAACCAGGAGACCACTGTACATAGTAACCACAGTATTGGACAGTGAATGGCTTGAGTTATTCTCAGCAGTACCATGATCTAACTTGATAACAAAGGTCTCATGATGAAAAATACTTTCTACCTCCAGACAAAGAACTGTAGAATCTGATAGCAGATAAAAATATACTATTTTTCACTTTCTCTCTTCCTTTTGTTCAAATTTTCTTATACAAAATGACTAATATGGAAATGGTTTACGTATTTACACATATATAACCTTTGTCTGATTACTTACCATCTCAAGGACAGGGCAGTGGTGAAGGAAGGATTAAAAAAAAAATGCTGAATTTTTTAAGAATTCCTTCCTGTAGAAAGACTTCTTGTAGATAGTGGGGTTAGTGTACATCAGATGTATGTAACAGCCAAATATAACCGAATTGTTTCTTTATTCCTGGAAGCTGTACCTCAATTCAGGCAACTCAAAAGCCTGGTGACTTTTTTGGTGACTGTGAACTTATGGTGAACTTCTAGTCCACTAAAATCCTCATATCTCTTCCAGACAAACTGCTGTCTTATCATGCCTCTCCCCCGTCCCATCCTTGGAAAAGTAGATTTTTAAACTCATGTGAAACTATGTATATTCTATAATTTTTAAATGTTTTTATTTTTTAATTAATTTTTAGTTCATTTTCTCAAGATTTTGAGTTCCAAATTTTCTCCCCATCTCTCCCCTCCTACACCCCAAAACACCATGCATTCTGATTCCCTCTTCCCTCAATCTACCCTTCCTTTTATCACACCCCTCCGTTCCCTTATCCCATCTTCTCTTTTCTTGTAGAGCAAGATAGATTTCTATACCTCATTACCAGATGCAAAAACAATTCTCAACATTCCTTCCTAAAACTTTGAGTTCCAACTTCTCTCCCTTTCTTCCTCCCCACCCATCCTCACTGAGAAGGCAAGTAATTCAATAGAGGCTGTATATGTGGAGTTTGGCTAGACTTCCATAATAGTCATGTTGTGGAAGACTAACTTATCCTATAAAATGTTACCTAATTTGATTCATTCCATTTCCCTTGTTCTGTACAATCTTTGTTCCCCTTGATGTCCCCGGCTTTTTAGCATTTGGAGATTTGATATGGATGTCATGTACTCACTCCTTCATGCAAGTCATTGATAAAGATGTTGAGATGACTGGGTAGAGATCCTTAGCTCACTCTCTCCACTGGAGACAAACTCACCACTGGGATATCAAACCAGTCATGATTGTCTTCGAGTCTAGCCATTCAGTTATAAGTACAGCCATTTATTTTGTTATCTAGGTCACATCTCTCCTTAGTGTCCACAAGAATAGCATGAGATATTTATCAAATATTTTCCTAAAATCTAGATGAACAGTATCTGCCACATTCCACTGCTCTGCCAGTTTAGAGTCCTTGTCAAAAATGGAAATCTTGTTAGTGTGGCATGACCTGTTCTTGATGAAGCCAAACTAGCGCTTGGTCATCACTTTCTTCTATGACTTTGCAGATTCTTTTCTATTTTCTTTTTTGGAAATTGGGACATTTGGCCTTCTCCAGGTCTTCCTCAACTCTCCTATGATCTATCATCTTTCCAGTAGAACTGACAGTGGCTCCATCATCACACCATACCTAAGGATGTACTGCATCAGAGCCAAAGGTCCTTGGATTCATCAAGGATAGCTTTATGCTCTCATCTCCTTGCTTATATTCAATAGCCATTTTTGTTCTGTCCTTTACAGTCCAAAGAACATTCTCCTTAGCAGAGAAAACAGAGACAACAAGTGAACAGTTCTGCCTTCTCTCACTTGTGAATTATCGTATCTCATTCACCCCAAGCAGCAACGCTACCCTTCTTTGGTCCTTCTCTTTCCCCAATGTTGTTTTGAGAAACTAACTTTCTGTTGTCTTAGCTCCATTCATTCTGAACTTCAATATGTCTGATGTCATCCTTCTTGTATTGAACACTTGTATGTTCTTCCATCTCTCGTGTCCTTGCCTAGAATAAAATCCCTCACTTCTTTTTGGATTCAGCTCAAGCACCAACTTACACTCGAAGCAGTCTTTTAGCCGGCATTTTTACAATATCTACTATGTGTCTACTAATGTGCTAGACTGTGGCAGGGGCTGGTGGATTGTGAGGGACAGTAAAAAACATGTTCTGTTTTTATAACTCTTTGGGCATAATTCCAGATTGTTCTCCAAAATGGTTGGATCAGTTCACAGGTCCAACAACAGTGCTTTAGTGCCTCAATTTTTCCACATCCCCTCCAACACTTAACATTTTCCTCTTCCACCATTTTAATCAATTTTAGGTATGAAATGATATCTCAAAGTTGTTTTAATTTTAATCCAAGGACCTTTGGCTCTGATGCAGTACATCCTTAGGTTTTATACAAATAAAATCAGTGTAGTCAAGATTATAAGGAAAGCAAAAAATTGAGGAAAATTCCTACAGTTTCTCAGATAAAGGTCTCATGTCTCAAATATGTAGAGAACTCTACCAAATTTATAAGCATATGAGTCATTTCCCCAATTGCTTAATGGTCAAGGATATGAAC
Organism: Notamacropus eugenii; assembly: GCF_028372415.1. Lineage (NCBI taxonomy): Eukaryota > Metazoa > Chordata > Mammalia > Diprotodontia > Macropodidae > Notamacropus > Notamacropus eugenii. Next base: position 62,573,594 of record NC_092874.1, on the reverse strand, counting down.
AGGCAGTTTTTTGGAAGAAGAAATCAAAGCTATATGTAGTCATATAAAAAAATGCTCTAAATCTTTGATTAGAGAAATTAAAATTAAAACAACTTTGAGATATCATTTCATACCTAAAATTGATTAAAATGGTGGAAGAGGAAAATGTTAAGTGTTGGAGGGGATGTGGAAAAATTGAGGCACTAAAGCACTGTTGTTGGAACTGTGAACTGATCCAACCATTTTGGAGAACAATCTGGAATTATGCCCAAAGAGTTATAAAATTGTTCATACCCTTTGACCCAGCAATACCACTGTTAAGTCCCAAGGTAATATGGACCCAAGGTGATCAGGGAAAAAGGAAAAAAACCTTTATGTTCTAAATATTTATAGCAGTTCTCTTTGTGGTAGCAAAGAACTGGAAATTGAGAGGAATGTGGAGTGGATAAGCAAGTTGTGATATATTATTGTGATGGAATACTACTACTGTTCTGTAAGAAATTATGAGCTGGTTAGTTTAAGAAAAATGTGGAAAGACCTGCATGTAATAATGAAGAGTGAAATGAACAGAGCCAAGAGAAGGTGGTATACAAAAGCAATATTGTTCAAAGAATTATGGTGAATGGCTAAGCTGTTCTGAGTAGTATAAATATGCAGATTAACTACCAAGGACCTATGAAGGAAGATGCTGTCCACCTCCAGAGAAAGAACTGAGAAATACAAGTATGCAAAGCATGATTTTACGCACATACACATGTATATGCATATGTGTGTATGTATTATGTGTGTCTGTTCATACGTATGTATGTATATACAATGTCAAATTGTAACCTTTTCTAGTTCAGGGGTGGGGAGTGAGGGGAAGAGGCAGTTTGGAACTTGAAATATAACAAGAAATAAATTAAGTTAAATTTAAAAAGAAACTAGACATAGTGGTAACTATATCCTCAGGAAAAACAAGGCATTGAGTTTTCAGCTGTGTAGCAGTTTAATCTTGGGACTGCCCAATCTGCCTAAAGGCATCATTGATTCTCTGATAATACTATACCTGTCTCTGAACCAAAAAGAAAGACTTGGTCATCATTACCTATGCACATGACTTCTGTTGAGATGAGGGTTAATTTGAAGACAAGTTCTACAGAAGTGTGAATTGGTCATCATTATCAAATAATAGCTGATATTGATATGAGACTTTATATTTTATAAAGTGCTCTCACTTGGGTCTTATGATAATCATGTATGATAGGCTATGCAAATGTTGTCACTATTTTATAGAAAGGAAACTGGGGCTCAGATACTAAGATTACACAGTTAATAATTTGCCCGTTCTAAATCCACTCTGCTTTCTGCTGCAGTGTAGCTGCCTCCCACAATCCACATTACACGTCAATCAGTCAGTCAGTGAACATTTACTAAATGCCTACTGTGTGCCAGGCACTGTGCTAACTGCTGAAGGTAGCAAAAGGCAGTCAGTCCCTACAAGTAGCTGATTGTCAGAGGACTTGGCTATTTTAGCAGAGATGCTTAGAGTCATAGATAAAAGGACAAGAGCTAAGAAGACTGTATGAGAAGGCTTTTCTCCTGATTAGTGAATGTGTCACGACTGCTGGTTTTTACCTTCCCAAGAAATAAAAATCTAGAGATTACTTAAGTGAAAGGAGGAGCATCTGATATGTTCTTTTTCTTACAGTGGGATCTGAAAGGTATTTCAAATTACTGCAGCAGCACAGTGCTGAGTCCTGGCCAAACTATCCCTTGACATCCTCCAGACACTCTCAGAATGAACGATACATCAGTAGGAGTCCTCAAATCAGTTCTGTGGCTCTGTGAGAAACCTTGTTGGTGATACCATCTCAGAAACCCTGTACCCAAGTGTTTATGTATGAACACCAAACAGCTCTCTGAGATGCCATTTCTTTTTTATGATTGGGAATAATTTATTGAAACCAAGTGAAGACCCATTGGACAGGGAGAAATAAATTAACAGTACTTTGCAGTTCTTTATATAAAAGAAGAAAGGAATTAATATAGAAGTTTGAATCATGACTTTTAGATTAAAATGAGATACATGTACATAATGGGTGATAAGATATTGAGGCTAAAGATACTTTGGCCTATAGGAACTGACAGATTAAGGACTTGTTATTGAATTGAACTGAGCAAATTAAGAACAAACCAAGAACTTGTGTGCATCTTTGTGAGAGACACTCAAAAGTCTGGAAGGATCTGCGTCGGAGCCTTGATGGGCCAGATGTGTAGTGAGCCGGGGCCTGCCCACGGGCTTGTTCATGTCAACCAGCATTTTGTTGGGTTGGGTTTGTATTTACTTTCGTTTTGTTTTTTGTTTGTTTCTGAATTCTCTCCATTTTTCTCCTCACCCCCCCTTACATTGAGAAGGCAATAAGAGCAAAGCCTGCAAACAGCTATGGATCAGCAGGCAAAACCAATCCCCACATTATCCATGCCCCCCAAAGAGAAAAAGAAAGAAAAGAGACCTTTCTTCCATCTGTCCTCTGAGCCAGTCTAGAGGCGGAGAACGTTCATCATGAGTCCTCAGGTTGTGATGGTCAAGAAACATTTTCAAGCATTCGCTATAAACTGGGCAGTGGGCTTACGAAGGAAAGAAAGTATCTTCGGAGAGTTTGCAGGGAGAGATGCAATACGTCAGTCGATATATGAACGTGATGCATAAATAGATAAACATAAGATAATTTGAGGATTCAAAGAGCATTGTTAAATGTTTACTATGTGTAGTAACATATATATGTGTGTGTGTATATATGTATACGTACATATACACACACACACACATACATGTATGTTTATTATGCAGGGCATAGTTCCAAAGAAAATCAGAAACTCCTCAAGGAGTTTCTGTTTTAATGCAGAGACAACATATCAGCAATTCCTACAGGATACATACAGAGGACAATCTGAGAGGGGAAGGAGAGAGTACTACCAACTGGGGGATCAGGAAAGGCTTTATGAGTGAGGTAGTCCCTGATCTGAGCCTCGGAGGAACTTAGACAAGACTTCATTTGAGCGATCAAGGCTTCCTCTGTGAACTTACTGTCATCCCCCTGGTAAAGAGCAGATGAAGGTGACTGAGGAGGCACTCTATTTCATGAGGTGTAACAGTTGGTTTCTTGGAAACTGCAGCAGACTGCCTTTGTCCAACAGTCAGGGGATGATGTAACGCCCCGCGAAGGAAATTCTTCCACAAATCGTAAGGCACAAAAAAAACCCCACCTGTAATTTGAATTGAAATGTCACTTTAGAGAATAACTAATTATGTTACCATCCTTCTTTTACGTGGACATTTTAGTTTAAAATTAAGCTTAGATCTTGGGGTGTTATGGGGGTTCCAGACCTGGGTTCAAACTGGTGGTGATATAGTGTGCTCTTGGTGAGGACATTTTTTCCTTCTACCATGGCACACTGGTGCCATTTAGAGTCTGCACTCTGAGGAAGGCAGAGCCACACAGTCAGCGTCCAAGACGTAGGCTGGACCCAGTTCTTCCAACTCCAAAATGTCATCCTGCTTTCTTCCCCACTTACCGCATAGTCTGCAGTATTGGTTTAATGCTGGAGATGAGCCTTCTCTGTTTTCCACATCATTGTTATTGTTGTTCTAAATGGAGTGCATCCCAACTACTTAGGCAGCCTAGGCCTCCAGTTTTGTAGTCTTTTTCCTCTATGCTTTTTGATAGGAGGAAACATGCTTTTGGGCTAATTTAGGATTTGATTTTTGGAGGTAGAAGGAAGAGAAAAGAAAGAGTAGATACAGAGCATCTTTGGTTTGTATATTTTTAAAATGATGTTTCACTTTTTAGAAAGTGACTTGTTTATAAAAATATAAACAGGTATGTTGAGGGAATATGGTATCATGAGGAAATCAATGGACCCTTGGGCAGAGGAGGGCTGAATTCCACTCCTGTCTCTGTCACATGCTAGCTGAGTGACCTTGGATAGTTCATTATGCCATAGGGGGCCTTCTTCCTCACATATGAACAGGACTCCCTAAATCTATACTTCTGTGAAAACTTTTGAAATCTCACTGACTGACACCAAACCAGATGCAATCTGATGCATCATGGGACTGAATTTTAAACTCCAGTTGTTAATACTCAGCTATTTCAAGTGAGACTTTTTTGTGTGTGTTTTTAAACAGGTGACAATGAAAGCCAAACAGCTGAAGGATTCTGTAACGTGTACCCCAGGTGCGTGTTCAATCTAAGCTTTATCTTCTTCACTGACAATTGCTTCTGAGAAATAATGAATCCCTTTTTCCATTATGGTCCTGCCATGTAGGGGTGTTCAGGGACAGGGATTCCATGCCTAACTTTGGGCAGAGCTTCTGTTATGAAAACACAACATTTTAAAAACTAAATGCCACAGAAACAATTGCCTCTATCCACATAGTAAACAACAAGGCAGCCATAGCTGAACTGGCATCTCTTCAGGGGGTTAACACCTCTGGGTTTGTGACTTCTGTGTCTGGGTGAGCCTCTGAATGCTGTCAGATGGGAAACTCACAGCCTATTGTGGCCCACAGCACTGTTGGGTGGGGCCCAGATTAAAAGGTAACCAGGAAATATTTAGCAAAATTTAAAAAAACAATACAACAGAACATAGATAATGTTAATGTATGGTTTTCTAAGTTAATGTGAGGCCTACAGGGATCCTTATGTACAGTTCGGTGATCCATGTTTCCATTTAGGTTTGACAGCCTTGGTCTACAGCAGGACTAAGTTATGCTGGGCCAAAGCCCCCACTGTCAGAGGCTGAAGCAGGGATATCTTGGGGGAGAGCCTCCACTTTAGCCAACTTCACTCTTTGGAAAGTTATGTGCCCTGAATTGCTTCATCTGCCCATTCAATAAAAAAAGCTCAGCCAGCAGCACCAAACAGTCTGGGGATGTACAGAGGACCCTCGGAAAGCATCTTCACAGGTCTGCAGAATGAACAGGGGGCTTCTGACAGTCTTCAGAATCCATGGTCTTACTGGAGGAAAGTGATATTCTCTGGTGGTCACATGCAAGTGCGCACACACACACGCACGCACACACACACACACACACACACACACACACACACTCTCACTGTTATATAGACTTGAATTCACCAAAGACATTTCCTCCCCAGACTCACCAGTGTTTCTCAAGCATATCTCTGCTTGCAGTGGGAAGAAAGGCCCTGAAGGAAAAGGGGCCGTAGTTCCCCTCATGTCTCATCCCAAGCCTAGGGCTGCCTGTGACCAGCCTGAGCTGTGGTTTCAGCAATGCACCTCCACAGAGGCGGCCTCTGCTCTCTCCTGGCAGCTGCAGGAAATGGATAAGTTTCCTCGGTGACATTGGGAGGGGGATACAATCTGTTGGCTGGCCCCATTCAGTGTTACGTGAGGCCAGCTCACCTCAAAGACATGACCCCAAAGGCTGATCACCAACTGTTGTTTTCTCTAGGGGACTAATTGGTTGTTATTTAAATAAGGGGGAACAGTTTGAGGCAGGAAGCTCAGTCTGATCTTTCCCCATTTCCTCTCAGTAGCTCAGTCACCGCTAAGTGAGAGGAGCAGGGAATGTAGACAGACCTACAATGTGCCGGGGAGATGATCCATGAGCCTTTGAGGAACACCAGGAGCAGAGTTAAGGAGAGCAGGCCCCTGTGGTGGGAACTCATTTGCAGAAGGAGAAAAACACAGAAAAGATGAAGTTGAGAAAAATGAAATAAATGGCGTCTGGCCACGTATAAACCATTTTAATTTCATAAAGGACACTTATCCCTGTGTAAGAAATACATACAGCATATACATATATGTGGATAAGTTAATGTTAGATTGATTGATTGATTGAATAGCCTTAAAAAATTTAAAGGTCATTTTACATTATAATGTTTTGGTTTCCTGTGTGCTACTGTTTTGAGCAGTTTCTGAGAACTCCCTGTATGTGCACAGCCATCCTTTCCGTAGCCCTTTCTCCCATAAACTCCCACCCTTTGTGCTTATAGACTTAAAGTTCCAGGTATTCTTTGCCTGGTGTCAGATATAAATTGTTCAGTGTTCAAATGAAAAATGTTTTCCTGAACCTTGAACCTGGCACAAGCCAAACTAAAGCCCTATCATTTATTGGCAGTCAGATACATAAGAAGAATGGGTCCCCTAAGCCAGGCTGGATGCCAACTTGCCCCCCAGAAGAGCCTTCCTGTCCTTCAAATCCCAAGTGAAAATGTTGGTGCCCTGCTCTGCAGGCCTCTGAGATACCCTCCTCTTTTCTTCAGTTGTAGAGAAGAGCCAAGGGCATGAGGAGAAGGAACACAAGTGCCTCGTCCTTACTAAGGGGGATGGGGCCTGGATGCAGGCTTAGTACAAGAGATCTTCACCAGAATGTCTCACCATCACCCACCAGCTCATGTGCCGACTGAACCTATCTTGCTCAAAAAAAAAAAACCAAACTCAAAACATCAAACCTCAGTCCCCCTTCTGGTTCCCCTAATTCTGTTCAAAATTTGGGTGACTGATTTTTTTTCCTTCTCCCTCTTCCCTCTGCCAAATCAGTTGTCATGTCCTGTTTTATCTTCAGCTAGAATCTCTTCAGTGTCCGTGCCCTCCTGCCATTTTCACTGCCACCATCTTCGTCATATGCCCTCATTTCTACCCACACAGACTATTGGTGTGTTGCTTCTCACTCCTCCAGTTTGGCTATCATACCCCTTCCTGGTCAGTATTGCCCCTGTACAGGTTCAAGCACATAGCATTCTTTTGCCTATTAGAGTCTTTAATCCCATAGAGAAGGTCCTCTGTAATCTGGTGACACCCAGTTTTTCCAGCTTTCTCTCATCCTACTTCCCTCTACATAGGCTATACTTTGGCTGGACTGGGCTATTCATCATCCCCCACCTCAGTGTCTTTGAATTCCCTTCTCTTCCCCCGCCACCTCCCATTTCCACCTAATGAAATCCTCCTCATCCTCTGAGCCCCCGATCAAATGCCATCTCCCTGAAACTTCTTTAAACCCTTCACTACTCTCACTCCTCCCAATAAAACCCCCTTCACCTCACATCAGGTTTGGTTTATCCCTTTCTCCAGCATGGAAAATTAGTAGTCTCATCACCATGTGGTATATACTTCAGCCTTCTACAGCAGTCAGCTCCATGAGGCAGGGCCCAAGTCTTTTTTCTTTCAGTTTTGTATCCTGTCCTCAATGTTATATATGTAGTGGGTGCTTGATTCATGTTTCTTTAAGGAAAAGCCAGAAACCAGACAATAAGACCTAGATACAAGCTGCCAACCTGTAGCTGTGGGAGACATTTCTACACTGGAAGTTCCTTAGACCAGTAGCTAATGAAACCAAAGATGGGTTGGATTGGTAGCACTGAGAGCCCAGAATTTTCTTGCATCGCCCAGACTTACACTTGTCCCTGCAGTCCTGCCCATCACCCCTCCCACCTCCACACTGTCCTGTGGCTAATACTTGATATCTGACTCTGATGCCTCAAATCTGGAATTACTTCCAGCGAGCACAAATGGCGACCAAAGTCTGAAAAGGGAAAGCTTTGGAGGGAAGATACACAGAGGTTCTCACAAAGATGCAGTAGACCAACTGTCAGTTTGAAATTAATTTCATAGTTTGGAAATATAAAACTAATGAAGTGTATGAGAACATTTGTTAGTACTTGAGGGCTCTGGTTAGCCCAGGTCACCTCAGACTACAGGTCAGGAAGGCTGGACAGTCGATGCAAAACACCTTCTCGTAGAGGAAATGCCTCCGCCACATGGGAGGCAGAGCAGCACGCTTTTCACTAATGATGTAGAATTTTAATTAAATAAATGATTTAACATGTCTGGAACAACTTTGTTAAGATGGCCTCAAGTTTCTGTCTAGAAGCTCCAGCAGGCAGGGTGATATCTTCTTCTGCCCAAACAGTGACATCATCATGGTGATAACTAGCTTTTAAATAGTGATTTAATGCTGAAAAGCCCTTTTGCAGACTTCGTAACAACAGCTGCTGGTTACGTTGTGCCAAGCGCTCTCCAGATCTTATCTCGTTTGATCCTCACAACAACTCTAGGAGGGAAGGGTCATTACCCCCATTTCACAGCCAAAGAAACTGAGGCAAACAGAGGCTAAGTAACTTCCCCAGGGACACACAGCTGGTAAGTGACTGGGACCAGTCTTTGGACTCTCCACTGCACCATGGGGCTGGGGGTCAGAAGTCAGCTTCAGGTTCTGGCTGTTGTAAAAGCTATAGGACCAAGCAGATCATGTCCATCTAAACTGTTCTTTCAAACAGAGAGGACCATTTGAAATGTGAAAAGTGATTACCCCTGCCCATCTCCAGGGTTGTGAGCAGAGTGCTTGGTAAAGTGTAAAACGCTGTGTGAACAGGAGTGCCCCCATTTCCTCTTCCCCTTGTCTCTAATGGCTTAGCCAAGTGTGGGGAAAGCAGAGGCTTTCCATCAGTAATTGTGAATTATGTTGAGTTTTTACAGTAATTATCTTCATCTTACATTTGAAAATACAGCTTTCAAATACACAATCTATTTGTAAGAAACTATTATTAAAAATACAGGTGTTTTTTAATATGATTAGCATTTTTTATGTTCCTAAAAATGTTAATATCTATTTAGAACTAATGTTTTAATGAAGGCAGCTGGGTGGTGCAGCAGACAGACCACCAGACTTGGAGTCAGACAGACCTGGGTTCAGATTCAGCCTCAGTCACTTATTAGATGTGCAATCCTGGGCAAGTCATTTCATCTCTGTCTCAGTCTTCTCAGCTGTAAAATGGGGATAATCACAGCCCCTCCTTCTTGGGGTTGTGGTCAGGATCAAGTGAGATGTCTGTAAAGTGTCCAGCACGTGCTAGGCACCATCCACCCGATAGGTGCAGTTATTGTTTTATGTTTAAAAGTGCTCTTCAAAGCTCAAAACCCTGTACAAGTAGTTACTATTGTTATGTCTCACTGCTTTAGCAGAGGAGAGTGTCTGCCACCTTCCTGCTGGAATTCACAGTGTCCGTAAACAGAAACTTGAGGTCATTTGGACAAAGTTGTTTGAGTCATCTTAAATAATGTATTTATAATTAAAATTCCATATTCTTAGTGAAAAGTGTGCTTCTTTACCTCTTTAGAGGCCAGGCCATTTCTACCACCAGGAGTTATTTCACATTCATCAAGGATTCTATCCTTCCTGTTTTTGCACTGGCCCTCCCATCTAAGCTGGTTTTCACTTTCCCACAGGAATGGTTCGCCTTTCAGAACTCAAATCCACAGCCCAAAACTCCAAGTCCACAAAAGCCGCCGTGACTCTGTCAGACCACCTCATCACTCAGAGAGAACAGGAGGAAGACACCGAGGACCACGGAGACAGCCCAGGAGATCCGAGCGAGGCCGAGGCCTTGATGCCCGAAACCAGGCCCCGGAGACGCAAGCCAGCCAGCTCCAGCGTGAGGGAAGAGGCCGAGGAGAGGTCCAGGGGCAAGAGGCAGAAGGATTTTGATATCCATGAGCAGTTTGAGGCCAGTGACGAGGAGGATGGCAGGAGGAGGACACGGAGCCGGCCCCTGGCCGAGGAGCTGTGGACACAGAATCAGCAGAAGCTTCTGGAACTGGCTCTCCAGCAGTACCCAAAGGGCACGTCGGATCGCTGGGACAAGATTGCCAAGTGTGTGCCAGACAAGTCCAAGGTCAGTTACCAGGGGCGGGGGGGGGGGGGGGGGCGGGAGGAGAAGCTGGTGCTGCAGGACTGAGCCGAGGAAAGCGTAGTTATGGCCAATCCTATCACCTGTCACTTATCTCTTCTATTTAGGGCTAACTACTTACTTCTCTATAAATAGCCCACTCCATTATTGCTCATCTGTCTCTTCTCCGTATCTCTCTATGTGCCTGTTATAGCTCAGTTAATTAGAGCATGATGTTAATGAAGTCAAGGTCACAGGCAAGGTCATCCTCTTGTAACTAATTGCTTTCTGATGGAGAAAACAGTTGAGAAAACTTTACTCTCAATAGCCTCCTGCTTCCCACCCTGTGCACCCCAGACACACACCATGATCAGCCCTCTTGTGAATATATGTCGTTTTTCATGAACACAGGCATCATGAGGAAATGATGCAAGGCAAAGAGTGAGGCATTGGGGGCCTGGGCTCAGATCCCTGCCTTTGTGTCCACGGACAAGTTCTGGGATGTCCCTGGGCTGCCGTTGCCTCATCTGTCAAATGAAGGCATGTACTCGATCAAGGAATCTTAACCTTGGACCCAGGAACTTTTTTAAAATACATATTTGATAGCTGCACTTCCATTTAATTGATTTCCTTTGTAATCCCATGTATTTTGTTTTCTGCATTTAAAATGTTTCTGAAAAGAGGTCCACCAGACTTCTGCCACAGGGGCCCAGGACACAAAACAATCCTTAAGAATCCCTAGTTAGGGAATGAACTAGTTAGAGGATCCTCCCTGCTAAAATCTAACATCAACCCTGCTACAAAACACCTAAAAAAGTCAGATATATTTTCATTTTCTTTGAAAGCACTACATACAAAAATTCTTACAAAATCACAAGGCTTGAATCCAACTCTCAGGATCCCCCCACAGCCCTAACTGGTTCCCTGATGTAAATTAATTGTAGAACACCCTGTGAGAGAAAGTTGGGTCCATGTTTTACTCTATGGCCAGTGCCAGAATTATTATCTTACCTGCAGTTTAGCTTCCGCAGTGCATGACACGGCTTTAGCTGGCAGTCTGCTACTTGCTTCTTACCTGTTCTTCTCATCAGCCAAAATCCATCCATAAATGATTCCCACATGGAGACTGAGAGAAGGAACCCTACGGAAGGCCCTTCCCCTTGTGGGCCAACAGTTCAGATGTGTGGAGCTTTGGGGTGTCATCTTTTGAACTCTGGTCTTTCTTGACACAGAGGGAGTCCCTTGGGTGTTATTTATTGTAATAGCTGCTCTTTACTTGTAGCTATATTCAGAGACCAGACCGAGGCACCCAGAACACTTTCAGATATCAAAAGATATCCATTCTCTGTTCTGTTGGATGTGCTTATCACTTAATAGCCTCTGGGCAAATTGATGTTCATTTAAATTCTTGATTTTTTAATTGAAATTCTGTGTTAGAAAATCTAGCTTGTGGTCATGTACGTGTCTAAGTGCAAAGAACCATGCTTAAAAAAAACCATAACGTTGAGACTGCTGGTTGAGCCAAACCAAGAGACTCAGATTTGCCCAGTCTGGCCCCTTAAGTTTATCAGAAATAAACTATTTTTTCTTATGTCAGCCTGACATCTGTCTGTGACTCACTTATAAGAATAAGTAGACATATTTGCATCTTTGATCAGGTCACACTGATTTAGGCACAGGGAGCCGGTCATCCTAACTTCTGTAGTTAAAGAGACTCAGAAGCCGACTCAGTGTATCTTCTTAAAGCTGGTTTGTTCATTCATTTTCAAGTGTTGGGTATAGAACCAGGCCACTTGAGAGGCTGTTGATTGCCTTCCCCATTGTGCAGACCCTAACGAGTGAAGTCTGGACAGGGAGGAGAGCTCATAGCCAGGCTCAGTATCGAAGCCGCCCTCCTAGTCATCTGTAGGTGGGGAATAGTTACTTTGTCCGTGACACAGAATGTTAGTACTTGGGCAAGGACAGTCCTCAAAAAATTTTTCACACATAAAATTCACATCCCTCATTCAAGAATTTATTTGGCCATGGCTACGTTTTTGTATTAGGTTTTCTTTTTAGTTATAAAGTGTTGGATTCTGAAGAGGCCTTTGGGTATAAAGCTTTATATTGGAAAATACTTATGTAAAACCACAAAACTGGAACTAAGTCAAAGGTTCTAGGGAAGGGAATTGAGCAGTCAGGCATTCCCACTCTGGGGCAGCTACTATATTGACCCAAAATAGATAAAAACCAACTTGGAATTGTGTAGGATCTCCTCTCACCTCTGCTGAGAGTTTTGGGGAAGCCGAGAAGCCTGGTTAACACTCTGATCTTACCAATTCCTGCAGTGGCAGTATTGATATCCAGTGAGGATTATCTGAGGCATAGATGTTAATGAGTGAACATTTTACCTTTTTTTTCCTCTTGAAGAACAAATGGACATTTCCTTTCCCCTCCATCTAGTAAGGAATTGAGGTTTTGAGGTACAATTTTACACAGTGACTGTCTGAGGGAAGCTGCTTTCTGAATCCATCATTTCTAGAGCCCCCATGGGTGGAAAACCATGTAAAGTCCAGAGGAGTTAGATGTAGTCAAAAGATCCCTTATTTCTAGCACTTGATTTGTCAGGGACACTGTGCTGATTATCAGGAGCAGGAAGATTCTAGTTAGCAAGTGGAGACCAACACAGTGCAACCAGGCTGCTTGCTACAAGCGTCAGCAGCACCAAGAGCCCCCACTGCACTCAGGTCTCCTGTAGGAGGATTAGTAGTCGGCAAATTGTGAGGGAAGGAAGCTGGAGCTCTGCCCCAGACCGTCAAATTCTATAGGGTGCTGGCTACACTGTCCCAAGGTCCCCTCTCTCTCCTTCCAGTCATGCCCCATCCAGACCAACAGCTACCAGTCCTCTAGCAGGTAAGAAAGCTTCCTTCCCCCAGGCCACACACCTTTACCTTAGGTGCAGAGATTTATTAGTGTCAATTCTGCATCCCATTTGCTCTGGAGTACAGATTGAGGGCAAATGGGAAATTCTTTGTAATGGATTAGAGCAGGGAGTCAAGGTCTGGAAGAAGATGGAGAAGAGAAGGGAATCCAGTTTTATGTTGACAGTGAAGGTCCATAGGATTTAAAGTTAGAAGGCAGGTTAGGGATCATCTAATCTAACAGCCGCAATTTTACATACAGGAAGCAAACTCAGAGGGCAGTAAGTAGCAGCACCAGTGTGGACTTAAGTCCCAGTCCTGTGACTGCAGCCAAACTCTGATAGCAGCCTGGCAGAATGCTCCATGCCTTTTATAAGTTCTTAATAATGCGAAGTGAGAATAGTAACAAGTTACGGACTTTGACACCCACAAACCATGGTGCTGATGGGCACCTCCATCGTCAGTGAGACACAAAGCAAGCTGTGTATTCTCCCAAAACAGCCGTGTCTATTTGCTTGATTTCATCCATAGCCTGCCGCCCATTGTGAGAATGACTGGCAGGAATTTGGGCACAGTCTTTTCCCTCAGTTATCCTCCTCTGGCTCCTCTTCTTCTTGGCCAGACTTCTAAGAAGAATAATCTGTATTTGCTGCTGCTGCGCTATCTACTCACCCACTCGTCCTTACAATCAGGCATGCATCCTCACTCCTGGTGCACTTTCTCTCCTTCCATGGCTACAGCTATTGGCTCTACACACATAGCTCCCGTGTGTAGGTTTCTGTTTGTCCCTTGTATTCTAGTCTAACTGCCTATGGGATATCTTCCCCCAAACCTCCCACTGGAACCTCAAAAACTGATCTCATCACCTTTTGCCCAGAACATGGTGAACCTCCTCACTTTCCTCGGTGTGTTAAATGCTACCCCCATTCTCCCAGTCACCTAGGTTTGCAACCTTGGACTCACCCTTAACTTCTCCCACATCCAATCAGTTGCCAAGTTCTGTTATTTGTACCTCCTTCCCTCCTTTCCAAATTGGTAACTTTCCCTCTAGCCTAGGACCCTTAATACCGCTGATCTCAACTATTCCAACAGTCCTCTTACTAACCTCCCAGTTGCCAGCTGTAGCCAAATGAATGCACTGCTCAGGCCACATCCCTCCCAGCAAGGGTTCTCCATTGGACTTAGAGTCAGCAGTGATCTTAGATGTCTAGTTCAATGCCCTTATTTTACCGATGAGGAAACTGAGGCACAGAAAACTAAAGAATTGGCCTGAGGACTGCCAGGAGCGACAGCATTGAAGCCCAGTCTTCTGGCTGCACCTTCAGGGTCCTATGCAGTGGACAGAATGTTGGCTCTGCCGTCTGGTGTTGAAGCCTCTCTGCATTCCAGCTTCAGTGCTCCTGTCCAGGCCCCTTTCACACATTCTGTGACAGCCAATTACTTCTTACCTGATTTCTCCTTTCCTTTCCCTGTCACCTGCTCACCTGTCACCCACTCACCTATCACCCATACCTGAAGTGGTCTTAGGTCATATGTTTTCCTGTTGAAATTCTTTTCCTCACTCAAGGCCCCCTTCAGGGATCTTCCAGTCCCTGCTCCTTCTCCTCCTCCTCCTCACTCCACTCTTAGGGATCTTTCTGGATATTTTGCAAATGTGTATTTTATAGTGTTTCTTATCTTATCTTGTTTACTTACTAGGTTGTAAGCTCCTTGAAGGCCCCAGCACCTAACGTGATGCACTGCATATGATAGGTGCTTGATAATTATTTGTCAAATTTGAATTTCCAACTTGACTTACAAAGGGACTGAATTCACGATGTTTGTCTTACTAGAAACTGGATGTGAACTCTTTGAAAGACACCAGGTGTAAGAATCATAGCGGAATGTGAAAGTAAATATTTTCACCTTTTTCCCTACAGGAAGAATGTGTGGCTAGATACAAGCTGCTGGTTGAACTGGTACAAAAGAGAAAACAAGCCAAAAGCTGAGTCTTCTGGAAAGAGTTTTCCTTTCATTTTCCAGAATGAGAGAATATTTTAAATGTCATCTGCAGTGATTTGCATTTTTGTACCTCAGTATTTCTCTACGTCATGTGCCTTAGTAAAAGAAAATACCAATAAATTTTATGCCGTCTTGTTTAAACATTGACTGTGTTAAAGAAGCTAAACTGTATTTTTGCATTTGGAGAACTATTTCTCTAACACTTCATTGTAAAGAGTCAACTGTTTTGGAAAAATTTAGACCAATAGTTTCGTGCTGGTTTAAGATTCTCCGTGTGTGTGTGTGTGTGTGTATGTACACATGCACACGTGTGCAAACATGCATCATGCCAGGGTGAAAAGGAATGTATGTAAACAATAAACCAACGTGTTAAAAATGTGTTTCATAAAAGCCATGGACATCATTGAAACACTTAATGGTTAGTATCTGTTTCAGCCTGTGAGAGAGTTCCTTGATGACTTTATAACAGCCCAGGCCCTTTGGCCATGTGTGGGATAGCATGTGATATCATGATCTACAACTTCAGGACAGAGTTTCCTAGGCTTTGGTAGTAGGAGAGCATAAGTTCTTCAGCAAAAAATTAGATTTCAAGGTCCCGTCAACTGAAATGATGTTACACCACTTTAGTAACTTACCCTCATGGTTCCTGGCCCATTGGGTTATACTTATTGGGCATTTGTTAGACTTACACATGGATGGTCTCTCGGCATTGTGTCCCATTAGTCTTTCCCCAGTGTTTTTCTCTTCATCCCATTCTCAGAATGCTGACCTGCTCTGCCAGCACCCTCCTCCCGACACACACAATTCTGCTGCTCTCTGATGAATGACTAGGTTGTTGACTGGCATGGTTTTGCTCCACCAACCTCCTGGATGTCCTCTACGGCAGAGGAAATGTGCTGAGCAAGGCTAAGCCCATTCAGTTAAAAAAGAGCCTAGACAGTCAGCTGCCAAGACCTAGCCCCACCCAGAGGCAGGAAGTCCAAGCCCAACTGGGCAGTGTGGCCCTGTGCACAGTGCACTCCACACATCAGTTGAAGAGACTGGTAATGGGGCAAAGGCAAATGAAAAGAGCAGTGTCTTTATACATCCAACCGGTTATCTGCTTCTTTTATCTGGTAGGTATTTTAACTGGAGGCAAGGTCGTAGACTTATAGGAACAATAGCAGAGATCAATACCCTCAAATTTCAAATGAGAAAACTCGGACCCAGAGACATGAAGCAACTTCCCCTAAAGAAAGTAGTGAAGCCATTTAGTGCCCACGATCATTCCACTCCAGGGCAGATCGCTCTCAAGTGACTTCACAAAACGTAGAAGTAGAAGTCAAGGTCGTTATCCAGAACAAAGGTCAAACTAGGATGTTTTCGTTTTTTCAGAAGAAAAGTTGCAGGTTCTCGTTCCTAGAAGAGAATGAACATTACCTCGATCTGTCTGTTTGCACCTGGCCAGAAGGAGAGGCCTTCCCTTTATTCCTTGCTTCTCAGACCCCCGGCTCTTAAGCACGATGACTAATCCCAAAAACAACCTCCATTCCTATGTGACAGCTCAATTTTTAGGGCAGTTTTTTAATCATTTTAATTACTTCCCTCACCAAAATGCCGACTCTTTCCCTTTTTCTTTTCATAATTCTGGGCCACTGGAAAGGTTTGGTTAAAAATCCTTGCAATTCCCAAAGACCAAAACCTTTCCTCAGAAGAGAATGAGCCTGTTCCGTTCACAGTGGCAAATGCTGCTGAAAGGCAGCGCCCGTCAATTCTCAGTGATATGGAGAATCTGCCCAGAGGGTTAGAACTGCGGTGTGTCATCCTTGGCGGTGTTCTTTTTCATCTGGGTTGGGATCTTTGCACCTGCTCTTCTAAATGTTTTGTTATTAAAAATTCAAATGTGCTCATCTGTGGACCACTGACCTAATTCTTCTGTGGAATTCTGATGTTGGGCTCACTTCCAATATGCATTTTTGATCTCATCGCAGTCTCCCTATGTTTGGCAAACATCCTGACCTACTACATGTTTCAGCTAGAAATACTTAAACAGTGGTCTCTTCTCCATAACTCATACCTTTTCATAGTCTGTCCTCCAAAGGAAAGTGAAAGAAAGAAGTTTCCTTTTGCAAATGTTTGGGGAACATCAAAGTCTGCGTCTTCCCCTAAAGTCCTGACATCTGAGACACACAGTAAGAATTTAATAAATGCTTTTTCACTCATAAGTCAAAAAAGCTTTTGAAAAACTATAAACTGCTCCCATCACTAGCTGTTTTCGGGGTGGTTTCATCCCACTAAGAAACTTTTCCTAAAGCTAATTTTGGAAAAATTTCCCTAGATTCCTCATCAGATAGTCTCTAGGAAAGGCTTCTTAACTTAGAGGGAACCAGCAAACAGGCTTCATACACAGGAGAGGCTGGGGACTCCTGGGGGCATCTGAGATGCCCTAAGAGAAAGGCTAAGAGTTAGTTACATTTTTGTTTCTTTGGTGTGTCAAAGGGTCTAGAGTTAGAAGGCATTATTAAGATCTTTCTAACTGTTCTATCTCCCGTTCCTTTTCCCTTCCATGGAACACTGGAACAGTTCATGACCCTTCCCCCCCAGCCCCCAAGGAAGGCTGGTAATACTCAGCTCTAAGTGGCGTGAGAGTGAGGAGTTCTGTCAACCAAGTATCTGTGGTTCTTTCCTTTTCTATCTGACTGGATTTTGCAGATGATCCTTCCTCTGTGAGATTGTTCACCCTTTCCTCCGCAGTCCCATAGTCATTATCAAGAAATAGAAGTGACGTAAATTTAAGATTCCTTATATGAGCCTACAAAACAGCAGCACTGAATTGGATTATTTAGTCTGTCAAACTCAGAGGTCTCTAATGAATAGTTCTACCTAGTCCTCGTGGATGAGAAAGACAGACAGTTGTACTTCAAGCAGCAGGAGATCATCTTATGGAGAAAAGCTCCCAAGAAGCTGAGGAAACCAAGAACACACTTTCACCAGCGTCTTGAGCCTCTGGAGTCGCAGGTGTGAAGGCAGGAGAAAGGCGCGAGGGAGGGGAGGCTCTCAGGCTCCCATGGTTGCAGCCTGTGCAGGACAAGGCCGAAGGCCCCTCTCTCTGGCCACGCTCACCTACTTTGTGGCACTACTAACCCATCTCAAAGGTGTGCATCCAGTTGAAAACAAAGCGCTCCCTCTGAAATGCTGGAACTTTCTCAAGCTGCTTTTTTTTTTTTTTAAACTTCATTCTTTGGTGAGATCATATGCACTCAGATACGCATTAGCTTAAATGTTAAAAATTTCCATGTGTGTAAAAAAAATAGTCCTAATGCACAACAAGCTTTCTGAATTGGGGGGGTTGAAAAACAAAGGCTTCAGATCCATAGCTTCCCTTGTTTAAAGCCAGTTTGCAGAATTGGTGGCAGCTAAAGCGTCCATCTGATCATGTGAACATCAGTGAATGCCTGAAGTCCCACCAAACATCCCACTTCCTCTCTCCATTGTCTGCAGTGTGGTTACTACAAGGAGCATTGGCCTGGGCATCAGTTGTCCTCTGTCCTAGTCCTAGGCCATCACTTCTAGCTACGTGACAATAATCTTACCTACCACTTAGGAGCACTTATTACCAGATGCTGTGTACTAAGTGCTTTGCAGTTATATCATTTGATCCTCAGTCACAACAACTCTGGGGGAAATAGCTATTTTTGATCCCCATTTTACAGATGAGTAAATTGAGGCAAAGAAGTTAAGTGACACTACCAAGGATCACACAGCTAGTAAGTGTCTGAGGCCAGATTTGAATTCAGATCTTCCTGACTCCAGGTCCGGTGCTCTATCCACTGTACCACCTACATGACCTTTGGCAAGTCATTTGATTATTCTTTCAATACTTCGATACCCTGCTGTACCTTGTTCAGTAGTTTTAGACAAGTTGCTGCAGCCAAAAAACAAAAAACAAGACCCCACCATTATCTTGTGTCCTGCTTGGTCATGAACCTCTCCAAACCTAGACAGGACGGTTCTCTGACGTTCAATCATATGGCAAGAATTTATAGTGCTAGATACTCAGAATTCTATACCTGAAGTCTTTCTAGCTTGGTAGGACTTTTCAGAGCTTAGGTCCCACTGGCAACACTGTTAAAAACTGAGGGTAAGGAGGTAGATCCAGGATGTTCGAGTAGTAGGAAGCAGTCCAGCCAGCTCCCAGCTCCTCCAAACAGATCTAGAAAATGCACCAAACCAAATTCAAATGGGGAAATCCAAGGAAAAAATCACAGTGAGTCCTTTTTATAGCCCAGCTTGCCACAGAGGATGAAGGCTGCCATGCAGAGCAATCCAGACCAGGGAAGGCCATGCACCAGACAAGAAGTGGCTATCCTTGTCCAGAACAGTGGGAGTGGGTGCCAACTGGCAGCTTTGTTGCCCAGACAAGGGAGAGCGTCTGCACTCAGGGTAGCAGCCCTTAGGAGGCATGCCAAGAACAGAGCAGATTCAGAAGCAGGCAGCAGTGATGGTTCCGATCACAAGAGGAGAGCAGGGTATCAGTGTCATTAGCTCCTAGCCCACACTCAGACCAGGGAAGCAGCCATCAGACTTTAACCTGGATCAGACCACTTTGGAAACACTAAAAACTGGCAGGTCCCAAGCCTGGAATACTAGAATGAACATAGCACTCAATACCCCGCAAGAAAACAGCAACGAAAACATCCCAGTCCTTCCCTCCATCGCTGCGCAGAGCCAAGCCTAGCCCTGATGTCAAGTGTGAGGCAGCAAGGATGAGAATCTGAGGGGGCCCCTTGTTCAGAACGACTGAGCAAGTTCTAAATGGGGTGGAAAGCTACTGTGCTGGAAGAAATGATGAAGAGGATGGATTCAGAAAAAACTGGGAAGACTTGTATGAACTGATGCAAAAAGAAGTCATCAGAAGGAAGAACAGTTTATAGAATGACAGTACTCTAAAGTGAGGAACAACCACAATCCCAGAGAATTAATAATAACCCAAGGTACTCCCCTCCTGAAAGAGAAGTGAGGAACTCAGAACCAGACATGCACTTTTTTGGACACGACTAATGAAGGCATTTATTTTGTTTGACTAGGGAGTGGGGGGAGGGGGAGTAAATTAGGGTGAGAGGCAGAGGAAGCAGAATTTTGCTGATTGAAAAAAAATATCTAATTTTTAACAGCCAAGGGTCACCTCCATACATCAGAGCAGGACTTTAGTGGAAGATGATTTGTAGTAGTATTATTAAATTCATAGTTGTTATTCCCTATAGCTACACTTTCAGATTTGATTTCCATCTCAGTCACTTGTAAAAACAAAACTGCTATTTCTCTCTTGGCTAGGGCCGTCCCCATCTCTAAGTCACCTGTAAACCCAGTAGGGATAATATGGTTACATGGTGGGCCAGCCCTGTGGTCTTTGCTTTGGCAACATTCCCAGTCCCTTGTTTGAATAAACTACTTGGCCTTCAGCCTTAGCCCTGATTCACTTGGGAGGCTGGATTATTACCCTGTAAAACTGAGAGGTTACAATCATTTTCCCTCTGGTTCAGGAGAAGGAAATGCTCCTTGTAGAATACAAAGTAGAAACCACTTTATCAATCTGATTTGCAGGGAAGATGACTAATTTGGGAGGAAGGGGGAAAAAAACCCTCCTTCCAAAAGTCTGAGACAGGCTGAGGAAGCTTTTCTGTGTTGTCCTTGTTTGGGGTGTCCGCTGGCCTTACTGAAATTCATGTGTTGGGGGGGGCTTCGATCTAGGGGTGCATAATTGCAATTCACCAAAACTTAAAATGAGGAACGCCTGGGGCTGAGAAAGAGTTAAAGGTATGGCCCCAGAGCTGACACCAGTCAGAGAATCCCACCCCCTTCCCATCTGGGTGATGTTGCTTTGGACTGGAAGCAATATTAAACCAGCATCGCTAAGACGTATTTCTTTAGACCCTAAGTCCCTTTTCCTTGCCTCCTTCCAGGATTTTTTTTAAAGGCACAAAGACATCAGGACTGCAGAAATTTCTGAGAAATTCCTATGGGAAGTCAATCAACAAATGCCAGAGTGGCCAGGAGTGAGGTAGCAGGAGTTGCTACCCTGCTGTCTCTCTGGGACAACTGTAATGGACATGTTTTTCCAGGATTATTATTCTTATATCATATCCCATTTTCACTTAAGACTACTTTACCAGAAATTCCCAATTCTCTAAATGTAAGTGACTTAACTGACCAGAACCGAACATGTCCCATATCCTAATCAATGAGGCAAGAGAGAAAAATGTGAGTGGAACAGATCCACCTCCTGTCATTCAGATCGAAAAAAACATCAGGTCATGGGCTACCATCCCTGCAAAATGCATCACGTGGTGGCCAGCTTCCTGAAGACTTCCCTAGACTAGAAATGAACTCTTCCAAAATGGCAGAACTTGACAGAGTTTGTGCCCACGTAGCAGGGCAAATCCTTTGTATTTGCCACAATGAAATATCAGGTATCGTAGAATCATGGAGTTAGAGATGGAGGGTTCTTTAGAGATTATCCAACTCAGTCTCCTCATTTTTTAGATAAGAAAACAGGTCCAAGAGAGATTCATTGGGTTGTCCAAGGTCACTGGGGTGCTAAGGGGCAGACCAAGAATTTGAACCCAGGCTCTCTGACTCCACACTCAGTACAAAACATTGCCTCCCTGATTTGCTGCAGAGAATTATTTTGAAGGGTCAGTTATTGGCTTCTGTATTGACAGAATGACTGGTTCTAATCTATTCCAGGAAAACAAACAGCAAAGAGATTTGTCAAACAGCAATGAGTTTTGAAAGCATTTTACGTGGTCCTGGTTTCCCTTCTTAGGTGAGCTTTAGACATTCCTAGTGGAAGGATCTTGAAAGAGGAACCTTTCAAGACCGGGTCTGCACAGTCATAATTGAATCACTAGATTTGTTGCGCTTTGGCTAGTCTTAATACCAGAAGACTGGTCAGACATGGTACTGTGGGTACTGTGGGTACTGTGGTATGTTGGGATTGATGCCTTGTGGCACATCCCTGCTCCCTCCAGACCCCTTCAGTGATTCTCTCTTGTGTTCCCCCTGCTCCCAGAATGCCCTAGCCCTTAACTTCTTTCAGGAATAAGGAATTTCCTATGCTGTTTCTACCCTGTGCCAGGCTGTGGCCCAATTGTAGTTGAAGAGCTAATGCCCAACTAGACACCATCACACACTCTAGAGAGAATGTCTTCCTCCCTTATGCTGGCTGTCATCTTATCTGTGAAAAGCAGCAGACAATAAGGAAAGTTCAGACAGGAAGCCAGAGACCCCAGAGTCTCCTCAAGAGCCTGCACTTGGACTTGGGACTTGGCAGTGGTTGGGAATATGATGAATGCCCAAGGACGTTCCCATACCACTTCTGCCCCAGAAGTCAGCAGGCACTATGATGGTGGATGCACAACACTTCAGTCATTTAATAACTGCACTGAAATGAGGCACCATGCAGTTGAACAGGACACTTCATCGTTTTTAAGAATTAGCTGCACTTTACTGCACTTTGCCATGAGAGGTAATTGACTATGCAGAACAATTTTCACCCAGAGGGAGAAAAAGGGGGTTGGTTTGAGTCTTAGTTTAAGATTTGCTCTACCAGTTCTAAATAGTTAGGTTTTAATCAGGTCAATACTCTATCTTTTTTGTGTACCATTCTTGGAAATGGGTCAGACTTTGATCCAGGTGCCAACTCAAATAAATGAACCAGCAGAGCAAGGGAGATATGAACCACTGAAAAAAAATCTGAAAAAAATTGACACCTTAGAATCTAAGACATTGTTAAAGAATCACAAGACGGAGAGGAGAACGGGCATTTTATGAAGCCAGAGCTAACCAAACATCAGAAATCATTAGCCAGCAAAAGACAGAAGGAACGGTTCAGATTCTTAGAGGTTCATCCAAACCACCAGAAGAGCATTTATAGCTTCTCCAATGTAAACATGAAAGTCTTAAATCAGGATGAAACCCAAAACTGTCCTGAGAGTGTATAATGCTCCCGTACAATCTCCAGTCTTTCAGCTCCAAGCAGAGGGAGGTAAAGCTTCACTTGGCTCCCCAAAACCGATAGACACAACTACCTAATGGGTTAACTGTGCTGTCTCTAGGACAACCAGGGACTAGCAAGTCTTAATGCTGGCTGAGAGCAACCTGGATGCAGAGCATCATGGCTGGAGTCCTTCCTGCCAGGCAGAGCAGAGATGGCTTTGTTTGGAGAAGAGTTTTCTTAGAGAGATGCATAGGAGAAGGTAAAGTCTCCCAGAACAGAGAAAAGTAAGAGACACACACAAAAAAAAGCAGAAGGAAAGGAGGTACCATTTGACCCCAAAAGGCTAAAAAAACACTATAACTGAAATGCTAGGTCAAAAGTTTGGGGGAGGGGAAGGCATGCACACCTTATTTTGTTAAAAGAATTCTATGTGGACATTTCAGCTGCCGGAAACACCTGTCTGTACTTGCTCTAGGGAGGAGATGAGGAGAGTGAGGAACACTGTTGTAACATGAATGGTACTGGTGCCAAAAATGTGAAATCTCCTCATTGGTCTGTCTGCTTCTTAAGGGAGCCAGATGAAAAGCACCAGATGCATTCATCTGAGTGTGAAAAAACAAAATAAAATAAACCCAATCAGAAAAATAGGTTTTTCATTCAGTTCTAAGCTTGAGGAGATGGTACCAAATGAAAATGTTATGGGTTTATTTCTAAATGATAAGAGGTAACTTCTTTGGGATATTTTGTTATGCATCCTCCACCTCCCCACCTCCCAACCCCCAAAAAGTCCTATTGCACAACAAGGACAAGATTATTGCAAACAATCCCAAAGAGAAGTGGCCACAGGTCACTCAATAAGTTCCGTGGTCTTGCCTCCCTAGGACGCTATGAGCATTAATGAAAATGGCCGATTTTGAAATTGTATGGGTCAATCCTATTTTCCATTTCCATTTTAAAGAGCTGTACAATTCACATGATAGCTTTCATGCCTCCCTTTCAGACAAAACTTTTCCCTCCCAGCAGCTGTGAGGTAGCTGGTGCAAACTTGCTCACCCCTGTTTCATACAGAAGGAAACTGAGAATTGGAACACACAGCTGGGGAAGTGTCAGAGCTGAGAACAGAACCATTCTTCTCACTCCAAGTCCAGTGCTTTCCCCAACAGAGATCTCTGTGATGTCAGTGGTTATGCAGAATGAATCTCATGCCAACCTGGGCTCCAAAAAAGAGATGCGGAAACAGCTCTCTCCATTCCTCAGGAGGGATACAGAATGGACAATGGTTATGTGGTATGCCGCACAGGGCGTAAGATGCAGCCATCATGGTGATTGGCTTTGCTTAAGCAGGTTTTGTTGTTGTTGTGAAAGGAAAGATTAACTGGTTGAGTGAAATGTTGTGGGAGGGAGAGCCTATACCACAAGACATCAATAGAGCTTAAAAAAACAAAACTCTCATGCAAACAAGATCAGCCAAACTGTTAAAAATGTATGTCCTACCAGGATGTGAGTATTCTCTTGGGAAGTACAGAACTGTATAGCATGAGGAGGTATAGATGGGTTGTCTTCTGCACCACAATGGAGGGTATATCCATTGGATTATTAAAGTATCCTCCCAGGACAGGATTTTTTTAAAAAAGAAGAAAATGAACTGGATAGCCCAAAACATACTACATCATTTGCTGAGAAATGCATGACATAGGACCACATGAACATCCTGCTCATTCTCTTCTCAGCCTCAGTCTTTATGCTCTTAAATCTTACACCTAGTGTTCCCACTAGAGAACAAGTCACTATTAGAACAACAGTTTGGGACTGTTTTGAATAATGCGTCACTCCCTCAAACCCAACAACAAGATGTGTCATCTTGTTCCAACTAGCTTCAGGCCCCAGTGTCATTATTACGGTAAAAAGCACCTACATTATCTCAGTTGCTCAGGCTAAAACTTTTTTTTTTTGACCCATCCTTTTTCATTCCTTGTCTTGTCAGATTTTCTTTGGAACTCCCCTTGTTCCACTGCCATGGCTGAGTCCAGGATCCACTCACAGTGAGATGACTGGTGGTCTTCTGGGTGGTTTCCCATCTGTGGTCTTTCCTCCTTCCGATATGACTTGTACAATGCTTTTGTCTTTCTAAAACATGGCTTTTACGTCACTACCACTGCTCAGAAATCTACAGTGGCTCTGCCATTACCTATTCCACAACATTTAAATTTTTTTCTGTGTTGATTCCCATGGTCCAGACTCAATCTACCTTCCCAATTTATGGCCTACTACTTTCTAGAAGTCAGATGTCTTCTCACTGTCCACCCCCCTCCTCCCCACCCCCCCACCCCCCACGATAGAATCTGGTCCCATCTTTGTTCATGCTGCTTTCTCAGAATTGATTGAATGTCTCACTTTATTGTTATCCAACTGGTAAAATCTCAACTATCCTTCAAGTCCAAATCCTACTTGTTCCATGATGCCTCCCCAACATCTCTAACCAAACTCCCAGGCATCAGATGCTTTTCTGTCATGGGAACCAACACACCTCATCATCATTCACAGGATTTCAGAGTTGGAAAGGACCTCAGAAGCCATTTTGTCTATCCCACACTTGGAAAAGAAAAATAAATCTTCTCTTAAAGATGCCCAAAATAACATTAGCTGTTTTTGGCTGCTGAATCACACTGTTGAATCGTATCAAGCTTGCAACCCATCAAGACTCCCAACCCATCAAGACTCCCAGATCTTTCTCAGACAAATTTATGCTCATGTAGTCCAATCACGTGTAAATTTTTAAAAACCCAAGGATAAGATTTTGTTACAGCATGTCAAGATTGTTTGGGGCGCTGAATCTGTATTAGCTCTACCTCCCAGGTTTGTGTTATCTTCAGACTGGAGAAAGATGCCATCTATGTCTTCATCCAAGTCCCAGGGCTTCCACTGGAGAACTCCTTCCAAGCTGATGTGGAACTCTTCACAACTTTTCAGTCTGGCTATTCTACTCTTCAAATCCATCTAATGGTACAATTAAATGTCTACATCTTTCCATTTTTTCCTACGAGAACAGAATGAAATATTTTTTCAAATTTTTGCTAAGATTTAGGTGAATCATGCTTACAGTATACTCCCTCCTCCCCACTCACACATACACACATGGCTGTCAGTCAGGTAAACTTGCCTGAAAGAAAATATGGCTAGTCTGACATGATCTCTCAGTTATGAAGCCAGGCTAGATGCTTACCTAGATGTCTATTAATGGTTGCTTTAGTTTCCCAGCCTAGAATTTCACCAGGAATCAAAGTCAAGCTCATTGATTTTCAAAATTTCCTTTTTTAAATTGGGACATTTGTCATGAAGCCTTTCTGGATTCAACTAGTTGCAATAGCTCCTCAAAGGCCCTCCCCCCCAAAATATTTTTATTGTTTTATGTATACACATCCCTCCTGTAATCAAGATTGTAAACTCCTCAAGGGCAAAGTGTTTCACTTTTTGTCATTGCACCCTGAGTCCGCAGCTTGATAAGCTCTTAATAAATGTTGATTGATGCTTTGGTTCATCTAAGCTCTGTTCCTAATTGACAACTTGCCATTTCTGTTTTAGCTGTGGCTCTCCAACACCAACCCTGTTCTTCTGAATTAGCTATTCACTTCCCAGACTAGTTTTTCTCTTATGCATCCCTTGTCTTCACTTACATGGTCACCACTTCCAACTCAAGGCACCACCACTTCTATTACAAGTTTCATAATTGAACTCCCAATCCATCCCTGCTCCAAACCATCCTTCACACAGCTGCCAAAGTCATCTCAATGTTCCTCCCGTGTTCAGGAGCTCAGTGATTCACTATTACCCTTTAGGACAAGGTTCTTAGCTTTTTTTGTGTCTGATAAAATCCACAGATTCCTTCTCAGAATGTCGATACACACATATATTTACACACACACAGAATTACAAATGAAATCAATTACACTGAATAAGAAGATATTCAATAAAACCAAGTTCACCAGCCTCCTGATATAGAATAAAATAAAAAACTCCCCAACCTGGCATTTGCAGCCCCTCACAGTCTGGCTCCAGAGGAGGTTTTTGGGTTTACCTGTTGTTCCTTGAACTAGACATCTCCCACTTCTGCACTTTGGCATAGATTTTCCCCTCCCAGGTTTGGAATGTACTCTTTTCTCACTTCCACCTCTGAGATTCCCTAGTTTCCTTCAAAGCTCAGCTCCTCTGCTATTTTCTTTGGAAAGTCCCAATTCCATTTCCTTGTCAATCAATAAGCAATTATTAAATACTTACTGTGTACCTAGCACTGTACTAAGCACTGGAATTGACCCTGTGTGTGTGCCTAATGGCCCATGTGTTTTATTTGCCAGTCAAATACAATCCCCCTGAAGGCATTTTGGTTTTTTTTATATCTAATGCCTAGGACTGTCTTTCACTGGATTAGACAGAATATTGGAGGAATATAGATAAGTATGCAGATATACACGGATCAAGTTAATAAAGGAATTTTATTGGGATGAGAACTCAGGATTTGACAAAAACTGTTGGGTAAACTGGAAAGCAGTCTGGCAGAAACTAGGTACAGACAACCATCTCATACCATATACCAAGATAAACTCCAAATGGATACATGACATATCGACACAAAAGGGTGATATTATAAACAAAGTAGAGAAGCAAGGAAATTAATCTGCCAGATACATGGATAGAAGAAGAGTTCATGACCAAACAAGAGATAGAGAGGATCACAGGAGGTAAAGTGAACAATTGTGATTACATTAAAAGTTTTGTACAAACAAAACACACCTAAAATTAGGAGAGAAGCAAGTAGATGGGGAAAAAAAACCTTTGTAGGAAGTTTCTTTGATAAAAATCTCATTCTCTATATTTCACATATACAAAATATATGTATATATGGAATTGATTATATAACTTATAAGAATAAAAACTATAATTGATAAATGGTCAAAGGATATGAACAGGTGTTTTTTCAGAGGAAGAAATCCAAGTTATCAAGTCATACAAAAGCTGTTGTAAATCACTATCAATTAGAGAAATGCCAATTAAAACAACTCTGAGGTTCCAACTCACTCCTATGTTAGCAAAGCTAACAACAACAGAAAAGACAGGCTGGAAAGGTTGTGAGAAAGCAGGTACATTAATGCGCAGTTGGAACAGTGTGGTAGTCTACTCATTCTGGAAAGCAATTTGGAACCATGACCCAAAAAGTTATTAAACTGTGAATACTTTGTGACTCAGAAATGCCCTAAAGACAGACAGACAGACAAGCACACATACACACACACCCATATGTGGAGCAG
This sequence comes from Notamacropus eugenii, assembly GCF_028372415.1. NCBI lineage: Eukaryota > Metazoa > Chordata > Mammalia > Diprotodontia > Macropodidae > Notamacropus > Notamacropus eugenii. The sequence continues at coordinate 62,545,756 of NC_092874.1, read as the reverse complement.
CTCTTTATGTAGTACGAAAGAATTGGAAACTGAGAGGGTCCATCAATTGGGAAATGGATGAGTAAGTTGTGGTATTGCCTGTGATGGAATACAATTGTGCTGTAAGAAATAATGGAGATGGTTTCAGAGAAAACTGAGAAGATTTATATGAACTCATGCAGAATGAAGTGAGAAGAACCAGAAGAACAATTTATGAAACAGTATCATTGTAAAGACAACTTGGAAAGACTTTAGAACTCTGAGCAACACAATGACCCACAATTCTGGAGAACTCATGATGAAACATGCCACCCAAGTCCTGACAACGAGGTGAGACTAGCAGCAGATCAAGCCTTTTCTCTGACATGTCCAGGTGAAGAATTTGTTTTGCTTGACCATATATGTTTGCAACAGGCGCTGTTTTTCTCAACAGTGGGAAGAGGAAGATAGGAGGAAAAACAATGTGTATTTTTGTTGAATGAAAAATATAAAAATTAAAATGTTTTTAAAGAGGTAATGTGAAGAATGTTAACTAGGGAGAACGGAGAAGGCTTCTGAGAGAAGGCAGAGGTGGGGAACAGATTCTGAAAACAGAGATGACAAAAGTTACCTGAAAGATAGGAATCTAAGGGTGGCTGAAGGATGGGACCCAGCTGGTGTGAATTCAGAGACATTCCCACAAAATGTCATCAGCAGGACATGTGATTCATGGTTAAGCACAACTTTCTTAGAGCACAAGTCTCTTGAGACCAGAAACTTTTCTAAGCACTGGTCTGAGGTTCTCTATTGCAAATTTATCAAAACTGGACTGATACTGGGGGAAAAGCAGCTTACCAAGTATTAAAACCCACAGCCTGGACCTACTATGTGGCGTCCCTGGACAACTGATGTAGGAAGTAGGCATCTGCCTCTAACTGCCTTGAATAAATTCTCAACTATACTAAAAGTCTTTCCAATGCTTTTGAGGCTGTGGAGTTCTTGATCTCCCTCCACATTTTGGGAACAGAGACTACAAAAACTTACACCTTCAAGCAAAATGCAGTGGAGAAGTTCAGAAGCAATATGATACCAAAAATGAATTTCTATCTAGTAATTGTGGAAGTAGATGATGAGATTCAGAGTGGCACAGAAGAAAGTGTACTGAATTTGGAGTCAGAGGACAAAGGTTTTGGATCCTGACTGCTAACTTATTAACACTTACTCGTGTGACTTTGAGGTAGCCAGTCTCTCTGGGCCTCAGTTTCCCTAACAGAAATAAGAGGGTGTTGAATGAGATGAGCTCTGAGGACTTTCCTAGCTCTAGAATTAAACTCTTCTTGATTCTGTGAGGCTTTCCAAGGTATTAAGGCATGCCTCCCCCTCTGCACTTCCTTGAGAAAGTCCCTTGTTCTAAACTTTGGGGTAGTCACTAAACATACCCTGTTACAAATATACTAAGTGGAACAAATTCTCAACATGAAAGATGTAGCTCAGAATGAATTACATTGTTTAATATGACTAACATGTTTTCTTTCAAGAACCATCATTCCTTTAAATTACTCCTCTCTCCTCCATTAATCTGTTTCTCAATTGCGTAAGTTTTCTTCTTTTCCAGATTCCAAACGTGAGCCTGTGGAATAATCGTGCCACCAATTCATGTGTGACTCAATGTCTGAGGACAGAAGCCTGCGAGTTAGCCACAGGCCTGTTTGATATGATTATGCCTGAAGTTACGCTGTCTCCAACTCCTAGTCTTAACGGTGACTTGAGGACCAAATACCCCTCCCCAATGGCACTGTCAATCTAGAATTTGGAAGGCGGGGCTAAAATGCTTTTTTCTAAGAAGCTACTGTTGGGCAGCTGGTTAGATAATGTCAAAATATCACCTTTGGTTTAGAAAAACTGTGACAAGCCTCTGTATGCTCCTGATTCTAACAAATGGTTCCCTGCCTTGCTGCACTGACCCAATGTGCCAAGGCAAACGAGGAAACATTCCTGGCAGTCGTTCTGACAAGGATTTCTTTTAGTAGCCTGGAATTTAAGCTCAGGTGCAAACCATGTAGTTGTTGCTATTTATCTAAGAGATGTTAAGTGTTTGGTTACTTTGAGAAAAAGCAAAAGCAAACAATCTACTTAAAAAATTGAAATGAACCGTGGATAAGTTCTTTGCTTCCTTCACAGTTTCCAGCCTGTCATCTTTCCTTTCTTAACCATGTATCTCCTGTGGTTGGTAAACGAAGTCACATAGATGTGGAATCAGAGGCTCCTGCTTTCATTTCTGGTGTGATGCCCCTGGAACCTCAGTTTCCTCATCTGTAAAATTTGGTCAGACTAAATGAGCACTAAAGTCCTACAATTCAACTTACAACCCTATGACTCTGTAACTCGCTTTCTTTTCTTTGGTTTATATTCATCCTCAATCCTGTGTTCTTAATATAAATAAATGCATAGATAATATTAATCTTACAATCTTCAGCCTCCTGCCCTACTAGTACCCTTAAACTCAGTTTTCCGCATCTGGGATGTGCTTTCAGTCATGCTTTAGGTTAATAAGGTATCATCCAGTAAAATGAACACTTTGGAGGATCTGCTCAGAGTGCGACATCAGTAAGACATGCACAGGGGCAGTATCTTAGTATCTCTGATTAGGCTTTCCCATTGAGGCCATTTCTAAACAGTGCCGCCTACACTCGGGGGCTCTCCTCCTCTCACCCAACTCTGAACTCCAAACTCAGAGCCACAGCCTCTGCTAGGTGAGCTCTCACTCCCTCTTGCCCAGCCCCTAGCCGCCATGCTGCCCTCTGGCTGCTTCCCAGCCATGTTCTCCCCTCTTCACCTTTTTCCGCTCTAGTCAAAGCACTTTGATCTGTATTCCTTTTGCTTAGCAGAGTGTCTTAACATAAAAAGCATGGAAGTGCTCATTCATTCGTTCATTCATTCACAAAGACTATGAGAAAGCCCCCAAAAAGCTGCCTATTGCCCTCAAAGCCAGCCTCATACAGATTCAACTGTATAACCACAACAAAATATGAAAAGCGAAGGGAGGTAAACACTACAAGCATTTGGGGGGAGGGGGGGTAGAAATAAAGGTTCTAGAAAAGTGGTACCATTTAGACTTGGGATAGAGACAAGTAAGACAGAAGGGAACAAGCAGGGACAGCCTCCAGATATTGGCAACATTTTGTTTTAGTTTTTTACATTGAGATGGTGATAGCTTTGCTAAGGGAGAGCTTGAAATTCACTTTCCAGTAGCATGGGGACGACTCCCCCCAGTCAATTCCTAGTTATTAGGGGGTTGCTTGTATGGCTCACTGAATTATTATCTAAAGCCCTTTGCTTTCTGTTCTCATATCCTCTTTGGTCATTTTAATTATCCATGCTCTCTTTGTTGGGTAATACATACAGCTAACTGTAAAAACAAAGGGAATTCCTTTTTTAACAAGAATTAATGCTACCATCAATTAACTGACACTATCTGCATCACTGTCTTCTGAGCAAACCCAAATAAGACCAAATGAATTACTTTTGAGGGGAAGAAGAAGGTTGAGATGCTTAAATCATTGTAATGACAAAGTAAACAAAATAACACAAGCAATGCTTAAGTGACAAATGCAGGTCTTCCAACCTCCATCTTCTTCACAGGGCTATAAACATTATTAAATTTTATTAACAAAAAACTTTGTACATTTCTTTTAATACATTGGAATTTTACATCTAGGTAAAATAACAGCACATTCAAATTTTACCATTTATACAAATTGTTACAGAATAACAACCAGTGGGCTAAGTAAAATAAACCACACTGATTTACTTTTGTAAAGTATCTACAAAAATGATTTGACAATTTTAAAATCCCCCTGAACATATAAAAATAAATTAATTTTTACTTTTTCAATTAAATCTACCAATTAGAAATATTACAAATCAAAATATCAATGTTTTCTTATTAATTTTTCACAATACAAAACAGATTCACAAAACCTTATTTACAGAAATGAGGTAAGAACTGTGCAATGTTTAACCAAGAGACATATTGCAGAATTAACATGTTCTTCCAGCTAAGTACACAGTGGAGGTCTAATTACAGCTGGGTCTTTTCCACTAATAATTCACACATTTAAGTACAGATCAGTGGTTATTGCCCCAATTGTTTAATTTCTACTCTGCCTTACTGTCACACCAGGAGCTTAGCTACCCTAAGTGGAAGTGTCGTAATACAAGTTTTACCTGTTTTAAACACTATGGTGTTTCAATCACTGGCAGTAATGGGAGGCAGTTAAATAAAACAGATCTTTTTTACACATCCACTTTCTTTTGTGGTGATTCATTAGTGGAAAAACACCCAGGTAATAGTTTTGCCTGAGCTATCTACAGTGGCATAGAAAGTTTTAATAAAGGCAGAACCAGAAGAAAGGCTGCTGGTACAATGTCCCAAACTCCCACTGCTTATGAGGACTGCCCACAGTGCAAGCTCAGCTGTCTAGAGCCATTTCAACACAATGGAGGTACTTTCAGGCACTTGGTCTAGGCCAAACATTACCAGCCCTTTCCAGAGTGGCCTTCTCTTATGGAAAGGATTCTTTCGATATGAATTGATCTAGTTCACCCAGCAGCCTCAAACTTGCTTAAGGTTAATAGCTTTGTGTTACAAAAGTCAGTACCGACTCTAAGGTAAAAGCATTTAGCAGTAGACATTACCATCATAACTTGATTAACAATACAGATCAAGTCCCATTACAAAGGAAATCTCCCTAACAAAAAGATTGCCCAAGTCCCAGCTGATGACCCATTTATTTCAAGCAATTTCCAATATAATAAAATTCCAGTACAAGAGAATATTCTGGACAGTCCCTCGTGACCTGCGGTCAGGTGCATCTGGCCACAGCAAAGGATCATGGTTTGGCTGCTTCTTTTTTCTTTGCTATTTATGTATTAAAAATCAAGTAATTTGTCACTGGAATGAGTCTTCAGTTTTGCTATTCCTAAGTCCAATTGGTAACGAAAAATAGTGCGCCAACAATACGTTTTCTCTTTATGGTCGATGCACTCATCACACGTATGTTGTTGCATTGACAAAAATAATGAGTTGCTGAACTTTCCTTCAAAGTTCATGAAATCTCGGGGAAGGAGGGAGGAGAGTTCCGTTTCAGTGCAACAAAGCAACAAGGAAGTAAATCAAAGCGTTGGAGAGTGTCCTCTGCTGTGCAGTTAGCTCCTTGTTGCATTCTTCAGAGTTGCAGAAAGGAGGCCTGCAACAGCAGCCACAAGAAGTGCTAAAACAGCAGGACAAGGAGTTTCCAAAATGTTTCTATGGCTCAACTTTTCTCTTGTGCAACAGGCCCAGTTTTATCATTAAGTCTCTGCAATTAAAATTCAAAATATTTTAAAATCAAAGTTGGCAAATCAATTTTGGGCAAACAGAACATCCTAAGTCATGATCAATGAGTGCCATAGTAACACAAAATATGGTTTAAAATAAGGGAGACAGGTCTTTTCTGGAGAGCCAATGGCCTCCGGAGGTGGGGATTCTCTAAACTTTACATATAAAAGCAAAATTGCACAGCATACTAACAATATTTAACTCCTCTAATTTTTCCAGGGATGCTATTTACGAGGCATCAAAGAGAACTCTTTCCTATGGTTACGCTAATTAAGTATCTCCAGTTAGTCTAGGCTCTGGGCCTTCTTCCTCTCCCATCTGTACTTCTCCAAAGCTGCCTAAATGTAATAATGTCGCCCATCTCCTCCTCAAGGCTTCATTTCTTCTCCATTCCTGGTCTCTGTTAACCAAAAGATACATTTATATTGCTGAATAATCCAATGTTAGTTGGCTTGTAACTTCACCTCATCAGTCTGGCAACAACTTGTGTCTGAAGAACTGGGAAGGAAGACACAAAACTATTCAAAAATCAATATAGAACTACTGAAATTCAAAGAATCAGCAAAATAGTAAAGCTGTGACTCAGTCCATGAGAATGACAGTAATTTCAAAATTAAGACAGGGATTGTTCTTAAAAACCGTGGGGCAATTAAAACCTTTAAACTTGGCCCATAAGACATTGAATTATGAACCTGAGGTCGGCTATGGATAATTTAGTTAAACATGCTGAATAAACCCCTTCCTTCCAACAAAAGCCAAATGTACAATTTTGAGTCAGAAAGTACAGAATAGAACAAGGCCAAGGGAAATGCCTGTTCTAAAAACAAGCCCCTAACCTTGCTCAGTTTCTCCCTTGAGAACCCTCTTCACTCCCAGCATGCCTGGCCCCAAGTCTGCTGTCATCTGACGCTGGGCTTAGCATTTTACCCTCAGCCAGATTCATGTGTGGTTAAGTGCAGGTGAAATGTTGTTTTGTGACATGAAAACTCTACTAGTCTGTTTGCCATCACCATCTTTTCTTTACACCTTCTCAACCTTGAGTTTTACCTCAATCAGGTATTTTTAGACTAGAACTTGCATAAAAATTTTAAATGAGAAAAAAGAGAGGTAAAAAAATTAAATTTGTTCTAGCATGTGATTGGGATTTTTTTACTTTTCTAGGAGGAGGAGTAAGCAAATTAAAAGAGAATTCAAGAATTCATTCTAGCATAAGTTATCATCCTTTATTTTAAAGCAGAAAGTTTTAAATTATTCAAATAACAGACCAAATTGCACAAAGCGGGGAATTTTTTTTTGAAACATCTAAGTGGCCATACCAAACAACCTGTTAAATATATTTTTCCATTAAAAAAAAATATTCTCTAAATCTGCATGCAAATATATGCGGATATAATTAGAAAGTACATATTAAGTTGGCTTAGTTACTTTGTTTTTCCCCAACTGCCAAGACAACTGGTTTAAAAAATAATTATCAGGGGAACTTTTTACACAAATAAAAACAAGGGTTAGCTACATCAAAGTCAGTGGGGAAAAGTGCTAAATTTGGATATAAGGACTGGGGTCCTGAATCTGGACTCTACTACTCACGGTGTAACCTCTGGCAGCTGACTTTGCTCCCTCAGTGGGCCCCAGAGGACCCATCTGTATAGTGAGCACTTGAACCAGATACTTTCTAAGGCACCCTTCTAGCTTGAAATTTAATCATAACTAGATCTAATAATTTTACCAATACCTTTGCAATACATGTAGCACAATAAAGTCTACTTACTGTTACTTTCTGATTTGTATTATCCCCATGAATTGTGAGAAATGGGTTGGTGGTTGATGGATGAAGTGGGGGTGCCTGGGTGCCTGCCAAAAGATTATTTATGGGTATCTGCGATGGGCCTGGGAGCTGGAGTTGCTGCAGTTCAGGCTGGTGGTGGTGCTGCTGGTGGTGCTGCTGCTGTACTAACTGATAAAGGAGGGCCTGATGTTGTTCCTAAGGAAAGACAGAAGAAAGGGGACGGAAGAAAAATAGGAAGAGGGATTGAGATTAGTTCCTAATCAATCATATTAGATTAGGCCTTCAGCACATACTTCCCTCTTTAATTTATACCATACTTGAAGTCTAATCTTAGATATCTATAAATCTGTTATTTTCAAATTCACAGGGAAGGAATACTATCCTACCTTATCTGATGGGAAAAATCATACTCTCAAAAAAACCCTTTTCCCTAACAAAGTGAATTCATAGAAAACTTACTAATTAAATAAACATACTTTACTAGATACGTATTTTCAATTCCAATAGTACCCAAGAGCTAATCATTTTCTTGATTTGGCCATATGAAAATTCTCTATAGCAAAAATTTTCCCACAATCAAAGAAGCAGCCAATTATGTCTAAGATGTTTGTAATGACAACAGGAATGATATATCCCTAAAGTCTTGGCTTAACAAGGAATAGGATTTAAATGCTTTTCAGTTCTAGCCCTAGAAGTCACTTTACACTCAACAATATTTACCAAGCACTTACTTTGCAGCAGGAAAGTTAACAAGGTAATTCAATGTGGGTTGGAAATGTAATATCTACTAATTACAGTAACTCTTGATTAAACAGAATGCTCAATTAACCAGTTTATTGTATATTACTTTCAAGAGAAAGCATATAAGAGCCAAGAACATAAGATCCCCAACCCTTCTCTCCCTCACTCCCGGCCAATGCACAACCTTCAAAATAAACTATGGGATAACTGTATCATCTATATTTACTGTACAAAGAGAGCCAGTATTCAGGCTGATAATCACAATGGCCTACAATATCCTAAATCAAAGAAATCCTTTGCTACTTATACGACATATAAATCATTCTGAGCATTCTCTAATTACAAAGTCAGGAAAACAGTACTTTCACATTTCAGAAAAGTTTTAACACCTAGGACTTGAAACAAAAAAAAAAAAAATTTTTTTTTTAGTTAGTCCTAAGCTAAAAAGAGAACTAAATTAAGCAGAGCATCCCACCAACTTTCTAGTTGCTTGATGTTTTAATAAACAATAAAAATCTACTCCAGGTATCCCAGGATTTTGCTGGGTGTCAGGGGAAAGTATTCACGTACTGAAGCTTATTGAGGCTAACCACAGAGAAGAAAAACAAAACAAAACCGAACTGTTTATTTTGACTCTTGATTGTTTGTAAACTGACTTTTCAAATACATCAATGTAGTGCAAGACTTTTATTGGCATACTTCTTATATCAGTCATCTAAAAAAATCTGATACACTACAAATACAAAAGAAATGAAGGACTTACGGATGTAAGCTGCTGAGAATTCAACAACTGTTGAAATTGCTGTTGATGTAGAAGTAGTTGTCTTTGCTGATCAGACAATAAGCCGAGTCCAGAGGCACTGAAAAGTAATGATTGAAATCCTGACTTTCCTCCATATAATTTTGTGGCTCATTTTTTAGAATTAAAGTCTTTTCATTTGAAATTTTAATGCTGAGACAAAACCAAAAAGAGGGCAGTGGGATGGGAGCAGAGACTGATCTCTTCAATTATTCTGAAATCAACACACGTACAAAATCTTGTTCAATCACCCCCACCCCCATCTCTATTCCCCTGAATTAAAAAAATAAGTGCTGGCTTATTCTATAGAATTTCACAAACTCACAGTCAATATTTTAACACACATACTCTAAAGTTATTCAAGGACAATTTGTTTAAAAATTCACTAACATATTAACTGCATTTTTTAAACAAAGAAAACCAAATGCAAATAGCATTCAGTAACTTAAGCTTTCAAAGAAGGGAGAACAGTGAAAAATTTAAAAAAAAGAAAAAAACCACCACAATTTTTTTTAAAGTTTGCTTAGGATACACTAATTCCCAAAACCTTGTTTATAAAAAAATTTCTGAGGCCTATTTACCCACTTATTACAAATAATATTCAACATAAGGGAATTATGTAAATACTAAGTTATCTGGCCATTCCCTTGATATTCATAATATGTTTGACTTATATTCTAAAATTTAAATTTTACATTTTAATTTTTAAAAGATAATCAAATACACACTCAATTTTCTTTTTAAAAGACACACAATTCAAGGAATAACTAACTCCATCAAGATATTACTTCTCTCCAGAATTTCACCAAATGACATGAAAATACAGATAATGATGCTGGGGAAGAGTGCTTTTAAAAACATGTACACAGACCAAAAAAATAATTTAAGCAAGACCTAGGGAACTAAAATTTTCCATGCTAGTGTAGACAACAAAATCAAATCTGTGTTTTTCTTCTGAATAACATGATCTCTACAAACAGAAGCATGCCCCTCTGTCACTGTCAACAGAAAACACTGGTCCTGTTATTCACTCATTTCGTTTTAAACATCTGGATTAATTTGTTTTGAAAATGCTGTATACACCTCAAGCACAAAGAACTCATTTTCAAAAACCTATTAAAGAAAAAAAAATGGAATGGGGCAAGGCAGGTGAAGATCTTTCTCTCAGAGCCTGGGGCACATTAACGATCACTGCACAAAGAAGCCCTGACATCGTTTCTGTTGACTTCTTACCTGCTGTTCAGCGTTGTGGGCAGTGGATGGGCTGCATTAGGTGGCACAGTCGTGTGGGTAAGGGAAGTAGGGTTCTGTGATATTGTGACAGGGGTCTGAATGACGCCATTTAAAGCTCCTACGATTCCATTGATTGCCAGTTGGTTACCTGGCAGAGCTCCAAGTATTCCCCCCACTGCAGGCACCGCAGGAATGGTGGATGTTACAGTCTGCATGCCACCAGCGAGCGCCCCCACAGTCACCCCATTGACCTGCTGAACTCCAGCCACTCCTGAGCCTTGTTGAGCCGGACTCTGCCCAGCAGGAGGAGGAGTGGAGAGGGCCGAGGAACTGCTGGTGCTTTGTCCACTGGAGGTTAAGTCCTAATGCAGGAAAACAGAAAGCTGAATGCAAAGAGCTTGGCAGAGCAGAGCTGGTCAAAGATTTTTTGAAAGAGTTTAGTGTAAAAGGTTAGAGGTGACACGTAGCAGAAACAAACATGCCAAGATTACCTGATTTAGTGCAGGAAGAGAACTGTCAGGTAAAAAGCTGTTTCCTAGATGGGGACTCTTACTGCTGTTTAAGGAATCTGTGGTCGGAGCTAATAAAAGAAAAATAACATAACCAGATTTTCTTGTTAAACTACCAACAAAATGGCAGTTCCAAATACCTTGTGAGACTGATGACCTGATAAATATACAACTAAAGAAAAAGCTCTCATGATAAAAATGATCAACAACCGCCAAGTTGAACAGGAAAAAAACGCATGTTAAAATACTTGCTGTAAGAAATAGATATGTAAGCATAACGTAAGGGAAAAGGGCTGGACCTGTGAGTTCACTGACATGGGACACTCCCCAACAAGAACAGTCCCTCCACCAAAGCAGGTCAGCACCTCTTTGGCAACTTGCAGTCGCAGGTGTCAAGCTCCCATAGCCCCAAGCCCAAAGAACTGGGAAGAGTTTAATGAAATAGATAAAAATACAATTTAACAGTGTGAATTTGTAGTTTTTCTAAGTCACTATGTAACCTACAGGGATCTGATCATCTATTTGAGTCTAACACCGCTGGGAGGCTCTGAGCCCTCCAGGGTCAGAGGTAGGACTGGACCTGAGATCTTCTAGCTCTGACATCAGTTGGCAACCAGCTCTTCTCTGGGCCTCTCATTCTCTCTCCATCTCTCTCTTCCAGTATGTGGATGTGTGCATACATATCCACATCCCACTTCCCAGATAGTAACGAGGAAAAAATTTTGAAATTATAGTCAACATTCCTTACATACACACAAAAATTTTTTTCCTACTTACCAGTTTGTCCTGGAAATGTATGGATTTGATGAGACGGGCTAGGATTGGTGGTCAAGGTGGGAAAAGGGACAGAAAGCTGAGCATTCAGCAACTGAAGACGTTCCTTTTTCGCAGTCAGGTTTTTGATCTGTTCCTCCAGTCTTCGATTTTCAACTTGAAGTTGGTGTAGAGACTTCAGCATTCCTAGAACTAGTAATCAAATGACTCATGAGTTGGGTGACTTTTAGAAGTTTAAGCCACTTTACATGGAAAAAAAAAATCTCCACGAGCACTGTGAAGCTATTTGCATCATGCCCGAGTTCTGCCCTGGTTCTTGCCAACATGCACAAACTTCCATGTAGTTCTCATTATTGTGACCACAGTATTTTATACTCTGTTCTTTACACGTAAGAGTTTCCATACAAATTCTCTGGATGGATGCTGGTCATTTCTCATAGACAGAGAACAGTCTAGAATGTTAACATCACATGCTATTGTTGGGCATTTGGATTGATTCCAATTCTTCAATATTATATATAGTGCTACTCTGGAAATCTTTTATCACCTTCCCTTCTTTGGAATTACTGTGTCAGAGTATATTCTGAGTGAGTACTTTCAGAAGCATACTTTCGTTCATTATCTGAAAACCTAAAAATATTCCACCACTTCATGTGTATTAATTATTGTAAAAGTCAAGCATTATCGATGTCAAGAATTTTAGTTCTATGTAAAACATAGAATGGCAAATAAAACAAGATGAATGGAACCTGTTGTGCATTTTGTCTAAATTATTTGAGGCTGAAGTGAAGGAAAATGCATTTTATTTATGGATGTCCAATTCATATCTCTACAAATATAAACATACCTTTGAAAGAATGGGAACCATGCCCATCCCAGTCGTGAAAGGCGTTATGTATTATTCACAATCAAAATAGATATGTGGAAAGATAAAAGAGTTGAAATAGATATAAAGACTGGCTTTCATATGCACATGATTGTTCATCAGGGCTATATCTAAAAACAAATGTACCTATCAATGAACAAAATCTCTACCACAAACACAGTATAGCAATTTATTGATTTATTTTAAATTAATCTGTATTACTCTATCTACCTGGCTGGGGGCCTCATCTTCCAGCTGCTGCCAAGGCTGATCCCCAGATCACCCAGCAGGGAGCACTGTGTATGCACTGCACCACCACCCTTCAGAGATGAAGTGCACCCCACTCTGTAGTGTCAGCTTCAACCCAGCCGGTTACCTCAAATTCTGTCTCAATTCCAGAACTTGGATCTCCCAAATGGCAACCCAGAGAGTGCTACAGTTGCACCACAGTGATGGCCACTTTCACATTTCTATGTATTAAAAAGTTGTATTTGTTTAACGTGACCTCTAGCCTTATTCCAGACACAACTCCACTGGTACAGGCACATCTGGTCATTTCCCAAGGATTGAACTTTCATCCCTCCTCTTCAAGAAAATACAAAGGAACCCTCAGTGTGCCCAAATGAGATGCAATAAGACTAAGCTAAACCTGTCCTCCAGCTATCATGTTTAAAGGATTATCCCGGCATGAATTTCCTCACAATTAGCATTTTTGTCAGGATACCATTCATAAAAATACCAACTAGATAGCACTTGGCTCACTAACACCAAGCAAGATAGCTTTTTCAATGAAACAAAGCAAAGAAGGTTTATATCCTTCCCAAAATCATGAAACTTTTTTCTGATTTTTTTTCTTTAAATCTAAAGCATACAACTCTGTCTTCTCAGTTAAAAATAACTTTTTTCTGCATCATTAACTTGTGGGCCCTGATGAATAACAGAAATTGGAATAATACTACAAATGCTGACCATGTTCAGAACAAGGCCTTACATGAACTTCTCCAAAAGACAGGTTATTTCTTCTTAAAATAATAAAACGAAGATAGTCAATACAATTTAAAACACAAGAATGGAACAGAACAAAAATAAGTGAATGATCAATATTTAATATAACAATTTATTTAGCAGAATGCTAAATAACATGCGGTTTATTAAACTCTTCAGCAGCTACAGCTGCAGACGCTGCAGTATTCAGATAAAAGAGAAGGAATACTTACTGTCACTAGGGGTGCCCTGTTCTAGCAAAAACTGCTGCCCTTCACTCCACTGCCTCTCCAAGAGCTGCTCGATGCTGGCTGCTACCGGGGGCAGGTTTTCCAAACTGTTGTTGCCTGATTGATCGTAGCGGATCTGCAAGCTGCTTACAGGGGAGCTGTTGAAAATATTATAATTCATACATTAAAAAGAAGGGAAATACTTGCAAGGAAGGGCGCACTAAGGATTCTTACCTTGTTTCATTTAACCTCTTACATCTATACAGCCATACTTTTTCAGTATTTAGTTGTTTATGCTAAATGTGTGAAATAAAATCTAACCAAAAATTTAACAGCAAATATTGCCCCTTCAAATTTAACAGGGGTTAATATATTTGGAAATTAACTAAATAATATTCCAGTATAAGCTACATAAAATACAGCATATAATCTCTGAAATAGGCTGCAAAGAACCTAAAACTAACAAAAAAGCTGAATCCTTAAAACTCGCATAGCCCCAAGTCTACCCAGCACAATGGGAAAGACTGAGATATTTTCCAATTTAGCTTCAACTTCTGTATGATTAAAAAGAATGTATTCCTCTATCTGACCAAATTCTACTCGTGATGAATAAAAAAACAGATTTCATAGCTAGAGGTACCTGAGTTAAAGAAATGGGTGCATGCATCCAGAACACTTTAAAATTCAGTAACTTTTTAAAATCATAATGGTTAACTAAAGTATGAAGAATTAAAACATTCAAACATCATAGATATTTATTTGTATATATTGTAAAAAACAAAAGAACTGCCTTATTGCAGTTTAGAAGCCTCCTTTAAATTCTATTTTAAATGCTGGACTACTTTTTAGATTTCTTAGACATGAATAAAAAGCACCAGATTTTAGGTAGGTATTTGGATGAATGTTTGGTGTTTTTCAGTAAGAGAATTCAAAACAATCTTGATCTTTGGAGTCATGAATGATCTAAAGTATACATTTCAGATGGTAATCAACTTGAAACACACATTAAGTTATAAATGAAATATGTAATATATCTACAAAACTAGCTTGGTATGAAGTTAGAAACATTAAAAAAAAAAATCATTTCTGAGATCCAATTTACATGACAATCATTTTAATGATGTTTAGCAAAAAAAAAAAAAAAAAAAAAGATGGCAGTGAGTGCACCAGGCCAGACTACTTCCATTATGTCCTTGAGATTTAAGAGAAGGGTAACTAACAAAGTACCAAAGAGAAACTTTTTACTTTATTACCTAACGATATATAGCTAACTAGAAGAACCAGAAGGACCAGTCATGCATGAAGGGAAGATGGAGCATAGATTTTAAAAGATGGAAACAGCACCAAAAGGTCATGGAGTCCAATGCCCCCATTTTTCATATGAAGAAAATGAAGCACAAGGAAAATGGGGATTTGCCCAAGGTTGCACAGGAGACATAAATATCAGGGTTTGGCCAGATCTCAAAAATCTTAAATTTGGCCCTCTGCTGATAGAAATCTATTTTTAGAACATGGAAATATTCTCTCCATCTAAAGGAATATGGAGACAGGAAACGTCTTCCAATTTTTCACCTTATAATCAAATACTCCTACGACAAATCAATTTTTAAAAGTATGTTAAAACTTTGAGTCAAAGGTAATGCTCCCAACTTTAGCAATAATCCTGGAGGTGAGACTTGGCAGATCAATTACTGATTGCATACCTAAATTTCCTGATTTCCAAAGGAAAAAAACTCCAGTGGGCCTAACTGGGCAAGTAAATTACTTCTGAAACTAACTGTGAACTACAAGGCTTTTAAAAAATTAATGCTAAAATTTACCAGACTTACTGAAGTGTTTCTAAAAGGAAAAAATTTCAACATACAGTTGAAGACATTTGAGGTTACCCCCAAAAAACTGAGGAAAAATAAGTGACATTTATATGGCTATCTAAGATTTTTAGAATGCATTTTCCTCTCAACAGCCCTATGAGGAAGGTGTATCTTAAGTATTACTTAATCCTCACCATTTTATAGATGGTGAAACTCAGGTTCTGAGGGTTTAAGGGCCTTGCCAATGATCTTGTCACTGGTGATTCACTGATAATTAAGTAGTATGACTGTCCTGAGCATTTCATCGAAAGTTTATGCTACAAAATTAATAAGGTTACAATTTTTTGGATTAGTATGACATTACTAGAGAGTTCCAATTTCTCTCATATCTAAGTCTTTATAAAAATTTCATTTATAAGCTGATACATGGTAGGTAGAAGAACCTGAGATCCCCTGTACTCCTAATTCCTAGCTTCAATGGGTAGGATTAGTCAGAAAGGAGACGAGGAGAAAGAGGGTAAGGTCAGAGGAGCTGGAGAGTTATTCAGGTAAATTATTCAAGTCCTTCCTGAATCAAAGAGCTAATGAATCTTGTTCCATACATCCTCAAGCCTTAATTTTTTGTCCCTTTTTTATGGATCAATTAAAAATCAAAACATTTTTTATCTCCTTAAAGGAGAAAACCTGAGCTGCTTATTTATGCCGTAAATGCTCAGAGGTTATTGAAATGACTACGATTTGATTCACATTCCTTATTAAAAGGATTAAGAGAGAAAAGTAGCCAGTAACATGGGTCTTTAAGTAGCAGGTTATAGGTTGAGTCCTACACTAAGGACATTTTTGTTGGCTCCAAAATGACATACCCCAGAATCACTAAGTTCACTCCTTCAATTCTATAAAATATTGCTAGTAATTACACAGTTTCCTTTATTATGGCAAGTAGTTGGTGGCTTTTGTAAAAGGGGGTGGGAGGAAGTTGTAATACACACACACACACACACACACACACACACACACACACACACACACACACGATGACTACACCTAGAATTTTCCAGTAACTCAGTTTTCCATTTCTCTTGCCCCACTAAGTACAAGTCATCTGATGAAATATAGCAGGAATATAGGCAGACTTCACTTGTTGAAACTGTTGGAGTTTTAGCAATATTTAGTTGCAGTCATAAGGTAAGAATCTCAAGGGACAGATACCTGACCCTAAAATGAACAGCTATTACAGACTCTCCGATAATCATTAAAGTTATAGCAAAAAAGATATCACACTTTGTACCAGAAAATATTTTACTATGATGTAAAATCCCACTGTGGACAGGCTGCATCTAAAGACATCACTGAGATGACAGAACCACTGGAGTGCTAGAGGAGAGAACCTACAGAACTTTAAAACTTGTCACAGGGCTGGAAAGAACCTTAGAGATTATCTACTGGGGTAAATAAACTCGGTGTGGACTATACACTTAGAATGGTTTTTTCCTCATATTTTTATAAAATAAAACTTTATGTAAAAATGAAAACCACACACACACACGACAAAACCAGGTCATCAGCTACACTTAGTTCCTAGGCTGCAGCTTGTTCAACGCTCACCTGATCCAACACCCTCATTTCACAGATGAGATGATGGAGGCCCAAAAAGTCCCTGTCATTACTGCTAGTGACAGAATAAGAAGTATAACCCAGCTGTTCCAACATAGTGGTCAGTACAAGTAGTTGGCATTTAGATAATGCTTTCAGCTTTACAAAACATTTTACAATTATATCATTTGATCCTAACAAACTTGGGAGGTGGGTGCTATTATTATCTCCAATTTACAAATGAGGAAACTGAGGCGGAGTTTAACTGACTTGCCCAGGGTCACACAGATACTGTCTGAAGCTAGATTGGAACTCAGGTTTTCCTGACTCCTAGCACGCTAAACTACTGTCCCATCTACAGCTGTATCACTAATTTTTTCTATTTAGTCCGGACCTGTCATTTCATTGCTAGAGGGAGCTGCTGGTGAGGAAATTCCCTCCATCAAAGCAGGCAGGTCACTGTTCTGCAGCCCAAGAGTCTTATGACTGCCAGGGATCACATGCAGCAAAGCTCTTCGTGACTATGAGACCAAGCAGCCTAATAGACAGATTCTAAATATTTAATAATATAAAGATTATTCAAAATGTCCAAGCTTGTTCTAGGAGATAGAGATAACCTTATATATTTATATGAAACACCTTACACAAAGTATACCAGAGAATTTCATAAAATTCTTGTTTGAAAATCCGCATCTTCTGATAAACATGATACGATATATTAGCAGCATTAAGCAAACCAAGATGACTTGGGTTAAAAACAAATATCTGTATCTGAACAGGGTTGAGTGGTCCAACCAGAAATTTATTTTAAAATAATTTTTTCATGCAAAACTACACATATATAAGCCTATACTGAATTACTTGCCTTCTCAGTGAGGATGGGTAGAGAGGGAGGAAGGGAAAGAAGTTTGAACTCAAAGTTTTAGGAATGAATGCTGAGAACTGTTTTTGCACACAACTGGGAAATAAGAAGTACAGGTAATGGGTTATAGAAATCTATCTTGCCCTACAAGAAAAGAGAGAAGATGGGGATAAGGAAAGGGAGGGGTGTGATAGAAGGGAGGGCAGATTGGGGGAAGGGGGAATCAGAATACATGGTATTTTGGGGTGGGGGAGGGGGAAGATTGGGAGAAAATTTGCATCTCAAAATTTTGTGAAAAGGAGTGTTGAAAACTAAAAATAAACATAAACAAAAATTCATTTTTTCTCTGTAATACCTTAATTTTACTCTATAAAAGAAACACAATTTTTCCAAAAAGTCTTCTTGCATGTTAACCTAGTGCAATAAGTGATTTTTTCAACGATATGTTTTATAACAGTAATAGCCAATTGAACAGATTAGATATTATCATCAGATAAAAAAGCAATTATAAGCTTAAGAAGATATTCCTTATAATTTGTAAACATAATGATATGTTCAAATTAACATCCACATAAATTTAGAACCACTTTCTTGTCTGTCTGGATATGCCATTTATCTACATGATTCTTTATGGTTTCACTTACGTATATACTACTGATAAGAGATAAAGAAGTTTCCAGACCTCGGAATGTTTCCTTTGCCTTCACTCTACAGTGTAAATAATGCTTACCGCGGTGAGAGACTTCCTCTGGGTGAGCTTCCCCTGCCAACGAGGCTGCGGCTATTGTCTCCAAGATCTGGATCTGCAGGGTAAATATTTCATAGCTGATAAAGTGACTCTCGCTAGATAAGAGGTTTTAAGCTGCGGCTCTGATTTTTCCGTAAAACATACATTAGACCTTAAGCACTATCTCTACAGTTCCTACGAAGGTAAAAGATCTAATATGTTGCTAGTTTAAAATTGCTGAACTGTAGCGTGTAAGGCGTTGTCCCTACACGTTTCTGTGGGTGGAGAAGGCCATGGATTATGTTCAGTTCTTTCATTCCTTTCAATTTTACAGCACGGAAGCGTGGTTTGCATTTGCAGTACCCTCCCCTCAGCCACTTTTAATTTCTACGGTGAAAGTAATGAATCACAGCTGTGGACAGCTCATCTGTATGCTTATCACAGCAAATCCTGATGCTTTGTATTTTTTAACACTTTGCATCCCAAGACAAGCCATAAAACACCTCATGCTTTTATGCTGACCCTCACTAAGTCTAATGTGAATATTTAGATCAGGATTTAATATTACCTGGATAATTTTTTTTTTGCTTTCCAAATACGAAAAATTCAGTAAAGAAAATCAGATATATTTTTACAGTATTTAAAATTCTACTTCATTAGCTAACACAGAATCCTTTCCATTGGTAAAACTGAAATGGACGATTTTCCCTACGGCCTCTCAGTTAAATAACAACCCTATGTGGCCCCCCTTCAAGGTTGTCCTCCCCTTATTCTGAGTCAAGTGACCTCTGACCCTTTAGGGGGCAAAGACATGACTGATCCATTCTTGGTAAACTGCTAAACCCATTCCCTTCCCCCAAACAGGCATGACTACTTGGACATGTCAACAAATCCTTAAGGATGGAATGAAACAAAGCACATCCAGGGGCTCATTAAAACAGGAGAAGAGGAAAATGCTACAAAATGTCAACTGGTAAATATTCACAGGATTACTAAACATTGTAGAAGTTCTCTAACAGGATTTTTTTTAAAACCAAGTTTGTGTAATGCAATTTCATGAATTATGCAAATAAAGGTTTAGGCCCTTCACAGAGAAGCCCCGTGTTATGTTACTTTCATTGCGAAGAACTGAGAACTGAACACATCAATCACAGAAGTCACAGGAGACGCTGCTGCATTCCTGCCTGCTGATGGCTCTGCTTAAACATTTACATTTCAGACAGTAAAAAATGCACATGGCTATTCTGCGGCACAGCAGAGCATTTACTTCCAACTGTGATTCTTTTGGGGAAAAAAAAAAATCACACAATTCTTTAGTAACTATACTAGAGTTTACAAATAAAATTAGTTCCCTTTAAAGACAGTGAAATTAGGGAGAATTTCAATATTTCTTGAAACTTACCTGCTTGACTGTTTTCTGAATGAGCTATAAGAGTTGCCATCGCTGAATTAGGATTTAACCTATTGCCATACATATGGGATGGAGCTAGACTTAAGGAAGATCCAGACATGGTATTTGCCTAAATGGAAAAAAGTGCAAAGATAAATAACTTGTATTTTGACAGCTTTCATTAGTTATTGCTTTTTTTAGCTTTTTTCAAACAAACCTAGTCACCAGGTATTCTGACTTCACTGCTACAACAACTAACAGAATAAGTGACCGTCTGAAAAAGCATTAAGGAGATTATGATTTCTAAAGAAACAGAGTACACAGGAGTTTAATTCTGCTTTCTCAAAATCATGGTTTTTAAAATGCTATTTACAAATTTTGCTTTGAGTAACACTTTAAAAAGGAACAACATATGTGAGGTAGAGAATGAATTCTATTGCTTCCAGTCTGAAAGTATGTAGGCAATGCCAGAACTCAGGGCAAGCATGGTGATCCTGTGGTTCTCCTCCTAATTATTTAATCTTATTAAGGCATTTACAAAATAAGGGCAGGTAGACAACAGATGTCTCACAAATGCCTGGGTCCCTTACATCACAAGCCAACTGAAGAGGTCAAAAGGTCTCACTTCCAGCTCTACATTTAGCCTCATGGGCCATATTTCCTTTGCTTTACTCTGTCATTAGTAAAACTTGCACAGTATTTTGTTACTTCCTATTTTGATAAGAAGCCTGGTGTTTTTTTTTTTGTTTTGTTTTGTTTTTATTTTAAAAGAAAGCAAACAGGCATCACAAGTATGTTTTCTATACAATACAGGGCTCGACGAATCGAAGCTTTGCCCTGACCCCATATAAGGCACTGTATTTTTGGCAGCTGGCCAGCTCGACTTACTGAAGAGCTCGTCCAAAGTTTGTAATTCATTCATGTTGCTAACCACAATTCTGAAGGCCTCTACTGGGACATGTGCCAAACAAGCGAAAATGAACCCTTGAACAGATGAAGCAAAGGAGGCTGGCCAAAGTCTTGCATAATCCAAAGTAATAAAAATGCCTTCTTCACGAGGCTGCATGCTTTCTCCCTTTCGAAGAATACTACAGCCTTCAAAATGCTACACTTGGAAAAGAGCTCATCACATTCACTCAAAAGAACAGGGCTCTGATACAAAATTCAAACTGGCACAAAACGCACTTCTCACACAACTGATTCCTAAAATAGAATCATTCTATATAGATACTTAAAAACAGGAAAAATAAGTTATCTGAAAAATGACTTCTAAGAACTGAAATATTTCTCATTTTAAAAAGTCAAACACGTGGTACAGACTGATGTTTATAACCGTGCACTAGAGACCAAGACGACAACAGCAGTCATTACAAGCAAAACAGTCCAGGACTATAAATGGTGTTTCTGGAAGGAATCACACCCAGCCATTACATTTTGGCTCCTGGCCAACTTATTAAGGATGATAAATGGACTTTTATAATTCACAGGAATGCTTCCAGTGATGCAGAATCTAGTTTCGTGTTTTTATTGTTCCATACTGTATACCTTAGAGTTCACAATCTGATGCAGCTTTAAGTTCAATCTGTCAGTTCCTTTCATTTGTTCTCTTAATTGAAGATTTGCATAAGAATCTATTAAGTTCACAATATAAGTCTTGTTTAACAATCAATTAGTAAACTCAAAAAGGATAAAAATTCTAAAATAAGAACATCCTAACAGACATCAACAAATATTCCTCCAATACGAACCAAGCAGAACACAATTCCTAATGTATAAAGAGTCCTACCTGACTAGTCTGGCTACTGAGAACCAGAATAAGCAATAAAGGCTTTGGGCAATTAAAAGAGATGTTACAAAATACTTATACAAAAGCTACGCACTTGGGGCACTGAATCTCACTCCTTGCACTCCCCAGAGACTATCTATTTTTGCTTGTGAGACAATTCTCCTAAGTTGGGTCTCATGGCTTAAGGAGGTCTATGCTACAGGTAAGCACATAAGACAGAAACAAGAAATGGCAAAGGATGGCAAGGAAAGAAAAAAGAAAATCTAACAAGAGCCAGCACAAAAATAGAAAACAAAAACAAACAAACAAACAAAAAAACCACAGTCTGAGATAAGTGAGATAAGAGTAACCAAAAATAAAGTCTTAATGAAACATCTTAAGTTCTGAGGACATGATTGTACAGCGTAATAACTGATACATGGTGATGGCCCTAATCAAGAAAAGGTTAAATTGTGTAACATATTTTAAAAAGATTTCTACTAAAACAGCTAAAATTTTTTGAGCAGTGGTGATTAAAAGGGTACAGTTGAGTTAAAAAAGCACTATGGAGAATCAGTTGCTCTTCAAGAGTTCCAGATAGTTATAGAGTTATGAAATTCTATAGTTAAAAATGATCTGTTCAGAAAATGTATCCCTGCTTTTTTTTCTCATCAATTAAAATGGTTTTTAAAAAATTCATACTGTTTAACTGGAGATCACAGCAATACAAACTCTGTCTCAGTATTTTCTATTTCAATGAACTTTGAGCTACCTGTCTTTTTTTGAACAATAATTCTAAAATATGCTCAAAGTTTTCTGGAATTGCTAAGACATCTGGAGTTCCTGAAGATTTTGGCCTAGAGTAGAAAAAAGGTTTTCAAAAAAAAAAAAAAGGAGATACTCAAATCTCTGTGATGGGATTATGGATTTAGTGGGAATAATAAGGAAAAGAGTAACAACAACAATTCACATTTCTACAGCACTAAGGCAAGCAACCCGCTGAAAGGACTATTCTGAATTGAAAAAAATAAGGATTAGGGAAACAGAAAAAACTCATTAATAAACTGAAGATAAAGAAACATTAATGGGGATTTACAAGGAATATGGACAATTTGGTATAAAAGATACAAATAAGAAATATTCAAGACCCAGTGGACACATCTCTCTCGTATAGTGCCAGTTATAGTAAACTAAGAGCATGAACAATTGTTTATCTAAGTCACAGCGTAAGAGCAAACAGAAGAGTGAGCTGGCAAAGTTATGCTTAACAGATAAACTGTTCACAGGGCTTTTAGACCTACCTCACAGACAGCACTAGTTTCACTCATACAATCTTAGTTTGTTCTACTTTAGCTCAGCCTTCACCTGGGTGGCAGCTTGGAACTCATTTTATCTATCATAAAGGTCAAAGTTAGGCTACTAAATAAGAGAAGGACCACACCAGGGGAGTCAGAAGATCTGGGTTCCAGTTCTGGTTCCTCTAGTCTGGAAGATTCAGCATCTTCTCTAGCTAGGCCATCCCTAAAAGATGCTTGATGTGGATTTTGGAAAGTGACAGGTTTCACATTTTAAATTACCAGCATCTTGAGAACTCACAATAAAGCTCTAACTAGGGGGTTCTTAACCTGGGGTCTGTGAGGTTGTTTTAAAAATAATTTTATAACTGTATTTGAACACAATTGGTTTGCTTTGCAATGCTATGTATCTTATTTTATGCATTTAAAAGCATTATTCTGAGGAATCCATAAGACTTTAAAAATAAGACTGTCAAAGGGATCCATAAAGGAAAAAAATGGTTAAGAATTCCTGCTCCAGTTTTGCAGTTTTGTTTTGTTTTGTTTTTTTTAATAACCCTTAAACTGGAAAAATTTATATACAGGGTTCGGGAAGGGGAAATGGTCAAGAAAGACAGAGGGCTCTCTATTATCCTGCAAGCTGACAGGAAGATACAGTTCACTTACCAAGGAGAAATATTTTAGATCACACAGAACAATCCATAAATAAAAAGAAAGGTAAGGAAGGACTGGGATATGGCATACCAAAATGCAAAACAAACCCAACTTGTACTCAAGGATAACATTCTGAACATCTGCTTACATTTGAAAAATGAAACACTTAACAAAATCAGTGGCTACTTATCATACCCCAGCAGGAAAGCAAAAAAATAGCAGGTATGAACAAGATCTACAAGCAACCCAGTGCATCTGCTTAGTGATCAGTAAACCCAAGAACACAGACTACTGTGATAAGGACTTCCTACGCAACAAGTTCTTTGCAAAAATGGATAGCACTGTTCCATCAGCTAATCCTGCTAACCAGAGGGTTCTCTACTTCACTGGCCCCTGCAAAAGGGAAAAAAAGAGGGAACAAAGGAGGACACAACACGGAAAAGCTAACAATATTTGCACCATTCGGTGAGTGTCAATAAACAAGTACTAAGTGTCTGCTAGGTGCCAGGCACCGGGCTAAACACAAAAGGTAAAAAGACAGCCTGGCCTTCAAGGAGCTCCCTCGGTCTAATGAGAAAGACAACATCCGAACCATGTTCCAACAAGCTACAGTGAAGGTAAAAAGGAAAGAATTCACAGAGGTAAAGTCCTGGCACTAAGGGGGATCCTGTACAAGGTAGAATTTTAGCGGACAGTGAGGAGGGAGAGCATTCCAGACCTAGAGGACTACCCTGAGTGAGAGGCAATGGATCACAGAATGTGAGAGCTGAAGGTGGAGAAGCTAAGGAGTAAGACTGGAAAAATAGGGGGTGTAGGTCTTTGAATACCAAAGAGAGGATTTAATGTTTGATCCTGAAGGTTATAGGGAGCCCCTGGAGTTTACTGAGTAGGGGGTTACGTGACTGGAAGCTTTCTAGGAAGATCACTTAGACAGCTGAGTGGAAGATGGACTGGAATGGGAAGAGAAAGCAACCAGCAGACTACTACTACGATAGGTGACACCTGCAAGGCAAGGCCAGAGGAAAAAAGTAGGCATATAGAAGTAACAAGATGAAGGTAAAATGGACAGGTCTTAGCAACGGATGGGATGTAGGGTGGGGGTGGGGGGGGTGGAGTTGAGGAGTGGATGGACTGAGTGACTGGTGATAACTTCAACAGAAATAGGGAAGTTAGGAAGGGGGAAGGGTTTAGGGATGAATACAGCGTGTACATTTGTATGCTGCTGTAATAGCCCACCTTTATTGAGTACTTAAAAGTGTTGCAGTTTCAAGTACATTCCTCACCACAGTTTCCTGGGGCAGAATGACACAGTTATCAGCATCCCCCACATCCCTCCATTTAATAGATGATAAGATGAAGGCTCAGAAATGTTAGGGGACTTAGCCATCATTCAGGATTTTGTAGTTGGGCTCTGAATCAGATATTTCCTGACTCCAAGTAAGTGTCCTTTGAACTATATACCATAAGGCTCTTATGATGGATATATGAAGTGTATCATCCTGTAGGCCACATGCCTACTACAGAAATCTTGGCACAATGTGGAAGAGAAAAGTAACACCTAGAAAATCAGGTGATCAATGAAATATGAATTAAAGGTATAAAATTTTCCAGCAGAGCCCCACCTCTCCCATATTTTAATTTTTTCCTGACCACTATCACGACAAGCACACACACAAACACACCCCACACGAATCCTGCTGCCAACAAGACGGTCTGAGCTAGTGAAGAGAAGAATTAATTAGTTCCCTTAAGTCTTTTCCACCTTTTCTTTTCAGGGAAATAACAATATTCTGGGAACATAGTTTTTTTAGAAATATCTTTTTTACAGATGAAGAAAATAGAACAAAAGTTAAATAATTTGCTCAATGTCAGAGTACTTCCAGGGTCTAGAACCCAGCTATCCTGACTCCCTGTCTAGCTCCTTCCATGAATACCATCAACTTGCAAAGAAAACTAATAGTTTTCTCTAAAGAATTAGATTCCCTGCCCTAAAACCAAGGAGTCACCTACTAAGAACTTAAATAATCCACTAAATTAATGTATGGTGCTTCGCAAATTTAAACATTTTAAACTGCTACAACAGAGCTTTGCTTTTTAAGTTTCAAAAATTCAGACTTTCAGAAAGGCAATTTAAGAGTGGGGAATAGGAAGTTAATCACTTCTGACCTTGTAAAGCTTTTTAGTTCTGATATTAAATTCTACTACTTTGATTTTCATAATTCATCGGAAGCCTAATTAAGTATAATTTCTGCTAAACAAACATGCAGATCAATGCAGTAAAACTTTTCTGATTGCTATAAATAACTGAATTATCATGGCAGACTCAACACATGTTTAGAAGGAATATATTAGGTGGCTGAGCCAAAACACTGATTTTCCTAAGCAAATCTGGATAAACTTCCTATGTTAAATATACTTAAAGCCTAACAAGTCTTTTTCAAGGAGGTACACAAACTTGAAATAGAAGACATTAAAGAAATTAAGTTTGCTAAGTAGATTGGCACACCAGATCAAAAATATTGGCATGATTTAAAATATTTCAGTCTCAGCTTTTGCCCAACTGGTATTTCATTTCCAAAATTTTAAATCTTTGTTTATAGTCACATACATATGTTTCATGAAAAGTCTAACTGTAATATAAACTAAATTAAGAGAATTTGGGGATAGACTACACGCCTTTATAGGGAGAAAGTCACATTAGATGAGACTACACAAGTCCTGAAGTCTTAAAAATAAGTATTGTTTTCTTTTCACTTGGTGGTTAAAGGTAGTAATAGAGAGAAGGTGTATATAAAGAAGTTTGAAAGCACCTTATGTATACCACAATTTCCCTTTTAGGAAAGTACTGTGGTAATGCATTATTTAGAGGTGAACCAGGAACTTCATACCACACTCATTGTAGAAACAGGCTGCAGCAAGCATTTATTAAAAATGCGTAATCATCCTGTCAATACACATTAAGGTCAAAGGATTCAAACAAGTTCTAAAAGGCAGTACTTTAAAAACTGCAGTCTTTTCTCATCATACCTTAATAACCAACTCACACATGTCTAAAAACAAATGGACTTTAGAAATCCTGTCAAAGATATTTCCTAAACTGAATTTTTTATTTTTTAAGAGAATATGCAATTCTCATAAGAACTCAACTGCAATGCTCACCTTCTCTACTTTCCAAAAACAAACGCCCCCCCCCCCCCCACTGTCTCTAATTTAAGAGTAATTTTAAAATAGGAAACATGGGGAACATCTTGAACAAATATTAAGGAAAATGAAGGTTTATTATTCATTTCCCTTGTGGTGCTTAGGTAATGTTTCAAACTAGTGTATTTGCATACCTCCAAACGACTTTGCAGAAATACTATTAAAAAGAACAGGTAATTTTAAATGGTAAGACTTTTTTTCATAAAGTTAGCAAATAAAAGTTTTATGTGGGAGTCAGAAAAAGTTTTCATAGAAAATGTTCAAATAAAAAATGAGATGTTTCTGAAATACAATTATGGAAAAGCTCTGTTCACTTACATATAAATTACACTACAAATGATCTCTGAAAAACAAGAACATATGTGACAATCCACAATCCTATCCATTCCCTTGTTCTTTTCAGGTTTGATACTCTGAAATATTTTCTGCTAACAGGCCCCATTTCTGTCTATTTCAGCTCCCCACCAGTAAGGTTTTAATACTCAGCGTGTGATGAGAGATGAAACCAAGTGTGAACAACTTTCAGGTCCCATGAGTAGGCTGACTGTTGAAGCTGTCAGGTTCAATTGCATCATTCCACATTATTCAATGCCCCAAACTGCTCCCTAATTGTTAGGGGCTTAACATATTCAAAACCATTGTTTAGGCTAATGCTGAAATGCCCACAGTTGAGTTTCCATAAAGAAGGGGGAGGGATTTAATTGTAGTTAAACCATTACTGAACTCCTTCATTCATGATAGGACAACAGGAAGGGGTCTAACAACCAATTCCAGAACAGATTCTTAATCAGTTTATTTCTTATCAGTACACCTCTTTCCTTTTAATTTTTAGGTCAATGCTAACACTTCAGTACTATAACATTTTGGCAAACTTTATATTTAGGAGTGGGCTTGGAGGTAAGAACCATTTCTTCATTTTCATAATACTAAGGTTTCAGGGTATAATATCTTACTAATAATAACAAAGGAATTTCATATTATTCTTTCCCTGAAATGATCAAATATTTCCTAGCAGTGAAGTCAGAATTACAGACACATATTAATCGGTAATAAATATAAATAAGCACATGAAAACAGACAATAAAAATAATTTTAAATTTACCTTCAATTTTAAAATCACCTTCAAGAAGCCAGATGTTTCAAATAAAGAAATGTATGTTTTAAGAGCTAAAATGTACCTTGTGCGAACTATATCTACCTCTTAGAGGGCATTCAAAAGTTAACATCCTCAGAAAGCTATCTTAACTTTAACAATCCATTTATAAAAAAGTTAACCAAATATGTGGGTTTTTTTTCAAATTCTGAAAAAACTCACCATGGAACTGTCAGCTTTTTTTCAAATCAACATAAATAGAAGTAAAATCAGATGCTAATCAGACCACTGATACCACAAGCTACTGTGTTTATTTTTATAATTTGAAAATATTTTCTTTTAAAAGGTCAATTCTGATTCTGAATATATAGAAATTTTAGTTTCGATTCACATGTGTCAGCTGTTTGGAACAAAAACAAAAATAATTTACTTGTGATATAAATCATCTAATAAATAGCTCCCTCCTTATAAAAAAGAGGGAAAATACTCTTATTTTCCTAATAGGCTGTTTCTGAGAACTCAATATCATTCATTTACACTGTGTCAACTAAGTTACTGCTTAGAGCAATAATTAACAACATTATACCCAAGAGAAGTGAAACAAAATAATCTAGTACTGTTCCCCTTCCAAAGTAGTTTGCTTAGAATAGTATTATTCTTAATGATGGAGTTATTCTTTTGTCATTTCAGCATATTTATACACTATTACCAAAATTACTCTTAAAAATATTCTCTAACTAAAAATTAAGATAAACACACTCCAAGATTATATAACACTTCAATTAGTAAAGAAACCTTAATAAAATGCATAATTGAATAGCTCTTTAATTCACTATATCTAAAATATATAAATCAATCCAGTACTTACTAAAACATAAAACATACAAAGAACATGTAGTGAAAGTCTCACTGTAAACTCAAGGAGCTTAAGAACCCAAAAATTCTAGCACAAAAACTCTCCGATGTCAGTGTCTATTAAGCATTAGGTAAACCTCTAAATTTCCTTCTTCCAAAAGATTTTTAAACATGGGAAACCTATCGTCTTTATTTTGACAGTAGCATATACAGCAGATAGGTAGTAGGGGTTATTTAAGCACATATACAAATTGCATATACACAGATATCATGATTCTATCCAAAAGCAAAACCCAGAAAAGAGCTTCTTAAAGAAGAATTTTTAAAAATTAAATTCGGTCTTAAACTTTAATTTTTTTCAAGTCCTTCAAACAAAAGCACTTGTATGCTCCCCAAGACAGGCAAGAACGAATATAACTGGGAAACACAGTGGGATTTGAAAGGCAAAATGAAAAATTAATGGCACACCTACAGAAACTAATTTATACCTCTGCCCACTGTACAACAAGGGCAGATGAAATCATTAAAAAACACAAAGATAGAAGCTACTCTATCTTCCAATGATGTGAAACTGTAATTGTTATAATTGTAACTATATTACTGGTTTACTAATGAAGCCACACAGTCTTAATCACTAATTAAAGCTGAATGTTTAAGAAACAACTACAACAAATATATTTAAGATTTGAAACTGGGTTGCCAAACAGTTCTTAAAGAGTTATGACATTTCCTTTTTCTTGATTTTTTTCGCTTTTGGTCGTCTGACTCAAGAAACTGCTCACATCTTTACGATGCCTCCTCCTCTCTTTCCCTGGTAAAGGTCCCCGATGCACCAATCACTCTAGCCAATTTAAATTCCACTGGCCACTCCCCGCTCCTTTCCCTCCCCTTAGCAGTTTGCCCACTAACATTTCTAATAGTGGCAAAGATGCCAAACAGAGGATTGTCTGTTTTTCTTTAAACTAGTGCACAAAGATCAAGAATGACCTCTGAATTTCTAACCTGCTGGCAGCAGGCCAGCCACTAAGAATTACTGCCCTCATTAAGCAATAAAAATGTAACGAAACAGTATTTAAATTTAACAAGTTTTTCATAAACAAACAAAAAACATCTGCAATGGCAGCGTGTAGATCGTCTTAACTATTGAGTGAGTATTCCAGAATTATTTCTGAATACCATTCACTTACTTTCCTTTATCTGGTTAAAGAATGTATTAATATCTTCATTCCAAGTAATTTACCTTTAGTGAATTTCCATGTAAAACTAAATACGTAAGAATTATGTGGACTGAAGCTTATTATACACTATATTACTTACGCAAGTTAGATAAGAAATAAAAGTTTGCAGCTTTGAACAGAAGATTCACCACCCACTGCATCCACAATCTTTAAAGTCACTCCTAAACATTCAATTCCTTCTAAATATTTTTGTATCCTTACACACACACACAGAAACTAAAAAATTTCACATTTTCCACATTTTGCACCATTACTATTGTCTCAGGCGGCTAAATTGAAGTAGCGTTACACTCGGTTCAACCCAGAGGTCAATGTGCCTCAGTTGCCTGGAGACTGATGGTTGCTACAGCAGCACCAGATAAGCCAGGCTAAATAAGCTGCGGTGAGAAAGCAGGAAGCATTTGCTGGTGGGCGAACAGAGATGCAGCTGTCTCAGCATGCAGTACTGTGAAAAATCATGCAACTGCCTTTCAGCCTAGTCGGGTGATCATATTTATAAGAGACCAATCTTACTGGAATTAGACAAGGGGAGAAACAGTAAAGATTTTAATTTGCAGGAATCCTGGATTACCAGCAACTAAGATTTCTTTGTTCTTCTAGTTGAGTCACATGTTACATGGAATTTTCCCTCTGGCTGTAAATTCCTCTTCATTGCCTCTTCCCCCCATCCCCCAAACCTACAACCGTAATGAATGAGAGGAGATGAGATTTTTGCTTAATTCAGCCTGGAAGTAACCAGAGAGTAATTAAAACAGACTTTATGTAAAGAATAAAATGAGAGAAATGCACATTGAAAATGCTCTTGTGAGACTTTGTCCAGTGATAAAAAAAAGGTATCAACAGAGAACTCTTCACTTAATTAAAAGAGACAAAACTACTTCTAAGAGTAGTGCTTTGTTTATCCTTTTACTCTCTCTAACCTGGAACCCTATTAATGGGGTGACCCTAACCTGGCTACTAAAAGAAGATAAATAGAAAAGAAAAAAACAAAACAAAACACAACAAAAACCTAGGCAAAACCAATCAAGCTCCCTTGAGTCAGCTTAAAAAGAGTCACTTCAATGACAGTCTTTCACTTTCTGAGTCGATGCAGCAGACAGTGGGGGATCCTGAGCACAAGTCTGGATATATCACACATGAGTTGATCATAAATAGTGATAGCCTAAATGGCCAACATGCACATACACTTGCTTTTCTGTCCCATTCCATGTTGTGATCACATCACACAAATAAGTCTAAGTGTCAGTTTAAGAGAAGCATCAAAAAGTTCTTTAAGCTTTATGTATGCCTGGTGAAGGAACTATGTAACTGACAATTAGGAATCACACCAGCAAAGATTTATAGCCTCTTCTTTTTCCTTACACAATTATCATAACAAAGCAATTTTATTGGTCTATCATTAAGACTCTTATATAACAGCTCTGGAAAAAACAGCTTCTCAGAATGAAAGTTGGACAGCTAGAGGTGCGATTTGCCTATCTATCAAAGTTAACATCTGCATTACTTATCAAAAGCCCCATGGGAGTCTCAAAAAGTGTGTACTTTTAAGAACTTTATGATCACAAGAAACAAAATATATACAAAACTAATAAAATGCCCCAAAATATTTAATGGTAAGATTTGTAAGGCAATTTAAATACATAACCTTACATAAGCATTTGTATAAAGGTGACAACACATTCATTTCCATTTTTATCTAGTGAAATTTAAAGTTATATCATGAAGAGAGCTAAGTAAATAATTATATTTCATTTAGAAGATAAAATATGTTGGGAGTTCTCTTATTCATCCTGAAGTTGTTTAACAGGACTAATTTCACGTATTTAACATTCAACTACTAGCTGTGAAGTCTTGGGCAAATGCCCTGACTCTCAGTTTTCCCATCAGTAAAATGTGGATAAAAGGTACACTACCCTACCTGGAGAAGCTGTGTTGAGGAAAGAGCACTTACTATAGCAATAAAGAAATGTTCTCAGCTCACTATTAACAATAACATAACTAACTTAACGTTACTTATTATTAATGTACACATTGGTATGTCTAAGAACACCTATGGAACAATTCCAACATATTAGCATTTATCAACAACAACAAAAACTCAAACGCCAATACTCAGCATATACTGAGCATCACACACAGCTTCCTGCAGGTGCCTCTGATGTCACATACTTAATAAATGTTTGTTGATATGATCTGATATGAAAGGCAGATCTTCCCTGTTTCTGTTTTACATTACATATTACGGAATATGAGAAATGATGCCGCTTCTACTATGCAACAAAATAAATCCTGGTATCATAAATTCTTAGCAAGTTGCCCAAAGCCCAAACGAGGAACTGTGGTCACACAGTAAGTGTTAGAGGTAGAGAATCTGAAGAGCCCAGTACTCTGTCCATAAGCAAGAATGCCTGGTGGGACTTGGCATTACCATTAGAAAATTATCTAATTGAAATATATAAGATGGGAAATGTTATCTTTTTTTAGTGTTCATAATCCAGCCTACATCTACTCTTTACAGGAAATACCCAAGAACTCCAACCATACAAAATAAGGAGGCAGAGACAGAAACTTTCACATACTGGGACTTCCTAGAAAACCAGATAAAGAGAGTGTTTGTAGGAGACAGAGCTGACAGAGTAGGAAAAAAGGACAAAAAAGGTCAAGTCTAGCTACCTTACTATCTACCTACACATTTTACCAATGTGATATTCATTTGAATTAATACAAGTCTATTCTAAAATACAATCTGAGCTATCAAAAGCTAAGAAATAACTGCAGACATTTAGGACATTTATCTAGGCATTAAAAACACCTTACCTAAATTATCTCATTTGGGCCTCTCCACAGCCCTAAGGCTTTGTTGACAACTTACTGATGAAGAAATGAAGCATCAAGGTTAAGTGATGTTGTCACGGTTTTACTGCTAGCATCTGAGACAGGATGCTAACTAACTTTCTTAAACCCAATGCTGCCTCTCACTCGTATAAACTATTTAATCAGGTAGTCAAAACTACACCTAGATGTATTCTACTTAACAAGGGAAGATGGTGGAAATTTTGGACATGCCCATCGAAAAAAGGGCTATAGATTGTCAGGAGACATAAAGAAGGTATGTGAAGGACAAGGATCAGGTTAGAAAGGCCTTCAAAAGAGGAAGCAGCAAAGAGAAAATTTTGCTTAGGGTAAGGTAAAGGATTAAAAACAAACAAACAAAAACAACAAAAGGGGTGGTTCTCTATGCTTAATGGGTTTCAGATCTCTTTTCCTTCAGAATGGGGTGATAGGATCATTATCTAGTTGCCCCCTTTCCCCAAAACTGGCTTCTTTGGAAGGCAAAGAAGCTATCCTGGAGACTATATTAGTAGGCAAAGAGGGCTATGGGTCAATTAATGCCTAGGCTGACAAAGATTTCCGGTAGCCTCTGGCTGTATTGACCTCACTTGTGGATCATTTAAAAGCATAAAAAAGGCTCAACTACTTGGAGTCTGGCCCTTTCTGACGTACAGGAGTCCCCAGACCCTATGGGTCTGTGCACCCTGTACTGACCAGTTAAGGAGGTGGAAGGGACAAGGGAGTAGAGAACAGGGCCTGTGTCTGCTGTGGTTCAGCTCTAGGATGAACTTAAAGAGAGTTCATTCCATGCTACGACAAAGTAAACCTCTTTCTCTTAACTGCTGAATGATCGAGTAGTATCTCATTTTCTACTGATACAGAAATCATAGCTAGCATTTATACAGTGCAAAAAGATTTGCAAATAGTATCTCTTTTAATCATCATAACACTGGAGTGTAGGTGCTTTTATTATCCCCATTTTACAAATGAGAATACAGAGACAGCTAGACGTTAAGTAACTTCCCCAGAGTCACAAAACTGGTAAGCATCTGAAGCTGGATTTGAACAAGTCTTATTCGAGGCCCAGTGCTGTCTACTACTGCACAACCTAACTGCCTTAATAGGGGATGTGCTTGAGTTCGACCAAATGAGTTGGACCATTACTTCTTCCTTTATGATACAACAGAATATTACTCAGCAATATTTCCCTGGAACATCTACTGTGCAATCTACTTACACGCAGAGCCATGTCATTGCCCAAGATAATAGGACTAGTTTGGAAGCCTACCAACTCTGTGTTCTAACAATATATTTCTGTCTTCCTGGTTTAGCCTTGTTAATCTGGGCACCCCTCCCCATCTAACTGAGAGGAAAGACTGGAAGGTGAGGTAAAATAAGGAGGAAAAGATGTACTTTGCTAGAGGAGGGGAAGAGGAAATCAGACTAGAGTCATACAACTTCTACCGCTACCTTTCCCCCTCACCTCATCATAGGAAAACTCTTAAAAATATCCCCTAAAAATGCTGGGGCTCTTTTGGCCAACTATTTTTATAGGAGACAGTTCTTGATCAAAGGGTAGGACCAGATGACCTTAAAAGGTCTAATATCTATCAATGTTTTAAATAGTAGTTGACAAAGTTACCATGACTAATCAGATTAATCATGAAATGTCACTTCTTGTTTCTGCTATTTTTAAATAACTAAACCTGAGTTCATCTTTGAACATTCTGTACCTTCCATTTCAACCAAGATTGTCTTTTTGCAACATATCACATTTAAACTTCTTCTGTCTTCACTCAAAGACGGAATAGTATTTCTTCTTCAAATATTTCTTAAGCACTTATTTTTTGAAAAGCATTGTGCTGGACATGAGGTAACATAAAGAAAAAGAATACAATAATAAAGAATCTTTCAGTCTTCCTTTACGTTACAACCAAATTTTCAAGAATCATTCCCTGAAAAAAGGACTCATGTATACAAAAATATTTATGGCAGTTCTTTTTGTGGTGGCCAAAAACTGGAAATTTAGGGGATGCTCATCAACTAAGGAATGACTGAACAAGTTCTAGTATATGAATGTAATGGAATACTATTGTGCTATAAGAAATGATGAATAGGCAGACTTCAGAAAATTCTGGAAAGACTTATATGAGCTGACGTTGAGTGAATTGAGCAGACCCAGGTGAACGTTGTTCACAGAAACAACCACAGTGTGCAATGACTGATTTTGATAGACTTCGCCCTTCTCAGAAATGCAAGGACCTAAAACAATTCTAAAGGACTCATGATGGTAAATGTTATCCACTTCCAGAGAAAGAAATATGGAGTCAGAATTCAGAGTTAAATAGACTATCTTCTTTTTTTTGTTTTTTCTTTCTCATGTTCTCTCCCATTTGGAATAATTTTCTATGCAACATGACTAATATGAAAATACGTTTAATAGGAATGTATTGTAGAGCCATATCATATTGCATGCCATCTTGGGGGGGGGGATTTAAAACTTATGGAAGTGAATACTGAAAACTAAAAATAAATAAATTTAAAAAATAAAAGATACTGATATTTTCCCACACACAAAAAAAATCATTCCCTGAGCCATTCATACTAAAAACCAATTAGCAAAATCAAAAAGCTCAGTATTCACACTCAAGTAACTATTTTATTTTTCTGAATATCTTCATTTTAAAAAAAATAATAAATCTTGCCTTTTCTCTCCAATTAAATTCTAAGCTCCTCAAGAGTGGTAACATGCCTAATCATGCCAATAAAATTAACATTCACTGCATAATATCCCAAACAAGCATCCTCAATTAAGATATCTTAGACCTTTAGATAAAGCTAATTCAAGAATACCACTGAAGAATACAAATGAATAACCCAGATGTACAATCTATGAAATCCCTAGGTAATAGATACTGACAAGATTCAAAACCACAAATGTGAACTAAGAATGCTAATCATATCAACAGCCAAATGACTATTTTATCCATTCATGAAATTCCTCATTATTTTAGACTACAAAAAAGGAAAAAAAGAAAAAAAATCAATCAATTAACAAATAATTCTTTAGTGACTACTACATTCCAGGCATTGTACTGGAGACCCCCTATAAAAGGATTTGTTCTGTAAAACTTGGATTTAGTCAAAATGCCATAACCAAGGACCTAGAAGGTCACAAGTGGTCTCGAGGCCACAGGTTCCCCAACCCTGTCAGACAATGGAAATACAGAGACAAAAATGCTCTTAAGAAGGTTATCAAGGAAAACATGCTATTATATATGTGTACATACATATGGACACGTGTGTACATGGATATATAGTGAACACAAAATAAACACAAGGCAGTTTATGGAAATTATTATGACTTAGGGGTCAGCAAAGGCTTCACATGAAAGGTGATGCTTGAACTGTGGCCCTGAAGAAAGAAAAAGATTCTATGAGGTCAATGACAGGAAGTAGTGCACTCCAGACGTAGAAAATGGACCATGCCAAGGGAGATGGAACAGCAAGAAGGTTGCTTTGACTGTAAGAGGAGCGGTGTATGATAAGGCTAGAAAGGTCAAATGGGGCTCGATGATGAAGGGCTTTACAAACCAAACAGACAGGTTTGTATTTTATCCCAGATGCACTTGGGAGCTACTGCAGCTTACTGAGGAACAGACTGAAGTGATCAGAACTGTCTGTAGAAAGTCATTTGGGCAGCAGGGTGAAAAATGTGAGAACTGAGGGGAGATACCCATCAGGAGAACACTGCAAATGGTGTTGCTGTGTGGAGTGAAGACAGGCGATCACACAAGGGCTAGGCGGGCTCCTGGAATACAAGGACAAAGAACAAAACAAATTCTCCTTGCAAACAGCTTCTATTCTAATGGAGGAGAACAAGTACATCTACCAACACACACAACCTAAAGACAAATGGAATAAATACAAATACAGGCAAAGGAGTTAGTCTGGGAAGGGAGAGCAAGGGAAGCCTCTAGAGAATGGCACTTGAGCTACATTAAGAAACACAATCAAGACCAATCTATATGGAAGAGGAGAGAAGGAAAAGCATTGCAGACACAGTGTGCAGTTATGGCAGAGGCACAGAGAGGGCCAATGCAGAGCTGCATGTGAGAAGCAGAGGAGGCCAGTGCAGCTGCCTCTAAAATGGGGGAAGGATGGCCAGACAGGGCTGTAAAACCTAAACAGGTTCTGTTTGGTCCTAGAGATAACAGGAAGACAATGGGGTTGCTAAGTA
This sequence comes from Notamacropus eugenii, assembly GCF_028372415.1. Classification (NCBI taxonomy): domain Eukaryota; kingdom Metazoa; phylum Chordata; class Mammalia; order Diprotodontia; family Macropodidae; genus Notamacropus; species Notamacropus eugenii. The sequence goes on along the minus strand of NC_092874.1, from coordinate 62,508,941 downwards.
TTGGAATAGCACAATCATATGGGCATTTAAGGAAAATTACTTTGGCATCACTATGTAGAGGAGCTGGAATAGAGAGAAACGTAGGGCAGGGAGACCAATTAGGAAACTGTTGCAATAATTCAGGCAAGTGGTGATGAGGGCCTGCACTAAAATGGCAGCTGTGTTAAATGGTGAGAAGGGGTCAGATAAAAGAGTTGTTGTGAAGGCAGAAGGGCAAGCTATGACAACTGATTAGCTATGTAGGGTGAGAGAGTTCAAGAAAATGCCCAAGTTACTTGGGAGATTAGAAGGATGGTAATGCCTTAGAAATAGAGGACAGAAAAGAAGAAAGGGAGGGAGAGGGATGGAAGGAAAAAATCAAAAGGAAGAGAGGAAGAAAGGGAGGATTTATCAAGGGTCTACACTGTGCTGTTTGATCCTCACAACAAGCCTGGAGGTGGGTGTTATTATTATCATCTCCATTTTACAATTAAGGAAAGTGAAACAGACTTAGAGGTTAAGTGACTTGCCAAGCGTCACATAGCTAACAACTATCTGAGGACCTATTTGAACTAAGATCTCAGTGATGGCTGGCCCAGCACTCTACCCACTACAGAAGCAGGGAACAGTCTGGGGAAAAGAAACTGAGTTCTATTTTCTTTTCAACAAGACGAATTAAAGAGATTCCAAGAATCAAGCCTGAAATGATCAGTAGGTAGAGGAGATGGGCTGCATGTTACACAGAGATGATAGTTAAATCCATTGGGACCTGGTGATACTGCCAACAGAAAATGGAGAGGAAGGAAAGAAGAGGGCCAAGTTCAAAACCTTGAGGAACAAACAGGAAGTGCAATATAAACCATCAATCAGACAGGAAGTATGGTCAAACAAGTAGAAAGGAGACCAGGAGAGTCATGTCATGAACACCAGAGAGGGAAGAGTAGTCAAGAGAAGAAGAGGGTGATGAGAGAACCAAACGCACCAGGGAGGGGGGAAGCCAGTCTGCAAAAGATGCAGATCACGATATTTAGTTGTTGACAGCACATGTGGGGCAACTGAGAGTGAGGAGTTGAGATTACAAGGTTGGGAGCCTGGAAGGATAGTGTTGTTCTCAGAAGAAAAGGGAGGGAGGTGGGTTGGGCTGGGGGGAGCACAGCAGAAATAAAGATTTTTGGATAACTAGTTTAAACTGTCCGCTATGCAGCTGACAATGTGGGACTGGAGTTCAAGAGACAGATGGAAGTTGGATATATATAAGAAAGGAATCATCTACTAAGAGAAAAAACCACTGAAAGAAAAGAAACATCCCAGACAGAGACCTGGGGTAAACCTACATTGAGTGAATGTGATAAGGGTAACATATGAGGCAGTAAAGGAGACTGAGGAGTAATTGGACAGAAAGAGGATATCTGGAAAAGAACAATGTCACCAAAAAACCCAACCCCAAACAAAGGAAAGCAGTCATGAGAAAACAGTAATCAACAGTATTAAATGCTGCAGATAGGTCAAGAAGGATGAGCACTGAGAAAAAGTCATCAATCAGATTTGATTAATTAAGAGACTACTAATAACTTTGGAGAGAGCAGCTGAGTGATAAATTTTGATGCTAAATTTACAAAGTGTTGAGAAAACTGGAGGAAATAAAAGCCACAAATGTAGACTTTTTATGGGAGTTTGGCTGGGAAAGGAAGGAGAAATATAGGACAGTAGCTTGAGGGAAAAATTGGATTTAGTAAAAAAAAAAAAAAATTTAAGGGAAAAGAGACTCAAATGTTTGTAGGCAGCAGGCAGAAAATCCGTAGATAAGGACAGTTTGAAGATGGTAGAAATGATTGAGAGAGCAATCTGTTGAAGAAGACAGGAAGTAAAAGAATCAAAGGCAGGAGTAGAAAATTTGTTTTGTTGAGGAAAAGAGACATATCATGAACTGAGAGGGGGGTGAAAGAGAAGAAAATGAAAGAAATTCATAAGGGGGTCTGAGATGAAGTGATGGAGTAGAGAAGGGAACTCATTTTGAAAGTCCTTGATCTTAGTAAACAGGCAGCTCAACTAAGATAGTAATGTTAACAAATGTATATTAATTACTGTGTTCCCAGTACTGTGCTAAGCGCTAGGAACACAAATACAAGAGCTGAAAAATAATTCCTGCCCTCAAGAAACTTCTATCCTAATGCGGGAGAAGACAACACATAAAAAGAAACTGAAAATCGGAGCGGGGGAGAGGTTGGTTGCCATCCTTTGTCTTCAAAAAGACCAAAATGACAGCACTATGATAAAGTGAAGTTTCAGTGTGTCTGACCATGGCTGATCAGACCAGCATGAGCTTGGAATGCTCTACCACAGGCTGGGCACAGATAGTCTGTGTGAACATTTGGGGTGGATACTGCCAAACGTGGCATCCTACATTTCCTTTGTGCTGTCTCAATTCTGCTTTGCTTACAGAGTACAGCACCTTTCCGTTTACACAAAATGGAGAAGTTTTGAATGCTGTGGATAAGTTCACTTACCTTGCTAGTTCACTTCCCTTACTTTCCAGGGATGTACACATTGACAATGAGGTTGATGCACACACTGCCAGAGATAGCTCAGTGTTTGGGAGACTCCAAAGAAAAGTGTGGAAGAGAAGAGGTATTAGACTGACTACTAAACAGAAAGTCTACAGAGCTGTTGTGCTACTTGTGAAACATGGACAGTCTACCATGCCAGGAAACTGAATCGCTTCCATTTGAACTGTCTTCGGAAGATTCCAAGGATCACCTGGCCGGATAAGGTACCAAACACTGAAGTCCTTGCTCAAGCTGAACTGCCAAGCATTCAAACTATGCTTCAGAGAGAGCAACTCTAATGGGCTGGCCATGTTGCTCAAATGCAAAATGTATGCTTGCCAAAAAGACTATTTTATGGAGAACTCACAGGGGGTAGGCGATCACATGGTGGTCAGAAGAAGCAATACAAGGGCACTCTCAAGAACTTTGGATTTGACTGTGCAACATGGGAGACACTGGCACAGGACCACTCAGTGTGGCATACCCACATCAGAAAAGGTTCTGTGCTCTATGAGCAAAGCAGAATTGAAAGGGGAGGTGTTTGGTAGAAGGATTGTAGACAAAGTCTGAGAGAGTCAAGAAGGACAGCCTGGAGTGGTCACAAGGTCTGAAGACATGACTGGTCTAGATTACTTCCTTAAAATGGAGGTTCTGGGAGAAATCAGCCAATCAGAGGGAGAGGCCACAGGGAAGAAGATATTTTCAATGTGTGAAGTCCAGGGGTGGAAGGAACTTTTAGGATGAAGTTTTTGAGAATCAAGAAAGTCAAGAGGAGAGGAAAGTTTGAGAGGTGAGAAAGTTTGGAAGAATTTATGTGTGAATTGGGAAAGGAACTGATTAAAGGGTAGTGAAAGGACTGCTTTGCTACAGGGAGGGTCTACTTGAAGGCAGATAATTTTTTTACTGACCTTGTCAACTTGGTTGCATGACTCCCCCAGTTCTGTTCAGCATGAGGAGGTGGTGACAGAAATCAGTATTGGGATTTTTAGCATGGCATGAGTGATGGCAGGATAAAAACACAAAGCACTTGAGAGTAAAATAAATTATAGAGCTGAAGTGATTACATATATAGGGCTGAGACTGGGAAGAGTGGCCAGTGAAGCCAGAGAAGAATGCTGAGAGAGGCCTGCAGGTGCTGAGATTGAAGTATAAGTTTAGGACAGTATTCTAAAAGCTCTGGGGGAGATGGAAGGAAGAAACATGAGAAGAGGGATCTAAATAATATTTGTAAAGCACTTAGCACAGTGCGTGGTATATAGTAGGGATTTAAACAATGTTTATTCCCAAGTGTGGTTCTGGCAGAAGAGAGGACTGGGTCATAGGATAGGAGAAGAAAAAAGAACTGAAAATCCAGGCTTTTCAGAAGCCTTAACATGTATGATAAACTTCCCTATTACAAACAAGGGCATAAAATGGCAAGGAAGAAAACTGAGCCAATTACTGAACTCCTCAAGAAATGGTAGAAAACAGACAGGATGGCTTACACTGCACACAGTGAACATTAAAAAAGGATAAGCTGCTGAGTTATGGTAGCAAATGGAAATCTGGAAGAGGCAATAGGGCACAAAGAGTATTCTGACTTCCATTCAAGGACTTCACAGCAAGGGTGCAATGGTGGGAAAGAAAACAAAGTGTAACCAGTGCTGAAGAGAATGGCCAGAGAGGTGTCTGTAGTGTTAAAATGGGAGCATAAAAGAACGAGTTTGAAAAGAAAGGTGAACTTACTACATTCTGCCTTAGGGAAACGGTGAGCATGGTTGGAACTGTACAGTGGAGAAAGGGCAATATTGATGAGAATGAGACATAGGACACAGTAAGTGAAGGGGCTTTAAAAAACATTTCATAAAAAATTTTAAAAGACTGGGGTACTTACTTTGAAAAATTGTATTTCATGTTCAGTGCACAGAATTCATAAAATACTTTGGTGAAAGATTTAATTTAAATTCTTTTATTTTTTCTGATAAACATGACTTACTTCAACAACACAAATATTTGCATAAACAAGAAAAAAGGAGTTGTCTATACTGTGCATATCTATTGTGTACACATGTGACATACATTTAGTCATTTCAATTGCATCTGACTTCATGACGCCTTTAAGGGTTTTCTTGGCCAATGTACTGGTGTGACTTGCCATTTCCTTCTCCAGTTTATTTACAAGTGAGGAAATTGAGGCAAACAAGGTGAAGTGACTTGCCCAGGGTCACACAACTCACAAGTGTCAAAGATCAAATTTTAACTCAGATCTTCTGACTCCCGGTCCACTGCTCTATCAACTGAGCCATCTAGCTGCCCATCTATTCTGTATGCACTGATAAAGTATATATTAATATTGCCCTTTCTGTCTGTGTCCTCTTCTGATCTCTCTAGGATCTTTCTCTTTTTTTCCCTCCAGAATCACTTTGACTACCTACCCCAAAATTAAAGTTCTCTCTTATAACACATACATATACTCAAGCAAAACAAATCCCTATGCTGGCTGTATCTGAAAAATGAATGCCATCTGCACCTCTAGTCAGTCACCTTTCTGTTGAGAGCTAGAGTTGGCACACGCTTCATCATTCACCTTCTGGTCTGTGCATTCATTAGAACTTTTAAGTCTTTCAAAGTAGCCTTATCTTTTACACTGCTATAGTCACCGTATATAAATAGTTCTTATGGTTCTACTCATTTTAAATACTGGTTCATACAAATTTTCCGAGGTTTCTCTGAATATGACCTTCTGTTACTTCTAACAGCAAAACAATATTACATTACATTCATATACCATAATTTGTTGAGAAATTCCAAGTGAGATGAGAAATCATGGTTTCCAATTCTTTTCTACTACAAAAAGTGGCTCTGAATATAATTAGGTTTTTCTCTGCTTTATCTCCTTTAGCCATGTTTATTTTTAATGCTGCCCTGTCTTTGAGATCACAACTGGCATCTCTTCTTAAAAAATTTGCTTTATAACTCTCTTTGTGGTAGCAAAGAACTAGAAATTGAGGGGATGCGCATCAACTGGGGAATGGCTGAATAACTTGTGGCATATGAATGTAATGGAATACTATTGTGCTGTACGAAAAGATGAACAGCAAGACTTCAGAAAAAACTGGAGTTACATGAACTGATGCTGCGTGAAGTGAACAGAACCAGGAGACATCAGACACAGTACCAATAACACCCTGTGATGACCAGTGATAGACTTAGCTCTCCTCGGCAATGCAATTATATAAGACAATTCCAAAAGACTCATGATGGAAAATGTTATCCATATCCAGAGAAAGAAACATGGAATCTGAATGCAGTTTGAAGCATACTATTTTCTTTTTGCTTTTTCTTTCTCATGGTTTTTCCCTTTTGTTCTGATTCTTTTTCCACAATGTGACTAAGGCTGAAACATGTTTAATATGATTGTACATGTATAGCCTATAAGAGATTGCTTTGCTACCTTGGGGAGTCAGTAGGGGTGGGAGAAAAAAATTTGGAACTGAAAATCATTAAAAAGTGAATGATGAAAAGTATCTTTTCATGTAATTGGGGGAAAAATACTATTAAGTGGGAAAAATATATAAAACTGCTAAATTGAAAAAAAAATTGCTGTAAACATAACGAATTCTTCCCAGCCTCATTATTTTAATGCTAAGTGAATCTTTGGTCTCCACTTGCATATCTGAAACACCATATTTTTGGATTGTGGCTCCCCTCTATATATTAGGATAAGGTCAACCCATTCCTCTGAGGGTATGATTGCTAATTTTGTATTCATTTCCATCACATTTTGTCTTTGTCCACTACCCATTCTTCACCAAGATATGAAGAACAATGATATGAAAGCACTATTAATATGTAACAGAAATGGTCTGTGCCTTCTCTACTACTCATTCTCTCTTTACCTAGTCTAGACTCTAAACCTTAATTTCTGAAATTTTTCTTTCTTTGTAACTTCCCACTTAAGATGAACTTTGTTTTGCTTGTGAATATTTCTTCTTTGGTTCTACACTCCATAACTTAATCTTTGCTTTCCTGTCATCAACCCTACCAGTTTCTCCGTTGAATTCAATGTATGTTACACTAAGCTCTTTGAACAGGTGTGTATAATCAGTTGTCCTTTGTTTAGTTCAGATAAGACTGAGGTTCATGAGCTGCCTCTTTGCTCCACTTTTTCCTCTCCATTCTTCCTTATTTCTTGAATAGTGTATTTCTTTCACCCCTTATTCTTTTATGGTTGAATGCCAAAAAAATAAATCAAAACTACATCCAGAACTTATGTTAATAGCTCCTTCTGTGAGCCTTGAAGATAAGAAGGATTTTGAAGGGACATTTTTCTTTTCTCTATTAACATATAAAAACTTCCATAACACAAATTCTTAAAGGAAAAGTTAAATAAGATACAGAAGGACATAGATAGTAAAACTGTACTAGTGGGGGACATCAACTTTCCCCTCTCAGAACTAGATAAATCTAACCATAAAATAAACAAGAAAGGAGTTAAGGAGATGAATTAAACTTTAGAAAAGTTAGTTGTGATAGGTATCTGGAGAAAACGGAATGGGAATAGAAAGGAGTATGTATATCTTTTTCTCAACTGTACACAGCCCATTAACAATGTATAAGAGCATAAAAATCTCACAACCAAATGGAGAAAAGTAGAAATATTAAATGCATCCTTTTCAGACCATAAGGTAATAAAAATTATATTCAATAAAATGCCATAGAAACAAATTAAAAACAAATTGTAAACTAAATAATCTAATCACAAATAATGAGTAAGTCAAAGAACAAGTCATAGAAACAATCAATAATTTCTTTAAAGAGAATTACAACAATGAGACAACATCCCAAAATTTACGGGAGACAGTCAAAGAAGTACTTAGGAGAAAATTACTATCTCCAAATGCTTACATCAATAAAACAGAAAGAGTAGATCAATGAGTTGGACATTTACCTAAAAAACAAAACAAAAAAACACCCTGAGAAAAAGAACAAAGTAAAAATCCTTAATTCAACACCAAACTGAAAATATTGGAAATCAAAGGTGATAAGTAAAATTAAAATTAAAGAAACCATTCAACTAATAAATAAATGTACAAGCTAGTTTTATGAAAAAAAATTTGATAAGCCATTGCTTAATTTGATTTTAAAAAAGAAAAACAAATTACTAATATCAAAAATGAAAACTGTGAATTCACCAAAATGAAGAGAAAATTAAAACAATTATTGAGAGCTATTTTACCCAATTATATGCTAATACACCTGCCAATCTAAGCAAAATGAATGAATAGTTACAAAAGCATAAATTATCTAGATTAACAGAAGAGGAAATAGAATACTTAAATAACCCTATCTTAGAAAAAGAAATTGAACAAATCATCAAATCATAGCTCCCTAAGAAAATATCCCCAGGACCAGCTGGATTCACAAATGAATTCCATAAAAAACACATAAAGAATAAATAATTCTAATACCATATAAACTATTTGGAAAAATGGGCAAAGAACTGCCAAATTCCTTTTATGGCACAAATATGGTGCTGACTCCTAAACTAGAAAAAGCAAACACAGAAAAAGAAAACTACAGGCCAATTTTCCTAACATACTTGAATGCAAAAAATTTAAACAAAATACTAGCAAGGAGATTACAGCAAAATAATCACAAAGATCATACACCATGACTGCTGGGCCATCTCCAGTTGTCCTGAGGTATATCCGGCCACTGCACCCAGATGGCTCTGGAGGAGAAAGTGTGGCTGGTGACTTTGTCTACAGGACTTACAGCCTTGCCTCACTAAAATCCAATTCACTTGCCAGTCATGTGCAGCAGCAAGCACCCTGACACATCCAGGATGGCCTGTTAGCACAGGTTCTTAGATCTGCTTTTCTAAAAGGAATGCAACTTTTGAGGGGTCAACAATCTTTTATAATCACATATACCAACAGAGAAAATACAAGCAGATAAATAAAGACCAATAGATAGGGCTTTTTACTGTCTGATCGTAAGCAATACATACATAACAGATCAACAGACAGATCCAATTGTCTGTTACATACATACATAGTTACCAGAGAGAGGGAAACACCAACATCTGAGTTTTCAAAGCCAGAGGGGTGGGGGGGTGGGGGCCTTCCTTAATGACTACCCAGAGTTTCATCTGGCACATGAATCTTCCAAAGAAGAACTAATACATTCTTTTCCTTTCTTTCTCATCTCCTATCACTTAGGTGCCTCTTGTAGCTAACTCTTCCTATAACCCTTTTTCACATGATGCAGTAGTCTTACTCCTTACCTAGGATAACCCACCTACTTATTCAAGTGATTGAGGGTTAGGGTTAGAATTGAGGCATTTAGGGTTAAGGTTAGATTCCAAAAAGAAAGCCCCAAAGCAAAACCTCCCCTCAAGAGCATACATACACTTTTCAGAGTCAGAGGACATCATGACCCTCCTGACCCAGTGACTCATTAGAAATTAACAAAAGGTTTGGGCCTTCCTAACAAACCTTCCCTAGTCAAGTTTCCCTTATCGGACTCCACCTGAGGTCTATTAATGGATGGAGAATATCTTTAACTCTCATTAACATTACACCAGCATCATCTTTCTGCTGTCATGGTCCTCTTGAATGAAGGACAAACCATAACCTGTGAGTAGTCCAAGCTGACCCACTGGGGACCCAATTGGCAGTTCCAATAGGGCAACTTAGCAACTCCTCTCCTCTCTACATACAGGGGTATCATGCCCTCACCTGAGGGTGCTCTGCCCAAAGGAAGGTAAATTTTGGTGGCTGAAACCTATCTTCATATCTATTGGCTAGATTTCTGTCTTAAAGACCATGTCTTAAACTCAATTCACTCTGGTTCTCATTGATTGGCCAACAATACGTACTTGCCCAAACACCACTTAATGGTTATTTTGGGGGTCCCCCAGAGGCTCAGAGTGAATGGAGATAGTAAATGTTTCTCTTCCAGCCAGAAACCCTGAGACTCTTCCTCTCCCAGTTTGATTTTTTTTTTTAGATTACAGGGACCATCCCTTGACACACTCCCCCCCCCACCCCGGGATTTTTTAATTAATTTATTTTTAGTTTTCAACATTCACTTTTATAAACTGAGTTCTACACTTTCCCCCCTTCTCTCCACCCTCCCCAAGGCGGCAATCTGATATAGGCTATAGATACACAATCATATTAAACATATTTCCACATTACCTTGATTCACTTCTTAAACAGCCCTCATCAATGAATAAGCGTTGCCTCAGTCAAAGTGAGAACTCATAAAGACCTTAGCTTAAAAAGGTCAAGGTCTCCCACTGTATCATGGGCCACCTCCAGTTAGCCTGATGTATATCTGGTCACTGGACTCAGATGGCTCTGGAGAACAAAGTGAGGCTGGTGACAGCCCTTCCTCCCTTAAATCCAATTCATTTGCAATCATTCATTTGGCATCATGTTCCCAAAGTCACGGTCCTCTTTGAGAACAAAGGACAAACCACAACCACACAACACCATGATCAGGAGGAATTTATACTAGGAATGCAAGGCTGGCTCAATATTAAGAAAACTATCAGCATAATTAAAAATATCAATAACAAAACCAACAACAATCATGTGATTATCTCGATAAGTGCAGAAAAAGCTTTTGACAAAATAAAACACTCATTCCTATCAAAAACACTGGAAAGTAGAGAAATCAATGGAGTTTTTGGTAAACTGGTCAGCAGTATCTATCTAAGATCATCAGCAAGCATCATCTGTAATGGGGATAAGGGAAAAGTTTCCCAATAAGATAAGGACTGAAGCAAGAGTGCCCTTTATTACCACTATCATTCAATATTTTTCTATAAATGCTAGCTATAGCAGTAAGAAAAAAAACTGGAGGAATTAGAATAGGCAATTAGGAAACAAAACTATCACTCTTGGCAGATGATACAATAGTATACTTAGAGAAACCTGGAGAATCAACTAAAAAGTTAGTTGAAATAATTAACTTCAGCAAAGCTGCAGGATATAAAATAAACCCACATAAATGATCAACATTTCTCTATACTACTAACAAGATCTAGCAGGAAGAAATAGAAAGATTAATTCCATTTAAAGTAACTGTAGACAATATAAAATACTTGGGAGTTCAACTGTCAAGAGATAGTTGAAACTTTATGAACACAATTACAAAATACTTTTCACAAATAAATCCAGATCTAAATAAATGGGGAAATATTAATTGTTCATGGGTAGGTTGATTCAACATAAATAAAATGACTATTCTACCTAAATTAACTTACTCAGTGCCATACCAAACAAATTACCAAAAAATTATTTCATAGAGCTAGATAAATGATAACAAAATTAATCTACAATAATGAAAGGTCAAGAATATTAAGGGAATAAATGGAAAAAAAATTCAAAGTTAGTTGGTCTAGTACTGTCGAATTTTAAACTGCATTACAAGGTGGTAATCATCAAAACAATCTAGTACTGGCTAAGAAACAGAATGATGGATGAGTGGAATAGTTTGGATATTCAATACACAGTAGTAAATGATCATAACTAATCTAGCGTTTGACAAAACCAAAGATTCAAGATTTTGGGACTAGAAATCACTATTTGACAAAAATGGCCAAGAAAATTAGAAAGCAGGATAGCAGTAATTAGGTACAGACCCTACATCTCACATCATATACAGAGGGAATGTTAAAATGGGTACATGGTTTAAACATAAAGGGTGATAATAGAATACTTATCAGATTTTGTGACCAAAAAAGATAGAGAGCATTACAGGATGTAAAATAGATAATTTCAATCACCTCAAATTAAAAAGGTTTTGCATAAACAAAACCAACGCAGCTAAGTAGAAGACAGGCAGGAAACTGGGGAAAAGTTCTTCTAGTGTGTCTCTCATAAAGGCCCTATTTCTCAAATATAAAGAAAACTGAATCAAATTTTTAAGAATACAAGTCATTCCCCAACTGATAAATGATCAAAGGATATGAACAGGCAGTTTTCAGAACAAATCAAAGCTATTTCTAGTCATATGAAAAATTGCTCTAAATCACTACTGCTTAAAAAAAATACAAACTAAAACATCTCTGAGGTGCTATTTCACACCTCCAGATTGCTAATATGACAGGAAAGGAAAATGACAAGTGCTGGAGAGGATGTGGAAAAATAGGGACACTAATGCAGTGTTAGGCGGATTTGTGAACTCCATTCTGGAGACAAATGTGGAACTATGTCCAAAAGGTTGTAAAACTGAACATACCCTTTCACCCAGCAATACCACAACTAGATCTATACCCTGAGAGAAATTATTTTTATATTATATTAATAACAATTATTAATTAGGATCCAGGTTTATTTCTTCATTCAAGGATCAGCCCCTGTAGGTCCTAACAATCAGGGTACATGTTCTGGCAGTCTACTCAACTAGAAGACTTTACTTCTGTTTAATGTAAATAGACTCTAATGTAGGTGAATTCCAGCCCCAAAGTATCAAGTCTCTGTCCTTGAGTCCTTCCCCTGGAGTTCAGGGTAATCCAGATAATGAAGGAGAAAACCAAACAGTGGGTCTGGATAGAGATGGATTCTTTTGTCCAGACTGCTGGAGGTGGCTGTGTCTCATGGTGAAATCACATCTTCTCAGCAGGAGGAGGTGAAGACTTCTAGCCCATTAATCTACCTCATTAACTGTTCACCAATCAAGGTTGATTTCTCATGTCTGGGGCATTCTCTTTCAAAATAATATTTAAGGCATTCAGTGTCTCCATAACATGTCTTTGGTTACCAAAAGAAACCACTGATCATCAATTTATTATCATCTAACCTAATTAATAAATTGGTTATTAATTACCCAGAAATTCTCTCTTGGGTTTCTCAATAGTCTCAACCCCAGAGAGATAAAAGGCAAAATATTTATTTGTTCTTGCTATTTAGTTGTTTTTCAGTCATGTTCAACTCTCTGTGATCCCATCTGGGCTTTTTTAGGCAAAGCTCCTTGAGTAGTTTGCCATTCCCTTCTCCAGCTTATTTTATAGATGAGGAAAACTGACACAAACAGAGTTGAGTGATTAGACTGGGTCACAGAGTAAGTATCTGAAGCCACATTTGAACTCAGGTCTTTTAACTCCAGGTCTGGCACTCTAGCTTAGCCACCTAGCTGCCTCAAAGGCAACTGTCAAGAGTGGGGTTCAAACTCATGCCTCCACAGGGGAGAACAAGTTGTGGTATAAGATTCTGACAGAATACTATTTTGCTACAAGAAATGACTGGGAAGACTCACATTAACTGATGCAAGTGAAATAAGCAGAACCAGGGAAACACTGTACACAGTAGTAGCAATACTGTATGATAATCAACTGTGAATGACTTAGGAATTCTCAAGGATCCAAGACAATTCCAAAAGACTAATGATGAAAAATGTATAACTGATAGGAATCTGAATGAAGATTGAAGAATACTTTTTAAAAAAACTTTATTATTCTTGGGGGTTTTTTTGGTCTGTGTTTTCTTTTGCAACAATGTGGAAATGTTTTATCTGAATAATCTATATCAAATTTCTCTTCTTAAGGAGGAGCGTAGGAAGGAAGGGAGGAGAATTTGGATTGCCAAATTTAAAAAAATGAGTTTAATTTTTTATATGTAATTGAGAAAAACCACATACTTCTATGTATATGCATACTTCCCCTGACCCCACACACACTTCATCCTCATTTGCAACAGTGGTTCTAACCCTGGAGTCCAGGGACCCTCGATCCATAAGCTTAGTTAGGAAAATAATATTATCTTTATTTGTTCTAACCTCTAACTGAAATTTTGAATTTCTTTACCTTAAGAATACAAGCAAAGAATCATTATTCTGAGAAGCGGTCCACAGGTCTCACCAGATTGCCAAAGGGAATCCACAACAGAAAAACAAGTGAAGGAACCTTGACTTAAACCCCTAATTCAGACATTATCAGATGAGATAATATCTGTAAAGTGCACAGGGCCTGCAAAAAGGCTGGTTCGAAAATACTCTTTCCTCTTACTTACAACTGCTCCAACGTACTTTTACCTTTCGAGCTCCTTTTGCCTTCAGTAAACCTGCTAACAAAGCCTGCTCTCACTCTGCCCTTTCCCCGGGAGTTTTTGAGCGTTTTTTATTTTATTAAACGCCCATTCTCTCCTCCCTCCTCCCAGTAGAATGACACTCTTTTACAGCCTAATTTTTTCATGGTTGTCTTAAACTTTTTGCCATTCACAATATTGATTTTTCTCTTTCACTGCAGTTGCAATACTCTTGTGTGATTCTGACCAGCTCTGTGGCACTTGAAAGTTCTTTCTTGATACCTGCAGTAATTTTTCTTTGACCTGGAAACTCTAGATTTTAGTTTTATATTCTGGAACTTTTCCTTGTGGGGTTCCTTTACAAGAATTGACTAGTGGATTCTTTTTATTCTTACTTTGCCTCCTGATTCGAAAAGATCTGAGCAGTTTCCTTTTATGTCCGTGAAATAGGACATCATTTTTCAGTAAGTCTAATGAAGGCACATGGTATTCAGGAAGTCCAGGGAATCTTAAAATTAATTCTCCTATACCCATTCATATTATTTTTAGTTTAATCCTTTGAATTTATTTTTTTCTTCTAGAATCATGGAATTATCTTTACTCCATTCTATTTTTCATGAAATCTACTACTTGTAACAAGGCCTTCCAAACTCTGTTCTAAGCATTTTACTGCTTTCATTTTTTTGTCATTTTTAATGCTTACAACTAACCAAATAATAATGTAAATAATTTTCCTTACGTGACAAAACTGTCATTTGCTTTTACATGTAAAAAACCAAAAATTCATAATTTCATTACATACAACTAAAGGAATGAAATACAGAATCCTGGTGCTAAATCAAAACACATATTAACACCAGAGTGGTAACCAGGATAGTGTGATGGGGGCTTTCCCCAGGGCTCACGTGCAGGCCTTTGACCAGGAGAGAAATCGCAAAGCCTTAAAACTTCATTAACAATAGTATTTTAAAGTAGTTAAGTTTCAGGTTTTCCTTCTCCCAGAGGCAATATTTAGATCAAACTTTTCCTGAGCCCAATGGTGGGATATTCCTGTCATCTACTTTCTACTGTATTTAATTAATTTCCCCCACCTCTACCACCACCTCCTCACTTCTTCTTCTTTAGTAATTATCTTTTGTTTGTCTTGTTATATCTCCCACCTTACCCTCCAGACCTTAGGCATAAATTTCCTAGTTATGGTTCTATCTTCATAACCAAATGAATTAAAGTATTTTCTTTATTTACAAAAGCCTTTAAGTGATAGCTCACCTAGATGTAAATACAATGTATACAGAATTGGAGTAGAAGTTCAAAGTATGTTAGTACTTTTGGAGTGATCAAACACTCCAAATTGCTTTTCCTCTGGCCATTTCAACTGAAATAATGGCCACTGGGTTCACATTAAACTTCTCCTATCTACTACCTTTGTTGCTTTGTGTTGCTGTGGAAAAAGCAGTACTTTTTGAAGTCAAAGGACCAGGATTCAAGGATTAGCTCAGTTACTACCCTGTGAGATGCTGGGCAAGTCATTTTTAACCTCTGATGAAGGAGTTGAACCACATGGCCACTAATATGTAAAAGACCTCTCTGGATTTCATTTACCATAAACGTAAACTGATCAGTATAAATGTGGTAGATTTCTGAAACCCTTAAAATCTCCAGATCGTATAATTTGGTAAATTCAATGTTGCTTCCTCTTCAAACCTCTCCCCTCAAAAATGGTCCAGCATATTAGAACCATAAGGTAAGAAAAAAATAAATCTCACAAGTGTTGATAGAGCCTAAAAATGTGTTCTACTGAATATTTTAGCTTTACTAATAAAATGTCAGATATGGAAGGGAGTGATGCAGGTACCAAGTTGGGGGGTGGGCTGGTACATCAATATGATCTATGGAAGGTGATCTTTCACAATATTTTTTCCCTCACTACTAGAATCACATATAAGATACATTCAAATACATAATCAAAATTAGGCTTTTCTCATATGGTATTTTTAATTTTAGCTCTTAAAAGTTAAGTATCTATATCCCCAAAGACAGAATAAAAGGTCAAATCCAGTGATTGCTGTTTATTTTTTTTCCCCTCGAAGTCATACGGTGTTTCATCAGCTGTCATGACTGGTCATAAGGCAAGAAAAGGAAACAAAAAGTTCTCCACTGCTACTCTCACAGTGTCAGGAGAATGAAGGGAAGGCCTCTAGCATGTTGTATGGATCTGCTAAAGCAAATTTATGGCAGGATAAGAACAAAAGTTGAAAAGTATGGGCAGGCATAGATGAGTTGTTACCTGAATCACTGGAAAAAACTGTTGCATCAATGAGTTCACAGACTGATTTGAGTAAAAGAGGTATGTCATGCCAATTAATTCTATTTAAAAGCTCTAAAGGAAGATCCAGATTCATTCATTACACTACACTGGTATTCAGCCCTCCCTCACTCAAAAATAAAGTCAAATGCAAGTCACGTCATGGTCTTCTTCGCCAATGAAGGACGCACACTGGTATTATGTCATACTGAGTATTTCCCAAAATTAGTGGGAAGTCATCTGGGCTGGGAGAATTTTTTTCTTCAAAATATTAACAATACAAGTATTTGCTATAACAAAATTTGACGGATATTCTATTTTTAAAATGTTCAAAGCTCATGACCTATGTTTTTAAGAAGTTTAAAGAAGTTATAAAATGACTCATATCTTAAATCTTAACTATTTTAGAATGGAAAAAGAATTAAGATTTCCACTGAATAACTAAATTTTTCATGTCAACTCAAGATGAATCTGAAAGAGACTTCAGAATCCCCCAAATGAAACTAATCTAATTCATTCCCTCCTTCTAATTTATCCTCTTCCACAGCAGGATAAGATAGGAAAAATAAAAGTTTTGTAGTCAGAGGATGTGGTGTTCAAATCCCTTTCTGTACATATGACCTTGTGCAAGTTATTTCACCTCATTCGTAAAATGAGGGTAGTGGATTAAATGACCCTTTTAGATCTAAGTGTATAATCCTAGTTCTCAGCTGGATTTTGTTACCTCCTTGTGTAAAAAGAGGAGGTTGGACTAGTTGAAAGGGATGGTCTCTGAGGTTCCTTTTAGCTCTGTATCTATCATCTTTTGATCTTTTAAGATTTCCTCGGGTGGTAAAACCTATCATCCTTATAACACACATAAGAAAGAAATATGCATTATTTCCCAGTGTCCACATCAGCACAAACTATGATACAACCCAATTTCCTGCTGATAATTTGTTCCTCCAGAGGAAACAGACAAGACAAAATGACAAGACTAAATCTAGTGACCTTCTAGACTACTGTAATTACTTGCCTGAGTTGTAGCAACAGCAGTGGTTATGGATGATGTGGCTGAAGGAGACAGACTTCCTACTTGCTGCAAATGACCAGAAGATTGTGGGGGTAAATGAGAACTGGAAACAGGAGTGCTAGATCCTGAGCCGGATACTGCATTTGGAAATGACACTGCTACATCATTGCTGCTATAAATACCTAAAAGAAAAGAAATTGTCTTGTGTTAGTGAAATGCAAAATTAATTAATAAGCTACACCAAAATATCATATTTCACAAAATACAGGAAATAAAACCCACAGATTCATTCCCAACAAAGGAATTAAGATGATCATAACACAATCTGCATCTATTACGCAGGCAGTAAAGACTAGTGATTAATTTGCTTATTTTCTCTATCAAGGAGAACAATCTTAACTGAAAAGAAATGAAGCTAAACAATTAAGAGCACACTGAAATTCAAACTAATGAAAAGACAGAAAAACTGAACAGCTACACTAAATGACTTCAAGTCACAAGATGGCTGAATGAATGAATGAATGAATGAGGGCTAAATTTTAGACATGGTAGCTCAATTGCTTCCTTCAGGTCCCAGGTGGAATGTCACCTAATACAAGAGCCTTTCCCAATTCCCTTGAATGCTTGTGCCTTCCTTCTACTGATGAGCTCCAATTTACCCCTTGTGTAACTTGCTTGCATATATAGCTGCTTGAATGGTGTCACCTCCACTGGACTGTGAGCTTCTTGTGGGTAGGGACCCTCACCCTTCTTTGTATCCCCCGCACTTAGCACAGTGTGTGGCACATAGCAGACATTTAATAAATATTTACTGAATGACTACAAGTGTCCCAAGACTGGAAATGCACAAACATTTTCCTAACATTCAAAATGGAGAAACAGATCCCGTTTCTTACACACAATACCACATATTTCATCCTGTTAAAAAATGGAACAAAATGCTTCATGAGATAAATTAACATCATGTTCAAGCAGAGGCTAAATGACCACTTCGAGATCTTGAAAGGAGACTTATGCAAAGGACTGCTGTAATGTGCCTTCCAACTCTTTGACTCAATCTTTATGATGCCAACAACAGACACACGTTATTAAACATATTTTACATAACAGTTGTCTTCAAATACCTGAAGGCTTATCATGTGAGGATTAGACAATATATTCATTCTGTATGTGGCTCTGGATGGCATATATAGGAGCAACGGAGGCAAATTTCTACATCACATAAGAAAGCCGAATGAACTACCTTGTGAAGCAATAAACTCCCCATCACTGGATCACTGACATCATATGACTATTTAGAAATAGGATGTTCCACAGGGGATTTATACAAGTGGTTGGATTAAATAATTCCTCTAAAGTCCTTGACAAATCTAACATTTCATGAAGGATGATGGGGAAGATTATCAATAGATATAATGGGAAAGATACTCATTCTAAACTGGTGGAATAGCATGGAGAAGGCACAAAGCATAAACTCTAGGAACCAGTAGTAGCCCACTTTGACCAAAGGATGACTGAGGTAAAGAGTGCTGTGGAATAATACAGAGTAAGCTTGAATCAGACTGTGGAGGGCTTTGACTAGCAAGTTACCTTTTGTTAGGTAAGTAAGAGGGACGTACAGGATGTAACATGCTCAGACCTTTGTGTTAAGAAGACTCCTTTGAAAAGAACATGAAGACAGGGTTTAAGGGGTAGGGGGCAGGAATCAGCTGAGGCTGTTACATGCTTCAGGAGAGAGGAAATGAGAGACAATGTTCTAAATATCACTGGGATCTAGGTACAACCATCATAAAAGTAAATTTCTTTGGTTTACTTCAAACTTTCAGAGTTTTAAAGTTCAGACTTTATTTTCTTATGGTTGAGAATAAAATGGGAAAATTCTTAATTATAAACTGAAGGCACTAGTGAAGAAGTATTATTCTATGTTAATTTGGTCTACATGTGATAGGCCTTTAAAAAAATAATCTTTAAGAACTGGACTTTTGGGGGAAGGGGCAAGGGTTGGGCTATATACAGGCATGAACAAAGCTGGCATGCATTAATTGGAAAATATCCATCTGCCCTTTTTTCAAGTGCAGAGTAATTTAATACATCACATGCTGTCTCTCAACTGATCCTAAAGTACTTTCAAAGACATATGCCCTAAAGGAACAGGAATATATTACTGAGTCACAGAAGACAATCAAGGATTCTTCAGAACAAGAAAGAGAGATGGGTGATAGATGAGTGAGGGAGGCATAAAATTAGGAACCCAGGAATCTAAGATGCTGACAGAGAACCAGTATAGAAATGCCACGAAGCATTTACCAACTCCAAAGTTTGATTCAGAAGATATGGGTCAAAGTAAGGATATGATGAATTAGGAACATTAAAAATTTAAAAACACAAATCACTCTGTTCTTTTTCACTCACTTTATAGACCGTAGAAAAGCAGGTATGTTCTGTTGGCCACCAGTCTTAATGCTACATTAAAAGTTAGAACTTACCTAGTGATATAAAGAGTAGGTTAATAAAGTAATAGTAATTGGCTAGAAACTGTACTAGTCTTCTTTAAATTGTTTAAATAGGCTGAAATACTGTACAAATAAAAGCATCTGTCTTTTCTTTAAAGGGTATACCTGTCCCTTATTTCCATACAAATGTCTTTTATTGACTCTTAACTCACTGAGTAACAAAACAAAGTAGGTGTTGAGTCTGGCAAGGACAGCATGCAGAAAGATACGGAAGCTATACCAAAGATCTTTTACTCTTCATATGATTTCATGGGAGACAGTGTGGCAGATTATGACTGTATCAGTAAGCACCCTGACATACACAGGGGGGCCTGCTATTACAGGTTCTTAGATCTGCATTTATAAAAGGAAAGGCAACTTTTGAGGGGTCAATAATCATTTTAATTAGCTCAAATGCATCTAGACCCACCTTTTTATCTTTTACATTTCCAGAGCTACCAAGCCTCCTATCTATTCAAACAAACAGAGAAAATGCAGAGAAGTAACAATTTTGGGCTCTACTGCTCTAATCAAAGCAATATTGCCATACACTTTACATACATCCCTGAACCAAGAGAGCCTTTACATCTGAGCTGTCAAGGGGTCTGACCATATGGCCACTCAGAGTCTCAACCAGGTTCACACGATCCTTCTCATAAACAAACCCCAAAGTAAAATACCAACCTCCCAGTATATATACATATATATATATATATATATGTATGTATGTATGTATATATATATACACACACACACATATATACACACACATATGTGTGTGTATAAAAATATATATGTACATGTACACATGTACACATGTACGTACACACACACACACACACACACACACACACACACACACACACACACACACTCTGAAGACTCGGCTCCTGATTGGTTCAGAGACAATAGGCACGGAACCCACATGACTCAGCACAGCTGTAAACCATCAGAGTTCAAAGGGGACTGAGCTTTCAGGTGCTCACAATTTAGCCTGAGCCTAGAAAACAACTCCAAACAAACAAATCCCACTTTGCTTGCTGTTATCTCTGGAGTAGCAGGGTTTGGGTTCAGATCCAAGAAAAAGTCTTGAAGCTTCTCTGGGTTTCAGTTTCCTCATGAAGGATGGTATCAACCTTCTGAGAGAGAAGCGATGGGCTCAATGTGCTGAATGACACATTTTTCTGAAGATGGACAATGTGGAAATTTGTTCTTTTTCACTACAGATATTTGTTACAAGGATTTTCTTCTTCCACCACCCCCTCCCAGGAAGAAAGGGAAGCAGAAAAAGAGAAGAAAAACAGTTTTTAAATTTAAGTCAAGTTCACCAAAGTGCTACCATAAATTCAATCTTTAAAAAAGTCGTGCAGTCTCAGGGTCATCCATTGACAGTCTCTCTGGGCATATACAAATGGTGAGGTATTTTTGATGAAATCATCTATTTCTCTCCCTTTAAAACATTCTTGAACAGCTTTTAAGGTTGCATACTAAATTTATTACATTCTTGAAAAGAAAATCAAGCTATATATAAGGGAAATTCACAGTTTCAAATATAATCCTTTTTCCTGTTCTACTATGGATAAGGAAATGCTCATTTTATTTGGGGTTCATACATTTTAAAATTATTTTTAAAAATGAAACTTTCTTGGATTCAAAATTTGACTTTTTGTTTGTACTTACACAAAGTTAAACAAATTCCTTCTAACTGTTCCCCACACCATCTCAAAAGAAATCCTCAACATAGGTTTCACTTTCAATTTTCAGTACCTGTGCTATTTTTAATCACCTAGATTTTCCACCATATTTTTGCTGCTTGCCCTTTTTTCCTTTGGTCTTCACAACATAATTTTTTTATCTCACTGGATTAATGAAATTTGGTTTTTGAAAATTCATCTTTTTAAATAGCCAGCTGCTGGTTTTCTTCCTTTGTGAGGATTTCATCAATTTAGGAAACCTTTTACACAGATACTTCTATATTCAGAATTCATACCTCTGTGAATTTTAAAGTTAAAAAGTCTTTTTCTCATCTGTTCTATATATACACACATTCAAAAATGCTCCCTATTCCAAAAACACTTTAACATTTAACACAGAATGTTCACCTACTTCAACTGTTCCCTTACCAAGTCCTATTTAAAATTAAGGGGAAAGGCTAGTTTAAATTGGCAAACTATTGAGCATTTTCCAAAATAATTGTCATTGCATATATAAGCCACAATGCAAAGTTGGCTAATCAACTTTATTGATTGGCTACTGACAAAAGAGTGTTTACTTTTTAACTAGCATACTAAATTGCTTGAATGTAAAGAAATGCTGCAAAAAAAATGTTTATGAGTTTTATCTTCTAGAAAGTATTTCTCCACTCTAATTTCTGGTATTAAAAATTAAGCTTTAAGAAAAATGAAATCATTCAATAAATCAGAGAATCAAAAACAATCTAAAAGAAAGTAAAGTAATTCTCTGAGAAAAAGGGTAATAGAAAAATGTGAAGATGCAAAAAGAAAGAGCAGAAAGTAAAAACTAATTTACTTTGTTGGGGTAAAATGAACAAGTACTAGTGTTTTATATAAATCATCTTAGTGAAATCATTGATCTTTCTCAGATTCCTTTGTAGTAACATCTGTATTTTAAATCTACTAACTACTATAGGCATACCCAAAGGCTCGATTCTCAGTCCCCTTCTCTTCTCTCTTGCTGACCCCCTCATCAATTCCTATGATTTTAGTTACCATCTCTATTAAGATGATTCCCAACCTTATACATACCCAGTCACTCTCTCACTGTACATCTGGTATCGAATCACCAACTACTTTAAATATTTTGAACTTGATGTTCAGATAAGTCATTGGTTAATCTGATTAAAAAAAAAAAGAATTAAACACTCCCCTCTACCCCTACACAAATTATCAGTAACAAACATGAAAAAAGTGAATTCACAATCACTTAATAAAAGTAATTATTAGAAGCTATTTTGCCCAATTATATGTCAATGAAACCGACAATCAAAATGAAATGTGTGAATATTTGCAAAAATACAAATGGCCCAAATTAACAGAATAGAAAATAGAATACTTAAAAAGTCCTGTCTTAGAAAAAGAAAATGAACCATAAATGAAATGGGGAGGAGGGGAGAGAAAGACCAAATAGATTTACAAGAGGATTCCACCAAATATTTAAAGAACAATTAATTCTAATATTACGTAAGTTGTTTGAAAAAAACAGGTAGAGAAGAAATCCTACTTATGATGAAAAATGCTATACATCCCTGGAAAAAGAACTGATGGTGGCTGAATACAGCCTGAAGCATATTCTTCTAATTTTATTTTTCTTGAGGTTTTGTCTATTTTCTTTCACAACATGACTATTATGGATGTTGTGCATGACTACACATGTACAACCAATATCGAATTGCTTGCTTTCTCAATGAGGGGTATGGGGAGGAAAGAAGGGCGAGAATTTGGAACTCAGAAGTTTAAAAAATGAATGTTAAGAACTGTTTATACTTGTAATTAGGGAAAAATAAAACACTAAATAAAAGCTAAAAAAAGAAATCCTACCAAATTCTTTTTATGACAGAAAAATATGGTCTTGATACCTAAACCAGGTAAATCTAAACAGCAAAAGAAAACTATATACTAATTCCCTCAATGAATATTGTTTTCTTAATGAAAATTAATGTAAAAATTTTATGTACTATATTAGCAAAGAGATTAAAGCAATATGTCACAAAGTACATACTATGACTAAGATGGATTTATACCGAGAGTGTAGGGCTGGTTAAAAATTAGGAAAACTGTTAAGTACAACTGACCATATTAATAAAAGAAAAACAAAATAAGATCATGATTATTTCAATAGATGCAGAAAAAGCTTCTAAGAAAATCTATTCCTATTCAGGGCAGCTAGGTGGTACAGGGGATAGAGCACCAGTGCAGGAATCAGGAGGACCTGACTTCAAATCTCACCTCAGACACTTGACACTCACTAGCTGTGTGACCTTGGGTGAGTCACTTAACCCCAACTGCCTCCTCCTGGGTCATCTCCAGTCATCCTGATGAATATCTGGACAATGGATTCAGATGGCTCTGGAGGAGAAGTGAGGCTGGTGACCTGCACAGCCCTCCCTCACTCAAAACAAAGTCAAGTGCAAGTCATGTCATCATTTCTCTGATGGCATGGTCTTCTTTGGCAACAAAGGACGAACACACATTTCTATTCAAAACACTGGAAGCACAGGAATAAATGGAGCTTTCCTTAAAATGATAAGTAGTGCTGATCTGAAACCAAGATGAAGCATTACCTATAAGAGGGATAAGCTAGAAGTTTTTCCAGTAAGATCAGGAGTGATGCAAAGATATCCATTATCACCAGAACTGTTCAGTTTTCGTTGGTATTCAGTGATTTTTCAGTCAGACTCTGTGACCCCATTTTAGGTTTTCTTGGCAAAGATACTAGAGTGGCTTGCCATTTCTTTCTCTAGCTCACTTAAGAGATGAGGAAACTGGGGCAAATAGAGTTAAATGACTTGGTCAAGGTCACACAGCTAACACTTGTCTGAGGCCAGATCTGAATTCAGGTCTTCTTGACTCCATGTCAAGTGCTCATGCACTATGCCACCTAGCTGCTCCAAATACTTATTTTATACTGTACTAGAAATGTTAGCTATAAGCAATAAGACAAGAAAAAAGAAACTGAAGCAATAAACGTAAGAGAAACAAAACTATCACATTTTTGCAGATCATATGATAGTTGAAATAACCCTAAAGTCAGCTAAAAAATTAACTGGAATGATTACCAACTTCAGCAAAGTTGCAGAATACAAAATAAACCCACAGAAGTCACCAGAACTTCTATTTGTTACCCTGTCCCCGCAAAAGGGTAAGAAGCAAAAGAAAGAGAAATTCTATTTAAAATAACTGCCAACGGTATAAAATAATTGGTAGTCGTCCTGCTAAGATACATACAGGCATTTTATGAACACAATTACAAAAAATTCTTTATACAAATAAAGACAGGTCTAAGTAACTGGAGAAATATTAATTGCTCAGACAATATAACAATGTCAATATAAGTAACAATGATACCTAAATTAGTTTACTTATTTAGTGTCATACCAAACTGCCAAAAAATTATATAACAGTTTCATCTGGAAGAACAAAATTATCAAGAAAATCAAACAAACTAATAAAAAATTTTAAAATGAGAAGGACAGGGACCTAGTAGTACCACCTCAAACTCTACTACAAATCTATAATCATCAAAAACAACTTGGGACTGATGAGAGGTTGCTCAGTAGACTAGATTAAGTGTACAATAGAAAAAAAGATAAATTTGGAAACTTAAAATTAAAAAAAAAAGTAAACCAGCATAGTAGCCTTGTGTTTGAAAAATTCAAAGATCCCAACTACAGGGACAAGAACTCATTATTCAAAAAAAACTGCTGAGAAAACAGAAGTTATCTGGTAAACCAGAAACCAACATTTTATATCATATGCCAAGATAAGCTCAAAATGGGTACATGATTCATTTGCTCAAAAAAGATGACATTATAAGGATATCAGTGAAGCTTGGCAGAAATCACCTGTAAAATCTAAGGATAGTGGAAGACTTTATGACCACACAAGATATAGATAGGTTCACAGGAGGTAAAATGAATAATTTTGATGTGATAAAATTATTATAAAGTTTTTATACAAACAAAATCAATGGGAGCAGAAATTAGGGGACAATCTTTGCAGTAAGTTTCTTTGATAGAGGATTCATTTCTAACATAGGAAACACATCAAATTTGCAAAAATAAGAGTAATTTCCCAACTGATAACGGATCAAAGGATATGAAAAGGCAGTTTTCAAATGAAGAAATACAAGCTACCAATAGCTATGTTAAAAAAAAGTTCTAAACCACTAATAATTAGAGAAATGAAAATTAAAACAACTCTGAGGCACTGATCAGCAAAGAAGACAAGAAAGGAAAATGACAAATTTTGGAAGGGAAGTGGGAAAATAGTCATACTGATATGTATGTGTTGGTATAGCAGTAAAATGACAACCATTGTAGAAAACAATTCGGATCTGTGCTCCAAAAGTTATTAAACTATGAATACCTTTTAATGTGGTCATATTGTTACTAGGTCTACAAGTACTTTTACTTATAGGCATAGACAGGTACAAAAATATTTATAAGCAACTCTTTTTGCGATAGCAAAGAACTGGAAACTGAAGGATGTTCATCAACTGGGGAATGGCTCAACAAGTTTTAGTTATGAATGTGATGGAATACTATATAATACTATTTGTTATAAGAAATGATGAAAGGATAGTTTCAGAAAAACCTGGGAAAGCCTATATAACTAATGCAAAGTGAAGAGAACAGAACCAGTAGGACAATTTACACAATAACAACAATACTGTAAACTTTGAAAGACTTAATAACTGTGACCAATACAACGATCAATCAAAGTTACAAAGGACTCATGATGAAACATTCTATTTACCTTCATGGAGAGCTGATATACTCAAGAGTATAAGCTTAAAGCTTATTTTTCTTATTTCTTCCTTTCTCCCTGTCATGGCTAAAGCAGAAATTTGTTTTGCATAACTATACATATTTGTAATAGATTTTTGTTGCCTTCTCAATGAGTGAGGTTAGGAGGAGAGAATTCAAAACTAAGAAATAAAACTGAATTAAAAAAACACTCATGTTCTATGGACATCTCAAATTAAATATCTCTAAAGCAGAACTCATTATCTCTCTATCCACCTTCCCACCCCAACCCTCTACCAAATTTCCTTATTTCTGCTGAAAGCACAATTAAATCTTTGCTGCCCAAGATAGTGGCAAACCTTGGTATTTTTCTTGGCATATAAGTTTCCCTTTCTTCATGTATGTAATCACTTGTCAAATCTTTTAGTTTAAACGTGTTCGACAACATGTCCTTTATGTGTCTCCATTTCTTTACTCACACATTCATCTGTCTAGTTCAAGCCATCTCCACATCTCATCTGGGCTATTACAAGAGCTTATGAACTAACTTCCCTGCCTAAAGTCTTTTCCTTCCATTCTCTCTTCCACAAGGCTGTCAAATTAATATTCATAAAGCACAGGCATGACCATTTATTTTACTCCCTGATTCAGCAAATTCTAGTGGTTCCCTATATTTCCTTTATTATTAATTATAAGCTCCTTTATTTGGCAGTAAAACCTTTCCCTAATTGGATCAAATCTATCTTTCCTTTTTAAGGATGGGGACAAATACTTACTTGCCCTGATCTACTCTCACTTTTTAACTACGGGTCTCCTGTAAATTCTACTAATCTGCCCAAATCTCTTTTACTCTTAAAAACAAAACACCTTTACTTGACCCTTCTAGCTCTTTCCCTTTCATAATCAAATTCTCATTAAAAAAATTCTCTACTTTTAGCTTCAAATTCCTTATTTGCCACTTCTCAGCAAGTTGCAATCTGGCTTTTGATTCTATCAAAAGAATAAAACTATTCTCACCAACATTACAAAAAATTCTTTTAATTGCTAAGGCCAGTATCAATCAATGAATCAAATAAGTATCTATTAAGTACTAAGCCAGGCACTACACTAGCTAGGCTCTTGGGATATAAGTACAAAGATATAATTCCTACTTGCAAGAGCTCTAATGGAGGAAACAGGTACATTTGTAAATATCTACAACTATAAAGATAACTGAATAAATACAAATATATACAAAGTAGTTAAACAGAAGTTAGTTTGGGAGAGCAATAGCAGTTGGAGATCAGAAAAGGCTTCAATGTAGAGGATGGTGTTTTAGCTGTGTCTTAAAGGAAGAAAGGGACTCTGTGGTAGAGGTAAGAAGGAAGAACATTGCAGGCATGGTTGGTGCTCAATGCAAAAGGCAAAGAGATGGAGGATAAGAGTGTTGTGTGGAAGAAACATAGAAGGTTGGTTTAGCTACATCCAAAATGTGGTGTAAATAGGTGGGAAGAGAATAATATCCAAAGTGGATGGAAAGAAAGAGTGAGACCAGGCTATATTGGGCTTTAAAAGCTAAGAACAGGAGTTTACATTTTGTCCTACAGAAAAGAGGAAGCCAATGCAGTTGGCCAAGTAATAGAATGGGAAGATCAGATCTGCACTTTAAGGAAAATTACTTTGGAAGCAATGTGTAGGAGGGGCTGGAGTAGAGAAACTAAGGGCAGAGAAACCAATTAGAAAGATGTTGCAATAATCCAGGAACGTGAGGGTCTGAACTAAGTTGGTAGCTCCAAGATCCCACATAATCTAAGGCCCAAAGTCCTCCAAATTAGGCATGTTCACAATCCTTTGAAATAATCCCCAACTCTACCCATTCACTTAGCCACTCAATACACCAAAGAAGCTGGTAAGTTTTGCTCATTGTACCTATACAATATCTCTTCAATTCATTTTCTACTTCCACCTCACAGAACCACTCAGTTCAAGACCCCATCACCCTCTGTCTAAACTACTGCAAAAAGATTCTTAACTGAACATCCGGCTCTGAGTCTACTCACTCCAGTCAATTCTCTATAGATGCCAAAGTAATCTTCCCAAGGCATAGTTCTACACATGCTACTTCCCTGCTCAAAAATCTTCAGTGTCTCCCAATTTGCTTCAAAGACAGAATAGAAATTCCTGAAGCTAGCATTTAAGGGGGCATAGAGTGACTCCCACATTTATTTTCAAACATTTACCTTCATACATTTGATATTCCAGCCAAATTGAACAAGTTGTTCCCCTGTACGGGAACCTTATACCTAGAAGGAACTTCGTGCTCACTTCTACCTCTAGGAATCTACACTTTCTTTGACAATTCAGTTTAGTTCAGGGACCAGCTCCTCTGTGGAACCTCCCCTGACTCCCCTTCCTCTCCCAACTGTCAATGTTGTCTGTAAATTATCTTGCATTTTAACCTGTGCACATGTTCTATCCCCTCAGTAGAATGTGGAAGATTCTTTATTTCAGTCTCTAATAACAAGTCACAAGATATACGCATGATTATTGTTGTAGAATTGAATAGAAACGATGTTTTAAAGAAGCACACTGTGAGTGTGCTTAAACCTTAAAAACTGTAGTTGTATAAAAGTGGGATGGACGGCCTTGGATAAACAATGGCTTCTTTATTGCACATGTATAACTTTAACAAATTGCTTATGGGGTGGGGGGGTAGAATGAGGAAGAAAGGGAAAAAATTGGGAACTCAAAATAATGTTAAAAATTGTGTTTATATGTAATTGGGGAAAAATTATTAATTTTTTTTAGCATTTGACATCTTTAAAATGTTATTTATTTTTAGTTTTCAACATTCATTTTCACAAGATTTTGAGTTCCAAATTTTCTCCCCATCTCTCCCCTTCCCCAAGACACCGTGTATTCTGATTACCCCTTCCCCCAATCTGCCCCTCCTTCTATCACACCCCTCCCTCCCTTTACGCCCATCTCCTCTATTTTCTTGTAGGGCAAGATAGATTTCTATACCTCATTACCACATGCAAAAACAATTCTCAACATTTGTTCCTAAAATTTCGAGTTCAAACTTCTCTCCCTTCTTCCCTCCCACCCATCCCTGAGAAGGCAATCAATTCAATATAGGTTATACACGTAACCTATAACCTATAACTTCCATGAAAGTCATGTTGTGAAAGACTAACTGTATTTCCCTCCATCCTACCCTGCCCGCCCATTTATTCTATTCTCTCTTTTGACCTTGTCCCTCCCCAAAAGTGTTTACTTCTAATTACCCCCTCCTCCCATTTGCCCTTCCTTCTTTCATCCCCCCCACTCCATTTATCTCCTTCTCCCCCACTTTCCTGTAGTGTAAGATAGATTCTCATACCAAATTGAGTATGTTATTCCCTCCTTAAGCCAAATGTGATGAGAGTAAGCTTCACTTCGGGGGAAAAAAATTATTAAAAAATAAAATAGTGGGCTTCCATGTCACCAAGTCTCCAAACAAGGGTTAAATGAACTAACTTTGGGGGAAACTATAGAAGGAAATTTCTACATAGATATGGATTAGATTAGGCAGCTCTGCTCTAAGATCTTTACCAACTCGGAAGTTATGTGATTTTCTATTTTCAATTTTAAAAAAGACCCACAAATTAGGGCTTGGATTTAGGTTTAGCAAGGATCAATTATAAACAAATAGAAATTGTTTCTTATAAATATGTCTCAAACAAGTTCCCTAATCTTTCTAAATTTTTACCATCCCACTGGCTATCTTATTCTTAGGCCATCATGGAGCTAAACTAATCCAAAACACATTTAAAACAGGAATAATGTAAAATAAGCGTACAGTGGGTAAGCTAGAACCAGAGTGTAAAAGGCTATTTTTTTCTTTTTAAATTTATTTTTAATTCGAATTTTAACCAAAAATAAGCATTTTCACATACACAAAATATAAAAGAGAAATGTAAAGAAACCATGCATCCATTTCATATAGAATTTCTTGCTTTAATGAAAAAATATAGAAAAATGCAATGCTTTCAGGTCTATCTTTGTCAATGCTTCCTTCCAAACTTCCTCTTTCCTCTTGGGTCTTTTGAAAACTGTTTCAATGACATCACAACTGCTAACCTCCCTGTGTGTTCCAAATCTCATTCCCTCCCATTAGAAACTGAAATAAAGGGGGTCAGAGATGGGGTGGGGTGGAAAGAAGAACCACAAACAAATAAGCATAGTAAATCAAACAAAACACACCACAGCGGCCTCAGCCACAAATTCATGTCAGGAGACACATTTAGGGTTACATCACAGGTCCTCTGGAAACTTGGTTTATCTCTGGTTTCATTAGAGTTCCTAAGAACTTTCCTTCTTTTCTTTTTTACACCATTGTTGTCCTTGTATAGTCACTGTCCTCCTCATTTCATCAGTTTGTGCTATCCAGTAACCCTGAAATCATCTTTGATCACTTCTCACTCATATGCCAAAATAAGTTCAGGTGTTCCCCAGATGTTGGGGCTGTTAGATTCTAGCTCTTTTCTTTTTCTCTTTTAGTTCCCCCTGGACAATCGGAAAGTTTATTTTGCTTGGGGCCATTGGCCTTCTCTCTTCATTATTTTTTCTTTGCTCCGTATCTTCAGATTTGACTCCTTGTGTCATGTTTTAATATATTTCTACATCAAAATGTTTTTGTGTTCACCCCTTTTTCTAGTTCAAATAAAAATAAGGTTTTCTGACCTCATTTCCTTTCCCAACCAATCATTCCTTTATATTTACATATTCTTCTTCCCATGAACTCCAATTATGAGAAGTAGCCAGTTCCATGCCTTTCCTCCTTTCCATTCTACATTAGTGTCTTCCTTTTACAATTCTTTTTCTTTCCTCTATTAAATGTTCAGAACAGAACTAATTCACTATGAGGACTTCTGTTTTTCTTATTTAAGTCCCTCAAACTTTTGAAGTTGTAAAGTTTACAAACATGTGTTTCTTCTCTTTTCACAATGTTTTCTTCTTACATTCTAACATACAGCACCTTCCAATTTCTATCACAAATTCACCTATGATTCTCTGGATCCTTGTGTTTGCATTTCAAATTTCCTACTTAGCTCTAGCCTTTATTCAAGAATGCTTAAAACTTTCCTATTACATTAAACAAATATTTTGTTTTCCCTGTTGAATTATACCTAGTTGGGCAGAGTAAGTTACTCTTGGTTGTAAGCCCCTGTCTTCTGACTTCTGGAATACTGTATTCTAAGATACATTCTGGTTTTGAGTAAAAGTTGCCAGGTCCTGTGTGACCTTACTGTGGTTATTTGAGTTTTTTTCTGGATACTTACAGTAGTTTTTCTTTGAAATGAGAATTCACAATTTTGGCTATAGCAGTACTAGGACTTTTCCTTCTAAAACTTCTTTTAAAAGGTAATAGACAGGTTCTATTTTGAATTTTTTCCTATGGTTCTAATAAATTTGGCTAGTTTCCATTTAAGAGTTTTTGAAATACTGTATCAAGGCCTTTAAAGAAACAAACATGGTTTTCAGGGAGTGAAGTGATTCCTAAATTTTCTGTTCTTGATCTCCTTTGCAGGCCAAGTGATAGTTATTGGGTTTATATTTTTATTTTCTTTTATTTCTTGCTCTATCATGGGGTCATTGATTTTTGCTTGGTTTGCTTTAGTTTTTAAGGAGTTCACTTACTAGCTAATGTTTACCATTTTCTGTTCTCAGCTACTTATTCTCCTTCCAATTCTTTCTTCCAAGGGTTTTATTTTTATTCTCCTCATTTCTTAGGTATTCTTGCAGAGTCCCTTTTCTCCCTTTTGAGTCTCTATCTGCAATTGTTGCAATTTATTTTCTCTTTCTAAGTTAGATTTTTGGACATGTCTAAATCAACAGTAATTCTTCATAGCAGCTGATATTGTCTTTGATTGACTCATTTCTCCAGTCTTAGATCTTGAATTGGAACTTTGTGCCAAGGTCAGAAACCTGGTTGTCCTGAGCTCCTGTGACCTCCACTTTCCAAGATTAAACATTCAGAGAGCTCTGCATCTTCAGGTGGCATCTCAGCAGAGCACAAAGGACCTTGGATTCCAAGGGCCAGTCTGGTGTGTCCTGGTCAGTGCCCTGACTCCATAATGCTTCTCATGGCTTCCAAACTGGATTTCCAATTACCCTGGGGCTTTCTATCAGACCCTTTAGTTCTTACTGCTCCTAGACACAGAGCACATTTCTCTGTCCTAGTGCTGGTTGGCTGGGAGGCTTGTTTGCCTCTGCTCACATACTGTTCCTAGTAACTCCCTTTCCAGCCAGGTCTTTGGCTTCCAAATTTTTGAGCCATTTTGGGATGGAAGAAGTTAGTCACTGTGGATTCTCACTGGACTTCTTGATCATTATTAAATATGGTCTCAATTTCAGTGTTTTTCTGTGGGAGCTGGGCAATCTGCCTCAGTGGCTCTACTGACCAGAAATTCTATGAAGAGTTTAAATACCAAACTAAGATATTTAGCTGTTAGTCCTCAATTACTTGCTACACAAATGTATGTGCATATATTTAGACGCCTAGATTAATAAAGACCTGTGAAAATTTGTAAGTGATCAGAAAATAAATCAAGGTGTATGCTCTATTCATAGAAATTACATCTGGTGTAAATATGTGCTCAACAAACAGATTAGTGAAAGTCTACGAATACAGGAAATCCATACCTCACATATATGTTGCCAATCAACCTCCTCTATAACTTTCTCTTGTGGGTGGCAAGGTAAGAAGGAAGGAATTCTGGGTCTGGATTCTGAGGAGCTGGAACTGCCATTTACTACCCGTAACTCCAAGTCCCTATACCTTCACTGATAAATGCTTTTACATTCATTCACTCACTTCTTTGGGCTTGACTTTTCTCATCAATAAGATAAAGGGTTTGAACTACACAAACTAATCAATAAATGGTTATTAAGTATCTACTACTTTAAAGGTACTGAACTCTAAGTTCTCTTTTAGTTTTCAATGTAGATCCTATTTGCAAATATGCTGATAAGCAGCTCTTAGCAGAAAGTTTAATGCCATCTTTCTGACACAGAGATATGAACTGGTACTAAATGAAGAATTTAAAATTATCAAAATTATGCACAGTCACATAAAAATGCAATTTCACTAACCAACTTTTTAATAGTAATAATTCTAATTCAAAAGCACATGCTCTCTACCTTTCATCTATTGGCAAGAACAAAACAAAAAATAAAACCCAGCATGATAACAGATCTGCAAACTCATCTATGTGGGTGTTCCCTCTATCAATGAAAGCTGAAATCTATACCCACCTGCTCATCTTATACGGCTCATAGTAAAATCATTCCATATATTTTCTACAAGGTGGTCACTCAAAGTGCTGAAGAACTTCCCCCCTGATGGGAAGAATGCGATGTTCTCTTCAGTGGAAAAGTCAGCCTATCAGTTGTACTCTTGTTCTCAAATGAGCCTATCTTTTTTTTTTTTCTCAATTACACGTTACTTTGACATCTATATATCTTATGAAACACAGAACATGGTAACAAGTTACAAGATAAACTAAAATTATAAAGCAGAAATAGAAAAAAAAATCCTATATCTCAATGAAAGATGGAAATACTTCAAACAGCAAATGGGGAAATAGCTAACATAGACAACATTACTGCTACACTGATATGAACGAAGCCCAAAAGAAATGGAAGAACTATTCACAAAAATAATTAAAGAGAAAAGAGTATCAGAAAACTGGAACAACAGTATTATCATTTTCTCTGACAAAGAGATAATAAAACCAACCTGAGGAACTATTGACCTATCAGCCACCTGCAGGCAATCTACAAAGTTAGGTACAGAAGGTACTAAAGATACTGAACAATTGACTCACTGCAGCCCTGGATTTTATCCAATCAATAGAACATGCCGTCTTTCAATCAAGATTCTTCACAAAAGGCTACCTTTGTGATAAATGAACCACTGGAAAAAGATTCTAATATAACTTTCCATTGAATATAGTATTCATCAACTGTGAGAAAGCTTTTGAGACAAGAAAAAAGGACTTCATGTTAAGTTCATATTCAGACACACAAAAGAAATGCATAGCACTGAGTGAACAAGTAGAATCTATCTCAATACATCTACTTTGTATCACTGCTTGATCAATTACAAGTGATCAAAATTGTAAGACTGGTTTTATTTATACACTCATAATTCCTTAATTATATATACATATGTATATATAGTTACACACACACGTATGTATGTTTGTACGTATATAACCTTTAGCAACATATTAGCTACTAAACTTAGTCCAACATATTTTATGATCACATACAAGGTAATTATTTGCTTTACAATAATTTTCATGTTTCTGAAAGAATGAAAAGAAGATCATCTAAATATACCAGAGTTTTTCAAACCAACCCACTAAAGCATGAAATTAGGGAAAACCTAAGCAGATCCCTTTCCAGCTACATCCAAGGTGATTATTACTGAAAAACCAGAAATGTGGTAACTTGTCATAGTACAGATCCACAAAATGCCAGGGACAAGAAATGCAAATGAAACATCTCAACAGTATGTCATTAAAAATGTTTTCATAGAGTTATATAACTTAAAATTTTTCCATGTCTCATAATGCTTTTTATGGAAGAATATTATATTTAACTACCTTGCCAGGCCAATATTGCCCTCCATTTGGTGGGGTTAACACTTAACTCAGTGACACCAAAGGTGTTCTGTACCTATTCAATGCTAGTCCATCTTCAAGAGCCAGTTTCAGTCTCACCCTCACGATGAGAACAATATGAGTAAAACTTGGAATGAGAAATATAAATAGAATATTTAGAGAAGCAAAAGAGAAGATGTTGTAGGATAGTTGGAAATGAGATGAGAAAGGTAGGCTAGGGGAGACTTCCAGGCAAGATAATGACCTAAAAGGAGCAGGCAGATCAGTTTCTCCACACCTACTCCAGCAAAAGCCTAAAAAATCTATCAGGCCAAATAATGATGAAACAATAAAATGAGAACCTATAATAACTGGCATCTTCTATCCACTGAACAAAGAGCCAGCAAGTAAAGCCAATGCCAGCATAGGAAAACAACCAGGAATCATCCAAATGCAACCAGAGACACATGAATCCAGCAAGGCTGTTTTCTAAGGCAGCAAGAGTTCAGGTCTTCAATAGTAAACTCCAGTGTTGTTGGAAATCCATTGCAGGGGCACTGGAGAACAGTAGTAGCCAGTGAGGGATACAGAAGCAGTGTTCAGACTAGGATACCCCAGGCTGGCCCCTGGAATCCAAGGCCTCTAGCACTCTGTCCTCAATTATCATGCAGAGTCCTGATGAACCAACACTGAATCTCAAAGATTCCAGGTAGTTTAATCCTGCACATGGAGGAGGTTAGCACAGGAAAATAGGCGTTCTAGGGCAAGATGAAGCATGAGTGATGACTCCACCCCCAAATTCAGCAGGTGATATAGTGGTCCTGGCACAAAATCCAAGTTCAGAAACTAAGGCTTGAATCCAAAGAAAACAGCAGCTGCCCTCAAGAATTACTGTAGATGCAAAAATGCCCCCAAATTAGGATACAGATGACCTACTCTGGCAACAACAGTTAAGAGGAAACTCGAAGGACTGTCTACAAGGACTACATGAATTTCTAGAAAAAATGGAGGGATTAAAAACAAATGAAATAAAACCTGGGGTAAGTAGCTTAGAATAGCTTTATATAAATTCATAAAGATCTATTTTTCTGTACCAGTTAATAATGGAACTTAAACAAACAGTAGCTTTCACATCAATGTTTTTTAATATGTAGTTCAATCCTCCCCAACTGAACTATAAGCTCTTGGAGGGAAGAAACTATGCACTATGGTTCAAGATTTCAGTTGACTCACAGCATGACATTACGAACACAGCAAACACTCAAATACATAATGAGAACAAATTACAACTATGGGAAGCCATCACTCAAGAGCCTTCCTAATTCTTAACATATTCTCAAATACTGTGGCTAGAAAAATAAAAAATCAATAAGAAAACCTTAAAATGGCCTCTATACAATACATTCAATCTTTACTTTTTTTCACTTATTCATAGGACAGGAATAATGAGATTCTACATTTCCAATTTTAAATAACTTCACTACTTAAAATGAATTAGCCCTAAAGAAGTAGTTACCAGTGCTGTTACAAACCAGACTATTATTACAAAGGTCTCTAATGAAATAATGGTATGTACAAGTGGCCCATACCAAAGCAGTAAAGCACCCGTCTATAAAATTTCATCAGCAAACTCTTTTCTTGAATTTTATATAGCCCCAAATTTATTAGACCTGGAAAAACGAAGGTGAATTTCTACATCCTACTACAAGGCCAACTTATTTTCTAGTTAAAAAAAAAACCTCAATCCTAGTTATTTAATGACCTCCCAAACACAACTACCTCATATTTAACTACTTTGTACGTATTTCTATTTATCACTTTTCTCCCCTATTAGAATGAATACTTCTTGTGAGAAAGAATTGTTTCATTCTTTTTACTTAAATTTCCAATGCATGGTAGTCCCTCAATAAATATATGCTGACTGACTGGAAAGAATTCCAGCCTTAGAGCTAGGAAAAAAACTGGATTTGAATCTTGACTCTGAGATTTATAAACTGCATGGGAATGAACAAGTCACATATGTCTCTGAGCTGAAAAATGGGGACAATATTTGTAGTGCCTACTTCCAATAGCTGTGAGAAGCTGAATGAGATAATGTACAAAAATACTTAGCAAATTTGAAAGGACTATGTAAATGTAAGTTTCTACTATTACCATGTTTATTCACCTCTCAAAATGAGCTAGGAATATTTCTGTATATGATTTAGACAAAAATATTTTGTAAAATGCTATGTATCAAAGCCATTATGCCATAATCCTAAATTACCAGTGAAGTTAAGATTTAAAATATTTTTTAAATACTAATTTATGTATTTTTAGTTTTCAACATTCATTTCCACAACATTTTGAGTTTGAAATTTTGTCCCCATCTCTCCCCTTCCCTCACCCTAAGACCTCGTGAATTCTGATTACTTCTTCCCCCAACCTGCCCTCCCTTCTATCACACCCCCTTCCTTTCTCTTATCCTCATCCCCTCTATTTTCTTGGAGGACAAGTTAGATTTCTATACCCCATTGCCTGTATACCTTATTTCCCAGTTTCATGTAAAAACAATTGCTAACATTCGTTTTTAAAACTTTGAGTTCCAACTTTTCTCCCTTCCTCCCTCCCCACTCATCTCCACTGTGAAGGCAAGCAATTCAACATATATTATACATGTATAGCTATGCAAGACTTCCATAAGACTCATGTTGTGGAAGACTATATTTCCCTGAATCCTATCCTGCCCCTCACTTATTCTATTATCTTTTGAACCTATCCCTCCTCAAAAGTATTTACTTCTAATTACACCCTCCATTCTATCCCCCTCAACCCTACTTTCCTGTAGTGTAAGATAGTTTCATAGCAAATTGAGTATGAATGTTATTCCTTCCTTAAGCCAAGTTATGAGTAAGGTTCATTTTTTCCCTCTCACTTCCCCTCTCTTCCCTTTCATTAAAAAAACTTTTTCTTGCCTCTTTTATGTAAGAGATAATTTGTCCCACTCCATTTTTCCCTTTCTCCTCCCAATATATTCCTCTCACCCCTTAATTTTATTGTTTTTAGATATCATCCCTTCCTATTCAACTCACCCTGTACCCTCTGTCTGTATGTATATAATCCCTTCAACTTACCCCAGTACTGAGAAAACTCTCAAAAGTTACAAATATTATCTTTCCATGTAGGAATATAAACAGTTCAACTTTAGTAAGTCCCTTATGATTTGCTATTTATCCTCCTTTCCTGTTTATCTTTTCATACTTCTCTTGATTCTTGTGTTTGAAAGTCAAATTTTCTATTTAGCTCTGATCTTTTTCTTCAAGAACGCTTGAAAGTCCTCTATTTCATTGAATGACCATTTTTTCCCCTGAAGTATTATAATGAGTTTTGCTGGGTGGGTGCTTCCTTGTTTTAATCCTAGATTCCTTTGACTTATGGAATATCATATTCTAAGCCTTTCGATCCCTTAAAGTAGAAGCTGCTAGATCTTGAGTTATCCTGATTGTATTTCCACAATACTCAAATTGTTTCTTTCAGGCTGCTTGCAACATTTTCTCTTTGACCTGGGAGCTCTGGAATTGGGCTACAATATTCCTAGGAGTTTTCCTTTAGGGATTTCTTTCAGGAGATAATGGGTGGATTCTTTCAATATTTTACCCTCTGGTCCTAGAATATCAGGGAAGTTTTCCTGGATAATTTCATGAAAGACAATGTCTAGGTTCTTTTTTTGATCATAGAGTTCAGGTAGTCCCATAATTTTAAAATTGTCTCTCCTGGATCTATTTTCCAGGTCAGTTGTTTTTCCAATGAGATATTTCATATTGCTATTTTTCATTCCTTTGGTTTTGTTTTATAATTTCTTGATTTTTCATGAAGTCATTAGCTTCCATCTGCTCCCTTCTAATCTTTAAGGAATGATTTTCTTCAGTTAGCTTTTGGACCTCCTTTTCCATCTGGCCAATTCTGCTTTTTAGGGAATTCTTCTCTTCATTGGCTTTTTTGGATCTCTTTTGTCATTTGGGTTGGTCTATTTTTTACAGTGTTATTTTCTTCAGCATTTTTTGGGTCTCCTTTAGCAAGCAGCTGACTCATTTTTCATCATTTTCTTGCATCACTCATTTCTCTTCCCAATTTTTCCTCTACTTCTCTTACTTGATTTTCAGAATCCTTTTTGAGCTCTTCCATGATCTGAGACCACTTCATATTTTTCTTGGAGGCTTTGGATGGAGGAGCTTTGACTTTGTTGTCTTCAGTTTGCATGCTTTGGTCTTCCTTGTCACCAAAGTAAGATTCTATAGTCTGATTCTTTTTTTTGGTTTTTACTCATTTCCTCAGTCATTTACTTGATTTTTGACCTCTTTGTCAAGGCAGATCTCTCCCTTTAGTGGGGATGGGGTAGGTCCAATCTGTGGGCCTAGAGCTCCAGTCGCTGTTTCTGCCCATGCTGCTGCTGTGGCTACTGAGCGTTCCTCTACCCCCTCTACCCTGGGGCTGAGGGCAGGAACACTCCACTCTCCCACACTGGTCCCACAGGCTTTTTCCACTGACCTTCCAATTTGTCCTCAGCAGTTTGGGGTCCTGAAGTCTAGAAACAACCACAGGTGAGAGAGATTCAGTCTCCCCAAGGCCTGATCAGGTCCTGTCTATGCCTGAACGGCCAACACTGGACTGCACCCTGCTTACCCCTGTGGTGCAATAGACACTTCTTGGTGACCTTCCAGGAAGTCTTGGGCTGGAGAATTGCTTCACTCCGTCATTTTGTGGGTTCTGCAGCTCCAGGATTTGTTTAGAGCCATTATTTACAGTTATTTGGCTAGGCTTAGGAGCAGCTCTAGAAAATGCAGGCTGTTACTCTGCCATCTTGGTTCTGCCCCAGATTTAAAATATTTTAACAAAAGACAACTGCTTAAGTAACTAGCAATGTTTCCCCTGGATAAGAGAAGACTAAGATAGATAGCACTTTTCAAATATGTGGAAAGACTATTACATAGACAGCACAATGGCATCTGTTTACCTTTAGGGGGTAGAATCAGGCAAAACGAATAGAAGCTGCAAAGAGGCAAATTTAAACTTGAGATAAAGAAAAACTTACTAACAGTTAAAGTTCTCTAAAAGCATATTGGCTGCCTGGGGAAACAATATGATTTCTCACTGGAGGTCTACTTTTCCATATTAGTAGAACCTTTCAGTTTTAAAAAAAATGTATAGCAGGACCTTTGTAGTAAAATTCTCTAAAATTATTTTAAGTGCCTATTAACATACAACATAAGTTTTAATTTTAAAAAAACAAACAACCTTCAGATGTTTCAGGGTTCCTTGAAACAGTATGAGAAACAATGAACTTGAACTGTTTTTAAAGGAAATCTTTATCTAATTTTACTTTTGTAGTGTTCGCATTTTATGAAAAATAAGGAATCAAGAAAATGAGGTGATGTTACTGATCCATTTGTGCATATAAGCAAAGACAAGGAAAAGCCTGAAATTATACCACCACAACAGTTACATGTGTAACATGCAGCTAACTGTGGAAATTATGGTAACTGGGGAACAAAAACCTAAGATTTTATCACAGCAACCAGCAAACAATTATAAAGATTAAGGGCAATAAAGAGGTATGAGTTAGGTCTATTCTCTGACAAAAGATTATATGACTTTTGCAACAACAAGAAAATTACATATACGCATATTTTTTCAATTTAACAGTTATATAATAGGTTACCTTAAATGTTAACAAAAAATAACAAGAATATTTAATAATTCAACTTAGGAAAAATGACAAATATGTCTAGATTATACTAATGCAACACAATACTAATTCAACTATATGGTAGCTTGTTGAAACTCATTTCATCTGCACACTAAATATGGAAATTAAATTGTCTTTAAATTACATCCATCATGAAAGGCATGGTGGTCTAAATTATTCATTTTCTTTCTATTTTCCACTACAACATGGCAGAAGAAGATGCATCTTTAAAAAAAAAAAAAAGCACCAAAAATG
The DNA here is from genome assembly GCF_028372415.1 of Notamacropus eugenii. Lineage (NCBI taxonomy): Eukaryota > Metazoa > Chordata > Mammalia > Diprotodontia > Macropodidae > Notamacropus > Notamacropus eugenii. Next base: position 62,468,495 of record NC_092874.1, on the reverse strand, counting down.
ACTGAAACTGTTCATGTTAATTAGTAAAGTTTTATCATAAAGATGATGTCTGAGTTTTGTTTAAAAAGGTTTTAATACTTTGAAGTGTATCCAGAATATGCTCTAATCCATGAGGTCTACTCATAGGTATATCACATGGTATGGCAAGAAATGGCAAATGCTTTGGATTGATAATTAAGTCATTACACCTGGAGCGCCATCAATGTGTGAAGCCAATGTCACCATGCAGATTTTCCTGAAGACTTTGATGGGGAAGACCTGGGGAAGAACATCAGCCTTGAAGTTGAACCGTCTGATACAAGTGAAGATGTCAAGGCCAAGATACAAGGTAAGGAAGATATTACCCCTAACCAACAAAGACTGATTTTTGCCAGCAAGAAACTGAAAGATGGACATACTTTGTCCTATTACAACATTCAGAAGGAGTCTACCCTTCATATTGTTCTGAGGCTCCATGGTGGTGCCAAGAAGAGAAAGAAGTCTTATACCACTCCCCCCAAAAAAAACAATTAAAGAAAGAAGGGTAAGCTAGTTGTTCTGAAGGCTGATGAGACCTGGCAACATTAGCTGTCTTCAATGAGTACCTTTCTGATGAATGTGGTGCTGGAGTCTTTATGGCTAGTCATTTTGACAGACATTATTGTGGCAAGTGCTATCTAATCTACTGCTTCAACAAGTCAGAAGACAAGTAAATGTATCTGTTAATAAAAAAAAAAAAAAGTCAACTAAAAAAATCATTATACCTGGCAGTATATATAGTCACAAACTGTTAACTATGTGACCTTAAGCAAGAAAATATCTCTGAGTCTCAGATTCCTTATCTGGAAAACAAAGGGCTTGGACTTCATGGTATGTCAGGTCCCCGACATCTCTAAAGTCCAGAATTCTCTACTATCAGTCAGGCAATCACAATATAAAAGGGAACGAAAAGAATGAAAATATGCAATCCTCCAGCTTTTTAAAATCAATGAATCAATGAAGCTCTAAAAACTGGAGATCACAAAAAACTGTGGCCTTATGTGTGTATGTTTTCATGCAATGGAGAGTCAAGTAGTACTAACAGAATTCATTTAATATCTCAGGGATAGAAACGTACCACTTGGGCTACTGATCTGTCCTATCTCATTGATGATAAATGACTTTGCATTTATTCCTCTACTACTTCTCAAAATCAAACAAGCATTGGACAGATAACAGCAACTAATGTAGGTTCACCTATCCATCATCTTTCTATTACTCTTAGGTACCTGATTCCTACAAGAATGTGGTATATTCCAAGATGCCTACCCACATAGCATTACTAGGAGCATACTGACATTTACACAATGGATTTTTGTGACATCAAGCAGTGTGGGATAATTGTATTTTTCAAAATGAACCAACTTGACTCCCATTTTCTATGACCAGAAAACTATTTATCTGAATGAGCATGCACATGCACGCACTTTCACATATAACTGAGAGGTATGGTAGAATGGTATGTACTTAGATTCAGATACTCAAACCTCATCTCAAATACTAACTTGTGATGAGAGGTAACTTACTTATTATTATTAACCTCTTAAATCCCCCAATTTCTTATGTGGAAAATTGAGATAACTGTAATTCATAAGGCAGGGGGCAAGCAAGAAGTGTTCTGCAATATGTATGTGTACTATATATGTAGATATATATGTACTATAATACGCACAATATAAATGTAGGTAGCATTACATGTATTTCTGCATTTACATACATACATACATACACACACACAAAATTCAAATTATGATGACAGGTAGCATGGCATAGAGGATAAAAAGCAGGCCTTAGAGACCAGAAGACCTGGGTTCAATTCTTTCCTCCAGTATATATCAACTGTGTGATCCTAGATAAAAGCCAATTACTCTCTCAGTGACCTATGCAATTCTCTAAGATATATAAGCTGCAGAAAAAGAACTGACCTACACTGGTATTTTGACCTGCATTTTTTCATCCATGAACTCTCTATACCAATAAAGTCACAGGTACCATATCTGTCCCCAATATAAATTTTGACAGATTGACTCAACCTGACTGACTGTCCAGCAGTGTGCAAAAGAATTTTTAATCCACTTAAGTTTATCCAGTAAGAAGAGTTAGTTCAGTCTTCCTCATGGATGTGAATTTATTGAGGAAGTTATATAACATTTTGGAGTTGATACAATTAATACAAGGTCATCTATGAATGGACACATTCAGAAAACCTCCCTATCAACAGAATATCCTCTTTTTGTTTCAACTCTGCATAGGACATTTTCAATTACATGGGCAGCCTAAATGTTAGGAAAAAAATGTCTCCCTGTTTTGCATTATCTTAATATGCAATTAGGGCAGCTAGGTGGTGCAGTGGATAGAGCACCAGTGCAGGAGTCAGGAGGACCTGACTTCAAATCTCATCTCAGACACCTGACACCCACTAGCTGTGTGACCTTGGGCAAGTCACTTAACTCCAATTGCCTCATCCTGGCTCATCTCCAGTCATCCTGATGAATATCTGGTCACTGGATTCAGATGGCTCTGGAGGAGAAGTGAGGCTGGTGACCTGCACAGCCCTGCCTCACTCAAAACAAAGTCAAGTGCAAAGTCATGTCATCATTTCTCTGATGTCATGGCCTTCTTTGGAAATGAAGGGCGAACACAGACAATATGCAATAGATCAATAAACACAAAATTATCATTAAAATATTGATAAATATATGATTTATAATAGAAAACTGTCAAATTAATGAAAAGCATGTTCCTATATTATTTCTACCTTTCAGTGAAATGGGCAATTACTATCAAGAAACGATCTACTGTGGAATATTATTTTTGAAAACCTGCTTCCTCTCTTCGCATACTTTCATTAAATTTAGTTAACTCAATACATGTATAGATTACTCGTAAATGTATTATGAAAATTGGAAAGTAGGAACAGTAGTAATCCTAATTGGATTAGTAGCTACTGATATTTTTAACCACTTACTACCCTCCCCTACATACCTTTTTTTTGCTAATAGAATAGTTAACACTCTAAGTACATGACATTTTCACCCTTTCAGGTAATCTTGAGAATCAATGCTGAAAATTGTATAATCTAAAGCACAGACCTCTTCTATGTATATGGCAGCTAGTGTAGCTGGTCTTTCTGATTCTGAAGGTATCATTTCAACTTTCCCACACTACTGTACATCAGAGATTCACATTACAAGTCCAGGTATATAAATGTCACTACTCACAAAAATAGTTCATTACAGAAATCTTGACAGATCTTTCACATTTCTGATCCTTCAAGTTTAACCTCTAATCTTCTCAGGGTAGTCTGCCTGAATTATATTTCTGATTAAGCTTTCTACAACTTATTTTCTCCCAGTGTTTTTTTATGATTTATGAGGCAGTAATATTTTTCAAAAGCTTCCATTAACTCCTAAGATTTTGTAAATGAATTTACATGCCAAACCAACATTGTTCTTGCTGTCCTATCTTTCTGCTGAGCAAAGATAAGAAACAGAGGTCTGAGGCATTTTATGGGTCTTTTGGCCTTCTAGCAGTAGAGATTATCTTAATCAGTTAAACTTTCTTAGAATGTGGCAACTGTGTTGATTTTTTTGTATTAATTTTCCATTTTTCAAAATCAATGGGTTCCTTAAGAGAGTCAGTTTAGACTACTTCAGATGTATGCCACATAGTTTTCATTCATCTAATCTGGTATTGGTTTTGATCTTTGTTCTCAAGTAGATGGTGTGATTGAACAGAAAGCATTTACTTGGAAATAGGTTGGGAGTGTGGGTGTGATTACATTTTGCTCATGTGCACTTATAACTTTTAAGAAATTATCTGACTTTAAGAAATTCCTCATGATACAAAGATGTGGTTTTTATACACTGGAAAAATCTGTATTAGGCCCAAGCTCAGTGCCAGGATCTAATGCTACAGTAGCCATATCCCTGACACAAGATGATGAAGGATGCAGATTCATAACTATAGTCCATGCCACTACCACTACCCAGAAAACAGTAGATTATCCAAAAACAAGTTGTGATGTGACAGGTGTTACATGACTGAAAACATCATCCCATCTCTACTTCCACTGGTATTAGGGCTGTAGGAAAGGTCATCCCTAAATAGAATGGAAAAGCTCACAGGGCATCACTTTTTCTTTTTAGTTTTTAAATTTATTTTAAACTTAAATACAAAATAAGAAAAGAAATAAATGTTACCATGTACACAGAATGTGAGAGGATTCAATATGAAGCACTAAATTTCCATTTCAAGAAAACTATATAATAAATACTACCCATTGTTTTCAAAGCTGTCTAGCTTTTCTTTGCTTCCTTATAAGTTTTCTTCTGTTCTCTGCTACACACTTTTTATTTTATTTTTCCCCTCCCTTCCCCTCAAAAAAGCTACAATTAGTCTCAGACACACACATAAGACCATACTAAGGGCATCACTTTCTACGCTCCTATTCCCAATGTATCTGTTATATGGATCTGACCTCCCACCTAGAGAAACCTGCCAAATACGATGCTATAAAGAAAGTGATAAAAGCAAGGGTCAGAAGGATCCTCGAACAGCATTTTGGGCTACACAGAAGACCAGGCTGAATCCTGTAAATTTCATAGCAATTCTCATTTATCTCCCTATGATACTGGCACTGGTACTACTTTTAATGACCATTTTGTCAAGCAAATTTTCTTGTGTGACAATGAGTCTGGGTATAGCAATTATCTAGTAAACCTCAGGTTCTATATGACCTTCAAAGAATAAAACACAAAGTCACAGATCTTCATTCCAACCCCAAAGAGAAGTTCCACCACTAGGAAGCCCACAACCATAATCTACTTATTGTCCATGACCTACTTCCCTATTCTAAAGATCTCAACACCCCAAACACAGTCCTTGCCTCAATGTACCCCATTTGGGTAGGAAGGGCAAAGAGGAGAAACAGAGTTACTCTGCACCATCAGTAAAGTTACTATATTCAGTGGGGGAAAAAATGTTATTTCCTTGTTTTTTAATCCTGAGCTATATTTTTCAACATATTTTTGCTGTCCTGCCCATGTTCACCACATTACCAAATATTAAAGTATATGCTAATCTAACCTGGATAGTCTTTTGTAGTTCTATATAGACTTCTCTTCCTCTTCTCACCCTCTGCAACGGATATCGGTATAAGAAGCTACAATTATTTTCATAGTTTTCTTTTTGGCAAATGTTCATTATAATAACTGTAACAAGATAACCAAATGTCCCAGGAAGTGTTTCCTGCTGTCAATACACAAAATAAAACTCTTTTGAGAATTTCCAAGTAGTAGCAAATTCATTTTGTCTTCCTGTTTCATTTATACTGAGAATGTCAAGAATAATATGGATTGAGTTCCACCAAGAGAATATCTCCTCAGGCAGTGGACAAAGTTCTCACGTTTGCAGTGCCAACATTTACGCATAAAATAAAATACATAGAATCACAAAGAAAATCAATTAGATTGGAATAAATGATTTTTGCCACCACAGAGTTTCATAGATCCCCTGACCTAGAGACTATTACATTTTACCTAAATTACACTTGCTTGCATTACAGTTATTGATGTCAGTGCCTTGTCCTCCACCCCTCCCGACTGTACATCAATGGAAGGCTTTGTAGTGTGTTTGTGTGCATGAGTGTGCGTGAGTGTATTTATCTTCGTACCCCATCAGGTGGCAAAAATTTACATGAAAATAGGGGTATAGTGGATAGATCATTGAGCCTGGAGTCAGGAAGACCAGAGTTCAAATCCTGCCTCGAACATTTTACTAGTTGTATGACAACGGGCAAGTAAGCAAGACATGAAAGACTAGCTAACAGGATGGTGCTTAAAGATGAAGTTCAATCTTTTGGACCATAGCTTAAAAGACAGGGATATGGACTCTTGGATAAGGATGAATTACACTAACAAAAGTCAAGAAGAATACATTTGCTTGGAGACTAAGAAACCAAAATGGAAGAAAAAAAAGAGAAAAAAAATATAACTATTATAGTATACATTTTAAAATGCTATATATGACAGAGGGAAACAAATAGTAAAGGGGGCACCCAGGAATTCAGAAGAAACAGGATTTAAAAGTACAAAGTTAATATATTCTTGACTTCAGGTGTCTACAAACCAATTCCCTCCACAGCATGGGTTTGACAAGTGAAAGAGAGAACCAAAGAAGTAAATATATCATATTGGAACATCTGAAATAATGAGATAAACACATAAGAAACAGCCTTAATGACCTAGGTCAAAAAAACAGTAATTCTCAAAGCTGGGAAACTCTTCAAAACATCTTAGGAACACCTTACCCAGAGTATCTGGAAATATGAAACAATATCTTATATAAACCAAACCAAATTTAACAAAGAACAAGGATGCAACCTACAAATAGTCAACCCAAATTCTAGTTTCAAATCAGTAGATTACTATATCTATGAAAGCAGAAACTATCTCATTTCTGTCTTTAATATCTCTGTCACCTAACAAGGTGACTGGCACAAAGTAAGCTCTTAAATGCCTGTTAAATTGGGGGTGAGGGAGTGGAGGAGTACATGACTGGTCTGGAAGAAAATAAGTTTATGTACATCCAACTTGCCATAAAACCAACATTTTTTCAGTATGGTGGACGTAACACTTTACATTGTGATTCTTTTTGTTTTTCATGTACTTTATTGATATCTTTGGATTGTGTATCAATTTCAACTCTAATATGTCCCTCCCTGCATCCCAATGGCATAAACCATCCCCTGAAACAAAAACTGTAAAAGGGGGAAAAAGTTCAACAAAACCAATCAAATCGCTCACCCAGTGTGACCATACACACAATATTGTACTTTCATAGTTCCCATCTCTACAAAGAGAGAGGAACTGAAAGTTAACTCTACTGTTCTCAAGGGCAAAGTCTAGTCATTATAATTACACAGTTGTGCCATGAATCTATAAGGACAAATAAAACTGAATTACATCACATCAACAATTATTTAATAAGAATTTACTATATGCCAAGCATTGTGCTAAGCAATAAGAATACAAAATAGTCCCTTGTCCTTGAAGATCTTACATTTTGATGACATGGAAACCTGATCTTTTTCTAGAGGTAATGATAAAAAAAAAATCTGAAATAGGATCAGTGACTATAAGCTGGAAGTGATCTCAGAGATACAATCTGAGATGTAGGTTTTGCTAAGTTTTTATCAAAAGAAATACGATTTTGGAGCTGGAAAGGACTTCAGAAATAACAATGCAACACTCACAAGAATAGTTGAGATTATAAAAAAATTTGCTCAGGTGTATGTCCTGGTAACATTTAACAAACCACTGGGAAAAAGTGAAACCTATGTATGCACAAGTATAAACTCAATCTCTTTATTAACATTTTCTCCATCACTTTCTTAAATCTAGACAATCAGAAAAACAATAATCTAACCCTGATTTGTAGTATATTTCCAAGATGTAGATGCTCACACTTAAAACTTAAAAATTCACTTCTTGAAGTTAAAGGTGGCTCAACACATCTTGGGTTTTGCAAAAATCTGAGCAAATCCTACTTCGGTTACCCTCATCTCTAGTTTAGTAACTCTGTTTTATAAATTAAGCAAAAATCCAACGAAAGGAACATACCTACCTCTGAGATAAATAATGCAAGTATCCTCATTTCAAAGATGAGATGAAACTCAATAATTTGTACCCAATTGTAGTTAGAATATGATAGCCAGCTCTTCTCAGCCCTGTTCTACTGTCCATCCCAATTTAATTGTATTAGCAGGAATTACTATAGAAGGCAATCAGAAGCTGTAGTTCTATCACAACTTGGGTTCCTTCATGAAGAAAAAGTTTGTCGGTTTCCACCTCTGGAAACTTTCTAACGACCTCACTGAGAAGAGCCACCAACATCTCAACTGAAAAGCATGCTAAATTAGTGCCCCTGCACTGTGTTTCCCTTCTCCAATCCATCCACTAAACATCTGCCTAACTGATATCCCTAAAACACAAAACTGACCATCTCATTTTGCTGCTCAAGAACTTAACAATGATTTACTGTTGCTTCTAGGTTTTAAAGTCTTTTCTAGGGTCACTAAAAATTCCTCACCCACTGCATGCTCTAGCTAACCTGGCCTACTTATGGTCCCCACACCTGATGCTTCTATGTCTTTTCACAAATTTTTTCCTCATGGCTGGACAGTTTTCTGTTCCTAATTTGTGACACCTGGAAACTCTAAGTCCCTTCAAGGTTCTGGTGAAGCGTTACTTTCTTTAAGAGGTCTTTCTTGATTGCCCCATTTTAAAAACACCTGGGTCAGTAAGAAATGGAATGCTGTATTAAAGGAACACCATGCAAGCAAGTCAACGGATCACAGAATATATACAGAGAATATAATAAAGCTAGAAAGGTTGGAAGGGGCCAGGTTATGTCAAATAGAAGATTTTACATATGATCCTGGAAGGAAAGGTACCCACCAAGATTTGCTGAACAGAGTATCAATAAGGTAGGTTATATGGTTAGGAAGATTAATTTGAGAAATAAGTGCAGACTAGAGAGGGACTTGAAGCAGGAAAACCAAAAAGCAGGCTATTCTAATAGTCCAGGCATTTTGAGGGCTGCACCAGGTTGGCTGCAGTGTCAGGAAAGACACGTATATGTTATGTTGTCAAGGCTGAAACAACAGGACTTGGCAACTATTTGGAAATGGGGAAGTGGGGTAGAGAAATGGAGAATGAGTTGAAGAAGACATCCAGGCTGGGAGTCTAGGTGACTGTGACAATGGTGGTATCCTCAAAAATAATGGGGAAACTAAGAAAAGAGGAGAATCTGAGGAGAAATATAATGCTATCAGGTTTCATGTTGAGTTTAAGACGTCCAGTTCAACCTATTCAATAGGTAGCTGAAGATATGAGAATGGAGGTCAAGACAGAGGTTAGAATTGGATCTGAGAATTATCTGCGTCTTGAAGCTGTGGAAGCTGATGAAATAACAAAGTAAAATAGTACAGAAAGAGGAGGACCTGGGAAAGAGCCTTTCAAGTATAACCTGAATGAAGATCCAGCAAGGCAAACTAAGAAGGACCAATTAGACAGGTATAAAGAGAATCAGGAAACAATAGTACCATAGGTGTGTGTACCCACATACATACACACGCAAAAAAAAAAAAAAAAACCCAAGAAAGAAAAAGTGAAGAGAATATCAAGGAAAGTAGATAATTGACAATGTCAGAGACACAGAGTAAGGATGAAGACTGAGAAAACGCCATTAGATTTAGTAATTAAGAGATTTCTGGTAACTTTATTAGTTATCTTTCCTCATTATTTCCTTACATATATTTTATACTTTTAAAAGTGTTACATGTATGTATGTATGTATGTATGTATGTATGTATATGCATGCAGGTTCCTCTTCACTAGAATATAAGTTCTTTGAGGGTAAGGACTGTTTCCTATTTGTATACCCAGTATGTAGTAACACATCATAAGTGCTTAATAAATACTTCGTGAATGGAATAGTACCATGTTTATTTAAATAGTCTATTCAATACCTCTTAAGGAATCTAAAGTTTTTTCTGCTTTTTACTGAATTTTTTTTTACCATGGGGTCTCTGCCATTATTCTTATCTCTGTTCTCTCTAATGGCTAAGGCAGGGTAGGCAAGACATGACTTTCTAGCCATATTTTCTAATACGTATTATTTATAGAAATTAACTGCTAGGTTAATGTGGATTATGGAACTCTGGCATACAAAAAGGGGGCATGGTCCCTGCACCTGTTATGCAGTGCTACCACAGTTTTTGCTTTAAAAGAATAATGGGGGGGAGGGGGGAATAGGAGGTATGAATTAAAGAAAACCACAATGGAGTCAATTAATCAACACATTTATTAAGTGCCTACTATGTGTTAGGCACCGAAGATATAAATACAATGAATGAAACAATGCCTACTCACAAGGAGCTTACATTCTAACAAAGGAGGGAAAATGGACATATCTAAGTATATAACGAAGAAATGTAACAGGACTGAAGTCACAGCCTCTGACTGCCTTTTATAATAATGATTTCTCTTTGAAACACAGGAGGACGGAAAATATATTAATTGACACAGAAGTCCAGTTATTCTCTTTTAAACATAGCCTAAAGAGAAATAACAATACTAGAGGAACGACTAAATTCTGTGTAATAGAATACTTTATAAACAAAAGTATTATAGAAATATGACCTACTATTTATTTTTTAAAGTCACTTGATTTGGTCTTTGAGGTCAAAAGTGCGCAGCAGCACCTAAGACAATCACTTACTGGGAGTCTGTAACTATTCTCCATCATCTGCACAATTCTTTCTCTGAACAATGGTTTCTTGATATTCACACTCCTCCTTTCCTCCTGCTTTATTCTTTTCACTTTACTATTTATATCAACTACATAAAAGTAGCACTTAAAGAAGTTAACAGATCTACTGGAAGCTAAACGGATTACGGATCCTAGCTAAAGACAAGTCAATATGGTAACGATGATGACGACAACGATGACAGTAACAACAGCCACAACAAGCATTGCTACTAAGGCACTTCACAGTTTTAAAAGTACAAACATTATTTCATCTTCACAACTACATTGGGAAGTAGGTGCTCTTGTTACTACCATTAAGCTTAAGAGTCACAAAGCTGCTGAGTGTATGAGACTCAATTTGAACTCAAGCATTCCTGACTCCAGGTACAGCATTCACTCTTATCCACTGTGCCACTAGCTATCTGAGACAAATAAAGATAATGGAATATAGAAGGATCTTTGATAAACTCCCTGTCCTAGAGATGGCTTGTGGCATATATAAATTAAATGACTTCCTCAGAGTTAGATAGCTATTAAGGCTTGAACAGGAACTAAACTCAGGTCTTCCTATTTCCAAGGCCAGCACTTTATCTACTATGTTACATTAACTCCTGTGGATATTAGTTCAAAACAAAAAGAATTCACTAATGGATATTAAAATTATCATTTTGGGAAAGGATATCCCATTATTCTATGGAACTGTGGTCTGAATATTTTTAGAAGACCATACATGATATAGTTTATATCCTTCTATAACAATCACATTAAACAGAAATATATATTCTCAAGTGTATAAAAAGTCTCCTCAAATACTATCTATCCAAATAAGAACAGTTTGGTGATTCAAAGGAGAAATATTATAAGATAGCTTTTTAGAGCAGTCCTAACTTCGCTTTTCTAAGGAGAAAAAAAGTATAAAAACTAGATGAAAGCTACAGTAGGCATATTTTCCACATGAAAATAACTTTAGCCATATTTCCAACAAAATCATGCTACCAAACCTAGACATAGCTAAAAGTCTACGACCTCTGCTTCTAGTTCATTTTATGGTTTTCTCCAGGTTTTTAGAACTGCTACACAAAGTTATTATTTATTAACACTACAAGAATCTCCAGTGTGCTTTCCAGTTTGCTGTCTTTCTAAATTCTGATTTCTTGAGTCCTGCTGTAAATTCTCCTATTTGATAACAGGTCCTGTCCTAGCTGACAAATTATTTTGCCTTTCGTTGTGCTGTACAGGTACTACCTCAAGAGTTCAAAAGTTCTGAGGATGTTCTTCCACAGATAAAGACTGCAATACTCTCATGTCCTTGGAAGAAGGTTTTCATGAATTGATGTGCCCTGCTCCACCCATCCCTGCCAGAGTTTAGCTTTCTAGTGATAAGTCTCATCAGGTTTAGCATGGTAGATTGTTAGACAGCGGGCAAGACTGCTTATCAGAAAGTCAAAACTTTCCAAGGATGGCATAGCCTGCCATTTTGAGACATCAGAATAAGACTTTAATGGACAACTGTCACTAACCTTTGCTTAATCAAATGGGCATTTTAAACTTTTTTTTTATTTTTAAATTTATTTTATGTACTTAGCAAAAAAAAAATTTAACATTTAAAGTACAGAGAATACCAAGAGGATAGTATATGAAACTATGAATTTCCATTTCATACTTTAAAATACACACACACACACACACACACACACACACACACACACACACACACACACACACACACACACACACATATAACAAAGTCTGCAAGTTACTTTTAAAACTGTCTCGCTTGTTAGGACTTCTTCTTGGATTTCATTCTGCTCTCTTCTGTACCTTTTTAAAAAATGTGTCAATGACCATTTTAGGGGGCATACTTTTGCCTACTCCCTCTTCTCCTCAAACCCCATGTGGATACTATTTTTTAATTGTAAATCCAGAAATTCTTTTAAGAAAGGCAAATAATATTTATTAAGTCAATTTTAAAAAATCACACTAAGAATATAATGAATCTTTAAAAATTACATAAATGAATAATAAATGGATAGTATAGAGTATTACTGAATGTTTTCGATGAAAACATTCTCATAAACTAGAAAATTACCAACATTAATATTTCTAGATACAAATGAGGCCAGTCAAAGAGATCACAATTCTTTTAAACATGACTTTTAAAATGTATATAAATACCACACGCACATGTGCATACATATGGAAATTTAACATGATGGCACTGACACCGCCTGCTTGTTTGTGAACTCTGATGAACTTCTTTGCTCTTTTGTGTATTTTTAAATATTTCGTCAGCTTCTTAAAATGTATCTTTTTAAAGAACACTATCATCATCTCACACCTCTCCCTTATACCCACACAAGTTTTCCCTTATAACAATGATGTATAATCGACCTAATCAAATTTATCTTTTATTGAATCTGTCTGAAAATATCTTCTTGTGCACCTACAAAAACTCTTTCGAAGTTGTTTGCCTTTAGAATGCTGTGGACACCGTAAAAAAAAGTTCTCCTATCTCTGCATTAGTTCATAAGTTCTCCCAGGATTCTCTCAATCCATCCTTTTGATCATTTTTATGGTAAAATAAGCATTATGTATAGCTTATAGTAAGCATTTAACAAATGTATGTTGACTCCTGACTAATATGATTCCATTATTCGTATTTCATAAATTTATCTAACCAATCCCCAACTGGTGAACACTCACTTTATTTCCAATTCTCTGCTACATCAAAAGTGCTGCTATATTTTTGTATGTAAAGATAATTTTTCTCTTTGATCTCAATGGGGGTAACATGGCTAGAGCTGAAATTGCTGGGCTAAAGGGTATGGGACAGTTTAGTGAACTTTTATAGTTTCAAACCGCTTTCTAGTTTGGATCACTGGACCAACAGTACATTGCTTATCCTCCTACATTACTTCCAACAATTATTTTTTCCTGTCATTTGTGACAATATGATGGGTATGAAGTAGATCCTTAGAGCTGTTTTAATTTGTATTTCTCTCATGAGTATTTTGAGTATGTTTATATGGTTGTTGATATGTTAAGATTTCTTCCCTTGAGAACTGCCTGTTCATATTCTTTGATTAGAAAATGGCTACATATTTCTATCAATTCCCTACATCTTTTAAGAGTTCAGATCTTTATCACAGAAATTTGCAACAAAGGTTTTGTTGATGTAAAATTTTTTAATCTTCTGGAATCAAAATTGTCTATTTTATCTCCTATGATCCTCCCTATCCCTTGCCTGGTCAAGATCCAGTTATAAAAAAGAACTCCTTTAATTCTCCTCTAATTTATATGCCCTCTTAATCTAGGAAAGGTATTCAACTTGAAGGCTATCAGATTTTGATATAAGTACATCTCCAAAAATGCTTTCACACTTTCTAAAACAGCTTTTATAGAACTGTGAATACTTCCTTGGGTCGTATTAAATAATATGGTACTCTGTTTAGCTGATCCTTGTTCGTGTCCTGAATCTGTTCCACTGAAAACTTTTTTATTTTTAAAGAAGTAATAAAGTGTTTTGATCATGAGTCAACAAGAACTTAGTATTTGTCAGACACCATGCTAAACTCTGGGAATACCAGTACATTCATTGTCCTTGAGGAACTAACAACACTCTCATGGGGTAGTTAAAATTTAAGCAATTACATATATACAAAATACAAAGTTTGATAATACAATTTCAGATCTGGTTCTTGTACTTCTTGGATACCTTCCTTTTCACTTCTTTTCCTTTGTTTTTTGAGATTCTTAACAAATGAATTTTGTTAAAATTTGATCTAAGTCTATAAAGTAATTACTAGATTTGATTGCTATGGAATTGAATGTGTAAATACATAAAGTATTATTACCATTTTTATTATATTGGCAAAGACCAATAATGATAAATTACTAGTATTCTTTTATTTCTATAGATTGTCTTGTAGTTGGTTACATATAATTTCTATGGTTATATTTATAAGTAGATGCTGAAATATTTTATATGTTGTCATAATTTTGACTAGAAAGTCTTTTTTCTGTTTCTGCTGGTAAGAAACAAGAAATACTGATGATATATGTGGATTAATTTCATATTCGGCTACTTTATTAACATTATTCACTATGAGAGGTAAAAAAAAAAAAAAAAAACTAACCTTTCACAGCCCCAGGCAACTCTTTTAAGACTACAGAGTACAGAGAAAGGTCCAATCAGCATAAATGGAGGGAGATTTCACAGGTCTGGTCCCTAACCCCATTATTTCTGTTGATTTTAATTGAATTTCTAGAGTTCTTTAAGCAAACAATCATATCACCTGCAAAAAGTGAAGATTCTTGCTTCTTATAATTATTTCAATTTCTCTGTATCTAGAACTCTATTAAACATTAGTGATGACAATGCACATTGCTTTGCTTTACCTGATCTTTCTGGAAAGGCCTCTAATGTTTTTCTATTACAGATTTACTGATTTAGATACTGTTTACCATATTTTTAAAAAGGTCCATTTATTCCTAAATTTTGGGGGGATATCATCAACTCCCAAGGGTTCAATTATGTCCATACAGATGACTCCCAGATCTGCCTTAATTTCTCTCTTTAATTTCAGTCTCACATCACCAAATGCCTTTTGAACATCTATAGGCACCTCAAATTTAACAGGTCCAAAACAGAACCTGTATTTTCCTTCCAACTCCTACCTTCTTCCAAATTTTCCTATTTTTGACAAAGGTACCATCAATCCCTCAGTCACTTAGACTGACAACTGAAGTATATTCCGTGACTCCTCACACTCGGCGAGTACTCAATATATTCAAGTATTGCTTTTAGCATCCCACCTCCACATATATCCCTTTCATTTCACTCTCACAGCTGCTACCTGTGTACAGGCCCTCAAACCCCTCCCCTGGACTACTCTAACAGTCTTCTGGCTGGTCTCTCAGCCTCAAGTCTATATCCTTTCCAAATCACCCTACACTCACTGCTGCCAAAGTGATTTTCCTTTAGTGCAGATTTGACCACGTCACATCCACACACAAGAAACTTTAGTAGTTACCTATAACACTGAAATTAAATATAAAATGCTGTTTGGCATTTAAAGCCATTCATAATCTAGTCCTTTCTAGTCTTTTTACACTTGTCTCTTTGTACTGTGGGACCCAGCTACTCTGGGCTAAGTTGCTGTCTCTCGTACACAACGATCTACTTTCTGACTCTCTGCTTCCCAATGGCTGTCTCTCATGTATAGAATGTTTTACCTTCTGCCTTCTCCCAAGACTCAGGACAGAGAAGAATTTCTGCAAGATGCCCACTGGACCCCTTCCACTCTGACTTCTAACACCTTCCCTCTGAGATGACCTGCCATTTATACTGTATATATCTCCTCTGTAAACAAAGAAAGCATTATTAAGTGCTTACTGGGTGACTGATAAAATTAAGGGTTAGGGATACAAACAATTATAGTTCCTGCCTTCAAGGAGCTTAGCTATCTTTTTGTCTTTTGTCTCACTCATCAGAAGAATTCTTAAAATTAGAAGATCCTTAAAAGTGGAGCATGTTTTTACCTCAATCTGAGCAGAGTGCCTAGCCCATAATAAGGAAATAATAAAAACTTGGTGATTTTTTGACTGACAGAAACAGCTGAAGATTATATATTCTCAAAAATTTTTGTCATTTTATAAAATTCTGTAATTTTTATTATTTTGTTATTAATATGGTCTATTATGTTTACAACTGAACTAATCCTCTACTCACTATAAATTCAACTTGGTTATAGTGTAATTTTTTTCTGCATGTATTTGTAGCTTCATTGCTAGTTTTGTATTCAATATTTTTACAACAATATTTATTACAGATATTGGCCTATAGGTTTTCTGTGTGTGGTCTCCTCCTGACTTAGACATCAAGAGCATATTTGTTACGGAATTTGCAGTTTCCTGCTTTTACCACCCCCCCCCCCCAAAAAAATAAAGAAAAACTATGTAACACTAAAATTAATTATTCTTTGAATGTTTAATAGAATTTACTGTTCAATTCCTTCTGCTTTGAAGATTTTTTTTCTTTACAAGTGCATTTATGGTTTGTTGAATTTCTTTTTATAAAACTGGGTTACTTACATTGTATTTCATGTTGTTCACCTGAGCACTGTGTATTTTTTTTTAAAACAATCCAATTAGTAATTATTGTTGGCATATAACTGGACAAATCTCTATTAATTTCCTTTTTTTATTTGTTACAAATTCTACCTTTTTTTTTAACTTTTAATTTTGGCAATTTGGTTTTCCTCTCTCTTTTTAAATCAGATTACAAATGATTTATCTATAATATTAGGTTCTACCAATATTTAAAAATTTAATTTACTATGCAATGGATTTTACTGATTTCAATTTTCAGAATTTCTATTTTTGGTGGTTTATTGCTTTTCTAGCTGTTTTCTTTTTTAGGTGCACATCTAATTCACTGGTATCTTTTCCCTCTCTTTTTGACTTAATGAAAGCATGTAGAAATATAAATATATATTTTCTCCTAAGGACTGCTTTGGTTGGATCCCAAAAGTTTTATCTCAGTGTTGTCATTTTCTTTGTGGAATCTATTAAGTCTCTGATTTATTCACTGATTGACCAATCTTTACAACTAAATCATTTAATCAATACCTAAGTATGAATTCTTTCTTCAATATCCATTTGATTTAATTTTTATTGTGGTTGAAAATAATGTTTAATATTTCCACTTTTCTGCATGTATTTATAAGCTTTTTGTGTAACCTAACACATGGTTAAATGTTGTACACATACAGTTGAAAAGTATACATACTTCTTTTTGATCTAAGTTCCAGATATCTAACTTTCCTAAAATTTGATTTAGCTCCTTAACTTCCTTCATAAAATTTACTTGTTTAGATCTTAAAAGGGACACACCACATCATACAATTATTGTTATTTTGCTATCAATCTCTCCCTATAATTCATTTAACTTTTTCCTTTAAATATTTAGATGCTATACTATTTGGTATATATATTTTGGTATTGACATTTTATTTTCTATGGTATGTTTTAAGCTTAATGCAATTTTCCCTGCATATCTCTTCTAGAATGTTTCTTTTTGTTCTAAACTTAACTCCAAATAAAATTCCAATAATACCCAAATAAACAGAAGAAAAAAATGAAGAATGCATTTCATATTGCAAACCTCTATTACATAAAGCTTGCTTATAAATGAAACAAATGTGTTATGTAACTTTCAAAGATGTCCAGCTTCACTGATTGTCTCTGGTCTTCTTTCTGTTCTTTCATGTTCATTAAAAAAAAAAAAAGTTTCATGGACCTTGACTAGGCATGGAGGTGGGGTTACCTTATTCTCACTAGTCTTTCCCATTAACCTCTTTCTATCAAAATGAAAAAACAAGCAAACATAACACACCAAAGGCCCATATTCAAAGCAAAACAAATCACCATATTGATCACATCAAATATTTTATGTATTATGTTGTATCTTGAACCCACAACATCTCTGGTATGAAAAGAATTTAGCATGCTTTATTAATGGTCCTCTGGAATTTTCATTGGTCATTCACTAATTAGAGTTCCTTACCAAAGTTTTTATTTTATAAGTATTTCTCTTAGTTCTGCTGGCTTTATTCTCCATCAGTTCTTAAGTTTCACTGAAATAATCCATTTCACACCTGGAAACACTTGCACGAACTGATACTGAGTTAAGTGAGCAGAACCAAGAGAACACTTTTGCACAGTAACAGCAACACTATGCAATGACCAATCATGACAGACTTAGCTGTTCTCTGCAATACTTAACAATCCAAGACAATTCTGAAAGACTCAATGCAAAATGCTATCCACATCCAGACAAGGAACTAAGGAGTCTGAATGCAGAACAAAGCATACTATTTTTCACATTTGGGGGGGATTTTTTTGTGGTTTCCCCTTTTTGTTCTGTTTCTTCTTTCACAACATGATCAATGTGGAAATATGTTCAGTGTGATTGCACATCTATAACCTCTATCAGATTTGCTTATCATTTTGGGAGAGAAGGAAATTTGGAACTCAAAATCTTACTAAAAATAAAATACTATTAAAAAAATACACAATCCATTTCATAATCTTATGGCACAATAATATTTCTTTATACTCAACAACCATATCCCACATGATCCACTTTTTCACATCCTTTAAATATTTTTGTATACACAATTTCTTTTCTTTGATCTCTTCGAGGTAGGTATAGAAGTCGTATTACTAAGCTTAAAAAAATATGGAGAATTTTGAGATTTTATGGACATAGCTTCAAATTGTTGTCAAGAATGGGTGGAACCATTCACAGCTCCACAAACAGCACATTAAGTGTACCTATTTCCCCTTAGAATCTCCAATAACTATGATTTTCCATTTCTGTCCTCTTTGCCAATCAGACTAGAATTGAGGTAGAGGTTTAGCTCTGTTTTAATTTGCCTTTTTCTGATTATTAGTGATTTGAAACATGTTTGTCTCTTCTTTCTCTCACAATTCCCTGCTTATATCCTTTGACCATTTTACCGAGTAAAAAAATGGCTGTCCTTTTATTTCAGTTTTCCATTTAAATCTCAGGTGTTCCTTTTTTCATTTTAATTAGCAGCCTTGATGGAAAATGTTTTAATTTTGTATTAAATTCAGAACACCAAAGAAATGAGGATTTCTATACCCCTAGCAGAACACAAAAAGAACATTCTATAAGAACTGTAAGCCTTCAGTTTTTGTCCCTCCATTCTATTTTTCAGGGAAGTCAACTACTTGGGAAGTCCAGTTTCTTGACTTGTATTATTCACTGTCCTGATTTTTTCCCCAAGAGCTCAGATTTCCTTTTGTTAAACTCTTGCTTCACCTCTTCCAGATGTTCTTGTATTTCCTTATTGTCAAGCCACTTTTCTTCCCTCAGAGGCTCTTTTGGCAGTTACTTTCTTCTAGGTTTATCTTTTTGGTAACTCTTAGTCAATATTATTTCTTCACTGTGTTTGGAGGTCTTCTGTTTGCTCATAATTCCAGCCTCCATTCTTAGCTTGGAACTCTGAGATAAGGATAGGTTCCACCTGTTTACACATTTTTTTGGATGAAGTTGTCATGGTCTATTCAGTTCTATCCCCACATTTCCACTTCTTCTAAAATAAGTTTCTACCTCCGCTGGCACGCCTATGCTCAGAACACTGGTAGGCTTCAGTCTCTCACTATTCCTAGTAAAAAATGACGGCAGATTTTAGCCTTGAGCTTGTACTGCTCTCTTCTGGCTGTTCTAAACTGGATAGGAACCCACTACTGTTTCTCTTAACATTTCTTGATCTTCATTTGATCTAATGTCCTTTTTGAAACATTGCTGGAGTATATGAGAAAACTATTTTTTGCTACTTTAAACAGAAATCCCCTCAAACATGATTTTTTTGTGAGTTCATTTAGTTTCTGTCTCCCCAGCACCTAGCAATATGCATGTTTTATAAATACTTTCTGATTGGTAAGAAATACTCCAAGATGTTAAGTATAATATTGTAGCAAACAGGCTTTGATGTAGTTATAGGACACATTAATTATTATGGCTAGGAATGGATATAATGTCTTTGGCTCAATCACTGATATATTAGGAGATAAGTCATTACCCAAGAAAAAATACTGTAACTGAATTTTAGTTTTTTAATAACTCAGTAAAAGTAGGATACTTGGAGGATAATGAAAAAGTACTTCTCATATTGGAAGTATTCGCCAAAATACATGTCTCACCTTTTGAATGTCTGGTTCTTCCCCAAACCTCCAATTTAAGGAGGAAGCCCAGGTGAAAGATGTCTTCATCCTTTCCAGACTGCTCTGGGCTTCTACCAAGTCCTGAGCCCAGTACCTTCCCCCACCACACAAAGAGAAACACACTCTCTCAGTCTGTCTCCCTCTCTCTCTTTAGATCCTTTTGATACATTATCTCCCCCCATTAAAATGTAATCTCCTTCAGGGCAGTGACTGACTTTCTTTATGCTTTGAAATGCTTAGCACATTGACTCCCACTTGCCGGTTGACTGAGAGGTAAAAAGGACAGAAGAAGTCATCTAGTCCAATCAACTAATTTTTCAAATGTCGAAACAAAGGCATAGATGAGTTAAGAATTCACCCAAGACTAATGAGTAAATAGCAGTGCGGGTTTAAGACTCAGGTCTCCTAAATTCTCCATCTAGCACTCAGTGTACCATGAATCCTATGCCATCTATTCAGATCAGAGTAACCAGTTCAGGGTCAATTTCTTTAGCCCAAAGGAAAAAGAAAATTTGTCAGTTTCCTTCCACTTTCCCTATCAAGTATGTCTACAGTGAAATATTAGCTCTTTGCTCTTTCTAGTGCAGTGGATAATAAATTTATTGTAAGTATGATGAAGAAGTTACTTGGCACAGTAGACAATGATGCCTAGGGTAAGTAAGGTATGAGTTCAAATCCTGATTCCAGAAAGTATACTTGGCTATGTGACCTTGGGCAAGTTACCTAATCTATAGATGCCCCTGGCAACCCTTTAAGACAATAAACTGCTGATCTGCACTAACTGAAAGAGTTCTGCTCTATGGGATTTCCCTGTACCAATGAAATCTTGGTATGACACGTATAACCTATAGTAAATTGCATACCTTCTCAATGGGGGTTGGGGAGATGGAGGGAATTTGGAACTTGAAGTATTAAAAATGAATATTAAAAGTTGTTTTTACATGTAACTAGGGGAAAATACTTAAAAAAAGAAGAAAAAAGGATTGGACCAAGAAAAAAGAAATCATGGGTATGGAACCTCCTCCAGCCCCCAAAAGACCAAAATTATTTGTAATGTGAACAAATATAGCCATTTCATGATTGTGAGAAACAAGGAATGTTTCTAAATTATTAATCAATGATTAAATCATTTATTGAGCGTTTATCACAAGCAAAGCCCTATACTAAATGACTGGGATGCAAAAACAAAATAAAACAAAATAAAAACAAGGCCCCACTTTCAAGGAGTTCACTTTCTAGTGGGGTAAATGATACACATGTAATATTAAGTTATAAGTCAGATGGAAAGGTTCTATGGTCCTTAAGGTAGAACAATAAAGCTCACAGCTATGCTTCTTCCTTGATGCCATTTCCACTGATAAAATCACATCTTTTTCCGATGTTGAAACATTTCACAGTGCCCAAGACTTTGGTCTTGATAAGCCTTCAATAACAAGTGGTTGTAGCCCCTACAGGAGCAATTGCCAGGTTGCATCTTTATAGGGGTTGCTTCTAAGGATGATGGCTGAGGACACTGGGCAGGAAGCATTGTCATTCTCAAGACTCCTGGGCTCAGAGACCTGGGCTGTCTTCATCAGGGTAGTAGGGTTGGTGCTAGGTGGCCCTACCCTATGAAATTCATGTTGCCTCCTGTCTTTATCCCAGGATGCCTTGCTAATTCAGCTAGGCTGGTTTGTTTGGCCTGGGAAAAGCAACTGGCTAGCAGCTGGGAAAATGGTTCACTCTTACTCCACAGCAGTTGCCTCCTCATATATGATGGGTGGACTAGAAGCAAAACCAATCATGTGGAGGATTCCACCACTCATTCCAAGAGCTCCTGTGCTCATCTACCTGCCAGTGACAGCTGGTCAACAGCTATTGCTATTGGTGATAAGGAAGGTGGTTTCTCCCCTCAACGGTAACTGTGAAGGCTGGGCTGGAAAAGCAGGTCTGGTGGTTTGGAGGAGGGCACTGCTATTCCAAGGATCTTGAGAACTCAGGATCCAAGACTTTCTCTACCTGGAAAATACGGTCAAGAGAGCGGTGGTGGCCTGACATGGTAAGCACATAGTGCTTTCTGTCTCTCCTCCAAGGTGCCTTGATGTTACATTATGCATAAGACAAGTAAAATAGTATTATATACATGTAAGTTTTTACCAGATTCCTTTCTAAAACTAAAACGCTTTGTTATTTTAACAATGCTTCAATCAGAAATTTAAAAAGAATCTCATTTTAAAATGTGCTTTAAGACTGTTTTCTTCTG
This sequence comes from Notamacropus eugenii, assembly GCF_028372415.1. Classification (NCBI taxonomy): domain Eukaryota; kingdom Metazoa; phylum Chordata; class Mammalia; order Diprotodontia; family Macropodidae; genus Notamacropus; species Notamacropus eugenii. The sequence continues at coordinate 62,446,168 of NC_092874.1, read as the reverse complement.
TATATACACATGCGCCTTTAAAATGCTAGGCCTAATATACTTTCATTTATAAATATGTACAACATCCATGTATGTCAGGACTTGAAACCACAGTGGATCATTTAGTACACTGCCCCATTACGAAACACCTAAGATGGAGAGGAGGAAGAACATAGTGGAGTTCTACATTTTCACACAAATATATTCTACTTATTGCATAACCTTGGAAATAGCCCCTGACACAGAAACACTGGCCTACTATGCCTACTAGCTATTTGCCCTGCTTGGACTCATAAAACATAGTATGATTTAATTTAACCAACTTACAAGCAACCCTGACTTTATAAGGATATCTTAGTAAGAATTTATGGGGCAGCTAGGTCATGCAGTAAATAGAGCACCAGCCCTGGAGTCAGGAGGACCTGAGTTCCAATACAGCCTCAGACACTTGACACTTACTATCTGTGTGACCTTGGGCAAGTCACTTAACCAAATTGCCTTACCTTTCTCCATCAAAATAAAATAAAAGGAGAAGAAGAATTTATGACAAAAGTTTAAGTTAAGGGTACAAGATTGTAAGTTCTATGATGATTCACTAAAATTGAACTGATGAACACTAAAATTGTTAACAAACTGAAAACATAAAATGATAGCATTGCATCAAAGTAAATAACAACTGACTTTCATAATGTAAATTAATTCATTTACTACACTCAGTCAAAAGTGTCCTAACAAAATAAAAATAGTATTTGAATACTAAACTTCAGATATACAAGAATCAGAGATCTAAATTTTCAGGGAAAGGATCTCAAAAGTAAACGCACTTAAAAACTCACACCAATTCTCAGGAAACTGCATGATCTTTATTTTTATTACAAAACATTCACAAAAATAACTATACTTCAATCTGAAATCCAGAAAGTTAACAGAGCTTAAGCAGGGAACTTTGGAATAAATCTCAATTAAGTTTGCAGATTGTGGTGGGATGGAAAATATTTGACCTTGTAAAATAATGGAGCTGTATAAAATCGGGCAAAATTTAAGATTATATAAACAGCAAAATTCTTAACAGTATTGTTATAAACTGCTTGTAAGCTTTTTCACTGATTCTCAATTAATATTGGAATATATAAAATATTAAAAATTAAAGTGCTAGTTAAGAATATAAATACAATAAAAAGTAGTGTTTTAAATGGGTATATACACATCTATGCATTTTATAGACAGACAGACAGACACTCACTCTCTCTCTCTCCCCCGTAAACATACAGACACAAAAAAAATGAAATGTTTTGGAAAATAAAAATGGACAAATCCCTACCTGAACCAACAGGAGAAGAGCCAACACTAAGACTTTGTAAACTTCCATTCCTGAGCAACGTAGGAGATTTCTGAAGACTAGAGCTTGTTATACTTCCTGCAGCAGATGCTACAGATGATGTTGGAGAAGCAGATGAAACAGACAGATGGGAAACATTCTCTTGATTTTTGTTTCCTTTGGGTCGACCAGGCCCATGCTTATTTTGTTTACTTCCTTTCCTCTTCTTTTCTTTTACAGTTTCCTCTTCAATGCCAGGACACTGGACTCGTTTGTATCCTACAGTAGTGAGGTTGGCATTACCTAAGTCTCCAGGAGAATTTTCAAAGTTTTTCGGCTGTGAAACAACTGCTGATGTTGAAGGGAGACCCATTAAGGAACTAAAACTATTCACCCCCCCTTCCTGGCTTCCAGATTCTCCTTTATGTACATCTTTGGTTGATGATGACTGTTGGGAGTGAGTAAAACTGTCATTGCGCAGGTCTGATTCTGTAAAGCTCAAGAAATCCTGTGGAGACTGGACCGAACTTCCAGAAGATGATTTTACACTGCCTGGAGTTCCTGAAAAACTTCCTGTAGTAAAAAGACAGGGTGGGACAGGGGGGAAAATTGGAAACAAAAAATTTCATCAGTGAACCAGCTTTAATAATTCATTTGCAAAAAAAGAAAGCTGCAGAAATAAAAATATAACATAAAACTAAGGACTACTATTTTGTAATGAAAAAAATGTTGAATTTCCTGACACATAACATTTAAAAATTGTTGTCACAGATGAAAGGAAAACACATGGTGGCAAATATATATATATATATTTTAATCTTAAAAAGCAAAGTCTAAGAAAACTATTTTACGTGTGATATAAAATCCCACCACGAACCTACCTTTTGGGAGGACCCTCATCTCTCAACTTTTTCCCCAAGTAGCTGTGTAGAATGTGGCTAAGACTATAAACAACAGTAGGGTTTCCTCTGGACAACCAAAAGCTGCAGGGAGACCTAACGAGACTTTAAATTTACTTGGGAGAAGAAAGGGAAAGGGAACTTTATCCTCTTTCAAACATTAACAATACAAATAGGACTGCGTTCATATACTTTATGAACCATAGCCCTTCTTTCTGGGTATGAGTATCTGATCAAATGATAAGGTGAATAGCTAATTATATAACTATATTTGACCAAAAATGTTAATATTAGTTTTGCCATTTTTTTGGTTCCAATCATCCTAATAAAGGTTACCATTGCTGGCATGCTCAGGAGCAGACAGGACCTAAACTTCCTAGATGTTTTCCAATCCATTCCTAAAGCAGCTAGAAATGAAATGAAATCAACTTATTTTCTAGTAGTGGTGCCTTTTTTACTCCCTTCTCTTCCCCTCAAATGGAAGCAAGAAGGTAGTAGGTGGAAAAGTGTTTAAATATCTCTTTTGAGTAACTCACATCATCCTCAGCTAAGTTACATAAGACCACCACAGGAGCATACATTTTTACTCACTAACATTTTAAATTATCATTTCCTCTGACAAATGTATGGCAAAATATACTTTTTATAATGAAGTGACCTGACAAATTTGATCGATTTTTGACACAGCACATATATTTTGTAAACTTGACCAGTATCATGTTTTATCTAAAGCAATATAAAGAAACTCAAAAGGAAACACTTTCAAACAGTAAAAAGGAACTTTTAAGGGGTTAAGAAATTTAACAGCACAATATTTTTACATGTACAGAAAAATTATATTATTTAGATCTGTTTTTATCAAGAAAACACATAAGTCATCTGAATACAGAGATTTTTTATAAAGTTCAAAAGTAAGAACTTTGTTCTTAAATTTTTTTCATGGGCATATAAAACATTTTTCTTTTTAAGTTCACTAAATATTCTGTTGGCAGGCCCATTAAGATCAACATTTTAAAATTACTTAAGCAGAAAAGCATACACATTAATAACCTGCTTAAACTATATAATTTTCATTATTTCAATGATTTAAGGACAACCAGTTTTGTCACTTAATTAGCAGCTATAAAGAGGTTCTCCATCATCAATCCTGATCTATCACGATCTGTCTTGCTTGTACAATTTTTTTTTGTTTTTACATCTGGTATTAAAAATTCACCATAGCATAAACTCAATAATATTAAATTAAAGAATATTTTAGAAGCATATAATAATACTAATACTTTGAAAATATACCTTCCCTAATAGACCTCCTCATTCTGATATAAAACAAAAATAAACTTCATTCATTTTCTGATAACCAGAATTAAAGACTTAAAAAATTTACAAACAATACATAAATTATCATATAAAAATATGGAATATCTCTAGCATTTGCCTATGACATTGGCTTTTTGAAAATATCTGTAATATTTATGAAATTTAAGAAAATAGATTTTCTAAGTAGGTTTTCAATTCAAAGACAGAACAATAAAAATGAGCTCAGAAATGCAGTTATGCTAGTGAAAATCTGGATCTTAATTATAAGAGAATATTTGAGTATATCCTGTTAATATCAGCTTTAAAATGTGAATAAATGCAATGCAAAAATTTAAATAAGATTATGTCATTTTTCAAAAGTAAAAACGCAAAACAAATCTATTTTATGAGCTAACAATTTTATTCATCCAAAACATAGTAAAATTCCTAGGGTGTTTTCCAGTTCTGCTTTACTTTTTAAATAACTCCTTAAGAAGAAGGAATGAAAAAGAATTTGAAAAAAGCATCACATGAAATAATTCTCTGTGTATAAAACATGCTAGTCTACATTTTTCTAAGTAGGGTAACAGACTACGGAATTTTATATAAATGTTTGTTGAACTGAACTGAATTTTAAAGTATGATTATTGTAATGAAATAATGTCATAGGAAGACAAAAAAAATTTTTTTGCTTATTTATCCCTAAAGGACTAACGGAAAATAGATATTTAATACAAAGTATAGATAAAATACATGACAATTTTTACTTGTATATCTGTGTGTATATATATATTTAACACCTCAGTATATACGTACAAGAAAAAATTAAACATAACAAAAATCTGATAGGATTAGTGTATTCTATAATACAGTAAACTGACTTTTAACACATTCGTTAGAAATAAATAATTGCTTGAGAAATACTGTTTTTTGTGAAAATGAGTTATCACTAGAAATTTAAAGGACAAATTTTCTTCAAGATGATTTACATATTAGCTATAAAAATTGGGGGTTTTTTGGTTTGGGTTTTATGTTGTTGTTGTTGGCAGTTTTAGGAAAGGGAAATTTAATTGGGAAAGGGAAATAAAAGTGCCAAATGAACCAAAAGAGAAGAAAGACTACTGTACAGCCTAAAAAGAAACTTGTCTCTTCAAAACGACAAGTTTAAAACTTAAAAATATTCACAGTAACAAAAGAATCTACACCTATGTTGTAATATAAATAGAACAATTCAGAAAGCAATTATTTTTAATTAAGAGAAAAATAAAGGCTAGAGATACATATATTTGAGCCAAGAGAAACATAATCACCAAATCTTAATCTCTGTCACCCCAATCTCATTCTATATTGAATTCATTTACAATGAAAATTCAGTTCAACTTTAAATACACATCAATATATAAAACCATTGGTCATCTAACATTTAATTTTCTCCCCTATTTCAAAGCATATTAACCTGGACTAGGCAAATAACCATTTAATGATTTTTACATGTTCCAACTTCTTTCATTAGCCGAGACTAAAAGAACAATTACCTTGTGAAAACTTTAACTACTTTTGATGAACAGTTAAACAATGTTATAACTATAGCACCATAATTAATACCTTGCTGAAAAGGACTAGCTGCTGACACAGCTGTCCCTGGATTCCTTCCACCACCAGGCTTTCTTCCCCTCTGACCTGAGCTGTGACCTGCTGATTTCTTCCCTTTGCTCTCTGACCCTCTAGTCTCTGACACATCGTTTCCACTTGAAGTGAGTGCGGAGACTTCCTGGAAATTTGCATTTGTAAATCGAGCTGCAGTATCTTCCAAGCGCTTCAATGAGCCTGACATAGAGCTGTTGCTAGTGCTTGTATATGTCTAACATTTGGATTAAAAAAAGGAAGTAAAAGAAAAAAAAAATAAAAGGACTAAATTAGACCACCAAAAAAAAAAACCCCCAGACTGCATGTCACCTTATGAAAAATGAATATTGCATATTTAAGAATATACATAACAAAATAGCCTAAGGTTCATTTTCAGTGCTACAAATCAAACCAGTTTACATTATACACCTAAAAAAACCTTTAAATTTAGTCTCACATTGAATTAAGATTACACATATGGCTATTTTAAATGTGCTTCTTCATATCAGAATATCAGCTGACAATACGACTAGTAAAGTATTAGACTGCAGCAATCAGTGAAAGTGCACATTACAGTAGCGATCAAATGTATTAACTGACAAAGAATAAAACTGAAGGCACCATGAAACATCTGAAAACTGCATTCTTTCCCACCATATGAAAACATTGCTTTCATTATTATTAAATTATAAAAACAATTTTGGCATTCAGCATAATAACAGGACAAATGCAAAGAACTAGGGAGGACTACTTTAAATCACTATGCCCATGAGAATGGGAAGAAAATCTAGTACAGGACAGAGCAGGAAGGTTTTAAAGAACTCAGGGAAGAAGGGGAAGGATGTTTTAAAGGGGAGAAAGATTTAAATTTTCAAAGTGGAAATAATTTCCATGCTGAAGAGGGGAATTACACAGAAAAGTTATTTTGCAGAGCAGTATTGCTTAAATATTACTATACTTCAAAATACACTTCAAATTGATGGAGATTATTTCTTTTTTGAAGGCTAGATAAACATTTGCTTAAGTAAGGTTATTATCATTTACATGACTACACACTGTCCAAATTAGAAAACTAAAAATGACAATTTGTGTACAATAACTGAAAATGCCTCCAAATGTAAGATTTTGTAGCTATCTCTCCTACAACATATAAAAAAATATATAGTTCTCTCAATTTTAAGTATTACTTCTCAGGCTAAAGATATTTTTTAAAAGAAAAAATTTTTTAATCATAATGATAACATACCTAGGGTGATGTGAGGAATAAAACTTTCAAAATACAAATTAGAATCTGAAATCTCCACCATACACTCACCACTCAATACAAACTGTCAGACACATTTGAAAAATGAGGAGAGGGCTATGAACTCTGAGGTTTGTACTGAGCAAAATGGTTAAAGAGCTTTTAGTAAAATTGATGTTTAAAAGTAGGGATAAAGGAGAGGAAGGGATATATTCCTATGAAAATTAACTGTTTACTGGGAATATTTTCTGATTTTTCTCCAATTTCAGTACCTATTTTCCATTTTTCAAATATAAACACAACAAGGTCTAACAAAACAGAGCTGATCACTATTCTCCTGAACTACACAGGCCAAAGTGAGCTTAGTAAAATATAAAATCCCATTTAACAGACCAATAGGATTTAAGTTGGTTAAACTTCATGGCTTACTTTAGAAACACGAACCTTTTCCGTGCTGGGCAGGTCAATTTGGAAACCACCCCAGCTCACTTTTCAATCATTTTTCCATTAGCTTGGGCTGGTCCTGAAGTTCTCCATCCCACTCACATCTGACCCTGTATGACCCAGAGCAGGTCTAAAGCCATGTAAAAAAAACACATCGGTACTCTTCACTCATGTGTCAAGTGAGGGAAGGAGAGAAAACTCACTGGGGGTACTGCAAATGGAAATATAATATTAGCTTCTACATATATGTATCAATTATGATTGGTCAATTTAATTGGAAAGTCTATTGACCTAAAGTACAAAACTGCCCATATGCTGAAGACCATAAATTCAGTAAAAATTATTAACAAAATTTACTATGTTAGAAAAGGCAATACAAAGAAAGCCATGAATGACAAAGTCAAGTAATTTTCAATGGCCATAGTTTAATCACAATTAGCTTTTTTTTTTTTCTGAAAAGGGGGAAATTTTCAACCCTAAAAACTTTGAAGTGATAATGGATTCAAAACACCCCATCATAGGAGAAAATGCACTTTAGTTAAAATTTCAATTTTTTTCTCTTAGCAAAAAAAAGAAAAAGGAAGTTAGCCAAACAGCCAAATAAAAGTCTTTCTAATACAAAAATAAACTTAAGATATAAAACTCAAATACTTATTCTCAAGTAAATTCATGCTTATAATAGTAGAATCTTAATTTGCATTAGTGTCCCACACAATTTTGCTATTTTTGTCTGTCATCCATGCATTTTTTCACTATTACCTACTGATATCTAGCATATGTCGAAAACAGGCCCAGTCCAATGAACCAAGAGAGCACATATGAACCAAAAAGACAAATCCTACCTTTTTTAGTTATATCTAAGATTCTCACTCTAGAAGGCCCAGTAGTTAATATATCAAAATAGTGTGGTTCAACTGTCATAGTGAAATGAAATACTACAGTTACAATGTTTTTGATAAAATTATCCAATGAGTACAATATCATGTTAATAACAGTTATCTTCTTTTAAACAACACTTCATGAATCATTATATCTAAAAAAAACCTGAAGTTTTTCTCCACTATTTAAAATTGACATTAATAAGATATTAATATTAGTACTCTCTTTAGTGAGTAGTCAACAATTACTAAAATAAGATTGATTTTCTCTCTCAGATTAAAAAACCTTTGAACTATGAAGCACCAAAGGCTAAATTACAAAATTGCAAAAATAAAGGTTTTTTAAATTACAAAAAATTAAAATTTCCAGCAATAACATTAAGTAATATATATATATACAAATTACAAACCAGAAGATTTAGCAATTCAATGTTCAAATTCCAAACCAATGATATCAGAAATTTCTGTCAAATAATAATACTGACACACCAAAACAAAGCAACTTTTCAGAAAAAAACATAAAATAAAAAAGGGAACACAGTTATTATGATGTGGACCAATCATAACAGTAGCTAACATTTATGTAGCACCTTCAAGTTTACAATGCACTTATACAAATTATCTCAGTGTCATGTCATGACAAAATTAATTCTTTCTTTCCTCAAAATCTCTGGAACCTGCCAAGAAAGAATGGTTAGTAGTAGTGGTCCAATTCTACTATTCAAGGAAAAATTAAATCATACTCCTAAGTAGTACTTAGTATTTCCTTAGATTAACTCAATATTAAAAAGCATAATTAGGTGAAGAATTTTTATGTCTGTCTTAAAAGTTTTAAACTCATACTTAAAAATATATAGTAAAGGTTCAAAATATGAAGAGTCTGGCTTCCTTAACAGCCATTACAACTCACAAAGCAAATGTCAATCAATTTAAAAAATGTATTAAATGTATACTTAATGTGCCAGGTTATCCTGCTAGGCCCACAAAAGATAAATAGTCCCTGCCCTCAGGGATTACATTCTATACAAATATATACACATTTAAATACAAATCATTTGCGGCTAGGGGTAGGGTAGTGAGGTGAGAAAGCTTCCAGCAGAGAGTGAAACCAACAGAATTGTGAGGTACAGTAGGCATTATGAGAAACAAGGTGGGAATGCATTTGGGTCATGGAGGATACGTCAATGTAACAGAAATGGAATATCACGTATGAGGAACAGTAAAAAGCTCAGTTTGGTTAAACCACCAAGTATGTGGAGTAAAGTTATATATATATAATCAAGCTAGAAAGGTAGCTCAGGGCTTTAAATGCCAAATATAGTAGACTGTATTTGATACTAGAGGTAAAAAGTAATGACTTTACCGAGTAGGAAAATAACATAAATAAACCTAAGTGTTATGAAAATCAGTTAGTTCGGCAACTTGTGTGGAGGGAGTCTGGGGGAAAATTTGCATCAGGAAGACTAATTAGGAGGTTAATGCTCTGTCTACGTGGGAGGTGTAGAAGACCTGAACTAGGATGTTTGCTAGGTGGGGGAAGAGGAGGTGATGGATACAGGAGATGTTATCATGGTAGAAACTACAATATTTGGCAACTGATTACATAAATGGAGAATAACTCAAGAATGATAGTGAGGTATCAAGCCTAGATGACTGGAAGAATGGTACTGCCTCGACAAAAATAGGGAAGGGTAAGAGAATAAGTATTTTTACAGCACTTGCTACATGCCAGGCTTTGTGTTAAATTAAATTAAGCAATAGATAAATATCACCTCCTCTCAAATAGCTAAATTCAGATGAGATAATAATCACATATAATGAGTCACTTTTTAGACAAAATATTCAGCTATAAGTTTTTCCCAAGAACCCTCTTTTTTTGTTAAAAATGGAGAAGAAGAGTCTAGAAGTCATAAATGGAGAGAGCAAATTCAAGAATGCTGTAAAGAAACTAAGAGAAAAGAAATTACAATTTATAGGCAAGATTTATCCTTCTACTAAAGGGATCTGAAATAAAGAGTTAATGTTTTCTGACACATAAGAGTCATGTATTTATAACCTTAATATTTAAGATGGAAAGATAGCAGTCTATAACTTAGTTTGAGCTTAGTTACCACACCAGGTGATCTTCAGCACTTTAATAAGATGGAACAAAGTATATTAACATATTTCAATACAACAGAACAAGTATCATTCTTAACATTCACAGTTAAGAATATCGATAAATGTCTCCACCTTCTTCAAGGCCAATCCCCCCCTAAGAACTGACAAAGCAATCAACAGACTAGCATAAATGTTTCATTCATTCATTCATTCATTCGTTGGAATAGAAGTAAAATGTTTTCAAAGTAGTGATTTTATTTTTAGATCTTAAAAGAAGGCAACTTTTAAAAAAGCAATAAAATTTCATAAAAGTCTCAATTCAATACAAATGTGTGTTGGGAAATAGGCAGACAAAGCTACAATTCAGCACAATCTCTTATTCATTGGATTAATAAAGCAGCCAACTTGGTTAGACATTTACACTAGTAGACTAGAAGAAAAGTAAAAATAATTAAAGACATTTATTTTGAATTTCTAAAAGCAAAATATGTTTTTAAATAAATGAGCATTGTCACTTATTTTTTGCAAAAAAAAATTAGGAAAAGAAAAAGAAAAATAGATTATTAGAATTTTTTTGTATTGCCAGGGGGAAAAAAGAGAATACCTAGTATAAAAACTGTCAGATTATTTGAAATTGATTATAACTTAAAAGAGGATATTAAAGATGGTTATTTTTGCAAATTTGTTTATGTTAATTTGGAATTAGAAGAGTCCAGAATATCTGGACTCTCCTCTAACGCAAACTTTCCAAATCGAATAAGCTTTTTAAAATGTACTGATAAATATTAAGTCATTTCAGTAACAAAAACAATGAAAAAGGGCCTTGTTTAGTGAAAGGGAAGAGAAATTCCCTATGAATAAAATGCTTCTCCAGATGCTCTTGTTTGTAGATGACACTATGATGAAATGTACTGAGAACTCCACAATCACTCAAAAAAGGTAGACACAGCAATCCACACAGAAGAAACGAAGAACATATTTTGACCAAATGATGACATAGTTGAATAAAGTCCAGAGTTAGGCTAGCATTACACGGCTTGAAGAGGAATTAAATTTGGATAGTGAACTAAGCCCAGAGCAAAAATAAAGGAAGAAAATTGGATATTTAATTTCACTGATCCCAAATGACACAATTGTTCAATATAACAAAAGTACTTTTTTTCAAGACCAACATTCCAATGGTGATTCTATATGACTATAATTGAGGGAAAACCATCATCTCAGAAAATTCAAAATGCAGGTGAAACAGGAGAAAGATAATGGAGTGGTAAGTAAGCTACAGCACATTAGGAATAATAGCTTGTGTACAAGAAATGGTTTAAAAATTACCATCCGGGAAATCAAAACTCAAGAATGTGGGCTAGTCATGAAGCAAGAATAAGGGATAACTGATTAGTGTTGCCCTGGTAATCACAAAATATTAAAAGAATGGCAGGAAGATCTACACCAATAGGGTAAATCATCTTTTGAGGCTTTAGGAGAAGATATAGAGACAATAATAACAAGCTGAAAAGCCACAAATGACTTTGCAATTGCAAAGGATGAGAAAAGAGCCACATCACAAAGATTATGTATTTATTTAAAGATTGAATGTAACAAAACAGAAATGTTTTCCTTCTTGAAGTAAAGATGTTCTAAAAAATCATCATCCTACATACATGGGCATATATGTATGTTTATTTATTTATACACACATACAAAATAAGACCCTTTTAATAAGTAATGCTGCTCAACATTTCTTTATATCAATGATTTCAATAAAGGGTATTTTGATCAAATTTGCAGATAAAATGAAGCTGGAAGAGACAGATAGCTTATACACAATCAAGATCCAAAAGAACTCAGAGAGGTCACAATATTGGACCCAATCTAACAAGACAAAATTTATGCAAGATGGAAGGTTTAATACTTGAGTTCAAAAAATATACATTCTAAAAATAAGTATAGGATGGGAAGCAAAAAGTTAAACAACACATTTCCTGAATAAGACTTAGGGATTTTAATGACTCTTCAAGCTCAACAAATCAGTGATGTAGTATGTAGCCAAAAAAGCTAGCATGATCTCAGCTATATTAAGAAGTCTACAGTTTCCAAGTAAAAGGAGGTGAAAGACCCTCAGCGCTCTTCCCTGGTCAGACTATATCTGGGATGTTGTGGTGAGGTCTGCATTTTAGGATAATATCCACAAGAGAGTAATCAGGATGGTGAAGAGCCTTGAGCAAACACCATTTGAGGATAACTTAAAGAGTTCTGAGGACATTTATTCTGGCAAAAACTCATGAGTTTCTGAAGTATATAAAGTGTTATCATGGAAAGGAGAGGTCAAATTTGTTCTATTTGGTCAAAAAGAAAGAACTAGTCATTCTCCAATCGATAAATGGTCAAAGGATATGAACAGGCAGTTTTCAGAGAAAGAAATTAAAGCTATCTATAGTCATATGAAAAAATGCTCTAAATCACTATTGATTAGACAGATGCAAATCAAAACAACTCTGAGATACCACATCACACCTATCAGATTGGCTAACATGACAAAACAGAAAGACAATAAATGTTGGAGATGATGTGGCAAAGTTAGAACACTAATTCACTGTTGGTGGAGCTGTGAGCTGATCCAACCATTCTGGAGACCAATTTGGAACTATCCCCAAAGCGCTACAAAAATGTGCATACCCTTTTGAAACCAGCAATATCGATTCTAGGACTGTATCCCAAAGAGATCATAAAAATGGGAAAGGGATTCACATGTACAAAAATATTTATAGCAGCTCTTTTTTGTGGTGGCCCAGAACTGGAAATTGAGCAGATCCTCAACTCCTGGCAAATGGCTGAACAAGTCGTGGTATATGAATGTAATGAAATACTATTGTGCTATAAGAAACGATGAACAGAAAGACTTCAGAGAGGCCTGGAAGGACTTCTATGAGTTGATGCTGAGTGAAAGAAGCAGAACCAGGAGAACTTTGTACACAGCAACAATCACAGTATGCGAGGAATTTTTCTAGTACTCTTAGACGTTCATAGCAATGCAAGGACCTAAAACATTTCAAAAAGGACTCTTGAGGCAAAATGCCATCCACATCCAGAGAAAGAACTATGGAACTGGAACACAGGAAGAAGCAGAGTATTTTCTCTTGTGTTCTGTTTTGTTTTGTTTGGGTTTTTCTCATGATTTCTCCCAATCATTTTAATTCTTCTATGTAACATAACTAATGTGAAAAGGTGTTTAATAAGAATATATGTGTAGAACCCATATAAAATTGCATGTCATCTCAGGGGAGAAAATCTCAGACTTATGGAAGTGATTGTAGAAAACTGAAAACAAATAAATTAATAATAATAAAAACAAAAAAACAACAAAAAGGCAGAACTACAAATCATGAAGCTTCAATGAGGTAGATTTAGATTTGATGTAAGGAAGAATTTCCTAAGAAAGTAATCCATACATAGAATAACAAGCTTCTAGACAAAGCTGGATGAAACATTATCTCCTCAATCTTTTTATATCCAAACCTGGACCTTACTTTTCCTTCTGACCTCACAAAAAGTACTCCAATTTTCAGGTTGACTGTGCATGTTTTGGGACATTAAGAAAGCTGTAGTGTGAAGAATCTGAATTTGTCCTGAATGTAGAAAAGCCATAATTAGGATATTTGGACATGAAAGACAACTCGGACATCTATGTATTTATCTGTTACTTTCCTCTCCTTATGGATGAGTAGACCACTGGTGGTACAGCAACAATGCGCTGGATCTGGAGTCAGGAAAATCTGAGTTCAAATCCAGCCTCACATAATTACTAGCAAGACATGTAACCTGCATCTGCCTCAGCTTCTTCAATTATAAAATGGAGGTAATAATGGCATCTATCTTCCCAATGATATTGTGAGAATCAAACGAAATAACATTTGTAAAGTACTTAGAACGGCAGCTGGCACACAGAAGGCAATATATGCTAGCTACTGCTGTTACTGTTGTTGCTATTATAACACCAGTGGAATATTGTTACAACCATCCCGGATCAGGGCTCATGAATGAGAATATTGTAAGTCACAATACTCCATGGTTACTCCTACAGTCCTGAGGGGAGAAGTAGTTAGTCACTAATTAGGGGCTGAACTTACTGGTCCAGTATGAGTTAGAAATAGGCCCAGAAAGGGTGCTACAAAATTTAATCATATATTTTGATGAAAAGTCAAAAGGAGATATCCATGGAGAAGGAGAAACGATCATTAAATGAATGAAAACTATGACAAAATATTAAACAGTATGTTACTGGTTATTTAAATTAAAATTAAAAACTTCTCCTAAGATGATCATTTCAGAATTTTGTAGTCTTTCTAGTCTGAGGCAGTTGATGCTTCAGTGGATAGAGGCTGGAGTAAGGAAAAACTGAGTTCAAATCTGACCTCACACACAAGTTCTGTTGATCTGGGTAAATCACTTAACTTGGTCTGCCTCAGTTTTCTCACTGTAAAAAGAAGATCATAATAGCACCCACCTCCCAGAATTCCTGTGAGAATCAAAATGAGATAATATTTCTAAAACATTTAGCTCAGTGCGTGGAACAGAGTAGATGCTTAATAAATGCTTGTGCCTTCCTTTTTCAATTCTTGCTACAAAGCAAGCACTAATAGAAGGCTTAAACTTCTTGTTAACAATAAGCTTAAATTCAAGCAAAAAAAAAAAACTGTATAATTAAAATGACCATTTGGTAAATTGCAATGTAAGAGACAAAAACAAAACCTGGGTAAAGAAGGAAAGGAAAGGTTATGGTTTAAAATAAGTATTCCTCTAAAGGTTAAAATACTGAGAGTTCTAGATGACTGTGTTCATTCACACTCAAATACAACTAAAGAATAAAGAAAAATATGATTTTTTAACACTTACTACTACAAGACCATATCCTTTTATGACTCTCATACTAGAAGGACATACCCCTCTAGAAGAGCAGTCTTTTCCATAAGAGTAATTAGGTATCATTACAGTAAAATAGCGTGACTGGCCAAGATGGATGCTAATGAGCCTATTTCTGATCAGAAAAGATGAGAGGTTGGTACTATGGAATCATAATGTCTTCTCTTGGCCCAGCTGCTAGAAGGAAATCTCTGCTCTGCCCACGTGGCTTTAGAATAAGAAATGCCCTGAACTACTGAGTCAGGAAGGGAAAGTCTACCCTATCTCTCACAAAATCTCTATGTGGACCTGACTTCAGGGTAAATCTGTTTGCATTTTGTTTCTTTTATCCTGCTGTTCAGTGAACCGGAGATGTGACTATGTATGATTGTGGGTTTCAAAACATCAGAAGAGCTATCAAAGAGGTGTACTTGGCAAGGGGATATTGTAGAAGATATCCCTGGAGGCAGCAGCAACAGCTTCTAAGTTTGGTAAGAAGCCAAAGAAGTAACCACCTTGATTCAGTCCAACAATGGACTGATCCATCAGCCAAAACACTGTGTCATCATGCAAGCAGCCTATTCAGCCAAGCAAGGCAGCAACTGCTTCATCAGCAACACAACACCAGAAGCAAACTTAATGGGGATAGTCCAAAGAGAAAAATGAACTTTTAGAACCAAGAATCACCAGGAATATCTCAGCCTAACACAATCTCTCTTTGTATGCCTCACTGTCACAGTATTTTATATTCATGACTCCAGATGGACTCTGTGAGCAATGAGGGAAGTGTGCATCTTCTGGTCTTGGGGTAGGTATTCTGTAACTACTGTTCTAGCTTAAATCTTGAGTAAACAACCCTTTTTAAAGACTAAACAACATAAGTGATTAATCAATAATAGGGAACATCATTTTGCATCAGTGCTCGTCAGTAAGAATATTATGAGTCACAGCCCCTCATTGTGATTCCTAGAACCCTGAGCAAACAAGTGCCTCAGGATCCAACCTATTAGTACATTATGAGTTAGAAGTGGACCCAGACAGGGGTGCTATACAATTAAATCACATAGACAGCTGAAAAATCAGAAGGCTATCTCTATGGGGAAAGGGGCCACAACTATTAAATGAAAGAAGATTAATTATGAAAAAAGATCAAGCAATTCCTTCTTGGCTTTTTAAAGTTAAAAATTTATAATTACTACTCTTAAGAAAATTATTTCAGAATTTTTAGCTCTTCTTACCTATATATTTTGAGGATCTAGAGTCTCTAAATAAAGAATGAAGAGAATTAAAGTAGCATGAAATGAAAGTACTAAGGTGGGGAAGAGGGCAAGTGTTCAAGGAATCAAGAAGGAGACAAAATATAAAACAGTCCTCTGTAGCTAAAGTGCAACATTCCATCAATAAAGTTAAAACTGGACTATTCTTTTTTTGCTGTAATTTTTATATCTTATTCTATATAAATTTTAAAATCTATAAAATAACAAAATTTCAATTATTTAACTTACTTTCTCAGTAGTAACCGTCAAAGAAGGAACCAAGGCTGGTGACGGTTCTGGTTGCTTCTTATGCTTTTGTTTGTGTTTGTCTTTTTCTTTGTATTTCTAAAAATTAAGAAAAGTAAAATACAAGTTTAGGTTCATATGATGATCCATACTTATTTTTAGCACAACAAAAGGGGTAAAGGTTTTGTTTTTCTTTGTTTTGTTGGTGGTAACTGTGGGGGGGGGGGGGGGTAGGGGGGAAGGTGTGAGAACATGATTTGTAGATAGTATTTCATCATTCAAAATATGACTGCAAAAATAATTTAAGATAAATCAACTGCTTCTATCAGCATGGTCATAGGGTTATTCATGTCAGCAGTTTTCCACACACTAAATATTAT
The DNA here is from genome assembly GCF_028372415.1 of Notamacropus eugenii. Taxonomy (NCBI): domain Eukaryota; kingdom Metazoa; phylum Chordata; class Mammalia; order Diprotodontia; family Macropodidae; genus Notamacropus; species Notamacropus eugenii. Next base: position 62,429,607 of record NC_092874.1, on the reverse strand, counting down.
GTAAAATAAGCACTTTAGCCTCTCTAGCCTCATCTGATTAGACTACAAAATGCAAAATAATTCAACTAATATTAATGGATCACATGCTTTGTTCAAGGTATTATGCTATATATAGATGATAATACACCTAAATGAATAAGAACACCTGGACCTTCTGTCTTTTATAAGCCTCAAGTTAAATGGAGGAGAGGATCAGAAAAGAATGCAAATAACTGGTTCAAACTACACAAAAAGTTCCACAGGATGCACAAAGTACTATTAGAACCCAGAGCAAGATCACAGCACATCTGGTTAAACAGAAAATCAGGGAGTAACTTCATAGACAAAACATTTACATTAGAGTACAGAAAAGTGGAGGTTGGGCATATCAGGCAAGAAAACAGCACAAAAAACGAAAAGGAAACTAGGAAAAACAAAGCGTATTTATGGAACAATTATGCAGTCGAGTTTGGCTACAGCATAGAGTGAGTAGTCAGTCATTCGGTCAATAACGTTTAATAAACATTTGCTATGTGCCAGATACTAGGCTAAGTGCTGGGAATATAAATACTAGTTTAAAAAAAAAAAGGCAGGCCTCATCCTCAGCAACCTTTATAGTCTAAGGGGGCAGAAACAACACACAAAAGAAGTTGAAAAGCTGGGGGTGGGTGTGGGGGAGCACCTAGCAAAAGGGCATAATGGAGAAGCCCAAAAGCAATGTAGCTGGTGGGAAAAGGGAGGAATACTGCATCGAACCCCTTTTTAAACAGTCTTGGAATTCATGGCTCTACCCTCAGGCCAAAAAGTCCAATCAGAAGGGCAGAGGGAACTAATGAGATGTGTGCACCAGGCACATTCAAACATGCAGAATAATGGGATACCCCAATGGTGACATTCTTGGAGAAGGAGGGCATGATGGGGAAGTCCAAAGGCAATGCAACTGGTGGGAAATAGGGAGAAGACTGTGCTAAGTTCCTTTCTTAAACTGGAAAACTGGGAAGCACAGAAATAAAAGTAGGAAGATCAATTGCTGCCATAATGTAAAGAGATAAGAATGCTAGCCTGAGAAATTACTACATAACTAATTATGTAGGGAGAGAGTATACTAAAGATTTTAAGATTAATCTGGCAACAATATGTAATCCAAAACACACAAAAAACTTTTTACATTTATAAAGCATCTAAGAACACTGTCCTGAAGTACTGGGGAACACTGAAATTTTAGATAAGACAGAGTTCCTGTCCTCCTAAAGCATATAATCTGGTAGGGAGATAAGACCCAAAAGTGTACAGTACATCATATATACAAAAGCACATAAAAAGAAGGTAAAATGGTCTGCATTAGACCTAAGATTTGGAAAGCTCATTATTGAGAGGGAGAAATAATAATAAGAGAATTCCTGGAAGAGATGAGTCTGCATTTGAAATAAGATTTACAAAATGGGTCAAAATCCAAAAATTGAAGAAAGGAACATCGTTCATAACATGAAGAAGCACATGAGGAAAGGCAAAAAAGTAGTGTAAATGAAGGGGTGTTTGGTGAATGGCACATTGGGCAGGTATATTATTAAGTAAATGAAGGGAAGTCATGTGAAATAAAATCAGAAAGAAAGGAAATGACTTGAAACTTCACTCACTAGGCCAGAGAAAGAAGCCCTGAAGACTTCCGTGGGCAGAGGTTACATGTTGACATCACATAGTAGAATGAAAGACAATGGAAAAGGGAGAGAGTTTGTTAAGGTGGAAAGATTAAGAGACAAATGGTATAGATCTCTATTCCAGTGGGAAAAAGGAGGAAGGGAAGGATGTGAAAGATAAAATGGAGATAAAAATGACAGGACTGAAGAGTTCAAAATAACATCAAAGTTTTGAATAGAGGAGAGTGCAAATGGGCAGTCAATGGAAAAAAATCACGTCATGTAAAACAACATGGAAAGACTTAAGAACTCTGATCAGTGTAATAACCAACCACAATTCCAGAAGACTAATGATGAAACATGCTACCCACCTCTTGGCAGAGAAGTGAACTCCAGATGTAGAATGAGACATACATTTTGAACATGGTTCAGTGTGAGAATATTTTTGCTCACTATACATATCTGCTACAAAAGCTTTATTTTTATTTTGCTTCCAATGCCACTGTCTTAGCTAGCAAGTATTCTCAAGTTTCACTGAGTGGAACACTAGAGAATAATAGTAAAGGACAAATTCAGAATATAAACTTATTTGAAATTTTTAATTTTTTTCTTTTAATCTAATTTTGTCACCTTTTATTTTTACATTGCCATCTCATTTCAAAAGATTAAAAAAAAGTGGGGGGAAAAGCAGTTTAGCAAAACTAACCAATACAACAAGGAGGTACATTTTCTCAATTCTTCTTGAGAGGCAAGACTGACTGTTAATTACACAATGATCAGGTAAGTTTTGGGAACACTTTTTCCTATTATGTTAATGAAGCCTATGGAACTGGGAGTGGTTTATAACCTGAGAAGTTGGCTCATACAAAGGTAGGATAAAGCTTGGATAAATCCAGGTTAAGTAGGATTGCTATATTCCAGATGCCAGGATGAAGGTATAAGATTATCAACAATATTATCAATTCAAACACTGAGGATTATTGAATGGAAAAACAAGTTCACACACTTTCGCAACAGATCCAAAGAATCCAAGTCCTTCCAAGAGAACAGATGAAAAGAAACAAATATCTGTTGAATTTTCTACAAGTTCTTTTCTCTACAATGGTAATGGAGTCATTGAGACTCTATTATAACAGCTCCCAATGTGCTGTGAAAAGAAATAAAAAGTCTGTTAGAAATGATAATTTTGATGTTGTAGAGGGAGTGATTCTGAAATCTGAAAGGGAAAATACCAAGCACTTTTAAAATGTCACAGACATTGCTGCCCTCAAAAAAGTAATTGAAAGAAATAATAGGCATCACATGTCTAACTTCCATGTCCATAAAATCTGTGAGAATAAGCTACAGTCATAATGAAGTCATCCTCGATTAAAGTATGGACAAGGAACAGACAGGATTTTATACACATTCTACCAAAGAGCACATCTTTTCAGTTAAATAAGTATAGTGAATAAAAAAAATGTCACTGTGCTTATGGTTTGTTAGCTTAAAAGCACTTGATTTGGTACAGTAAAATATTATATTAAAGAATCTCTTCCAAAAAGATCTGTCTCTCAAGCAAAACTTAAGCCATTCAAGTTTGACAGAAAATTTTAATAACAAAGCCCTCTGTCCAATGACACGTAACTTGAGCCAAGATAATGTAAGGAACAGCTCGCACACTCCAGCATTAGTCACCCAGTGACAATCAATCAACAAAAATTTATTACATTCTCACTATGTGCTAGGCACTGTGTTAACCACTGAGGGTACAAAGAAAAAAGCAAAAACTGTCCCCATCATAAAGGAGTTTACATTCTAACATTTAAGCATGTTAAATGAAGGCCAATTAAGAGCCTGTTGTGTGGACCTACCTCTGCCTCCCATAGGGAAGAAAGAACACAGAGAATGAGAAGGTATGGGAAGGGCTGACATCTGTTCAGCTTCAAGTTTCCACACCGATAAGATTAGAGATCCATCACCATTATCTTCATCAAGACCTATACAGCCTTTTTAAGAATTATGGCTTCAGACACTTATTAGTTTGTATGATCCTATACAAGTTACTTAACCCTGTTTGCCTCAGTTCCTCATCTATAAAATGAGCTGGAGAAGGAAATGGCAAGTCACTCCAGGATCTTTGCCAAGAAAAATCTCCAAGAAAACCACTTGGTACTGGCTAAGAAATTGAGGGGTAGATCAGTGGAATAGGTTAGGCACTCAAGACACAGTAGGTCAATGGACAGCAATCTACTGTTTGATAAACCCAAGGACCCTAGCTTCTGGGATAAGAACTCACTGTTTGAGAAAAACTGCTGGGAAAACTGGATAATAGTGTGGTGGATACAGGGCATAGACCAATGCCTGACACCATACACAAGAATAAAGTCCAAATGGGTACATGATCTAGGTATAAAGATTTGATACTATAAACAAATTAGGAACAGGAGGGGGAGAAAAATTAAGATTTATGGAAGTGATTGCTGAAAACTGAAAACAAATAAATTTTTAAAAATTATTAAGTGTTTTACATACATTATCTCACTGTTCCTCACATAGCCTAGTAAGAGTTATTATCATTCCTTTTTCACAGCTAAGAAAACTGGAGCTCAAGGAGGTTAACCCTAGGCTCATACATCTAACTAAGTATCTGAGGTAGGATTCAATACAGTTCCTCTTGACTCCATGTCTCATAGTCTATCCATTCTGTGAAATTGCCCTTCACAAAATATCCATGAAAGTATATTTGTTCAATCCACTAAGGTAAGGATACATATTAAGAGAAAGTCTGAGAGGGAAAAGTCATTGTTGCATTGGATATTATACTACAATATCCAGCTAAAATATCCTAAAACTAGAGATTTGAGTCTGGAGCTTGGGAAAGATAGCATAGGAATAATACAAACCTTACCACAGAAGGCAAAAGGAAGACATAGGATTGTAAACTCTCTGCATTGGGGAACATGTAGAGAGAAATAGGGTCACAAAGTGAACACTTGAAGAATAAATCAACGTAAGTGGTCAAGAGGATTAGAAACCAATAAATTTTCAGACAGAAAAAGGAGCAGCTAGATGATAAAGAAGAAAAACCCACAATATTTGGTATATCACTAAAAAAAAGTAAAAATCTTTAAAATAATCTCTTTCTGAATGGTACGAATCTCTGGGAAAAGAGAGAAAGAAGGATACAAAAAAGGAAAGAAATTTAGGTTAATTCAAAAAACAAAAGACATGAGGAAAAATATTTAGATAACAAAATTTTCCAAGCTCTCTTCCTCAGAAGAGGCTCAAAAGGAGAAAGTGAGGCTGGTAAACTTTCACAGTCCTCCCTCCCTCAAAACAAAGTCAAGTGCAAGTCATATCATCAGTTCTCTGATGTCATGGTCTTCAAAAACAAAAGACAAACACCACCTGTGAGTAGACCAAGCTTGGTCTCTGTCTCTCCTTATTTCTTGTCATTCCCCAAACCTTAAACCCAGTGCACTGTGAAGCCCACAGATTGGACAAGTCCCTGCCCAAGCTACACTTAATGGCTGGCTTAGAGTGATTATCAATAGTAACAATTTCTCTTTCGCTCTATTTAGTTATTTTTTTTCTTTTGCTCAATAAAGGGGCCATTCCCTGACTACTTCTTAAAGAAGCCTATTCAATGAATGGGTGTTATCTCCCTCTAAGTGAGTACATGAAAAGCCTTAGCCTAAAAAGGTCAAGGTCTCCCACTGCATCCTGGGCTGTCTCCAGTCATCCGAATGAATGAATGGTCACTGGATCCAGATGGCGCAGGAGGAGAAAGTGAGGCTGGTGACCTTGTATAGCCCTTCCTCACTCAAAACAAAGTCAAGTACAAGTTATGTCATCATTTCTCTGATGTCATGTTCTTCTTCAAAAACAAAGGTTGAACACAACAACATTATCAGCCTACTGACTAGGTCAGTAAAAATAAGAAGCTTGAAAACAACAAACCACAATGAGAACAAGTAATTTAAAAGTGTTTTTAAGTACACAAGCATACACTCAATATATCTAATTCAACATTTATCAAGCACCACAAATACAATAAGCATACAAAGATGATAAACAGATAGATAGATAGAAACAGACAGACAGGCAGATAAAACAGACTCTGCTCTTAGAAGCCTACAATCTAATTTTCACTATAGCCTATGCAAACATGTATGCCATGTGGCAAGGTATATGGTCAATCAGCATGTGTCTCCAAGGAAAAACCTGTATGATCACAAAGAACATACATTAAATTTATCAGCACCACCTGACAGGAAAGAACAGTAAGAAAGAAAAATGCCCATGATGGTTGACAAAGAAAGGTATCATGATTGAAACCGGATAAACTTAAATAAGGGAAATATGAAGTAATTTATTTGGAGATTTCTACAAAATATAAGACTAGGGAAAAACAATCAGAATTCAAGATAGGAATAATGAAAAATGAGGCATCAGGAAGATAGTAATTATGTGAAAAAGCAGTGGCCCTTGAGGGTTTTTGGACAACTGGTATTTTTGATAGGTAACACGCTACTCAAATTCCCTAAGATATTGGGTTCCTGTAGGGAGGGAGGAAATTCTGATTCCACTGGCTTAAAAAAACTTCCTCTTCCTATACAGATTAGCAACTTGGGGGGGGTGGGGGGGGGGGAGGCGGGGCCAGCAGCGGAGGCAACTGACAGAATTGCCTACAGCACCGAATCAATTAGTATTTATTGAGTACCTACTATGTATTTACCGTCTCTCAGAGGGGTAAGTGAAAAGAGGGAGAAAGAGACAGAATTTGTCTCTTTAACATTTTTTAAATGTTAAAAATTGTTTTACCATGCAACTGGGGAAAAAATAAAAAATATAAAAAAAGAAAATAATTATGCATGAGTATAATGAATTCAAGCAAGGTGCAAGATGATCAATGAATTTTAATGTAACAGAATACAGAAAATACAAAGATAAGGTTTCAAATTCTGCACTGCAACTAAGAAAATACTGCTTGTCGGGGGCGGAGCAGAAAGATGCACATACACAGCTCCGAACCCACAACCCACAGAACGGCTAGAGGGGACCAACTCACGGTGAATTCTGCACCCAGAGGCCATGGAATATTGGAGCGAGGGAGATTTCTGTTCCGGAGAGACCTGCAAACCTCCTTCGAGCTGAGGACTGGGCGCCGGGACTGGGAGCAGAGGGCAGCCCTGCAGCGGCCGTGACACCGTGAGGAAAAGATCCGAGCAGGCTTCAGGGACGGGATCTCCAGCGGCGGCACAAGCCCCCCACCCACAGGTGACGGGGGGTGAGAGGGGAGTGGGGTGCCCCCATGGCTCGCCCCCCCCCCCCCCCCCCCCCGGAGATAGAAGCTGAGAGGCGGCTGCAGACAGGGGCTCCCCAAGCGGGTGGGAGCCTGAATCCATTGTGGAAGGTCTGTACATAAACCCCCTGAGGGAACTGAGCTTGAGAGGCGTCCCTGCCCTGACCTGACCATCTGAACTTAATTTAACACTGAATAGCAGCCCTGCCCCCGCCAAAAGCCCTAAGGCGGGAAGCAGCATTTGAATCCCAGTCCCCAAACGCTGGCTGGGAGGACCAGGAGGCGAGGTGGGTGTGAGGAGAATATTCAGAGGTCAAGTCACTGGCTGGGGAGAATGCCCAGAAAAGGGAAAAGAAATAAAACTATTGATGGCTACTTTCTTGGAGAACAGACATTTCCTCCCTTCCTTTCTGATGAGGAAGGACAATGCTTACCATCAGGCAAAGACACAGAAATCGAGGATTCTGTGTCCCAGCCCACCCAATGGGCTCAGGCCATGGAAGAGCTCAAAAAGAATTTTGAAAATCAAGTTAGAGAAGTGGAGGAAAAACTGGGAAGAGAAATGAGAGGGATGAAAGAGAAGCATGAAAAGCAGATCAGCTCCCTGCTAAAGGAGAACCAAAACAATGTTGAAGAAATTAACACCTTGAAAACTAGCCTAACTCAATTGGCAAAAGAGGTTCAAAAAGCCAATGAGGAGAAGAATGCTTTCAAAAGCAGAATTAGCCAAATGGAAAAGGAGATTCAAAAGCTCACTGAAGAAAATAGTTCTTTCAAAACTAGAATGGCACAGATGGACGCTAAGGACTTTGTGAGAAAGCAAGATATCACAGAACATAGTGAGAAGATTGGAAAAATGGAAGATAATGTGAACTATCTTATTGGTAAAACAACTGACCTGGAAAATAGATTCAGGAGAGACAATGTAAAAATTCCGGGACTACCTGAAAGCCATGATCAAAAGAAGAGCCTAGACATCATCTTCCATGAAATTATCAAGGAAAACTGCCCTGAGATTCTAGAACCAGAGGGCAAAATAAATATTCAAGGAATCCACAGAACACCGCATGAAAGAGATCCAAAAAGAGAAACTCCTAGGAACATTGTGGCCAAATTCCAGAATTCCCAGGTGAAAGAGAAAATATTGCAAGCAGCTAGAAAGAAACAATTCAAGATCTAGCACCCTCTACGTTAAGGGATCGAAGGGATCGAAGGGAATGGAATAGGATTTTCCAGAAGTCAAAGGAACTAGGACTAAAACCAAGAATCACCTACCCAGCAAAACTGAGTATAATACTTCAGGAGAAAAAATGGTTTTTCAATGAAATGGAGGATTTTCAGGTTTTCTTGATGAAAAGACCAGAGCTGAAAAGAAAATTTGACTTTCAAACACAAGAATGAAGAGAACCATGAAAAGGTGAACAGCAAAGAGAAGTCATAAGGGACTTACTGAAGTTGAACTGTTTACATTCCTACATGGAAAGACAATATTTGTAACTCTTGAAACATTTCAGTATCTGGGTACTGGGTGGGAGTACACACACACACATGCACACATGCACACATACATAGAGACAGAGTGCACAGAGTGAATTGAAGAGGATGGGATCATATCTTAAAAAAAAAAAAAAGAAATCAAGCAGTGAGAGAGAAATATTGGGAGGAGAAAGGGAGAAATTGAATGGGGCAAATTATCTCTCATAAAAGAGGCAAGCAAAGACTTATTAGTGGAGGGATAAAGAGGGGAGGCGAGAGAAAATCATGAGGTCTACTCTCATCACATTCCACTAAAGGAAAGAACAAAATGCACACTCATTTTGATAGGAAAACCTATCTCACAATACAGGAGAGTGGGGGACAAGGGCACAAGCAGGGTGGGGGGGAGGAGAATGTAATCTGAGGTCGACAGTCATGGGGAGGGAAAGGATCATAAGAGAATAGAAGTAATGGGGGACAGGATAGGATGGAGGGAAATATAGTTAGTCCTATACAACACAACTAGTATGGAAATCATTTGCAAAACTACACAGATTGGGCCTATATTGAATTGCTTGTCCTCCAAAGGGAAGGGATGGAGAGGGAGGGAGGTAAAGAAGTTGGAACGCAAAGTGTTAGGATCAACTGTAATGTTCTTACCACTAGGAAATAAGAAATACAGGTTAAGGGGTAAAGAAAGCTATCTGGCCCTACAGGATAAAAGAGAAGACGGAGACAAGGGCAGAGAGGGAGGATAGAAGAGAGAGCAGATTGGTCACAGGGGCAATTAGAATGCTTGGGTTTGGGGGGGGGAGGGGAGAAAAGGGGAGAAAATTTGTAACCCAAAACTTTGTGAAAATAAATGTTAAAAGTTAAATTAAAAAAAGAAAAAAAAGAAAATACTGCTTGTCAAGTTTTGGTGTATCATCAAACGTTGTCCACAATTATTTGAAAAAGCTGTTAAAATACTCCCCCCCCCCCCCTTCTGATTACATATAAGTAGACGTTGGGGGTGTAAGCTCAGTTTCACATGGACAGTCTCGGGCAGGTAAAAGTGAGGACTTCTAAACCTTAGAGTTCTCATGAGGCCCCCCAGGGAATAGCTGGGAATTGAGGCGTGAGACACGGGCTATCTCGTGCATCTCCGCCTCTTCTCCGTGGGATACGTGCTGGGAGAGCATCCCACCCTTGAGATTGGCCTGTGGTCTGAGCACACCTATTGTTGACTATCTAAAAGGCTGAGAGCACGCTCGGTATTCATGTGCAAACTATGCAGCAGGAGAGCTTAAGTAGGGTCAGGAAAGCCTGAAGGGCCTTTGGAGGGCAGAGGGTCCCTTCCCACTCCCACTCTCTTGCTGTACGATCCTTGCCTCCTTGGGAGGAGGATTCCTCTCTCCTGAGGAAGAATTCACCCTGCACACGTAACCAAGACCCTGAATAAAGCCTAACCCTTGTTCGACTCTGGAAAGTCTCTTCTCTCATACATTTATCCGGTTTGGCCAGCCGAAGACCTGAGACAGGTAAGGAAAGACTCGGGTAGCCCTTCGGCCTCTAGGCCGGACAAGTAGAGGCCAGACTTTCTTTTCATATACGTCAATCAAAACATATTGCAACTGGTTGAATACAGAAACAGATATTAAATTCAACTGTCTTCTATCAAGCTCAGACACAAAATAGATTTGCAAAATTATGTAAAACAATGTCATTTTTCTAAATTCTTTTGCTTTTGAAAATAAAGCTTTTTAATTAAAAAGTATTACATTAATATGTAATAGGTTTATTAAGGTTTTAAATGAATAGACATTTTAAAATAATCAATGTTAATTTCTAATGTGGTAAATATTGATAAATAAAACTCAAATAAATGCTCTTCAGGGTCCTCAGTAATTTTTAAAAATGCAAAGGGGCTCCTGAGACCAAAAAGTTTCAGAACAATTACCTATCTTATATCAATGAAATCACAGGTCCAGTCCTTAACCGTAAACATATGAAAGTGTATGCTTATATACAACTGTTTTAGAAGGAATCAATTTAAGATACAATTTGAAAAATGAGTTAGGTATTATGAATAGCTAAACCAGTATTTCCCTTGCCTGCCATCACTTGCTGTTTGGCAAGGGTGAACTCATATTTGATGGCTAAAACAATTTCTGGACTCTTTTGGTGTCATTATGGTGACTGCTTTATATCCTGTTAAATTTTTTTAAATAAGAAATGATGATAAAGACCTTAGTCTTTTTCCACTTCCTACTTTTCTGCATTAACAATCCATTTGATTAGGTCACACTGAAGGTACTCCAACTCTTCAATGACTTCTCATCTTTAGCCTTTCTTCTAACTTAATGTTGATTTTGACCTTTTCCCTCAGCAGTCCATGGTCTGACTACACAAAGACAGCTGACTGTGAAATGATTTCCACATAAGTAACCAGTTATTTCCTGCCTTTTCAGACAGTCAATTTCTTTTTTGTGTGTGACATTCAGTACTTGTTATGTCCACTACCTTGTGGGATGAAGAATTCATGATAGAGAGACATGAGATCTCTAGATAGCCTAAAGATTTTGACCTCTTTAATTTCTCAATGATGAGATGTTTTCCAACCTATTTTTTTAAATCATTCTCCTTTTTTCATGGTTTCATTCAGATCACCAAATATGAAAATACATGTTGGCTTAGTTGGGCCAAGTTTTCATAGAATTTCTCTATTTTTTAATCTTATGTCACAGATGTTGGCAGAATAAGTTTCATTTATCTTCACTGTGGTTTCAGTTATGCTTATCCTAAGTAATACAAAACAAAATAATCTAGTATCCTAAGTAAATGATAAATTTTCATCATCTGAGTATATGATGAAACAAACTGGCAACTCCTTTGTTTGTTCTACCTCCCCAAAGAGAAAAGGAGCATCATCCTTTCATGTGGCTGAAATTTTCTTTTTATTACTGCAGTTGTTCATCACGAGAATATAAATATTAATGTGACTCAACAACAGCATGCCAAGTGAATGATTATTGGAAAAAAACAAGCCCAAAGATACATATTCACTGGTAAAATGCTTTGAAGAATTAATAACAATATAAAATAGCAAAAAGTAGTAGACTCAAAAACTAATCTATACAAAGTTTGGTTCCAGATTCACTGAAGCACACCCTTCCAAGATCATTCACAGATTAAACTGCCAAGAGGATGACAGAAAATCAAACATGTTTGTCAACTTTTCTATAATTGAGCCACTGCATTAACTGCTTCCTTTGATGAACTTCTCTCCCCTTTCCCGATATTCTGCCTAGTCTTATTCTTCAGAGATTAGTATTCCCCTAAACCATTTTACTCTCCCTATTCCAGTGATGCTGAATGTTCCAGCTATCAAAAAACAAATTGCTCTCACCAGCTGTCTGCTTCCTTATTCCCATCCATTTCATGCTTACTCTAAATCTGTCTCTATGTTCCTTCATGTGCTCCCTGGAATTCCTGCTCCAGAACTAACTTCTTTTCACCTTAAACCTTTTCCTTTATCAGTCTTTCCATATTCTAGTACTCACTGAAACCTGGCTCCTTACCAGTAACACCGCTTTTCCCTAGCCACACTTCCTAGCTCTGGCTACACTTTTTCATGCCCTGACTTACTGGATGATCTGGTGAGGGAATCAAAACATTCCTAGTTTACCGCCATTTCAAGGTTGTATCTCTAACACCAGTAATCAGAAACTTCTCCTTTAAGGCTAATGCAATCCAAATTTATCTCCTGGTCTAGATCCTGGTGACCATTATATACCAACCCCCAGGTCATTCTCCCCCCTTTCTCAACATTTTCAATACTTGGCTTACCTTCCTTCTCTCCACCTCAATTCCTGCCCTTATACTAGGAAACTTCAAAACTCTCTTTCTCACAAATACTCTAAACTTCAAAGTTTCTTAATTTACTCAATGTACTTTGACCTACTCTTCCATTCTATCTCAGCTACACAAAAAGATGGTTATCTCTCAATAACCTCGTGTTAATCTCTTGATAAGAGATTATCTTTGACTTTTGATAACCACAAAGGTTCTATTTTCAAGTTCATGAACTCCAAGATTCCTTTATCTGTTTACAATCTATCATCCTGTCTTTCCTTATGCCTTTCAATCACTAAATATATTTTTTATACTAAGACCAGGAATGCCTCTAACTCCTCTAAGACTTCATCAACTTTTTACTCTTGCACTAACTACACTCTCCCAACTTCTCAAACTTTTTCTTTGGGGAACCAACCATCTCAACTCTATGCTATCCTCAACTCTCTAGATCCCATCCCCTTGTAATTAATCCCCAGTAACACTCATGCAAACACCATATCTGCATAATTTCCACCATCTACTCCTTTTTCTACTTCCATAGGCTTGCTAAGTAGTTCTGGACGGAGTCACAAAACCACTACAAATTTCTACAGTCTGATCCCAACTGTGCCCTCGTAAGTGGAAAGAAGGAAATTCCACTGCTCTAATTGATTTTCTATTTCAGCTATCCTAAACCTTCTTTGCTCAATACTTTGAAGGCACCAACTCCCTCACCTCATGACTGAAAACTTCAACAAAAAAACCACTCCATTACTATCATCCCTTTTATACTATTATCTCCTCCTTCACTCCAATAATCTGATAAGAGTGGGTGCTTCTGCTTGTCAAGGCCAAACCCTCTCTACATGTGTCCTTGATGTCATCCTTTTTTTCCTTCGGAAGACTGCCCTTTCAATCACTCTCTTGCATCACTATATACTGGCCCTTTTGTTAACTCACAAATATACTTGCCATCATCCTCCCCCAAAAAACCAAACAACTCACTTCATTCTATCATCCCAATAGCTATCCTTCTTTATCTCAATTTCCCTTCTCAGCTAAATTTCTCTAAAAAGGGATCTATGCTCAGTACCTCCAGATCCTGTCTCACTTCTAAAACCCCACTGAATTCAGGTTTCTGATCTCATCATCTGACTGGAACTACCTTCTACAAAGTCATCAATTATATCTAAATTAATATCTAATGGTTGTTTCTCAATCTTCATTTTTCTTAGTTCTTCTCTAACATTTTAAATTGCTGATCATTTTCTTCTCTTGGATATTCCCTCCTTTCTCTGAATTTTCAAGGCACTGCTATCTCTTTATACTCTTCCTACATGTCTGACTACTTTTCATTCTCCATCCCTGAATGTTCATTTTTATCATACTCCCTAAACTCTAGGTATCTCCCAAGGCTTTGTCCTGTGCCCTTTTCTCTCCATACTGTCTCTCCTTAATTATGTCATCAGTTCCCATGGGTTTAGTTATTCATTTCTATACAGATAAATTCAAGATCTGTATCAAAAGCTCTTTGGAGCTCCAATCCCACACCTGCAACTGCCTATTGGACAAGCTGAACTAAATGACCCAAAGATATCTTAAATTCAACATGTCCAAAACAACTCATTTTTTTTTCACTTCCAAAACAATAACCCTTCTTTGGAATTTCCTTATTACTGCTGAGGGTACCACCACCTTCCCAGTTATTCAAGTTAAAACCTTCTCAAGTGTTCATTCACTCAGCATACCCAATCATTTGCCAAGACTTTTTAATTTTTCTCTCTCAAACTCTCTAGTATACCTTCCTTTCTCACCAATCACTGTACCACCACCCTAGTGCACTTTCTACCTACTGACATATCATTGCCTCAATTCTCTCTCCACTACACTTTGTCTTCCACACAGCTAACAAAATTATTTTTCTAATGCCTAAGTTTGACAAAGTTCAAATAAACTCCAGTGACACCATTATTACCTCCAGGCAATTAAGTGGCACAATGGGTAATCAAGAAGCAATGACTAAGCAATCACCCCAGAAACCAACTCAAAAATTCCTTTCATGGGCAGCAACATTTTGTGGTAGATTTAACATAAGAAAGACCTGAGTTTAAATACAGCTTCAGATGCTTTCTAGTGACTTAGGGCAATTCATTTAAGCTTTGTCTCCATTTTTTCATACGTGAAATGGGGATAACCCCATCTTAGCAAGTATTAAATGAGCTATTTGTAAAGTGCTTTGCGAGCTTTAAGGAGCTACATAAATGCTAGTCTTTATCATTAACATTTAGAATAAAGTATGCTTTGTGGCAATTAAGACTCTTCCGAAACCAACTTTTCACTTTGCTCTCCTTCCCGACATAACTCAAAAGTCCAGTAATGTAGGTCAACCTCTAATTCTTCACACATGACGCTCCATCTCCCATCCCCATCCATGTCCTTGCACTAGCTGTCCTCTAATATTAGAATGCCATCCCTTCTCCCTTTTGCCTCCTGACATCCTTGACTCTTTTTAAGATAATGGCCATCTTCCGCAGGAATCCCTTACAGTTGATTAAAGTTACAGAACAAGTCTCTTTAAAGTTGTCATCTTTCTGATCTTTATCTACAGAATATATTCCTATTCATTTACATGTTCTCTCCCCAGTTGTAGGTAAGTTTCCTGAATGCAGAGACTACTTACATTACCACAATGTCTACAACATAAAACGTATTTGACAAATCCTTGATGATTGCTAATTACATTTTCATCATCAATGACAGAACCACCACCACATATGTGAACCCTAAAACCACAGTCCTACATTCAAGGAAGTATAGTGAATGAATTAATTTTATAAGCTATCTCAGAATGGGAAGAAATTACTAAGGATATTGCCAAAAAAAGATAATAACGAGATTAATTCTTTATTAGAATATCCTATATTTATCCTTGAGGATATCCTTTATGAAAATGAGAGGGGAAAGTATATGGAAATATTTGTAAATTAAGTAACATTAAAACAAAATGTCAACAAAAATTATTTTTTAAATGAGAAGGGAATATACAATTTTCATAAACAAACTGTTTAGTCTCCCTTTTTACAATCAGATAACTGAAAGGTTCAGGCAATCTAAGGTGTCACTGTGTTACTAACAGCTGATTATCAAAAAACAAAAACACACCTAAGTATAACAAAAAGACACCTAGAAGTTCTCTAGCAATAAGGAGCCTATCATGAAAGTGTTAGGATTACAGAGATAATTCTAGTGTTGCTGGGTTTTTTTTAACTTTACTACTAATTTCAAGATGAGGTATATAACAAGGCAATGTAA
Source organism: Notamacropus eugenii (assembly GCF_028372415.1). Lineage (NCBI taxonomy): Eukaryota > Metazoa > Chordata > Mammalia > Diprotodontia > Macropodidae > Notamacropus > Notamacropus eugenii. The sequence continues at coordinate 62,414,100 of NC_092874.1, read as the reverse complement.
ACTTCCTGTTGAGTGAGACATGAAATATGGCAACATGCACTTACCATTTGCCATTCAGTTGCATAGTCATGTGATCATTAGATCTAAATATAGAAGCTCTAAATATAGAAGATCTAAATCAAAAAGTCAAGTTTCTCCAAAAGTTCCTTATTTGTGTAACTACCAGAAGATTGTGAGACTTCTTCAGTGCAAAGCATCAAAACACAAAAGATGATATTACAACAATCTATAAAGTCAGTAAACAATCATTAAGTACTTAATATGCGCCAGGTAAAATGCTAAGCGTCTAAATAAATGGAAGGAAAAAAGTCGAATATCAAGATTACAAAATGAAGTTGGATAATTAGTCCATTGAAATAATATCTAAGTATATAAGATAAGAAAGCACAATGGAGGGGGAGTATAAGAAGCTGGAGACAGAATGAAGAAATAACTGAACGAATAGCATATGGGAAATTACATGAAGCTTTTAAAGATCCTATAAATATTCCCCGTTAGGTTTCAATTAACTGCCAGTTATTTTCAATAATGATCTATGTTCAAGAAATAGTACATGGGTTATCACCAAGTAAATGTATGACTGAAAAAAAAAAGTGGTAGCCCAAGCATACAATAGAAATGAAATGATGGACAACCTGACAGGCCACTAAAAATTAAAAAAATCTAAAGGAAGGCCTTTTAAAATACTGGGTCAATCCTCTTTGCAATCTGGTTTCTAATCCCATCACTTAAATGTAATTACTCTCTCCAAAGTAATTTGACAATGCCTTAATTGTCAAATCTGACTGTGTTTCCCCCCCACCCTCAGTCCTCATCCCTCTTGATCTATCCTATACATTTGATACTGCTGACCACTCCCTCCCTCCTGAAATATTCTCTTCCTTTCCCTTCTGCTTCTTGTCCTATCTGTCTGATCATTTCTCATCCCCTTTGATAGCTAACAATTCATAATCATACCCTTAACATTAGGAATTGCCCAAGGATCTATCCTGTGCCCTCCTCTCTCTAATCTCTCCCTCACTTCAACAACTTCCAGGATTTAACCATTTCTACATAGGTATAACTGTATGTATGTGAATGCTTTCCACCAAACTTCAGTCAAGCATCACAAACTGCCTATTTGGACACTTAAAATTTAATGCCCTGAAGACATCCAAAACTCAGTCTATTCTGAAAAGTGACCTCACTGTCCTTTTCTCCCCAAATTCTCTCCTCTTCCTAATATCCCTGCTTCTGTAGAAGAAACCACCATCCTTCCAGTCTCCCAGGTTGGTAATCTTAGCATTATCCTTTACTCCTCATTCACTGATTCTCATCCCACATATTTGATCAGTTTTCAAGTCTTATCATCTTGACCTTTAACTCACTCACACTCTCTCTCTTTCTCTCAGACACAGACAGACAGACAGACAGACAGACAGACAGACACACACACCCTTTCCATCCACCATTCCATTTCCTGTCTCCAAGCCTTTGCATTACCACCTGATGTCAGCCTGATCTCCTAATGGCAATGTACTTCTTCCTTACCTCTGCTTCAAGGAATCCTTCTCTTCCAGATTTCTCAAGTGTTACCTTCTACATGAATCCTTTAGTGTCATCCCTTCTTCCCCAACTATTAGTACCTCCATCTAAAAATTGCTGTCTTTTACTACATTTTTTATATTGACTCTCTATATTTATTCTGTATAAGTTTTGCTGTCTTCACTCAGAGTATATATTCCGTGAGAGTAGGAATTATTTAGGAAACTAGTTTATGAAGTGGATAGAGCTCTAGACCTGGAATTCCAAAGACTTCAGTTAAAATCCTGCTTTTCACTTACTAGCTGAGTGATTGTAGGCCAAAAAAAAAACAAAAACAAAAAACTGACTCAGTTTCCTCATCTGTGAAATGGAGAAAACAGCATCCATTTCCCAGGATTGCTGTAAGGAGAAAATGAGATTATATTTATAAAAATGATTTGAAAATATTAATGCTATAAATGTTAGCTATTATTTCTCCTATGTGCCAAGATATCAAGGGAACTGAGAAAGGGTGAATTACCATTTCCACAACAGAAACTGTTGGGAGGAAAGGAAGCCATGTCACAGAGCTGAGGTTATTTGGGTTAAATTTGCAGATAGCTAGCTATATACAGAACCAAGCCGTGGGCCTTTTGGACAAGAATAATCTCAAAGTGGTTCGTGGGGATTTGGAAGAAAACTTCTGAGGTCCCAAGTAACCTCCTTCCCTGTTTTTACCTTAATGCCAGCCACTTTTATCTGCTTCTACCTTCCTACATAGCTCTTTAAATATCTTGACACCTGATTTTACCTAGGGTTATGTAAATTTATTTTTACTAAATTGATATTTTGCTTGAACATTCTTATTACACATGCCCACTGACAGAAGTTGGCAAGAGACTAAGATAATTTCTGTCTCAATCTGCTGCCCTGCCTAATCTCTTGCCTCAGATGAAAGAGGAGCTACACCTTCCTCTGAAGGATGCTAGGCCAGAAAAGCGACCCACCTGTGTCAACACAAGGCAACTTCTACCACCTGATGCCAGCCTGGTCTCCTAATGGCAATGTGAAGAGCTTCCTGGGGCAAACAATAGCAACCTCAAACCTTTGACCTCAAACATTCGATCCCTTGCTATCCCTTGAAGGAAGAAAGAAGAAAGTCAATGGGAAATAGGACTTCCAAGTTCCATCTCCTGCTGTTATTTCCTTCCTAATGTCCAGTCTTTGGAGGGAAGAATAGTGAAACAGGGCTCCCCACTTCATCATGTGTCTTCCATCTTATGCATTATGTGTATCTAGTCCGATTACCAATCTCCTCTGGAAAGAATGGCACACTCTACTCAGTGATGAACGTTCTCACATCCAGTGATATCCTACACATCCCAAAGATTCTGAATCCTAAAGGTCATCCAAATTCCATTCCCCACCCTCCACCATTTAATTCCTTATTCTCTTCTCCCTTAACACCCTGCACCCCAAAATTCCAATCAAATGCCACCAATCCCTTCCCGTGCGTCTTCTGGAACGCCTGTAATTTCAGAGTGAAACTTTCCTTTATCCTAAATCTTCGCCTTTCCCGCTGTTTCAATCTTCCAGTTGTGAATGAAACCTGGCTCCCTTCACTCCCTTCCCCGGAGAATACAGCCTTTCTAGCTATCATTTCCAACACTGGGGCTACACCTTTACTCATTCCCTTGAGTTTGCTGTTAAAGGAAAGAAAACTGAAATACCTCTTGCTCCCCACTGGCACTTCCTAGTTTTTCTCCTACCTTAATCATTCAGTAACCACTCCTTTAAGGTTCATATAATTCTTATGTCTATCACCCAATCCAAATCTTGTTATCTGTAGTTTATAGACCTCCAAATCATTCTCCTTCTTTACTCAACGAGTTTGTAACCAGCTGACAATTTTTCTTTCTGACCTAGCTCTTGTCCTTATACTTGAGGATATCAGTATAAATATTCTCCCTCACTCAGTTCCTCAACCTACTCACTTCCTACAACCTACTCCTTCCTACAGCCTATCTTAGTGATACACAAAGACAGACAGTCATAACCTTGTTCTTCCCATAACTCAAAAACACCCTATCTCCTTGTACAAGAATTCTGAAATCCCATTAACTGACCATAATCTTTTGGATTTACTCCTCTCCCTCAGTCTTCCCTTACTAAACCCTACTCTTGGTCCAAACTACAACCTTCAATTCCTTGACCCCTTAGTTCTTTCTCTCCCAGGTCACCTTCCGTGCTCTAGCCACTCTCTCCTCTTTTCTTCATTTTTCACTTCTGGGTGAACCAGTTAGACTCCATACTGTCCTTTTCTCTTGAGATCCTAGCCCCCTTAACATATTACCAATTCTGCCCTGCCATCTCTACTACCTTCACTGCTGTTCACATGCTATTGATCAAATGTGGCAAAAATCAAACAACTGTTCTAACAAGGTCCACTAATCCATCAAAAATGTATGAAACAAAACCTCAACTGGGCCTTCAATTCTGCCAGACAATCCTACTACCTCCCTCATCGATTATCATATTCCCCAAAGAGTTATTCCATATCTTTTCATTCCTTCTTCAAATCTCCTGCAGCTCCCTCTCCTCTCACCCCTCAGCTGAAAAGTTCGCCTCACATTTTATAGAAATGAGAGAGCTGTGAGCTCTCCCACCCAGCATGCACTCGCCTCCCCCCACCTCCAGGCACAGCACTATCTCCTCTCTCTTAAGGGTTTAAACCTGCTGCTTCCAAGTTTGCCACAGATGATGACATTGCTGCTCTCACTGTTGCCAATGGCTCTAGAATGTGCGGAAGCTGACTTTGCAGGAGGCAGTGCCCCTTGGGTCATATTCCCTTCCATTGCTGGGAGACCCAGACATACTGATGTGATGGTGGGTATGGGTCAGAAAAACAGCTATGTGGGGGATGAAGCCCAGAGCAAGACAGGTATTCTGACCCTGAAGTACCCTAACGAACCTGATATTATCACCAACTGGGATGACACGGAGAAGAGCTAACATCATACTTTCTACAATGAGTTCTCTGTGGCCCCTGAAGAACACCCTATGCAGTTCAATGAAGCCCCTCCCCCACCCCTGAACTCCAAAGCAAACAGAGAAAAGATGACTCAGATTACATTTGAAACCTTCAACACCCCAGCCAGGTATGTTGCCATGCAGGCTATACTGTTCCTGCATGCTTCAGGTCATACTACTGATACTGCGATGGACTTCGGTGATGGTATGACCCACAATGTGTCCCATCTATGAAGGTTATGCCCCTCCTCATGCCATCCTTTATCTGGATCTGGCTGGCCGTGATCTGACAGACTACCTCATAAAGATTCTGACCGAGAGACAGCATAGTTTCACTACTACAGCTGAGAGGGAATTCACATGTGACATCAAGGAGAAGCTGTGTTACATAGCCCTAGATTTTGAGTAGGAAATAGCCACTGCTGCATCTAGTTCCTCTCTGTAAAAGAGTTATGAGCTCCCCGACGGTCAGGTTATCACATTGGCAACTAGAGGTTCTGAAGCCCAGAAGCTCTAATCTTAATGCATCTTTCTTAGGTATGGAATCCTGTGGCATCCACGAAACTACATTCAACTTGATCACCAAGTGTGATATTGACATCTGTAAGGATTTGTATGCTAACACCATACTGCCTGGTGGTACCATCATGTACTCAGGCATTGCCCACAGGATGCAGAAGGAGATTACAGTCCTAGTTCCCAGCACAATGAAAATCAACATCACTGCCCCACCTCAGCACAAATACTCTGTCTGGACTGGAGGTTGCATCCTGGTATCTTTTTCCACCTTCCAGCAGATGTGGATCAGCAAGCAGGAGTGTGATAAATCTGGGCTCTCCACTGTTCACCACAAATGCTTCTAAATGGACTGTGTTTTTATTTTTTTGTCAAAAGGATATGACATGGTAACTGCCCAAAAAAAGAGATGAGATTGGCATGGCTTTGCTTCTTTTTTTGGGGGGGGGGGGGGGGGGGGGGGGCGCCACACTTGACCCAGGATTTAAAAACTGGAACAGAGAAGGTGATGAGCACTCTAAGTATGTTAAAGCCAAACAACCTCCAAGTTCTACACTGCATCTTCAGGACTCTGTATATTTGCTTTTTTTTTTTAAATAGTCATTCTAAATATTATATAATGCACTGTTACAGAATTACAGGCTTCTATTAAGGCTCTCCTCTGCTAGAGTAAAGGAACTAAGTAACAAAAATCCAGATAGGGAAGGGGCAGTGGGGAAGGTACTACTATTGCTTTACACGTAAATTATGTAATCTTTCATTAAAAAAATTATGTATCTTCCATCTTAATATTTTTTTAAAATTGTCAGCCACATTGAATGTCCCCCTAAATTCCCTCCCTACATCCAACGTAGATGTGAATGAAGACATTACAATCTCCCTGCGAGTTTTACGAGAATGGTGCTAGTACTTAGGGGAAGGAGGGGGGAACTTTACCAGTACACTGACCTAGGACCAGTTCAAATAAAAGTGAACACGTTAAAGAAAAAAAGAAAAAAAAAAAGAAAAAACTGAGGCAACTGGCTGTGAGAGTGCCCTCTTTTCCCCTCTTCCTCAACTCATATCACTCATGTACCTCTGGTCACTACTTTTACCTAACCAAGCAATATAATTCCATCCCATCTCTACCACATTATCCTCTACCAGGCCCTACTCTATCACTTTTCTTCAATCTTTGCCTCTCTACTGGTTTGTTCCCATGCAAACATGCCTATGTTTTCCAACCCTGGGGAAAACCCTTAGTTTATTCTTCTATCCCCACTAATTATCATTCCATTTCTCTTCCCTCTTTTGAAAGCTACGCTCCTCAAAAGTTTTCTCTCATTCTCTTTTTCACTCCTTAAAAATCTTCAGAGTGTATTATTTCACTGAAACTGCTCTATACAAAGTTACCAATGGTCTCTTAAAAAATCCAACAGTCTTTTCTCAAACCTCATTCTCCTTGACTTCTCTGAAGCTTTTGACACTATTTACTTTTTGATACTCTGTTCTGGGATACCACTCTCTTCTGGTTCTACTCCTATCTGACAACCTTTTCTCACTCTCCTTTGCTGGATCCTCGTCCAGATCATACACTCTAACCATCTCTGTACCATAAGTTTAGGTCCTGAGCTGTCTTCCCTTCTCCCTACATACTACTCACATCTCTAAATGCCTTCCAGGTATCTCAAAACTAATGTCTGGCAGACCTCTTAATCTCATTACATTCAAAATTCAACTAATTATTTTTCCTTGTAAGCCTTCTCCCTCCCCTAACTTCCTTATTACTGCAGAGGGCAATATCATCTCTCCCCAATCCCTTACGCTTGCAACCTAGGTGTTATGTTTGACTATATCTTTCACCACTCCAATCCCCGAACCACTATTTACATCTGTTGACAAGACTTGTTTATCTCACCTTGCAACATCCTCAAATACTCATTTTCTCTTCTGACACTGCCACCACCCTGAGGTAGGTCCTCATCGCCTCACTCCTTGACTATTACAATAGCCTACCGGTTGGTCTTATGTTTTATGTCTCTTCCAAGTGCAAACCATCCTCCATTCAGCAGAAAAACTATTTTCCTAATGCACAGATCAACCATGTTACCTCACCTACCCAATTAACTCCAATGGTTTGGCCTTCAAAGTCCTTCATAAATGGAACCCTTCCTATCATCCCAATTTTCTGACATCTTAATCCTCAACAGAGTCTCTGAACCAGTGCCAATGGCCTTCTTGCTGTTCTACAAATAAGACATTCCACTTGTAGTCTTTTTTCTTAGGAGTTCTCTGACTGCCCTTGGTGCCTAGAATGCTCTCCCTCTTCACTTATGCCTGCTAGCTTTTCTAGGTTCCTTTATGTCCTAACTAAAATCCCACTTTCTACAGGAAGCCTTTCCTAACCTTTCTTAATTCTCCCCTCTTTGAATGACTTCTTATCAGTCTATATATGGTTTGTTCATATTACTTCTTTGCTTGCTATCACCTCCATTAGGTGAGTTCCTTAAGGGTGGGGATTGTCTTTTGCCTCTTTTTATATCTCAGCACTTAGTACAGTGTCTGGCACATAGTAAGAGCTTAATAAATGTTTAATGACTGACAGAATAGCTGGAGAGATCCACTGAACCAGATGCAGAACTATGACTTAGTCATTCTATTTGTATCACCAGAAGTCAGCACAAAGCCTCTAGGTATAATGTGCACACAGAACAAAGGCTGGGTGATTGAGTAACTGATTAAGAATAGATGGGAAAACATGAACAAGAATCACAGGGGATGAAAAGATATGGGTAAATGTCAAGCTGCACCAAATGGAGGGAACAGCTATGTAAATGGAATTACATAATGATTCAAATACTGAAGTATCAAAGAATGTTCTTGATTTATAAAAATTATAAGATGACAATGTGGGAAGAAAACATACCATGAGTTATTCTACTGTCTTATGGACAGGCAACAGGCAGGGAAAGGAGAGTCAGTTCTTCCTGAATAGAAGCCTGATCTCAAACATGTTTGCTAGTAAATCCTCTCAATACCTGTTTAACGATAATCAAAATCTGGGATGTAGGTACAAGATACATGCTTTCTGTCGTCCCAGATATTAAAGAAAATTCTTGATCTTACAAGAATGATTGACCATTAATGTTCACATGTGCACACGCATTGGACCACTTATTATTGTCCAGGGAATTTTAAGGACACAATTCTTCTGGAGATGGAAAGAGTAGTTACAAAATACAGATATTATCTCATCATCTTTCTAAAATAATAAAAACGGAATTCATCAAGAAAAAATACAGTTGCCAAAACAAGTAAGTCAAAATGCTAATAATTTAGAAAAAGAGAAAGGAATACCTTTTCAGATTCTACTGAGAGTAAAAGTAAAAACATTCAACATTACATGAAAATCATGTGTGTACATGAAATTAATTTCTAAAGGATCACCATGTCTAGCTGTTATTTTTACATTTAAAAATTAATGCCAAACAACCTCAGGAACGTGATAAGCAATTTGTATGAAGAAAATATAACAGAGATAACTTTTAAGTCAAGCTCAATCTCATTTACACTTAATCGCTCTTAAAGAGAATGTAGTCATAGATATCTGATGGTGATACTCATTTGCGGCTTAAAAGAGACAAAATTACTGATTTAATCCTCAATCACATTAGTTAATTAGTTATTAGGTAGGAGAATAGGATGACATAATCTCTAACAAATTTCAACTATTCATTAACATACCATCTTTACCAATTGGAACCCTACCATATAACAACAGCTGGTATTTATATAGCATTTTAAGGCTGAGGTTTTTAACCTGGAAAGACTTATATGAACTGATGCTGAATGAAATGAGCAGATGAAGGAGGACATTGTGCACAGTAACAACCACAGTGTGCGAATAGTTTTTCTGGTAGACTTAGCCCTTCACAACAATGCAAGGACCTAAAACATCCCCAAAGGACTCTTGAGACAAAATGCCATCCACATCCACAGAAAAAACTATGGGAATCAGAATGCAGAACAAAACAGACTCTTTTCTCTTGTGTTATGTTTTGTTTTGTTCTCATGGTTTCTCCCATTCATTTTAATTCTTTTATGCATCATGACTAATGTGAAAATGAGTTTAACAAGAATGTATGTGTAGAACCCATATAAGAAGGCATGCCGCCTCAGGGAGGGAAGAAGGGGAGAAAACTTAAGATTTATAGAAGTGATTGCTGAAAACTGAAAACAAATAAATTAATTAAAACTTTTTTTAAAAGACGGAGGTTTTTAAACTTCAGTGAACACTTCTAACAAGGCAGAAAATAAGACCCTCTGGGGACAGCAGAGCAAGATCATCAATGGTCAAAATTACTGAATATTAAGTATCAATCATACAATAATAAATCCACTGCAAAAAAAAAAATCATTTAAACTGACAGTGAATGGACCACAGCAGCTATTTAATACAGTAAGTGCTAAAGAGGTCAAATTTGAACACACTGCCAAATCTGAGGGCAGACACAATCTGCCAGAACAGTCTCATCCCAAAGATGAGCTGCATGATCATGCTGTCTGATGCACTCAATTTATGTAAAGTGTCTTAACAAAGTTAGATGACTTAAGGGAGAGGTCAAAAGTAACTTAATATCTGTTATATTTCTCAATGTTCATTTTTATAAGTACACTTTTAATAGGTTTTCTTTGTCAAAATGTAATTTTTAGATATTGTAATATATCAAAGATGCTCTCATTTGAAATGCTAAAGAAGTGATTTTAAATTTGTCTAAAATTATTAATTGCAAATACTTCTTGAATAAGCATTGGTACTTCATTATTGAATGGCATAGTTGAATTTATTAAATTAGAATTTATTTGTTCTAGAAAAGTTTCATAATTTATTTGAATTAAAGGCATACAGAAAAAAATATGTACATAGATTACTTAATAAAAAAAACTGTAAGGAATGAGAAAATTCTGTTTAAAACAAAATTATGTACCAAAATACAGCATCACATTACGTTGTAAGACTGAATTGGGACTTTAAGATGGCTCCCCAGGTCCCACATACCTTATTCAAGTAAAAATCTGAAATTTGTAATAAATAATGATAAAAAGTTTAAAAACTGAAATCATTAAAATGACCTTTTGTCACCTGAACTGGACAAAAAAATCAGCCAGTGTTTAACATATGCAGAAGAAATGTAGACAGCTGATGGAGCAAGCGAAGAGTAAGAGACACCTGTAGGAGAGTTCCCTATCCAGAGGCAGCAAGGATGATGGTAAGCTCCTGTAGGAAATGCCAGAAGGGTTATAAACTCATGGCTAGAACAGAAGGAAAAACAAGCAGCCAGATGGGGGTACTACACAATCTCGATCTCTGAGGTTCATATATCTCCATTTTGAGAATAGGACCTCAAAGATTCAAAGGAGTGAACTCCAGGAAGTAACATTCAGCACAGGAAGGAGTATTCAGTGTGAGATGAAATGCAGGAAGACCAACTTACCAAAAAGAACAACAAAGAACATAATATATAGCTTTGGTCCCAATTTGGGAATTAAAGCTGAAGAGATGAATAATCAAAGAAGACATCAAATGGGACAAAAAATTACTACAAATCTAGAGAGACCTCAAAAGAAGGAGAATAATTCTATCACAACTGCAAGCAAAGAAAAAAAACCAAATTGCCTACAAAAAATACATGATTACCCAGAAGGAAGGAAACTATTTTAAAAATCAAAGAAAAGCTCTAAAGTAAAGAATCAAAAGGTGAATGGCTTTTAACAGTTAAGTAGTAGATATTACCCAATTAAATGACCCCTTTAAAATACCTAGAGAACAAAGAAAAATCAATAATTCCATGAGACAATAAGAAGTATTAGAAAAAAATCAAACTATTGAAAACTTGAAATAAAAGAAAAAGAAAAGATACCAAAACAAACAGGGCTAAGAAACATAATTTAAGAATCATTAAATACCTCTAAAATCATGATTTAAAAAATTACCTCCTGGAAGAAACCCCAAAAAGATAAAACTCAAGAATAACATATTAAAAGTCCTAGACTCCCACATCAAGCATCCTTGATTTATTACAATATCTAAAAATTATATTTTGACAAAGAAATATTCAAACGAAGTAACAAAGAACCCCACTCAGGGTCACACTTGACCTAGAAGCTTCTACTAAGAACCAGAGATATTGGAATGCAACATTCCAACGTAAAAGGCTAAAGTCTTATCACCAAGAATAAAAATCTAAAAAGCTGAGTATGGAAATTAGACCATGTTCTGATCTGATCTAGCTTAGGCTATGTTCTGACTAGTTTGCTACTAAAACAAAATGAGGAAATGGAGCCAAGATATGGGAATAGAGGAAGCATTCCAGTGGAACTCTCTTAACGTTACCATCCAACCAATTTTAAAATAATCCATCAAAATGAACTCAGTATCAGCAGAGTCAAACAAAAAGTCAGGGTGAAACACTCCATCTCAAGACAACTTAGGAATATGGAAGGAAACGTCTGCGATAATGGGGTAGTGGTTGGCTGGGAGCAACATGGCACTAGCTGTGGGTCATGGAGAATAGTTCCAGGACCTCTCACTTCCCACACTTCCACACAGACATTAAGAGGGGTATCTGTGTGGTAACCGGGGACAAGACCAGCAGTTGTTTCAAGCAGGCAGAAAGAAACCATGGAGTCCTGATCAGGATCACACAAGATTTAGCAGCTACCACAATGAAAGGTCAAAAGACTTGGAATATGATATTCCACAAGGAAAAGGAGCTAGCATTACAACGAAAAATAACCTATCCAGCAAAACTTGAGTATAAACCTTTTCCCGTAGGGATTAAATGGACATCTAGAGAAATAGAAGACATTTTTTTTAAGTATTTTATTTTTTTTCCAATTACATGTAAACGCAGTTTTCTACATTCATTTTTTATAAGATTTTGAGTTTAAAATTTTTCGCCCTCCCTCTCTCCCCAGCCCCAAGAGTGTGTAATCTGATATAAGTTATACATGTACAATCGTATTAAATAAATTTCCACATTAGTCAGGTTATGAAAGAAGAAACAGAACAAAACAAAAAAAATGCAGATAGTAGGTTTTGATCTGCATTCAGATTCCACAGTTCTTTCTCTGGATGTGGATAGCATTTTCCATCATGAGTCTTTTGGAACTGTCTTGAATCATTTTATTGCTGAGAAGAGTTAAGTCTTATCAGAGTTGATCACTAGACAATGTTGTTTTTACTGTAATAACGTCTCCTGGTTCTGTTCACCTCACTACATGATAGTATTCCATTACATTCATACACCACATTTTGTTCAGTCATTTCCCAACTGATGGTCATTCCCCTCAATTTCCAATTCTTTTGCCATTGCAAAAAAGAATTGCTGTGAATATCTGTGTACATGTAAGTCTTTCTCCCTTTTTTATGATCTCTTTTGGGTACAGAACTAGTACTGATATTGGTGGATCAAAGGGTATACATAGTGGAAGGGGTGGAACAGTTCACAATTCCAACAACGAATGCATTAGTGTTCAAATTTTCCCACATCTTCTCCAGCATCATTTTCCTTTTCTGTCATATTAGCCAATCCGATAGGTGTAATGTGACTAACAGATGTTTTAATGTACATTTCAAAATATATGCCTTTCAAGAATTCCTGATGAAAAGACCAGGACTGAATAGAAAAAATAACATCCAAATACAAGACACAAGAGCAGCATAAAAGGATAAACAGGAAAGTAAAATTACAAAGGACTTAATACAGGTTAAACCGTTTACATTTCTACATGGGAACATGATACCTGAAACTCCTAAGAACTTTGTCTTTATTAGGGAAGTTAGGAGGAGTATACAGAGGGTCATGGGTATGGATTAATTGTGTTGGGACAATCTCAAAAAAAGGAGAAGTGAGAAAGAGGGACACACTGGAAAATGAGGAAAGAAAAGGAAGAATGGGCAAAGTTATCTCACATTAAAGAGGCATACATGGAAGAGTATTTACAGTGGAAAAGATAATAGAGGGATGGGTAACATATGAGCCTCATTCTCCTCTGAACGGATTCAAAAAAAGTAGGACTATACATACATAATCACGTGGGTTTAAATTTTATTTTACCCACCAGGGGAGTACAAGGAGAAGGGGAAAAGAAAAAGATGGGTAGAGGATGAGTGATAAAATGGAGGAAACAAGGGAGGAAGTGGTCAAAAGCAAAATATAACTTCAGAAGAGGGACTGGGTAAAAAGAGAGAAAGATAAACAGAAGAAAATAGGATGGAAGGAAATATATGTAGTAAACATGTAGTAATCATATTAATGTGAATGGGATTAATTGTCCATAAAATGGAAGCAGAAAACAGAGTGGAGAAGAAACTAGAATCCAATAATATACTGTTTACAAGAAACCTACCTGAAACAGAAACACTACATATGGCAATATGACAAGAAAAAGAAACTGAAGGAATAAAAACAGACAATGAGGAAACAAAACTAATTACTCTTTACAGAAGATATGGTAGTATATTTAAAGAATCCTAATCAACTAAAAAACTAGTTGAAATAATCAACTTTAGCAAAGTTGTAGGATACAAAATAAACCCACATAAATCATTAGCATTTTTATATAATACTGACAGAGGCAAGCAAGAAAAGATAGAAAGAAAAATTCCATTTCAAATAACTGCAGACAACACAAAATACTTGAGAGTCCACCTGCTAAGACAAACGCAGGAATTTTATGAAGACAACTACAAAACACTTTTCAAAGAAATAAACACAGATCTATACAGCTGGAGAAATATTCATTGATCATGGAGAGGCTAGGCAATATAATTAAAACGACAATTCTACCTAAATTCATTTACTTATTCAATAAGTACCAATACCATACCAATCAAAACATCATTTTATAGAGCTAAAAAAATAACAAAATTCATCTGGAAGGACAAAAGATCAAGAATATATATATAATATATTAAAAAAGTGAAGGTGACCTACCACTACCAGATTTCAAACTGCATTACAAAGCAGTAATCATCAAAACAATCTGATGTGAAGAAGTAGTGATGGATCAGTAGAATAGATCAGGCACATAATATACAGTATTAAGTTACCACAGAAATCTAGCGTTAGACAAACTCAAAGAGTGAAGCTTTGGGGGCAAGAACTAAGTATTCAGCAAAAAATGCTTGTTAAACTGGATAATGTGGAAGAAATTAGATATAGACCAACATCGGACATCATCTATCAAGATATCAAAATGGACACATGATTTAGATAAAGGGCAAAATTATAAGCAAACTGAGGGAAGCCTGGACAAAAATCCCTGTCAGACTCTTGGTTAAGAAGGGTTTTATGACCAAATAAGAGAAAGATCACAGGAAGTAAAATGAGTAATTTTGATTATATGAAATTAAAAATGTTTTGCACACCTATAATTAATGCAGTCAAAATTAGAAGGAAAGGAGGAAACAGGAGGGGGGATTTACAGCAAATTTCTCTGATCAAGACCTCTTATGAAATATGTAGGGAACTGAGTCAAATTTATAAAAATAAGAGTCATTTCCTAATTGATAAATGGTCAAACGATATGAATAGGCAGTTCCCAGAAGAGGAAAGCAGAGCAATCTATATTCATTTGAAGAAATATTCTAAGTCACTATTAATTGGAGAAGTGTAAATTAAAATAATTCTGAGGTAACACTTGATTCCTATTAGCTTGGCTAACATGACAGAAAAGGAAAGGGACAACTCCTTGAGTAGATATGGAAAAATGAGCACACTAATACACTGGTGGAGTTATGAACTGGTCCTATGGCAAAACAACTTGGAACTATGCCCAAAGAACTATAAAACTGTGCATACCCAGTACCCCTACTAGGTCTGTATCATTAAAAAAAAAAAAAAAGGAAAAGGATTTACAAGTACAAAAATATTTTATAGCAACTCTTTTCACAGAGGCAAAGAATTAGAAATTCTTTAAAGATGCCCATCAGTGAGGGAATAGCTGAACAAGTAGTGGTTTATGATGACAAATACTATCATGCTATAACAAACGGTGAGCAAGATGCTTGCAGCAAAATATGTGAAGATGTATATGGCCTGAGATGTCCATCTTATTACAGCAGTCAAACATAAGAGGTACACCTGAAGTTCCTACTCAGGCAACAAGGAAGTAATGTTAGGAGTGTATGCCTTTTAAGTCCATCAAGTCTCAAGGATGGCTTCAATATCTGTGTTTTTCCAAATATATTTTTATTTTGTTAAATATTTTCCAATTACATGTAAAAAAGAAGTTTTTAACATTACTTTTGCTTTATTTTGAGTTCAAAATTCCCTCCTTCATACTCCTCCCTCCTTCCTTGAGAAGGCAATTAATTTGATATAAATTATAAATGTAAAATTATGTAATACAAATTTCCATATTAGCCAAACACAAAAAAAAGTATAAAAAGTATACTTCAATCTGAATTTAGAGTTCATCAATTCTCTTTCTGAAGGTGGACTAAGGCATCAATACATTTTTATTTCAATACATTTTAAGGAAAAACGAGCCAAATAATATGGATGGGGGAAGGGGTTAGGATGGTGTTCTCACCATAGACCTTTCAAGCACTTCTGATAAAAAGACCAGAGCAGAATAGGAATGCTGATAACATAAGTACATGAGTAAAAATAAATGAGGTATTGAATAAGAAAAAGAACATGGTTATGAATTGTTTGTGCTCTGAGAGTTTGAACAGAAGAAAGAAAAGGTATAAAGGAAAAATTTACTAGCACAGAATGAAAGTAGAGAAAATTTGCTACATCTCATATCTGGGGTGTATGTGTGAAAAAGAATGGTATATAAATATTGGGGAATGGATGGAGGAAACAGCCATCATACAAACCCTGCTTTCATCTGAAAAAAAAAAAAACAAACCAAAAACCATGGCTGAACAATCATAAATAGTTCGGTGTAGAAATATATCAAACTGAGAAACAAGAGGAGAAAGGGTGGGATTAAGAGGGAGTATAATACCAGATATATACCATATAATACCAGAGGCATAAACAGAACAAACTTCTTAATCCCAAAGGAGAGTGTAAAAGACAGAAAAAAATAAAAAATAACTTGAATTTAAGAAAATCTCTATGAATTTGGAAATGTATGAAAAATTTGTGGCTCAATAAAAGAAAGGAATGTTATTTTGCTGAAAGGAATAATTTCAAAGAATCCTGGGTTGTAAGAAATGATGAAGAGTCAAGTACATAAAGACAGAACCATCTATAAAAGGATAACAACATTTTAAAGAAAAAATATCTTTAAAAGATTTAAGGACTTTGATCAACTCAATAACTAATCATGGCTCCAGAAAACCCAGAATGAAACATATTTTACAAATTACCTAACAAAGAGGTAATGAACATGTTTCTTAAAGAGATAAATTTTTGACAATAGTCACTATGGATCCATTCTGCTTGACTATGCTTACAGGTAACAAGAAAATTTTTTCCACTTTTGTTTTAAACTGAGTATTTTCATAGTGCCTTTTGAGTTTAAGTTTAAAGTGAGGATTATAGTATTTAAACTGAGTAAAATGGTATTGAAGGCTGGGTGGGGAAGCAATATTGATGCAAAATATAGGGGAGGTCACTGAAACATTTTAAAAATGCACAGAAGAAAACAGGCACAAGTTCAGAAAGTACAAATAAGCAAGGACAATTTTTAAAACAACATATAAAATTTATACAGGATGTAAAAATATACTAGGGTATGAAATAATAAAGTATGAAAAGTGAAACAAAATATAAAATTTAGTTTCATATACAATCTACTATTTGTATTCTCAAGAAGAGGAAAGAAAGTAGGTGTCCATCGACTGGAAAATGGATGAACAATTTATAGCATATGAATATAATGGAATAATACTTAGTATAAGAAATAAAAAAGAGGATGGAGCAAAATTTGGGATTACATACATGAAGTGATGCAAAACTCAGGAAACAATTTACACAATAACCACAAAAATGTAAAGGAAAACAACAATTGAAGACCTTCATGATCAACAGAGTAACTAACCACAAGTTCAAAATACAAGACATGCATTTTAAGACAGCTCATACGGTAAGTTATTTTGCTTGTTATACTCATCTGTTACAGAAGTGCATTTCTATTTAGAACATGAAATAGGCATGAAATAGGCATTAATAAGTAGTGATAGCTGTGAAAAATAAAGAAAGGAGGGAGCAAGCGAGGGAGGGGGAGTTAGGAAGGAAAAGGAGGGAAAAGAAAAAAGGAGGGGGATGGGAAGAAGCAGGAGGAAAAATAGAGGGAGAGAAAAAGGAGAAGGAAGGAAATGATGAGGAAGGGGAGACAGGAAAGGAAGAAAGATATTTCGTAAGTAAACAAGACACAAATATACCAGGAGTTTTGCTACTATGATAAATTTAACGTACACTTACAATGACCTAATGAATTTATAGGTTCGTATGCAACCCTCTTTTTCCTTCTTCACATACTGAAATGTTCATGTTCGTTGATGATTGTTAAATTCATCACGAAGAAAAAGATTTTAAATTACAAACAAGGAGACCTTCCACTACAGGACATGATAGTGATAAAGAAAATAAACAAAAAAAAGCATAAAATTTTATTAACATGGAGGAAAAGAAAAAATTGAGAAGAGGACACACAAAGATGTTGGGTTATTTAACCACCTCATAAATGTAACATACACTTAAAAAACTAAATATAGCAAACACTCACATTTTTAGATTCCATTCATTCTATGTATATTAAAATGTTTGTTAATAATTGCTAAATTTATAATGAAAAATAAAATTGTCAACAAGACAGGGATGAGCGTTACTACATAACATTGGGAACCTCGTTTTAAGGTTTGTAAAACATGTATATTACTTTATTTTACTCTTTTACCTTTTCTCTATTAGTCTACCTATTAGTCAGTCTGAGGTAGTACATCAGAATTGTTTTAATTTTAATTTCTCTAATCAATAGTGAGTTAGAGCATTTTTTCATATGGCTATACTCAGCTTTGATTACTTCATCTGAAAAGTGATGGTATCTTTTGGTCATTTATCAACTGGGGAATGGCTCTATAAATTTCTATCAATTTCACTCAGTACTCTATTTTTGAAAAATGAGGTCTTTGATAAAGACAAACATGCTGCAAAATTTTTTTCACAGTCACTACTGCTAACTGTACTTCATTCTATTCCCTGCCCCCATTTATTCTATTTCCTTTCCTTTACTCAGGCTCTCCTCAAAAATATTTCGCTTCTGACTATCCCTCCCCCAATCTGTCCTCCCTTCTACCTTCCCGTAGGGTAAGGTAGGTTTCTATACCCAACTAAGTACATATGCTATTACTTCTTGGAGCCAGTTCTGATGAAAAAAGGTTCACTCCCTCCCCTTCACCTCCCCCCCTTTCCCTGTGCTGCAAAAGGTTTTTTTGGCCTCTTTTATGTGAGTTAATGTACTCCATTCTACCTCTCCCTTTCTCCTTCTCCCAGTACATTCCCTTCACCCCTTAACGGCTCTGGAGACCTTCAGTTTGGTAGTCAGTCTAATATTTCTCTCCCAACCTTCTCTTCAGAGCCTCACAATCACTGCACTAACTCTGGGAATGCATGCATCAACCTCACTGCCAATGTGTACATCCCTAGAAAGTACACTACCAAGGTAAGTGAACTTATCCACAGCATTCAAAATTTCTCCTTTTGTTGTAACCAATGGTTCCACGTATGGATGGTGTGGTGGTGGCTGATGGAGCACCTGTGTTTTCTTGCTGTTGATTATTAGGCCAAAATTAGCACAGGCAGCAGAGAACTGACCCATACTTTGTTGCATCTCAGCTTCAGAGGCTGCATTGAGTGCACAATCATCTGCAAACAGCAAATCATGCACCAGCACTCCCTCTACTTTGGTCTTAGCTTGTAGCTTTTTCAAATTGAAGAACTTACCATCAGCATGGTAGTTGACCTTGATGCCTTGGTTCATCATCATGCTAAAAAGCATGGGAGTAAACACACAGTTGTTTCACTCCATTGGTGACTGGGAAGGCACAAGAAGACTGTCCACTATTCAGAACCCCAGCAAAAATGCCATCACGAAATTGATGTACAATACTGACGAACTTCTCTGGGTAACCAAGTTTCGACATAATTTTCCATAAGTACTCATGACTAACAGTGTCAAAGGCCTTGGTCACATCTACAAATGTTATGTATAGATCTCTGTTCTGCTCCTGACATTTCTCCTGGAGTTGTTGGGGAGTAAACACCATATCAACTGTTCCTCGATCCTTTCTGAAGCCACACTGGCTCTCAGGTATATGACCATCTTCCAGGTGAAGGATCAGACTATTAAGGAGGACTCTAGCAAGCATTTTGTCAGCAATGACTAAGTGAAAGAACCCCCCTGTGATTGTTGGAGAACAATCTATTCCCTTTACCTTTATGGAGATGGACAACGGAGGCATCCCTGAAATCCTGGAGGATAACCTCCTCTTGCCATATAACCTGGAAAATTTCAATCAGCTTTTGTATGAGCAATGGTTCCCCTACCTTGTAAATCTCAGCTGGAATAGAATCAGCACCAGGTGCTTTGTCACATGAAAGGAGCCTATTGGCCTTCAAAACCTCTTCTTCAGTTGGAAGTTCAGCTAAGGAGGAATTGACTTCAACCTGAGGTAAATGGTCAATGGCCTCAGCATTGATTGATGATGGTCTGTTGAGAACACTATGCAAGTGTTCAGCCCATCTCTCTAGGATCATGTCCTTATACTAACCAATATGTCTCCATCAGCACTGAGAAGTTGTGATGCACCATAGGTTTTTGGTCCATAAATAGCTTTCAGGCAATCATAAAAAGAGTTTTGGATTGTTACTAACAGCATAAAACTGAATTTCATTTGCCTTCTTACTGACCCAGGAATACTGTATCTCTCTAAGCTTTGCTTGTACTTAGCGTTTGATGGAATTAAATTCTGACTTCTTAGAGGTGGATGAACTGTCCTGCTGGTAAATCCTGTGGAGATCACGTTTTTCATTTAGCAGCTTCTTAATTTCCCCATCATTTTCATCAAACCAGTTTTGGGTTTGTGAGTGTTCTGACCCAGATGAGTAAATGCAATGCTATACACCAAATTTCTGAAAGGTGCCCACTCCTTTCCTGCTCCATTGTTGCCAACTGTGTGTTGGCTCAACTTTCCCTCCAAGTTAGCAACAAATTGTTCACGCTCAAAGAAGAGCTCTAATTTGTGGACATTAATTCTTCTGGTAGTCATTTTGCCTTGGGGGCAGCACTTTTGATGAATGTAAATATTTAGCTTGCAAAGGATAAGACTATGATCAGTCCAGCACTCTGCACCCCAAACTGCCTTTGTTACTCTCATATCTTGTCTGAATTTCTCCTTATACTCACATAGTCTATTAGATGCCAATGTTTGCTGCAAGGGTGCATCCATAAAGTTTTGTTGTATTTAGGCAAACGGAAAACAGTGTTTGTGATAAGAAGGTCATGCAATGCACAAGTCTTCAGCAGTAAATGACCAATCCTGATGCTGTTTCCAATTCCATTCCTCCCTAGGACTCTCAGCCAAGTCTGGTAGTCTGAGCCTACTCTAGCATGAAATCACCCAGAATTATAAGCTTGTCTTCTTCTGGCACATTGACAATAAGGGTCTCTAGGTCTTAACAAAATTTTTCTTTGACCTCATCAAGGTTCGTCATGGTGGGAGTATAGGCACTGATGATGGTGGCATGGCCTTTTCCTGCATGTGGCAATTGCATTGTCATGAGCCTGTCATTCACTCCTTTTGGCAAATGTACCAACTTGCTGACTAGATTAATTTTCATGGCAAAACGTTCACCAGCTTCACAGTACTCCGCTTCACTGTGGCCACTCCAGAAAAATGTGTATCCAGTTAGGACACCAGTAAGCTGGCCTTCATTTGCCAGCCTTGTTCAACTTACCTGTTGAGTTTTCTTGCAATAAGAGCAGTTCATCTTTCAGGTCTACTGGATTTTCTGTTCTGTAAGTGTGTGCACACGTTCCATGTGCTAATGGTGAGTGGAATCATCTTGGCTGATATTTTTTACTGATACTTTTTCTCTGTGTTTCAACCACAGAGTGGGATACCCCACCTGCCGTGGTAATCAGGCCAGGGTGGGGTAAGCAGACAATGTTTAGGACACCTTTTCTAGCCCCCTTCCTCACACCAGGAGGTAAGCAGTGCAATCCTTAAAAGGCTGCTCAGACACCCAGGGGGCTGCTGAATCCCACTGCTGCTTCCAGTGAGAAATGACCCTATGGACTGGGTCTCCAATGTGCAGAGTTTTATCCACACCTGCTGATTCATCACTTGTCTGTCGCAACAGGATCTTGAGGTATAATAGTAAAATGGTATGGGTGATGTCTTTTGATTCGTGCATAAACTAGATTTAAGTGAGGCAGAGTTGCATGAAATCGTCAGCCTAACTCTCTCCTCCAGAGTCATCAGAATCCAGGGGCAGGACAGCCAAGATGGCTGGTGATGGCTCAGAATGCAGTGGTTGACCTCGGGGTCTTTGGTGTCTAACTAAGCTCTTAGCACTCCACATTGCCTACTTCAGCTACCTTCATGGCCATTGGAACAAACTGTTCTCATCTGCCCATTCCATCAGGGGAAGTCTTCACATGGTGGGGTAGACACTCCTTTAACTCACCAATGGGTTTGGGACCCCTTGGTTACCCTCAACCTGGTTGGGCCCAACTGCTGAAATGGTTTACTGGGGTGTGGCCACTGCACATGCTGCAGCTTCTTGGAGCTACAGGTGAGAGTTGGGTGGAACAGGTGGACACCAAAGGTGGAAAGCAGCCCTGAAAAGGGCTTGGCAGCCATCACACCAAAGGTTCTGGTCCTCCCTGAACACACCCTATACCACTCTTTCTATATATGCTCCTTCTAACTACCCTAATAATGGCAAATATCTTATAAGTTACAAATATTATCTCCCCATACAGGAATGTATAAAGTTTAAACTTATTCAGCCTTTTATGATTTCCCTTTCCTGCTTACATTTTTAGGCTTCTTTTGAGTCTTGTTTTTGAAACTCAAATTTTCCATTCAACTCTGGTCTTCTCCTCAAGAATGATGAAAGGTCTGTCTCACTGAATATCCATATTTTTCCCTGAAGAATTATACACAGTTTTGCTGGATAGGTGATTCTTGGTTTTAATTCTAGCTCCTTTACATTCCCAAATACATTCCAAGCCTTCTAATCCTTTAAGGCGGAAATCTTGTATTTTCATGACTGTGGCTCTATCACATTGTTTTTTTTCTGGCTGCATGAAATATTGTCTCCTTGACCTGGGAACTCTGGAATTTGGTTATAATATTCCTGTGACTTGTCATTTTGGGATCCCTTTTAGGAGGTGATCAGTGGATTCTTTCAATTTCTATTTTACCCTCTGGTTCTAGAATATCAGGGCAGTTTTCCTTGACAATTTCTAAATTATCTCTCCTGGATCTATTTTCTAGGTCAGAGCTTTTTCCAATGAGCTATTTCACATTATCTTCTATTTTTTCATTCTTCTGGTCTTGTTTTGTTTCTTGATTTCTCATAGTCATTAACTTCCATTTGCTCCATTCTAATTTTTAAGGAACTATTTTCTTCAGTGAGCTTTTTGGACCTCCTTTTCCATCTGGCCAATTCTGCTTTTTAAGGCTTTCTTCTTCTCATTAGCTTTTTGGAACTTTTTTATCATTTGGGTTAGTCTATTTTTTTAAGGTGCCATTTTCAGTATTTTTTTGTCACTCCTCTACCAAGCTGTTGACATCTTCTTCATGATTATCTTGCATCATTCTCATTTCTCTTCTCAGTTTTTCCTCTACCTCTCTTATTTGATTTTCAAAATTCTTTTTGAGTTGTTCCATGGCTTGCAACCAATTCTTATTTTTCTTGGAGGCTTTGGATATAATATCTTTGACTTCGTCTTCTTCCGAGGGTGTTTTGATCTTCCTTGTCACCACAGTAACTTTCAACAGTCGAGTTTTTTTCTCATTCTTTACTCATTTTCCCAGCTTATTAGTTGACTTTTAAATCTTTGTTAAAGTAGGACTTTGCTTCCACAGTGCAGCGTGCACTGTCCCAAATTTCAGGGCAACTGTTTTCAGAAATACTTCTACTAGGGATCTGTAAGTTTTTAGTTCTTCCAAGGTGGTATGATTGTCTGTTGGCTGACAGCGATGGAAGCAGCAACAGCAAACTACCACTGCTAACTGACTTACTCACAAGGTGTGCTCCTGGTTTGCTGGGGGTGGAGCTGTGCACAGGAGGTGTGTGCTCCACTCTCACCCAGGTGAGACAGACCTTTCCTGCTGACCTTCTAAGTGGTCTTTGGCATCCGTGGGCTGAGAAGTCTTGAAATCTCCACTGCTGCGAGTGATTCAGTCACCACTGCTCTGGATTTGCTGGGGCCAGGTCTATGCTGGGGTTGGATTGCACTGGATAGTGCTCTTATCTCACCTTGGTGAAACAGACCTTTCCTACCAATCTTCCAAGTTATCTTGGGCTGGAAATCCATTATACTTCATCTCTTTGTTCTGCTGCTGTAGATTTTGTTTAGAGTCATTTTGGAGGAGTTTCAGGAAGAGCTCAGATAAGTCCCTGCCTTTTACTCTGCCATCTTGGCTCCATTTCACTTTATTGTACTCTCATAACAATCCTATAAAATACCTAAGTATACCAGATATTATCATCCCAACTTGACTAAAGAGAAAGGAGAGAATTTAAAAGGTTAAATGACTTGTTAATGATTAAATGTTGAGGACAAGATTTAAATAGGCTTTTCAATTCCAAATCAATAGCTCTTTCCACTACGGCACATTACTATCTTTGCCGATTCTAACTATTGTCAAATTAAGCAATGTAACCACAACCTAAATCACAATTGTCAGGATGTTCCAAGACAAGATACTATTTAATACTCAACTGAGGGATTTTTGTTTTTAAACACTTTTCTGCCACCCTAAAACAATCAAGTAATAATCCAAGGATGCATCATAAACAAAAATCAAAAGAATACACCCTTTCAAATCTCCAGAGCCAATATGCTCTTGGCAACTTAACTAAAATCATCTTCTCTTGCTAATGAGCATCAACTTAGTACTCTGCAGATTGGATAAACAGCAGCTTGATTTCCTTTATGAGTAGATTCCTTCAGGTATTACAATAGCCAAGACACCTCTTTTGCAATGTTGCACTAGCATTCTTTGGTTAAATTGTCTAATAAAACTACCAATGACATCAAAATTATTTATGGAACTTCTTAAAGTACAGCCTGAAGGGTCTCTCATTATCAAAATTTTTCAGATACCAAAAAACAACAATCACACCTTTGGAATCCATTCCACAATAGAAACAATTTGTTTTTTCCAGACAAGTGACAAGAACTAAAATATATACAAAAAAGAAGTCAAGAAAGCAATGTAAATGCCATTTACAGAGTATAGCAATGAGTAGTCAAATAAGATAATCAAATTAAGTCCAGAACAAAGTCTTAAACTAGTCTATGGCTTCTTCATATGGTTTATATTTAAGTAAAGAGCTTACCGAAATAAAGACAAATCAAACTCTGTTGCATTTAACAACTAAAAGATTTCATGTAAGTTATAAGCTACAAGTGACCAACTCCCACATATTACAAATGAGAAAGTGAAGTTCCACAGAGGCAAAGTGACTTATCTATGGTCACAATGCTGATTCCATTCAACTCAGCCATGGCCCAGAATCTACAATGGGGGATACAAAGATCGGAAAAATAGAAACAAACACAAAAAACATACATTTCCCTGAACCCAATGTAACACAAGCAAGAAGTCCTGCAAACAATGGCCTGAATTCAAATACTACTGCAGGGCATTCCTACTCTCAAATTCTGTGATTTGATAAAATGAGTGTAATTAGATCAAGATAAAAAAATGTCAGATATGTGAGGAACTTCAGTAGAAGAGTCATGGTCCACAGTCATAGAATCCTATAGGTGGTTCAAATATGATAGTTACTGGTTAATAACATCATAGGTTTAGAGTGGAAGAGACTTTAGAAGAAATCTGTTCAAGACTTCTCATTTCACAGATGAGGATATTGAGTCCTATAAAGGACTTACCCAAGACTTAGAAGGGTAAAGCTAGGATCCGAAGCCAGGTCCTCTGAATCTAAATCAAGCAAGTACTCTAATAATCACACGACAATGCTGCCATGAAATGGTCATAAAGATTACTCAATTGTTCAGTTTCAAACTTAATATTAGGTTGGTTTTACTTATCTGGTTTTATTGATTCTAAAGTTGGATCTTATGTTGGGGGAATTATAAAATCAGCCAATCATTTTTGGAAAACAATTTGGAACTATGCCCAAGGGGTATAAAATTGTGTATACCCTTTGATTCAGCAATACAATGCCTAGGCATATACCCCAAAGAGACTAAGAAAAGGGAAAAGAACTTATTTGTACAAAAATATTCATAGCAGCTCTTCTGCTATGGCAAAGAATTAGAAATCAAGGGGATATCCATCAAATGGGGACTGGCTAAACCAGCTGTGATATCTGAATGTAATGCAATAATTTTATGCTATAAGAAATGATGAGCAGGATGATTTCAGAAAAATCTGGAAAGACACAACCTGATACAAACTGAAATGAGCAGAACCGGGAAAATGTTGTACAGAGGAACTGCAGTATTATATGATGATCAATTGTGAACGACTTAGCTATTCTTGGCAACACAATGATCCAAGACAATTCCAAAGAACTCATGATGAAAAATGCTATCCACCTCCAGAAAAATAACTGATGGAGTCTGAATAAAAATCAAATCATGCTTCATTTTCTTTTTTTCGTGTTTTTTTAAAATCTCCACCTTCTTTCACAATATGACTACTATGGAGCTATGTTTTGAATGACTGTATATGTATAACCTATATGAAATTGATTACTGATTACTGTCTCAGGGAGAGGGGGGAGGAGGGAAAGGGAGTGACAAATTGTAACGCAAAGTTTTTTAAAAAATTAATGTTGAAAGTTGTTTTTACAAGAAATTGGGGAGAAAGTACTATCAAGATGGAAAAAAAAGGTGAAGAGAGTGAACTTATTGGGAGGTAACTGTGGTATAAAAAATGGCATCTGAGAAAGGAATGATCACTATCCTGTGGGAAGAGTCAAAGAAGACTCTTCAGAGTGGATGATATAATACCTAAGCTGGGACCTTAAGAAAAATCTTGACATACAAAAAACACATTTCAAGAATAGGAAACTCCTTAGAAGGATAAGATCAAAGGATTATACAAGTACAGCTAGAAATTAGTTAGAGATAGTACAGCCCTTTTATCTTGTAAATGAATTCATTGTAGCTCAAAGTCACACAGGTATAGTGAGCAAGGGCAAGCTATGAGTTCAAGTCTTTTGGCTTCAAACCTAGCAACTTTTTTATTATTCCACAAACGCATGTTAGGGAAGAACAGCTAATATTCCAATGCGGCTAAAACCACAGAATTCAAGGGGCAAAACTATAACTAAAATTCTGTTTCATTAATAAATTGAGGATTCTTTTATATGATGCCTAAAAAGTAAATATTATTTAACTTCTGCTACCTAAAACTCTGTGAAGTTTGCTAATAAAATCTTAATTCAAAAATAATCTATTATAGTCAACAAAAATCAACTTGTTTTCATAATTAAGAATGACTAAAAGTTTCATAGTCCAAGAAATTTAATCAGTACTTCCTATAAATGAATGAATTTGGAATTAAGAGAGCAGCAACAATTTAATGGAATGCTGCTGTCACTGTCCTTAATATTTGTTCACTTATATATAATGAAGGAAAATAGTGTTAAAATAAATTAAATAATCATCCTTTCTACTTATTTCCATACAGTGTTAAAGTATATAATGATTTCAAAACAAAGGATAGGATCACTGTAACCTGAGTCCAAAAGATAATTCAACATGTTGTTGTCCACAGATTATGCAAAATAAAGATCTAAAAACGCTCTGTATTCTGCAAAGTAATTGAACCTCTTTGGTACCCAAGTTCCAAATTCCCTGAACTAATATAAATAGCAGTAAGTAGAAGCACACACACCTGTCATTTCAATTAAGGGAACAGTTCATCTGTATATAGTAGGTGCTTAATATACCTTTGCTGAATTTAACTTGAAGAGCCTCCAAAACTATAATCCAGAGGTCTGATAAAAATTTCACTTAATCAAGATCAATATACCCGAAAGGCTACTAAATTTAAGGGAAAGAAGGACAGAAAGGTTAACTGCAAACACAAATGATGACCAGCTAGAGAAGCACTATTTAGAGCAGACTGTACAATGGCTTAAAATAACTACTTGTTAATGGTGTCCTCAAAGAATATGTGAGATAAATAGGTTTCACTGAAAACAAGGAATGTCACTGAAAAATGGTCTGTCAAAAACTATCAGATTTTCTGAAATTACTACAAGAACAGAAGTTTCTAATCACAAATTTTGAAATGGCTCTTCATACTGTGAACTCTGCTGATTGTTGCATTATGATCACTGAATACTAAGACTAGAAAACTTCAAGATCAAAAATTTAAGAAGACTTCATTTTACTTCTGAACACTGATCAAAACGTTTTAAAATATATGCATACAGGTATTATATATCACATTCTTTTCACACTATGATCACTATAAAATGTCTTTAAAGAACTATAAATTCTTTGTGTTATAAAAAACACTAGTTTCTAGTTTACAATTAATCATGTAGCTTTTAAAACCTAAGCAGAAAAAGGGTTAGTTAGCAGGAAGGCAAATAAAATACTTAGGCATGCTATTTATATTTTTTACTAGAAGATTAGAGTTCTCATGTGACTAGCATGGCATTATGCCATTAGAAAGTACTAGGCTGCCAGTATCACTGAAAATAATGGCCAACAAACAGCAAACTTCAAAACTCTTTCCATTATGTGGGGAAAAAGTTGGTAAGACATTTATTTACATGTCAACTTATTAGTGATCACATCAACCAACTTTAGTATTTATATCCCAAAGATTTCACAAGGCTACTACGTATACATGCAAGAAAATACATCCCTCTCATGCTGCGTTCATGCTGTTTTTCAATGTTGAATACAAAAGGGTAGCAATATTGTTTACACATATGTAAAGTGTCCTTTAAAACCTGACTACCACCCTTTATAAATCTGACCTTTTCATATTTATTAAAATCTCTAACTAACAAAACTGAATTTAGCTGGAAAAAGATGCTTTTAAGTAGATGTGCCACATGATTAGCAACAACAAATCCACTTACTTTTTTCTCTTTCTCATGATGTTTATCCTGAGAGTGAGAGGAAGAATCACTTAAACTTTGATCATATGACCTATTAGATCCCCGTTTGCTCTTTTTCTAAAAGAGAAAATATATATATATATATACATATGTGTATATGTATATAAAATAGTAAAGGAATTATTTTTTAAAGGCACAAGCCAATTTAAATGGAAGTTTATAAAATTCTTTCATTCTTTATAATGAGCTTGGACAGCAATCAGATAATTATCCAAAGCATAGCAAAAGAAAATCTCACCCTGATCCTGAAATATTTTGAATGCCATGGTTTTCATAAAAAAGGAAAATGTATCGGCTATTTTAAAACAAATTTACCATATGTTTAATGCCTGTTTTGTAAGTCTCAACTCAAAGGAAGAAAACATTGTCTTTACGGCAGCTGCAAAAGCTGGAAAAAGTAAATATTTGGAACATCACTGCATGCCCTTAGACAAAGCATGAGGTCTTCCAATATTATGTTAATAGCAGTAACAAAGACAGTTCTTTAAAATCAGCCTTTATACAATTAATTATTAAGCTACTATTAGGAAATAAGTGAAAAAAGAATGTCAATATCAGACCCATGCATTTAAAAGACATTAATAACAGCATAACTAGTAGGTAGTAAGAAAAACAGTTTATAGAATACTGAAGCCACTGCATAAAAAAGGAATAAGGTGAGTGCTTTTCTGAGTGATCAAAAGCAATAAGTATAAAACTAAATAACACTGGCCATACAAGGTGTTGAGTATTATCATGCAAACACAAAGCTTAATTTTTTAAAAAGCCACACAATTAATAGGGTGCTTGGGAAAGTATCTTAAATGCCTAGAAAACAGAGAGTGTCTATTCATATGCAAACTACTAAATTCCTTTTATTATTTCTCCAAGAATATTTGACCTTTAAACCTCTGGTTTTATTTCACTGGAATAATATATACAAGTATAAAATGTAGAATTACAAATATACTAAATTATTCTAGGTTAGATTCACTAAATGGGGCTCTATCTGATGTCTATTATTATGCCTGTTTATGTGATTTGTTTCTGGCCTCAATTTAAAAATATCATTATGTAAAAAAACACAAACAAAAAAAAAACCCAGAAAAAAAAAAAAACTGAGGCCCAAAACCATTATGCACAATTCAGTAAGACTGAGACACTAACAGGTAAGATACAAAATATACATATATTTGACCTTCAAAGGAACATTTGATAATATGGTCAGCTAATACTTAATCATCAATGTTTATATTAGAAAGCTCAGATATATTAATTTCAAAATTAATTCCCAAAGGAATTATCCTGAAACATTTAACCAACAAAAAGAAGCAAATGTACAGATTTGAATTTCAGTTCTTCCGAAGAAGCAAAATTCACAGAAGTCATGAAACTGGAAGAGGAAAAATCAGTGGCACAAATAAACTCATAAAGTGGATAATCTACTGAAGTATTTCAACTGCAGATTAAGCTGAAAATACTAAAATGTAACTGTAACTGTCCCAAATAAAAGAACATCTGCATGTTTAGTTGACTATTATGTTTTTAAAATACCAGGAAGCGGCATCCTAGAACAAATTTTCTTCCAAACAAAAAACTATCAAAACAAAAATTCATTTGCTATTTTATTTACAGAAAAAGAAAAACTTTTCTAAACAATACACTTACTCTCAAAACAAAACATTTTAACTTTCATATGAAATGTAAGATAAATTCTTACCAGCTTACTAAAATGGTATTTACAGTAGCCACAGTATTGGACATTATCTGCCCCATTACCTTCTTCTTCACAAAGGAGTCCTGCAAACTGGGCACTGAAAATAAAAGCCAAAAATATAAAAAAAAACATTCAAACCACAATAATATCCTTATACGTCAAATTCTGCAGAAGGCACAAAAGATTTTTTAATATATTCCTGCTCTATTCTAGAGAGAAAATAATCCCCTTAGTCTACATTTGAATAGATACAATTCACTTTTGCCATGAACTGCAAAGAACTGAAAAAGCTCTTAAGAAGCCACAGATTTAAAGTTTAAATCCAGCCCTTGCAACAAAAATGTTAAATGCTCACCATACTGTTCTAACATCCTTTACCTCCCTTTTCCTGTTCCATTCCTTCCTTCTCTTTCTCCCCTTCTTGCCAAGCACCCACCTCCCAAAAGTCCCAATGAATCTCTCTCTTCAGCTCAGTATGTTCTCATCCACAATATCCACTGGATGTTCAGGCTTAGGGTTTAACTTCCTGTAGTTCGTAACTGTGCAATTTTCTAGGAATGTAACCACAGAAAATGGGATGGGATTACTCTGTTCATGAATACTTAACACTCTGGTTTTTTTGAAAGTGAAAATGGGGGTGGGGGAGTCTAAATATATTTAAATTTTATTTTTTGGCATGGTGAAGAAATTAACATGATGGCAACATCTCACCACTCCACTGTCCTGCTCAACACAGATGCAGTAACTTTTTTTGGCTCTGGAAATTCCTTTCAGTACTCTTTAATGAAAGTAAAGCAACTTATGTTTATCTCATCCACCATGCTCTAACACAAAGCGTTTATTTAGAAAGGTTAAGCAGAATCCTTAGTAAACAATATTCTTTCCTAGTTTAACAGCAATCATCAGAAACCATAGTCTAAATTTTATCACATTTAATGCAAGAAAGACACAGGCTTTCTACTACTGTATGATGATATTCAGAAACAGTAAAATCAATGTCAATAACTAAACAACTGAATTAAACCTATCCTTAGCATAATGTGGTAGAAAGAGTGCTGTATGACCAAGTGTGAATTATTTAACCTCTCTGAGCAGAAATCTCCTTATCTGTAAAAATGAAGAGGTTAGATGAGATGACCTCTAAAAGTTACTCCAACTCTAAATCCATATTCTGGTGCAAGCGTTAATGTTGTGCTTCTGGCCAAATGGAACCATCTGATCTTTTCAAAAAAGGCAAGGATGGAACCGGCAATAAAATTCATGGCCTCAGATATCTATGTACAAATGAACCAAGAGTAACATGTCGATGAAATAGTGACACTAACCCCGAGCAAACTAATGTTACCTCATGGATATCAAGGAGACTCATAATGCACTACAAGTCTGGCAGTATGCCCTATTCATAAGAAATAGAACAGGTAAAAGAAAAGGCAGAACAAAGACTGTGTATACAGACTCCATATGAAGAAATTTGGGAACTAGAATGGATTGGCAGGGTGCTGTAGGGGGCTGATAATCATTTGAGTCAAGATCAAGAGAGGCAGAAAATGACTTTGTCATCTGAGAGCACACACTTAAGATTACCTGAGCAGAAAGAGGAAGAAGATGAATTAAGAAAACAGACATAAATGTGATAAGCACAACATGATATGAGAGTGATAGGAAATTTTAAATATCAAAGTTCTGTAGAGAATACTCTCTTGGCCCAAAGCAGGGTATTTAACAATCCCTTCACTTGTTTTACAGTCATTTAGTTCTTTGAAATATAGACTGCAAAAAGGAAAATGTCTACTCTGAAATCCATTTTCACCAAATGAGAAAACTGACGGCTGGGGTAAAGCTTATGTGAATCATGGAAGAAAGTGTCCATATCCCTCATTCCTTCTTGAATCTGAGATACAGAAAAAGATGAAAGCCAGGAATGTATGATGTGTGATCCTTGGATTTTGAGCAAAGCAGATTTCAAAGAATCCACAGGAAAGACAAGTGTTATCCCATGGAGTAAAATTGTCCAGGGTGATGAGCCCAGAAAGGATGGGAAGTTCTTAAATGAGCAATTTTGAAAAACACAAGAAAGCACTGCAGTTTGAAGGAAAACAGGGGAATTGTCTAAACAAGTCAACCAACATTAACCAACCAACTTTAGAAGGTATACACAGAAGATTGAAGAAAGTAGCAACAGTTGAATAAAAAGCATAGTATCATCTTCCCATGAGTGCTGAAGTTCATTATGAGGTAAGGATATTGAGGAAAGCTAGAGATCACATGGAAAAAAGGGTGGGGAAGTGGTACAGTTTTAACTATACTGGGAAAAGAGAAGAAGATCAAAAGCAGATAAGGAGGGATAGAATATTAAAAAAAATAATAAAGAGAAAACTGACTAAATTGTTTTACTTGTTTTCTCTACCAAGAAAAGTAATAGAAAATGGCTACTAGAGGCTACTACAATAACAAATGATACAGTACGAAAGCATCTAGCTGACTGATGAGTTTAAGTCACCTCAGCCACATCAATACTTCTGGGTAATAAAACAGCAAACAGGTAAGTTTGCTTGCCTGGTCACTGCCAGTGATCCAAAGATCATTAGGGAGAATGAGATACCATGGGCTTCAGGAAAAACAATTATTGTCAAGATTGAAAAAAAAAAAAAAAAAAGGAGACACTAATAACTATAGGTTAATAGATCTAGACCTTGATTCCTAGAAAAATTCTAGATGATAATATTAAAGGAATGGTTAATGAACACACAAGAAAGGAAGAACAACAAAAAGTTCACATGGCTTAATAAGGAACAATTCTAGAAGCAAGGGCTTTTATTTGGTCTGAGGAAAAGCTGTAGCTTGGGTGAATAGTAACAGTGATTCAACATAGAAAAGAACATTAAGAAAACATCTAAGATATAAAACAAAACAGAACAAAGTAATAAAGTACAAAAGAGTACGCAGACAAGTAGGGAAATGTTAATATTAACACATTAAATTTTGCATATATTTTTAAAATAGGCTGTAATAGGTTCACAGTTTTATACACCTTTTCTGGCTTTCCTTGAATATGAAAATATTCACATTTGTTGATCATTTATGAACCACTAATAAAAGTTTCTAAAAAATGAACAGACTAAAGCTATCTACAGTCATGTGAAAAAATACACTAAATCACTACTGAGAAATGCCAATCAAAACAACTCTGATGTACACATCAGACCTATCAAATTAGCTAATATGACAAAACAAGAAAATATGATAAATATAGGAGAAGATGTAGGAAAACTGTAACACTAACACATTTTTGGTGGGGTTGTGAACTGATCCAAACCTTTTGGAGAACAATTTGGAATATATAAGACTATGCATATCCTTTGACCCAAATGCCATTTCTAGGGCTATATCCCAAAGAGATCATAGAAATGGGAAAAGGAGCCACATGTACAAAAATATTTATAACAGTTCTTTTTGTGGTGGCCAAGAATTGGAAATGATCATCAACTGGGGAATGACTGAACAAGTTGTGGTATATGAATGTAATGGAATACTATTATATTATGAGAAATGATGAGCAGGCAGACTTCAGAAAAACCTGGGAAGACTTCTACGAACTGATGCTGTGTCAAGTGAGCAGAACCAGAACATTGTATACAGTAACAGCCACATTGTGCAATGACTAACTTTGACCAACTTTGTCCTTCTCAGAAATGCAAGGATCTAAGACAATTCCAAAAGACTCATGATGGAAAATGCTGTCCACATCCAGAAAAAGACTTATGGAGTCTGAATACAGAGCGAAGCATATTATTTGCTCTCTTTTTGTTGGTTTTTTCTTTCTCACAGTTTGTCCCACTGGTTCTAATTGTTCTTCACGACATGATTAATGTGAAAACAGATTTAATATGAACATATGTGTAGAGTCTATATCAAATGACATGCCATCTTGGGGTGGGAGGGGAGAGATGGGGAGACAATTTGGAACTCAAAATCTTATGGAAGTGAATGTTGAAAACTAAAAATAAATAAATTTAGTTTAAAAAAGGAAGAAAAAAATGAAAAGACTGAAAAAAGGAAGAAAAAATGAACAGACTAAACTCATTACCTTTTCTGATAACATTGTTACACTAGTAAATCAGTGTTTAGATGAGGGGTTCTCAACTTTTTTTGTGTCATAGGCTCTTTTTGGAATTTGAAGAAGCCAACAGACTATTTCTCACAACAATGTTTTTAAATGCACAAAAACACATTACATTAAAAAAGAAACTATACTTAAACAGTTATCAAAATAAAAAAAAACAACAAAGTTCACAGACCTTAGATTTAAGAACCCCTGCTTTAGATACAGTTTACTTAGATTTTGCTAAAGTATTTGACAATCACTCTTTCATTGTACTTTTATAGTAAAGATGGAGATATGAATAGATAACAAAACTAGGTGAATAATATTTCTATGTCATCAAACAGAAAGGAGAATGGAAGTGTCTCTCTGGTTCATTATCAATAACAACTGAGAAAGAGCTCTCCAGTGAAATGCCCTAATGATCAACAACTACAAGTGGTTTATCACAGAATGTTGACACTTCATGATGCAATCTATCTCTTGGCACCAATCCAAAAAAAAAAACCATCTTAACTTCCCTCTTAATCCCACCTTGGATACTTCCTCTAAGGACTGTCTCTGGTCTTTACAAATTGTATTTTTAAACCATATTTTATCTTACATGGCATTTATATTTAGTAATAATTTTAGGTTTTAGAAAATCATACTAAAGCTCTGTGGCTATCTTCTGTGCAGTGACATTCCAAACTTCACATCTTTCAAATACATTTTTGTAGCTTTGAGGTTTAGATTGGTAACTAGAAGCTAGATGCAAAAAGGAAATTGCGTACCTGAGCCCAAGACTACCCACCTGAATATTCATGCTAAAATTACCTACCTAAATACTCAAAATGGCAATAATAATTTTTATACAAATAGTGTGGATATAAAACCTACCCCTAACACTGTGAATAATTTTTCATTATCTAAGTTATCTTTTTTTTCCACAGATTTACTTTCTTACTTCTCTGCACTTCAAAAATATTCATGTAAAATACTTACCAGGTTACATGGAAAGCTTGTCGACATCCATGCTTATTACATGTCATGCAAGCACCTGTAGCAGCTTTGCTCTCTCTTCCTTGTTCATCACAAATGTAGCAAGTCTTTTTAAAGAAAAAAAGAAAATGACAATGCAAAATTGCAGCAAAATATTTCAAGAGTCTCAACCATGTTTGGTAAATATTTCTCAAACAGATTCATTTCATTCAAATCAAGTATTAACATCTTTAAAAAAATTAAATTAGTAAACAGAACTATTGTGGAACCCTGACAATTACAAAGCAGCTGTGATGATTTTTGAGGTAAATAATAACTGCTTCATCTATTCCAATTTATACCATGGTATGATACAATTCATCAGCACTGTGCTCCACAGTTCTGAAAGAGACTTACCAGAAGGTAATTTTGATTATCTGTAATTCCAGGGAATGATAAACACAAAGCAAACATCGTTTTCTCTGGGCTTTAGGAAAGCATCTAAAGGTAGCACTAAGAAGAGTATTAACATGGCACTTCCTGACTTTAATTTCTGTCTAAAGTGTCTGAGATGCTCTATCCTCCATTACACCTGAGGGAATCCCTTCAAAGCACAGTTCAGATGCTACCTCCTTTTAAGAGACCTTTTCTGGACCTCCACCTTACCCCAAGAATAAGTACTTGCTCACTCTCAAAATTATTTTCCAGTGATCTACTCGTTTATATTAACATCACAGATTTAGACCTGGAAGGAATCTAAATGGTCCACTAGTCCAAATCTCTCACAAGGGAACTAAGAACCTGGGATGTGACCAATGAAAAACACCAGCAATTAGTTTGAGGAAGGATTTGAACCAAAGTTGTCAACTCCAAAGCCAGTGTTCTTTTTTCTACACTACATCATCTTCCTGTTGTATTTCTCCTATAAAATATAAAAATGCCTTAGGATCAGAGAGAGTTTTGTTTTTGTGACTCTAGCACCTTGCAGTTCCCTACAATTTTAGGAACTCAAAAAACTTTTGCTAAATTGATTTCATAATCACAGGTATACTTAATAGTGATTATTTCTATTAAAATTGATCAGAAAGGTAAATTTTTATTATGCAGCCATTTTTAAAGAAAATTAGGTTCCATTTATATCATTTCAAGTTTTATTACTTTCTAAAGAAAAGTAACCATAACTTTAGAGCTTGGTCTACGTAAAGTTCTCATTAATTTACTTTAGAAAAACAGCCTAAGTGATTAGCAGCCAACCAAGAATGTCTCTCCTAGAATCTCGCTCTTTAATTTATCTGCTGGTGATGTCATTTATTCCATTCATAACACATTTATATAGTGTGTTAGAGCTACAAAACTAAGAACTGATATTTAGTATTTCAATAACCTTATGAACTAAATAATGCAAATACTATTATTCTCATTTAGCACATGAGGAAATGGAGGACTTAAATAATTTGCCAAATTCAAACAGCTGTTAAATGGTGGAGCAGACTTCAATCCAATTCTTTTTTTTAGCAACCACAGCAATATACAAGGATACAGTTATCTCTAAATTATTAAAGTACCCAATTTCTATAATCTCTAAGTGAATCTAATGTGAAAAAAGTGTTTCTGGCAACAGAGCAAGGACTCAACTTTTTTTGCACCATGGATCCCTTTAGAAGTAGAGTGAAGCCTATGCATCCCTTCTCAGAATACTGTTTTAATAAAATTAAATAAGTAGGATTGCAAAGAAAGTCACTTATACTGAAATGCAGTTATCAAAATATCTGTTAAAAAAAAAAAAAAGTTTACAAGCTCTAGGTTAAGAGCTGTTGATATGGAAGATTTGTGAATTTCATCCTAGCTCTCAAAATTCTAGTCCTATTGTTGCTTTTCTTTTTGCTAACTCACTTATTAGCATCAACCCTACAAATACTCTAACTTGCTGCAGAGGTGGGCATGGGGGGGAATAGAAACTTCTTTTTTAAGTGAAGTCTGCTGTGTAACTAATAAAATATAGAATTCTAGGGAAGTTAAAAGAATTAGGTACAACAGTGATGCAAACAAAGAGGTGAGTAACTGTAACACTATGATTATTAGCAAAAAAAGTAGAAATGCCATGTGTCCAATTATTAGCAGTAAATGGACAAAAAAGCTGCTATGTGAGAATAATGGAATATTATTGTAAAATAAACATTATTAATATGTAAAATAAAAAGAAATATGTAGTAAGAATGATAGGAAACAATGCAAAATGAAGAAACTGGATCAGATCAATATACTAACTTATTGCAATTACCAAAAAAATCATAACAGCAACAAATTCTGCAGAAAAAAATGCCCAGAAATAAAGAAATCAAAGCAGACATGAAAATAGATGAGGTATATGCCACTTTACCAAAAGCTAATAAATAACTTTAAAAAAAATCAACTTTTTATTTAAACTTTATTAATAAATAATTTTAATTATAAATAAATTTTAAAAAATAAATTTTCAGTAACGACCTCAGAATTTTAGGTATAATCATCTTTTTATTTTGCTTATAAATATGAACATTTGCTTTTGTTACTACTTACCCAATTTAGAATTAAGTAAATAAAGCTGAGTAAAAATGTGATTACTTTCACTGGCATGTTATGAAAATCAAGATCCTAATGAATGTGAGAGATTTCAGGTTATTTTAGGTGATAGAAAAAGTTTACTATGTTAATCAGAAGAAATATGGGACAGAGGACAATTAATGCTGGATTTGGAATTAAAATTGTTAAAATTATTATCTCTCTGACTACAGGCAATATGTCCATCTCTCTGGGCTTTAGTGTGTTTAACTATAAAAGGAAGAGAATGTAATAGATGACCTGTAAGGACCCTTTAAGATATAAATCTACAATCCTAGTACTTGTTATGGTGAAAACCTGTTCTGTGCTGATGATGTCCATCTTAGCTGGTGTATGGTAGCGTGACCACAGTCAGTATTCACAAAGGCAGAGATCAAAGTTCAAATAGACAAGAGGGAAGAACCAATAAAAGGCATCTAAGATTTGAAAGGCTCAACCCAATTAATCAAAATAGCCTATCAATGAGCATTAACTATATATTATGAGTCATGCATTATACTCGGTGCTGGGGATAAAAAGACAAAAAATTTCTTTAAATGTGCATACAAAATAAACAAGCAAAAAAGTAAAATATAAAAAAGTCCAAGTAGTTGGGGAGATGACGAAAAGTCTTCCTGGAAAAGGTGGTACTTGGGACTATCCTCAAAGAAGTAAGAATTCCTATGAGATGGAAAAGAAGAGGAAGTATATTAGAGGAATAAGGAACAGGCACAAAGACAGGAGACAGACTTCATATGTGAGGAACAGATACTTCTGTCAGTGTGGCTCATCTGAGTGCAGTATGGGAAAGGAAGTAAACTAAAGAGAGCTCTTCACTGACAGTCAGCAAAAGAGTCAGATGAAATACAGAAGAACAGATACCATCACTACTGGAATCAGAATGAGCAATAAATTGATTTAGGCTCACAGGCTGCGGGATCATGAAGTTCCTGGTGTAGGAGGCTGGGCATAGAGCAGGATTATTTATACCTAGAGGAAAGCACCAGGTATTAGGCATGGGTTCTAGTTACTGGGAAGAAGATGTGGACTCAGCAGTGAGTCAACCAATTAAGTAGGAAGAACAAAAATCAGGCCTAAGGAAGACATGTGGGTGTGGCTTTGGAAAGAGCATGAGGAGTTTATTTTGAAAAGGATTTTTACATAATGTTTTACCCTAAACCTTGCATACCTTGCAAACTGCTGCCTCAGGTACTTAGGGTCAAAAATGGATGGCTCAACAATATGGGGTCAGTCTTGCTCAAGCATGACAGCATGGCTAGCACAATACATTTCATCCTAGAGGCAAGAGAAAGCCACTGGAGTATGCTGAATAGAATAACATAATCAGATTTGTACTTAAAGAAAATCAATTCGGCAGCTGTGCGATGGATAGATGGATTGAAGTGAGGAGAGGCTTGAGATTCAGAGAACAATTAGGAGCCCATTAAAATAGTTGAACTGAGAAGTGAGAACTGATGAGGGCCTGAACTATAATGTATAATGGTTAAGAACTGAGAGAAGGATACAGATACAAGAGCTATTAGAAGACAAAAATGGCAAGATTTAGAAAATGACTACAATGTGGAGTAAAGAAAAGTGAGGAATAGCGGGTAAAGCTGAGGTTACAATCCTGGAAGAATAAAATAAATATGGGTGACTTCAATAAAAATAGCGAATGGGTGTAGGGTGGTGGTAAAAGGTTATCAACCACAATTTCAAAGGAACTAATGATAAAATATGCTATGCATCTCCAAATAGAAATGTGATAGACTCACAGTCCAAACTGAAGCAAATTTTCTTTTTTTTCTGGACATGGCTAAAGCAAGAAGTGTATCTTGTATGATGATACATATTTGCAACAAGCTTTGTTTTTCTTGCTTTCTCATTAAGTAGGGGAGGAAGGAGGGAGAGAATTATAAAATAAAATAGAGTTTTTTGAAAAAAGATAACAAATTCTGCCTTTAGATGTGTTGAGTTTCGGATGTTTCCCAGACATTGAAAAGTCCAATCAATAACTGGTGATGTTAAACAGGAATTCAGGAGAAAGGGTGAGAATAGATACACTGATTTGAGAAGAAAAACCAAAGGTAAGAGTTAATAATCAAAGTCAAGAGTTAATGATGGTATCAAGAATACACACACACACCCCACACACAGACAGAGAGAGAGAGAGGAAATATACCCACAATTAGGTAGCATGATATGAATTAGCCAGGAAAGGATAATGAGAAAAAGTAGCCAGAACAGTAGGAAGAGAAACAAAAGAAAATCCAGAGAGGAGAATGGCTCCATGAAGAAAGTGTGGCCAAAAGAGTCAAATGCAAACGATAGCTCAAGAAGAACAAGGTTGGAAAACAAAATCAAATCTATTTGCAGACGACAGCTTTTTCCAGGGTTTTGCATGAGGGACAGGAGATCAATAGAGCACAATATGGAGACCTTGAAGGGACTGTAGGGTCTAGTGATGGTTTTTTAAGGATGTGGGAAACCAGGAAATAAGAAAGATGGGCAATCAGCGTGAAAAATGATGACTAAAGGAGGCCACAGGAGAATAAAAGAGTTTGGCTTTACCAAGAAAGGCCTTACTACATTATTAGAAAGTAAGGAGGAGACAATGGAGAATGATGTCAAGGTGCCATGAAACACTAAGAAATGAAGAAGAGGAAGTTACAGAGAAAGACCTTGATTTTATAAGTTACTGGATAAAATCCTCAACTGGGAATAGGGGTTGCATGTTGGGAGGCTTAAGAAAAGAAGAAAAGGATTAGAAAAATTTCCATGGGCATTGAGTTAGGCAATCAATTAGATAGGAGTAATACCAGAGTGATGGATCAGTTAAAAGTGGATTAACATGAATTAATACTATATCTAATTAGCATAGTTGTTTAACTTCCTATACATAGATTCAGGAGAGAACATGAATAAGTAGAAATAATCTAGGACCGAGTTTGAGGAGCAATGAGCAGCAACAGGACAAAAGATGTTGTGGAGTTTAAATTAATGTGAAGTTAAAAACAATCCCTGTCTTCAAAGGAACTTACAGTTTATTGGCCCAGCAAAAACAGATGTTTATAGGAAGTCTATACTTAGGCATATTTTAAAACCTTATGGATCACTAATTACAAGCACCTTTTCAAAATATTTCTGAATTTTTTCTTTCCCTTACAAATTGAGACATATATTTGTAGACAAAGACAATGTATGAGTTTGTTTTGTTTAACTGTGCACATTTGGTACAAGAGTTTTGTTTTACTTCTTTTCCTTAAGATTGGGGTGAGAAGGAGTAAGTAAAGAAAATATGCTTCTTCACTGAAAATTGAAAAGAAATCTATGTTTACAAATATACATGGCTGAGGGGGAAAAGAGAAAATGAGAGTAGGTAAGATCTGTAAGTATATCAGGGTAGCAATAGTTTGAGTGTTCAGTCAGCTCAAAAATGCTGAACCAAGGATATGTATTTTAGGGATTTTAAGACAGATGGAAATATGGCTCCACTCAAAACAGATTTAGTTTTTTATCTACGTGTCCATTGGGAAAGTCAAACTTTTCAGTCGAGGAACTGGAACATTTTATTTCAATAAGCACTCTACAATTTTAAAACTAAATGCTATTAAATTATTGCAAAAAAATTATTAACTGAATTCATATAAGTAAACATACTGTACCTTATTATAACGATCATGTGGAACAGACTGCAATACAATAGGTTCCATTGTAGAAACATTGGCAAACTGAACCTCAGGAATATACAGGGCACAAACAACATGAGCCCAACCTAAAAGGAAAGGAAAACAAAATACATTAACCCAAATAAAACCACTAACTTTGTTTTTAATTTTTAACTCGTCTTTCATCTTCTTCATTAATGAATGTATCCTTCTCATCTAAAATACCTAAAAAGCCACCCTTTCTAATAAAAATCCTTTGTTTTGAGAGAGGAAAACAGTTAAGCAAAACTGACCAACGTATCATCTGAGTCTGACAGTATGGGTAATATTCAACAACTATAGTCCCAGGTTCTACAAAAAAAGGAAGATGCATTTTCTCATCAGTTTTTCAGGGCCAAACATCATCATAGTCATTGTTTAGTTTCAGGAGATTTTGTTCGTTCAATATATGTTGTTGCTTACACTAAGTACACTCTTTGCCTGGTTCTACCTATTTCTCTCTAAGGAGATATGAGTTGATATAAAGTCTTCCAACACGTCTCTGAAATCTTCATATTTATAATTTCTTATGATTCATTAATATTCCATTATAATCTTGTCCCAAAATTTGTTTACTTTTCAATCAACAGGAAATCTACTTGGTATCCAATTCTTTGCTATGAATATTTCATTAAATACTGGATATTTTTATTTGTCTTTGACCTGCCTCAGTTATATAACTATCAGTGGGTTCTCTAGGTCAAAGATATGAAAACTTTGTTCACTTTCATAATCTAATTGCAAATTTCTTTCGAGAATGGTTGGAAGAGTTCACAACTACTCAAAAGTTTAGTAATAAGTATATCTTTTCATAATCACTCCAGTACTGACAATTCCTATCTTACATCATCATCTTTGTCAATTTCCTGATTGTGAGGTATTATAGGGACTTCTTATTATTAGATACTTAGAGTAATCTCTCATATGGTCAATAGTTGGCAATTCTTTTGACAAATGGCTGGTTCATATCTTTCGACTACTTATTCTTTCAGACATGGTTGTTAGTCTTACATATTTGTGTTAGTTATCTTTATGTTATCAGAGATACTTACAAAAGATTTTCCCCAACTGAAACCCTCTCTTAATTTCTCAATGATATTATTAGTACAAAAGGCTCTTAATTTCATGTAATCCAAATATACTTCATCTTTTGTGATAATCCACTAATTACCAAACACCAACACTAAAAACTGCCAACATTTCAAAAATGACTACTTGTAACTGCTTTCAATAATGATGGTGACAACAGGTAACAGTTACATACCACCTTAGGATTTCCAAAGTGCTTCAGAAATATAGCAATAATAACTAATAATACATTGCTTTAAGGTTGGCAAAGAACCTTGCAAATATTATCTCATTTTATACACACAATTCTGGGAGATATCTGCTATTATTATCATCTCCCTTTTACAGATAAGGAAACAGAAGCAGAGAAAAACTGAAGTGACTTATCCAGGGTCACACAGCTAGTAAATATCTGAGGCTGGATTTGAACTCAAGTCTTCCTAACTCCAGATCTAGCATTCTATCTACTGCACCACTTAGACAACTGTGTCTGGATAAAGAATGACAAACTGCTGGTGACATTTCCAGGCCTATTCTATTAGACTAAAAAAAGGATTTATAAAATCCTACAACTCTTTGCATATCATAGTTTTGAATATAAGATATACCTTTGTAGGGAGTAAGGAAGGTACAAGGGAAGAGCAAAGTACTAAAAGTATGTCTCACTTCTAGGCTACCCTCTAGCAGTTAGTTAAGAGTACTACTAACCTACCTGTAAGCACATAATAATAAATGTATTTAGTGATGAAAATAATATAACATTTCCTCAACTAATGAAGAATACAAAAAGTTATATGAAATTTTTTTTTTTTAATGGTTGTTCTAAAGTGCCAAATTCCCAACTGAACCCTTAAGTTTAAACTGGGACTAGTTTGGTCCACAGCTCTTCCTACTAAGGAGTGAATTTCCATCAGCAGTAGCCCCAGGCAATCTAACATAAGGTAGTCAGGCTCATCAAGTGACAACCACTACTGCGATATTAACAAGAATTCAGGTCACATTTTTCCTCAGTGCCCATCCTTACCATGGAGACTACTTTCAAAGCCGATACACATATTACAGTCTCTATTAACATTAAGCTTCCAACAACCTCAGCAAAATAGCATGTGTTCTGGGGTAGTCAAAGGAGAGAACACATATCCTTTACTTTGACCTCTTTCATTTTTCAAGAAGCACAAAGTACTGAAGAGGTAATAGAGCATTCAAAGAGCTGGGGGGACAGAAAGAACAGTAAATTAAGGAAGGGTCATCTAAGAAAAATTGGCTTTATTGAAGTGGAGGGAACACTAAAGATTAGCAAAAATTTTGAAGATGTAAAGGGGATCCCTAAATCAAAAGTTTGAGAATATTTGAAATGCTGGCAGATATCCTATGTGTTAAACAGCCACAAGCTGGTTTGGTCATTTAGGGATAAGTATATAATTATTACCTAACGTGAAATAATTTCATCATAAAGAGCACAATTAAGAAAGAAATAAGACATTAAGCAATTAACTGCACATCTTAGATGAGAAATCCTGAATGACCTTTTTTTCGATTTCCTTGATATTCTTGCCCTAGGTGTACCTGAAAGCCATGATCAAAAAAAATCTGGACAGAATCTTTCAAGAAATCAAGAAAAACTGCCCTGAGGTCCTAGAATCAGAGGGTAAAATAGTCATCAAAAGAATCCACCAAAAGAATCACCTCCTGAAAG
Organism: Notamacropus eugenii; assembly: GCF_028372415.1. NCBI lineage: Eukaryota > Metazoa > Chordata > Mammalia > Diprotodontia > Macropodidae > Notamacropus > Notamacropus eugenii. Next base: position 62,369,888 of record NC_092874.1, on the reverse strand, counting down.
AGATTCCAAATTGAAAATACGAAGGAAAATTATAGCCAAATTCTAGAATTATAGGGTCAAAGAGAAAATACTGAAAAGAACCAAATTCAAACATCACAGAACCACAGTCAAGATTACACAGGACCTCGCAGCTTCTACATTAAAAGATCAAAGATCTTGGAATATAATAACCCCATAAGGCAAAAGGACCTTGAATTACAACCAAGAAGCAACTACCCAGCAAAAAGGCATAAACTTTTAGGGGAGAAGATAAACATTCTATGACATAGGAGATTTTCCAAACTTCCTGATTAAGGGATCAGAGTTCAACAGAAAATCTGATCTTCAATACAAGACTCAAGAGAAATATAAAAGGTAAACAGGAAAGAAAAAAACACATTATTCAACAGGACAAACTGTTAACATCCCTCCAAGGGAAAATATTTGTAACTCTTGAGAACTGTATGTTAATGAAAACATTTAGAAGTGGTATACATAGAGAGCGTTGGTGTAAGTTGACTTCAATGTGATGATAAGTCTACTTAAGTGGTAAAAAGGGAATGTACTGGGAGAAGAGGAAAACAGGAGGCAGAAAAGGATAAATTATATCACGTGAACAAGTGCAAAGAGCTATTACAGTAGAGGGAAAGAAGGAAGGGAGATGAGCATTGTCTGAACCTCAGTCTCATCAGATTTGGCTCAAAGACAAAATAACATTCAGATATAGAAATCTAACTTATCCTATAGGAAGTAGGAGGGGAAAGGGGAAAGAAAAGGGAAGGGGTAGAAGGAAGAAATAGTAAGGGAAAAGGGGAGAAAAGAGAGCGGGCTGATAGAAGGGAGGGCAGATTAAGGGAAGTAGTGGTCAAAACCAAACCTCTGGAGAGAAGGGCAAGGGAGAAAGGAAAAAGAAAACCATAAAGTGGGGAGAAAATAGGATGGAGAGAAAGAAACAGTAATCATAACTGAAATGGGATGAACTTTGCCATAACACAGAAGGGGATAGCAGAATGGATTAAAAAACAGAATTCTACAATATACTGTTTACAAAAAACACATTTGAAACAGGGAGACACACAGAGTAAAGGTAAAAGGCTGGAGCAGAATATATTATGCTTCAGCTGAAGTAAAAAAAGCAAGGATAGTAATCCTGATGTCAGACAAAGTAAAAGCAAAAATAGAACTAATTTAAAAGAGATAAGAAAGGAAATTACATCTTGCTAAAAGGTACTATAGATAATGAAGTTACATTATTACTAAACATATATGCACCAAGTGGTATACCATGCATATTCTTAGAGGAGAACTTAAGGAAGCCACAGGATGAACTAGACAACATAACTACACTAGTGGGGAATCTCAAGATCCCCCTCTCACAACTAGATAAATCTAACAAAAAAATAAACAAGAAAGAAGTTAAGGAGGTGAATAGAAATTTATGAAAGTTAGATATAATTGACCTCGGAAGAAAACTGAATGGGGTTAGAAAGGAATATATTTTTTTCTCAGTGGTACATGGCACATACACAAAAAATGATTATGTATTACGACATAAAAACCTAACAATCCAAAGGAGAAATGCAGAAACATTAAATGCATTCTTTCCAGATCATGGTACAGTAAAAATTGTGTGTAATGAAAGGCCATGAAAAGAAAGACTAAAAATTAATTAGGAACTAAATAATCTAAACCTCAAGAATTAGTGGGTCAAATTAACATCACAGAAAAAATCTAACTTTATCCAAGAGAATGGTAATAATAAAACAACATACCAAAACTTGTGTAATGTAGCAAAAGCACTTATTAGGGGAAATTTTATGTCTCTCAGTGTTTACACAAATAAAGAAAGGAGAGATCAATGAATTGGGCATGCAACTAAAAATGCTAGAAAAAGAGGAAATTAAAAATCCCCAATTAAATAATAAATTAGAAATTCTGAAAACAAAAGGAGAGAAGAACAAATTGAAGTTAAGAAAACAATTGAACTAATAAATAAAACTAAGAGCTAGTTTTATTAAAAAAAAACCAACACATAAAACGGGTTAATTTGATAAAAAAGGAAACCACATTACTAGAATCAAAAATGAACAGAGTGAATTCACAACCAATAAAGAAGAAACTAAAGCAATAATTAGGATACATTTTGTCCAACTATATACCAATACATCTGACAATCTTAGTGAACTAGATAAAGACTTACAAAAAAACTGCCCAGATTAACACAAGAGGAAATAAAATGCTTAAATAATCTGATTTCAGGAAAAGAAATCGAAGAAGTCATCAACAAACTCCCTAAGAAAAAGTTTCCAGGTCTAGAAGGATTTGGAAATGAATTCTATTAAATATTTAAAGAACAATTAATTCCATTATGATATAAACTATTTAGGAAAATAGGCAAAGAAAGAGTCCTACCAAATTCTTTTTATACTACAAATATGGGGCTAATACCTAAACCAGGAAGAGCAAAAACAGAGAAAGAAAATTATATACCAATTTCCCTAATGAATATAGAAGCAGAAATTTTAAATAAAATATTAGCAAAGAAATTACAACAACTTATCACAAAGACAATACACTATGATTAGGGCTGCTTCAGTATTTGGAAAACTACCAGCATAATCGACCATATCAACAAGAAAACTAACAGATCATACGATTATCTCAATAGATTCAGAAAAAGCCTTTGACAAAATACATTTATTCCTCTTAAAAACAATAGAGAGCATAAGAATAAATAGAGTCTTCCTTAAAAACATAACTAGCATCTATCTAAAACCATCACCAAGCATTATGTGCAATGGGGATAAGCTAGAAGCATTTCCAATAAGATTAGAGGTGAAACAAGGATGTCCATTATCACCACTGTTGTTCAGTACTATACTAGAAAACTTAGATTTACCTACAAGAAAAGAAAATGGAAGTCAAGGAATTAGATGCAAAAAAGAAACAAATCTATCACTCTGTGCAGATGATATGATGGCATACTTAGAGAACCAAGTAAAAAACTACTTGAAATAATACACTTTAGAAAACTTGCAGGATATAAAACAAACCCACATAAATCATTAGCATTTCTATATATAAATAACAACACCCAACAATAGAGAAAGAGAAATTCCATTGAAAATTATTATAGACAATATAAAATATTTGGGAGTCAATCTTCCAAGAAAAACCCAGGAACTATACAAGCATAATTACAAAACAACGTTCATGAAAATAAAGTCAGATCTACATAACTGAAAAATCATCAGTTGCTCATGAGTAGGCCCAAGCTAATACAATAAAAATGACAATTCTACCTAAATTTACTTATTCAGTTTCATAAAATCAAACTACCAAAAAATTACTTGGTAGAGCTAGAAAAAACGGTAAGAAAATCCATCTAGAAGAAAAAAGATCCAAATTATTAAGATGAATAGTGAAAAGAATTGCAAGGGAGGATAACCTGGTTTACCACATTTTAAATTGCAATGTAAAGCAGCAATCATCAAAACATGTTGGTATTACAGCTAATAGTGTCTAATAGCTAATAGTAGCTAATAGCTACTGTCTAGTAGTGGATCAGTGGAATAGGTCAAGTACATAAGACACAGTGGTCAAAAACTTAATCAACTCTTAGATAAACCCAAGAACTCCAGATTCTGGTATAAGAACTCATAATTTCACAAAAACTGCTGGGAAAACTGAAAAATAGTATGGCAGGAACTAGACAGACCAACATCTTACACTACATTCCATGATAAGGTCAAAATGAGTACATGATTTAGATATAAAGACTGAAAGTATAAGCAAACTGGGAGAGTAAGAAATAGTTTATTTGTACAGACAGCAAAAGAATTTATGACCAAACAAAAGATACACGTTATTAAATGTAAAATAGATTATTTTGATTACATTAAATTGAAAAATTTTTGTACAAATAAAGTCAACGCAACCAAGATTAGGAGGGAAACAGAAAACGGGGAAAGAATTTTTACAACCACTATCTCTGATAAAGGCCTTGTTTCTTTTAATTTATTCATTTTAATTAATTAATTTTTACTTTTCAACATTGACTTTCACAAGATTTTCCACTCCAAATTTTTCTTCCCATCTCTCCCCTCTATCCGCCCCAAGACGACAAACATTCTGATTACCCCTTTCCCCAATCTATCCTCTCTTCTATCAGACCCCTCCCTTCTCTTACCCCATTCCCAATATTTTCTTGTGGGGCAAGATATATTTCTATGCCCCAATGCCTACATGGCTTATTTCCCAGTTGGATGTAAAAACAATTTTTAATATTCGTTTTTTAAAACTCTGAATTCCCACTTGCCTCCCTTCCTCCCCGCTCCCTCCCATCCCTATTGAGAAGGCAAGCAGTTCGATACAGGTAATGTATGTGTAGTCATGCAAAGCACTTCCATAAAAGTCATGTTGCAAAAGACTAACCATATTTGCCTCCATTCTATTTTGCTCCGCATTTGTTCTATTCTCTTTCAAGCCTGTCCTTCCTCAAAAGCATTTACTTGTAATTACTCTCTCCTTCCAATTGCCCTCCCATCTGTCACTCCTCCACTCACCTAACCCCTTCCCCTCTACTTCTCTGTACTGTAAGATTTTCATACCAAATTGAGTATGCATTCCCTCCTTAAGCAAAATATGATGAGAGTAAGGTTCAGTCTTTCCCTCTCACCTCCTTCCTCTTCCCCTCCATTGAAAAAGCTTTTTCTTGCCTCCTTTATATGAGAGATAACTTACCCCATTCTTTTTCTCCCTTTCTCCTCCCAATATATTCCTCTTTCAACCCTAATTTTATTGTTTTAGATATCATCTTTTCTTATTCAACTCATCCTGTGTCGTGTGTGTGTGTGTGTGTGTGTGTGTATATATATATAAAATCCCTCCCACAATCCTAATACTGAGAAAAGTCTCAAGAGTTACAAATATTATCTTTCCATGTAAGAATGTAAACAGTTCAACTTTAGTAGGTTCCTTATGATTTCTCTTTCCTGTTTACCTTTTCATGCTTCTCTTGATTCTTGTGTTTGAAAGTTAATTTTTCTATTGCTCTCTGGTCATTTTTATTAAGAATGTTTGAAAACTCCCCTATTTGATTGAATGACCGTTTTTCCCATGAAATATTATACTCAGTTTTGCTTCAAGGGTGAGTCTTAGTTTGAATCCAAGCTTCTTTGGCCTCTGGAATATCATATTCCAAGCCCTCCAATCCCTTAATGTAGAAGTTGCTAGATCTTGTGTTATCTTGATTGTGTTTTCACAATACCTGAATTGTTTCTGACTGCTTGCAAATATTTTCTCCTTGACCTGGGAGCTCTCGAATATGGCTAAAATATTTCTAGGAGTTTTCCTTTTGAGATCTCTTTCAAGAGGTAATCAGTGGGTTCTTTCAATACTTATTTTATCTTCTAGTTCTAGAAGATCAGAGCAGTTGTCGTTGATAATTTCTTGAAATATGATGTCCAGGCTCTTTCATGGATCATGCCTTTCAGGTAGTCCAGTAATTTTTAAATTGTCTCTTTTGGATCTATTTTCCAGGTCAGTTGTTATTCCAATAAGGTATTTCACATTCCATCTGCTCCTTTTTCTTATCTTTAAGGAATGTTTTTCTTCAGTGAGCTATGTGAACACCTCCTCCATCTGGCCAAATCTGCTTTTCAGGGAATTCTCCTCATTGGCTCTTTGAATCTTTTTCCATTGGATTACTCTGTTTTTTAAAGTACTAGTTTCTTCCACATATTTGGGGTCTCCTTTAGCAAGTAGCTGATTCATTTTTCACGGTTTTCTCACCCCAACTTTGGCTCGATGTCTCTAACCTGATTTTCAAAACTCCTTTTGAGCTCTTCCATATAGCCTGATATCACTAGTATTTTTCTTGGAAGCTTTGACTTCATTGTCTTCTGTTTGCATATTCTGGTCTTCCCTGTCACCAAAGTAAGATTCTACAGTTCTTTCTCCCGTGTTGGCTCATTTCCTCAGCCATATACTTGACTTTTTCGCTCCTTCTCAAAGTAGTTCTCTGCTTCCACTGGGGGCGTGCACTGTCAGCAGCTTGATTCCCTGCAACAATCTGTGAGCCAAGAGCTCCAGAAAAAGCTGCTGGTCACCGCCCTTGATGCACCTGCCTTGGACTCCTCTACTCTTTTTACAACCCTGGGCCTGGAGCCTAACCACTCTCTTCTCTCTTTTTTCCAGTGGCCTTCCAATTTGTCCTTGGCGTTTTGTGGTTGTGAAGGCTGGAAATTTCGACAGGTGCCACAGATTCAGGTTCCATCTGTGCCAACGCTGGACTGCGCCCTGTTCTCACCTAGGCTCGACAAACTCTTCCCGTTGACCTTCCAGGTTGTCTCAGGCTGGAGATTTGCTTCACTTCATTCAGTAGGTTCTGAAGCTCAAGAATTTGTTTAGTCATTTTTTACAGGTATTTGCTGGGTTTGGGGGAGACCTCAAGCAAGTCTCTGCTTTTACTGTGCCATCATGGCTTTACCCCACCCTGATTTCTAAAATATATAAACAATGGTGCCAAATGTGTAAGAGTATAAGTCATTCCCTAATGAATAAATGGTCAAAGGATATGAACAGGCAGTTTACAGAGGAAGAAACTAAAGATATCTACAGTCATATGATAAAACCCTCTCAAGCACAACTGATTAGAGAAATGCAAATCAAAACAATGATAAGTACCACATGGCACCTGTCAAACTGCTTAACACGACAAAACAGGAAAACCATAAATGCTGGAGAAGATGGGAGAAAATTGAAACACTAATACATTGATGGTGGAGCTGTGAAGTGGTCCAACTAATTTGGAGAGCAATTTGAAACTACGCCCAAAGGGCTATAAAAATGTGTATACCCTTTGACCCAGTAATACCACTTTTGGGACTATATCCCAAAGGGATCATAAAAATGGGGAAAAGACCCCCACCTATACAAAAACATTTAGAGCAGCTCTTTTTGTGGTGGCCAAGAACTCGAAATTGAGGGGATGTCCATCAATTGGGGAATGGCTAAACAAGTTGTGATATATGAATGTAATGGAATACTATTATGAGACATGATGACCAGGCAGACTTCAGAAAAACCTGGAAAGACTTATATGAACTGATATTTCTAGTGAGCAGAACCACAATATTGTATACAGTAACAGCCACATTGTACAATGCCTAACGTTGAGACTTCGCCCATCTCAGAAATGCAAGGCCCTAAAATAATTTCAAAGGAGTCATGACAGAAAATGCCATCCATACCCAGAGAAAAGACTACGGTGTCAGAATGCAGAGGGCAAAGCAGACTATTTTCTTTTTTGTTTTTCTTTCTCATGGTTTCTCTCATTCATTATAATTCTTTTATGCAACATGACTAATGTAAAAATGTGTTTAATAGCAATGCACTGTAGAGCTTATATCAGATTGCATGCGATCTTGGGGAAGAAAATTTAAAACTTGTGAAAGTGAATGTTGAAAACTAAAAATGATTAAATTTAAAAAATGTATATGTAAAACCTATATTGGATTGCCTCACATCTTGGGGACAGGGAAGGGAAGGTGGAAAAAATTTAAAACTTATGGAAACGAATGTTGAAAACTAACAACAATTTTATTGAAAAAATTTTTTCTACTATCTACCTAAAACTATCAGCAAGCATTATACACAATGGGGATAAGGTAGATGCATTTCCAATAAGATCAGGGGTGAAACAAGGGTGTCCATTATCATCACTGTTATTCAATATGGTGCTAGAAATGTTAGATTTAGCAAATAAGAAAAAGAAATTGAAAGAATTAGAATAGGCAAAAAAGAAACTAAGTTATCACTCTTTGCAGATGATATATAGAGAAACCCAGATAAACAAGTAAAAAACTACTTGAAATAATAAGTAACTTTGGCAAAGTAGCAGGTTACAAAATAAAGCCAGATAAATCATCTGAATTTCTCTATATTACTAACAAAACCCAACAGCAAGAGACAGAAAGAGAAATCCCATTTAAAGCTATGGTAGACACTATAAAATATCTGGGAGTCTATCTGCGAAAACAAACCCAGAAACTATATGAACACAATTACAAAACACTTTTTGCAGAAATAATGTCAGATCTAAATAAGTGGAAAAACATCAGTTGCTTGTGGGTAGGTCAAGCTAATATAATAAAAATGACAATTTTACCTAAATTAGTTTATTTAGTGCCATACCAATCAAACTATCAGATAATTATTTTGTAGAGCTAGAAAAAATGAAATCAAAATTCATCTGGAAGAACAAAAGGTCCAGAATATCAAAGGAACTAATGAAAAGAAATGCTTGGGAAGGTGGCCTAGCTCTACCAGATCTCAAATTGTATTATAAAGCAGCAATTATCAAAACCACTTGGTACTGGCTAAGAAACAGAAGGGTAGACCAGTGGAATAGGTTAGGTACCCAAGACACAATAGTCAATGAATACAACAATCTACTGTTTGATAAACCCATGGATCCCAGCTTCTGGGATAAGAACTCAGGGTTCACAAAAACTGCTAGGAAAACTGGATAACAATATAGCAGAAACTAGGCATAGACCAATGCTTGACACCGCACACAAAAATAAAGTCCAAATGAGTGCATGATCTAGGTATAAAGACTGGTACTATTAACAAATTAGTGGAGCAAGGAATAGTGTATTTATCAGATTTATGGAGAAGGGAAGAATTTTGGACTTAAGGCTTTTATAGAAAATATCATGAAGTGCAAAATGGATAATTGATTACATTAAATTGAAAAGTTTTTGCACAAACAAACCCAATGCAACCAAGATTAGGAGGCAAGCAGAAAACTGGGAAAGAATTTTTGCAACTAGTGTCTGTGATAAATGTGTCATTTCTAAAATATATAGAGAGCTGAGTCAAATGTACAAGAATATAACTCATTGCTCAATTGATACATGGTCAAAAGATATGCATAGGCAGTTTTCAGAGCAAGAAATCAAAACCATCTAGTCATATGAAAAAATGCTCTAAATTACTATTGATTAGTGAGATGCAAATCAAAACAACTCTGAGGTACCACATCACACCTCTCAGATTGCCTAACATGACAAAACAAGAAGATGGTAAGTGCTGTTGGTGGAGCTGTGAGCTGATCCAATCATTCTGGAGAGCAATTTGGAACTATGCCCAAAGGGCTACAAAAATGTGCACACCCTTTGACCCAGCAATACCACTTCTAGGAACGTATCTCCAAGAGATCATAAAAATGGGAAAAGATCCCACACGTACAAAAATATTTATAGCAGCTCTCTTTGTGATGGCCAAAAACTGGAAATCAAGGGGATGTCCGTCAAACGGGGAATGGCTGAACAAGTTGTGGAATACTTTTGTGCTATAAGAAATGATGAACAGAAAGACTTCAGAGAGGCCTGGAAGGGCTTATATGAACTGATACTGAGTGAAAGAGCAGAACCAGAAGAACTTTGTACACAGCAACAACCACAGTGTGTGAGGAATTTTTCTGGCAGACAGTCTTTCACAGCAATGCAAGGACCTAAAAAAATCCCAATGGACTTGAGGCAAAATGCCTTCTACATCCAGAGAAAGAACTATGGAATTGGATCACAAAATGAAGCAGACCATTTTCTCTTGCGTTATGTTTTTTTTTTTATGGTTTCTCCCATTCATTTTAATTTTTCTATGCAACATGACTAAGGTGAAAATATATTTAATAGGAATGTAAGTGTATAGAATCTATATGAAGATTACACACCATCTTGGGGAAGGAAGGGGGAAAAAATCTAAGACACATAGAAGTGATCATAGAAAACTGAAAACAAAATAACTGGGAAAAAAATTTTTGAAAGAAAAGTCTAGGGGGGAAGGAGCCAAGATGGCAGAGTAGAAAGACACATATGCTAGCTCTGAACCCACAGCCCATAAAATATCTGTAAAGAAGAACTCCCAACAAATTCTGGAGCAGCAGAAGCCACAGAACAACAGAGTGGAGAAGATTTCTCTTCCAGAGAGACATGAAAACCTAACGCGAAAGGTCCCTAGCGCACCAGACGGGAGCAGAGCCCAGCCCTGCCTTTGCCGTGGGGCACCGAGAGGAGCTGATCTGAGCGAGCTTCAGGGACAGAATCTCCAGCAGCCGCGCAGCTCCTTCCACCCACAGGTGACAAGGGTTGGTGAGAGAGCCTTTTTGGGTGGCCGAGAGGGGAGTGGGGTGTCCCTGTGGCTCGGGCCCCCTTGGGAGGCAGCAGCGGACAGGGGCTCCCCAAGCAGGCAGGAGCTCGGATCCATTGTTGAAGGTCTCCACATAAACCCCCTGAGGGAGCTGAGCCCCATGTGGTGGGACTGCCCCCACCTGAGCACCTGAACTTAATCTCATACTGAATAGCAGCCCTGCCCCCACTGAAAGCCCTGAGGCTGGAAAGCAGCATTTGAAGTGCTGGCTGGGCTGATCTGGAGGCGGGATGGGTGTGGAGAGGACACTCAGATGTCAAGTCACTGGCTGGGAAAATGCCCAGAAAAGGGAAAAAAAAATAAGACTATAGAAGGTTACTTTCTTGGTGAACAGATAATTCCTCCCTTCCTTTCTGATGAGGAAGAACAATGCTTACCATTAGGGAAAGACAAAGAAGTCAAGGCTTCTGTATCCCACACATTCAAAATAAATATACCATGGGCTCAGGCCATGGAAGAGCTCAAAAAGGATTTTGAAAATCAAGTAAGAGAGGTGGAGGAAAAACTGGGAAGAGAAATGAGAGAGATGAAAGAAAAGCATGAAAAGCAGGTCAACACCTTGCTAAAGGAGACCCAAAAAGATGCTGAAGAAAAAAACACCTTGAAAAATAGGCTAACTCAATTGGCAAAAGAGGTTCAAAAAGTCAATGAGAAGAATGCTTTCAAAAGCAGAATTGGCCAAATGGAAAAGAAGGTTCAAAAGCTCACTGAAGAAAACAGTTCTTTCAAAATTAGAATGGAACAGATGGAGGCTAATGACTTTATGAGAAACCAAGAAATCACAAAACAAAACCAAAAGAACGAAAAAATGGAAGATAATGTGAAATATCTCACTGGAAAAACAACTGACCTGGAAAATAGATCCAGGAGAGACAATGTAAAAATTATGGGACTACCTGAAAGCCATGATCAAAAAAAGAGCCTAGACATCATCTTTCATGAAATTATCAAGGAAAACTGCCCTGAGATTCTAGAACCAGAGGGCAAAATAAGTATTCAAGGAATCCACTGATCACCGCCTGAAAGAGATCGAAAAAGAGAAACTCCTAGGAACATTGTGGCCAAATTCCAGAGTTCCCTGGTCAAGGAGAAAATATTGCAAGCAGCTAGAAAGAAGCAATTCAAGTATTGTGGAAATACAATCTGGATAACACAAGATCTAGCAGCTTTCACATTAAGGGATCGAAGGGCGTGGAATAGGATATTCCAGAAGTCAAAGGAACTAGGACTAAAACCAAGAATCACCTACCCAGCAAAACTGAGTATAATACTTCAGGGGAAAAATTGGTCTTTCAATGAAATAGAGGATTTTCAAGCATTCTTGATGAAAAGACCAGAGCTGAAAAGAAAATTTGACTTCCAAACATAAGAATGAAGAGAACCATGAAAAGGTGAACAGCAAAGAGAAGTCATAAGGGACTTACTAAAGTTGAACTGGTTACATTCCTACATGGAAAGACAATATTTGTAACTCTTGAAACATTTCAGTATCTGGGTACTGGGTGGGATTACACACACACACATGCACACACACACACACACATAGAGACAGAGTGCACAGAGTGAATTGAAGAGGATGGGATCATATCTTAAAAAAAAATGAAATCAAGCAGTGAGAGAGAAAGATTGGGAGGAGAAAGGGAGAATTGAATGGGGCAAATTATCTCTCATAAAAGAGGCAAGCAAAAGACTCATTAGTGGAGGGATAAAGAGGGGAGGTGAGAGAAAAACATGAAGTCTACTCTCATCACATTCCACTAAAGGAAAGAATAAAATGCCTACTCATCTTGGTATGAAAACCTATCTTACAATACAGGAAAGTGGAGGATAAGGGGATAAGCAGAGTGGGGGGGGATGATAGAAGGGAGGGCATGGGGAGGAGAGTGCAATTTGAGGTCAACACTCATGGGGAGGGATAGGATCAAAAGAGAATAGAAGTAATGGGGGGCAGGATAGGATGGAGGGAAATATAGTTAGTCCTATACAACACAACTATTATGGAAGTCATTTGCAAAACTACACAGATTTGGCCTATATTGAATTGCTTGCCTTCCAAAGGGAAGGGGTGGAGAGGGAGGGAGCTAAAGAAGTTGGAACTCAAAGTGTTAGGATCAACTGTAATGTTCTTACCACTAGGAAATAAGAAATACAGGTAAAGGGGTATAGAAAGCTATCTGGCCCTACAGGACAAAAGAGAAGACAGAGACAAGGGCAGAGAGGGATGATAGAAGAGAGAGCAGATTGGTCATAGGGGCAATTAGAATGCTTGGCGTTTGGGGGGGGAGGGGAGAAAAGGGGAAAAATTTGTAACCCAAAATTTTGTGAAAATGAATGTTAAAAGCTAAATAAAAAGAAAAAAAAATGCAAAAAAAAAAAAAAAAAAGAAAATATTTGTAACTCTTGAAACTTTTCAGTATCTGGGTACTGGGTGGGATCACACACGCACACGCACACACACACACACACACACACACACACACACACACACACAGCACAGAGTGAACTGAATAGGATGGGATCATATCTTTAAAAAATGAAATTAAGCAGTGAGAGAGAAATATATCGGGAGGAGAAAGGGAGAAATGGAATGAGGCAAATTATCTCTCACAAAAGAGGCAAGCATAAGACTTTTTAGTGGAGGGAAAAAGAGGGGAGGTGAGAGAAAAACATGAAGTTTACTCTCATCACATTCCACTAAAGGAAGGAATAAAATGCACACTCATTTTGGTATGACAACCTATCTTACAATACAGGAAAGTGGGGGAGAAGGGGATAAGCAGGGTGGGGGGGAGGATGGAAGGGAGGGCAATGGGAGGATGGAGCAATCTGAAGTCAGCACTCTTGAGGAGGGACACGATCAAAAGAGAGAATAGAAGCAATGGGGGGCAGGATAGGATGGAGGGAAATATAGTTAAGTCTTACACAACACAACTATTATGGAAGTCATTTGTAAAACTACACAGATATGGCCTATATTGAATTGCTTGCCTTCCAAAGGGAATGGGTGGGGAGGGAGGGATGAAGAGAAGTTGGAACTCAAAGTTTTAGGAACAACTGTCGAGTACTGTTCTTGCTACTAGGAAATAAGAAATACAGGCAATGGGGTATAGAAAGTTATCTGGCCCTACAGGACAAAAGAGAAGATAGGGACAAGGGAAGGGAGGGATGACAGAAGAGAGGGCAGATTGGTGATAGGGCAATTAGAATGCTCGGTGTTTTGGGGTGGGGGGAGGGGACAAATGGGGAGAAGATTTGGAACTCAAAATTTTGTGAAAATGAATGTTAAAAGTTAAATAAATTAATTAAAAATAAAAAATAAAAAGTATTAATTCCTGTTTTCCAGTGTTTCGAAAAGAAATAGAATTGCATTTTTTCAAGTTTTTTCTGTATCCACTGAGATAATCATATGATTTTTTTCCTTTTTATTACTGACATGATCAATAATGATGACAATTATCCTAATATTAATCCAGCTTTGCATTCCTGGTAAAAAATCCCACCTGGTCATAGTGTATGATCCTTGTAACATATTGCTGTAATCTCCTCACTATTTATTTAAAATTTTTGGATCAATATTCGTTGACAAGTTGGCCTAGTTTTCTTTCTCTGCTTTTGTTCTTCCTGGTTTGGGTATTAGAACCATATTTGTGTCATAAAAAAATTTGGTAGGACTCCTTTGCCCATACTCCCAAGTAGTTTATACCGTATTACAACTAAATGTTCTTTAAATGTTTGGTAGAATTCACTTAGGCATGATCTTTTCCTGCAAGTGGCAAAAGCACTGCCACTATCCTGTCATTCACTTCATTTGGCAAATATACCAATTTGCTGACTAGATTAATTTTGATAGCAAAATCTTCACCAGCTTCACAGCACTCTGCTTCACTGTGGCCACTTCAGAAAAATGTGTATCCAGCTAGGACATCAGTAAGCTGGCCTTCATTTGCCACCCTTGTTTCACTCAGGGCTGCTATTTGGAAGTGACACCTGTTGAGTTCTCTTGCAACAACAGCAGTTCATCTTTCAGGTCTACTGGATTTTGTGTTGTCTGTAAGTGTGCACACGTTCCATTTTCCAATGGTGAGTAGAATCATCTTTGCAGATGTTTTTGTACATTCTTTACCTTTTCTATGTGTTTCAACCACAGAATGGGATTCCCCACCTACTGCAGTAATTAGGCCAGGGTTGGATAAGCAGACAATGGTTAGGGCACCTTTACTAGCCCCCTTCCTCACACCAGGAGGTGAGCAGTGCAATCCTTAAAAGCAGATGATTGTGCACTCAATGCAGCCTGTGAAGGTGAGATGCAATAAAGTATGGATCAATTCTTCACTGCCTGTGCTAATTTTGGCCTAATAATCAACAGCAAGAAAACACAGGTGCTCCATCAGCCACCACACCACACTATTCATATGTGCAACCACTGGTTACAACAAAAGGAGAAGTTCTGAATGCTGTGGATAAGTTCACTTACCTTGGTAGCATACTTTCCAGGGATGTACACATTGACAATGAGGTTGATGCACGCATTCCCAGAGTTAGGTCAGTGTTTGGGAGGCTCCGTAGAAAAGTTTAGGAGAGAAGAGGTATTAGACTGACTACCAAATTGAAAGTCTACAGAACTATTGTGCTGACACATGCCTGTGAAACATGGACAGTCTACCAGCACCATGCTAGGAAACTGAATCGCTTCCACTTGAACTGTCCTAGGAAGATTCTGAGGATCAGCTGGCAGGATAAGGCACCAGACACTGAAGTCCATGCTCTAGCTGAACTACCAAGTATTCAAATTATGCTTCAGAGAGAGTAACTCTGATGGGCTGGCCATGTTGTTCAAATGCAAAATGTACACTTGCCAAAAAGATTATTTTATGGAGAACTCACATAAGGCAGGCAATCACACGTGGTCAGAAGAAGCAAAACTATTTTATGAGGAACTCACATGGGGCAGGCAATCACATCATGTTCAAACAATACAAGGACATTTTCAAGGTCTCTCGATAGAACTTTGGATTTGATTGATTGTATGACATGGAAAATACTGGCACAGGACTGCTCAGCATGGCATGCCCATCTATGAAAGGGTGCTGTGCTCTTTGTGCTCAAAGGAAACGCAGGATGCACAAATTTGGAGTATCCATCTCAAATGTTCACACAGACAATCTGTGTCCAATCTATGGTAGAGCTTTCCAAGTGCATACTGCTCTGATCACTCAGTCACACACACTGAAACTTGACTTTATCATGGTTATATCATTTTGGTCCTCTACAAGAACAAAGGACAACAACCAATCAACCCGAATTCACCTATGAATCCATCTGGTTTTTTCTTAGGGAACTCGGTGGTGGTTTGTTCAATTTTTTCTAAAACAAGGTTGTTCAAGCATTCTCTTTCTTCCTCTGTTAACTGAGGTAATTTATATTTTTGTAAATATTCATCTACTCCATTTTGTCAGATTTATTGGCATATAACTGAGTAAAATAGCACCTAATAGTTGCTTTAATTTCTTATTGGTGGTGAATTTACCCTTTTCATTTTTGATAACTGGTAATTTGGTTTTGTTTTTTTTTTTGTAACCAATGATTCATCTATTTTATTGGCTTTATTTATTGGCTTTTTAAAAAAAAGTTCCTAGTTTTTTTTAGTTCAACGGTTTTCTTACTTTCACTTTTACGAATCTCTCCTCTGATTTTCAGAAATTGCAATTTGGTGCTTCCTTGGGGATTTTTAGTATGTTCTTTTTCTAGTGTTTTGTTTTTTAAAATTTGCATGGCCAATTCATTGATCTGCTCTTTGTTTTATTGAATGTAAGCATTCAGAAATTAAAAATTTCCCCTAAGTAATGCTTTGGAAGCACCTAGTAAATTTTGGTATGTTGTCATATTGTTTTTATTCTCTTTAATGAAATCATCAATTTTTAATCTATAGTTTCAGGGCCCTTTATTGAATATAATTTTTATTCTACTATGATCTGAAAAAGAATGCATATACTTTTTCTGCATTTAGTTGTGAAATTTTTATGCCCGAATACATGATCAAATTCTGTGATAGTGTCATATACAGCTGAGAAAAAAGGTGTCCATTCAGTTTTCTCCACAGGCTTTTTCTAACTTTTGTAAAATTCTACTTACCTCCTTAATGTCTTTCTTGTTTACTTTATAGTTATATTTATCTAGTTTTAAGAAAGGTAAGTTGAGATCCCCACTTGCTTAGTTTTACTTCTATTTCCTCCTGTAACATTTATCTTTTCCTTTAAGAATTAGGACACTATATTGTTTGGCAAAATATGTTTGGTATTGATATTACTTCACTGCCTATGGTACCTTTCAGCATAATACAGTTTCCCTGCTTATCTCTTTTAATTGACTTATTTTTACTTTTTCTGAGATCATGATTGCTACCCCGTTTTTATTATTTTTACTCCGGGTGAAGCATAATAGATTCTGTTCCAACCTCTTATTTTTATTGTGTGTTTGTTTCAAGTGTATTTCTTGTAAACAAAGTATCAGATTCTGATTTTTGATCCATTCTACTATCCACTTGTGTTTCCTGGGTGAGTTCATCCAACTCACATTCACAGATGATTACTGTGCACTAGGTGGCATAGTAAATAGAACACACAACTTGGAATCAGGAAAACTCTTCATAAATTCAAATTTAGCTCTAGATTCTTGCTAGCTGTGTGACCCTGGGAATGTCACTTAGCCCTGTTTGCCTCAATTTCTCACCTATAAAATGAGTTAGAGAAGTGGCAAACCACCCCAAGATCTTTGCCAACACCAAAAAAAGGGCCACAAAGAATCAAAAACTACAGAATAACATTTTCTCTCATTTTCCCCCATATATCTTTTTTTCTCTTTTTAACCTGTAGCTCCTCTAGTCTGTTTTGCTTCTGATCTCTGCCTCTCTTATTCCAACCTCTATTTTATCAACAACACCTCCATCCTTTCTCCTATCTCCATTCCCTCTTACTTCCCATTTAAGGTAAGATAGATTTCTATATTCAAGTGAATGTGTCTGCTACTCCCTCTCAGAGCCAATTCCAATGAGAGTAAGGTCCAAGAGTGGTCTGACACTTGCCATTTTCCCCTACATGATAAAAACGCTTCCTTTTGAACTCCTTTTATGTAACATAATTTTGTCTATTCTATTCCATTCTTCCTCTTTCTCCCAGGAGATCCCCTCTTTCTCATGCCTTCATTTTTTTTGTTGTTACCCACCCCCAACATAATTAACTTACATCCTTTTCCTTTATTGTATGCTCCCCTTCTAAGTGCCCTAATAATGATGAAAGTTCTTAGGAGGTACAAATATCATCTTCCCATGTAGGAACATAAACATTTTAACATTACTGAATCCCTTAGGATTTCTCTTCCCTATTTACCTTGTTATGCTTCTCTTGAGTCTGGTATTTGAAAGTTACATTCTCTGGTCAGCTCTTGCCTTTCTATCAGAACTGTTAAAAAGTCCTCTATTTTGTTTAATATCCATTTTCCCCCCTGAAGTGTTATGCTCAGTCTTGCTAGGTGATTCTTGGTTGCAAATCCTACCTCCTTTGCCTTCCAGAGTATGATTTTCCAAGTCTTCAGATCCTTTAATGTAGAAGCTGCTAAAAGACTTGGGTGTTCCTGACTGTGGCTCCATGATATCTTAATTCTGAATTGTTACTTTCTGGCTGCTTACAATTTTTTTCCTTGATCTGGGAGTTCTGGAATTTTATTATAATATTTCCTGGGAGTTTCCATTTTGGGATCTCTTTCAGGAAGTAATCCACAGATTATTTAAATTTCTGTTAACTTCTGGTTCAAGGATATGAGAACAGTTTCCTTGAAAATTTCTTGAAATATAATGTCCAAGCTTTTTTTTGATCTTAGCTTTTAGGTAGTTGAATAATTCTTAAATTATCTCTCCATCTATTTTCAAGCCCAGTTGTTTTTCCAAAGAGATATTTCACATTTTCTTCTATTCTTTTCATTCTTCTTATTTTGTTTTATTCTTTCTTAATGTCATAGGGAATCAATTTTCACTTGTCCAACTCTAATTTTTAAATTAGTTTCTTCAGTAAGCTTTTGTACCCCCTTTCCTATTTTTGCTGATTTAACTTTTTACATTCTTTTCTTCAGTGAATTTTTGTACCTTTTTGTCATTTTGACCATTTCTGCTTTTTAAGGAGTGTTTTTCAGTGGATTTTCATGCCTTTTTTCTTAACCATTTGGACAATTTTGGTTTTTAAGGTGCTGTTTTCTTCAGTAATTTTTTCTGCCTCTTTTACCAAGGTACTGACTCTCTCCACACTTTTCTTACATCACTCTCGTTTCTTTTTTCAAATTTTCCTCTACCTCTCTTATTTAATTTTTTTTAAATCCTTTTTTGAACTACTCTAGAAGTCTTTTGTGGGCTGGTGTCTAATTCATATTTTTCTTTGAGGTTTTACATGTAGCTGTTCTGACTTCATTGTCTTTTTGCTGAGTTTGTGTCTTGATATTCCTTGCCACTATAATAACCGTCTACAGTTGGGTTCCGTTTTGTTGCTTACTCATTTTTTCGGCCTATTTCTTGACTTTGAACTTTACGTTAAACTTGGGCTCTGCTCCCAGAGTGGAGGGGATATTATCCCAATTTTCAGGTTTTTTAATGCTTCTGGTTTCAGGTCTAGTTCTGGGAATCTGTTAAGTTTTTAGTTCTTCCAAGGTGACATGATCTAAGGAGAGGCGTAACCCCTGCTCTTCTGTCCTGTGAACCACAAGCACTCTTTTCTACTCTAGAACTGTGACTCAGTACCCTGCTCCTTTGTGCTCACAAGCACAAGTGCTCCTCTTCACCCTGGGACAATGACCAGGAACTGTGTAAGGGCAATGCATGAAGGCCATGCTCCCAGTGACAGCAAAGGGTCTCCTGTAATCTTCTTACCTGTTGTCCTATCCCTTATCCCTTTACCCCTTTACCATCTGTGGGCTGAAAGCTCCCAAAGCTGCCATCACTGATGCAATTACCTCCAAGGTCTTTTTGCTGGCTTTCCAGGGCTTAGCCTGTTCTACACTGTGCTCCAGACCCAACCACCACTCTGGTGAGACAGACCTTTCCTGCTGACCTCCTAGGTTTCTTAGGCTAGAAAATTGTTTTACCCTGACCTTTTCTTGTTCCTGCTGCTCCAGAACTTGATCTGAGATAACTTCAGAGAGTTCAGATGAATTCTTGCCTTTACTCTTTCATCTTGGCCCCATCTCCTCTCATTTGATTTCTTGATCATTATTTAGTTTGGGGAGAACATCAGGCTTTTGCCAAAGTAGATGTGAGGCATCTGGGATGTAATCCTCTCATTCAGGCAGCACTCTAGGCCAGAACATGTTAACCAGTTCTTTAAAACCATTTTCTAAAATATTTTTAAAGAATTTTGGCAAAAGCTATCAAAATTTCCTGAACCAATCACAAAACAAAAAATAGATTCTAGTTTGTTGTGATTATTTAGTGACTATTTCCCTAACTACTACTCAGTCTTATTTCATTGTAACTTTTCCTCACCATGATGATGGCTCTGCTCTCCTAAGAATAATTAAGCAGTAATTTCTGCACACTAACACAGAAATATCAACTGTTTTTGTAAATAATTTTCCATCCTATCATTAGTGTCCAAGAAAAAAAAAACAACACTGATATTAGAATCAAAAGACATGCATGGTTCCCACAATTAGTACCTGACCGTGACGCATAACAATGCTGAATTTGCTTCTTTATCTATAAAATGGGGATAGTAAACCTTGCTAGACCTACTACGTAAGATGGTATACCTAATTCCCTCCAAACTGTACATCATTAAATGTGTTATCACAAGTTTAAAAAATTTTTCCTAAGAAATATCTCAATTTTTAAATGTTTATATCTTAAGTCTTGGAATACTAAAAAGGAATAAAAACAAAAGAGATACACAAGGGACAAGCAAAGAAAATCAGCATGTAAAAAGCTGGTTACATAAAGAAAAACAGAATTGCTGAATTATGTAGGATGCCAAGGCAGAATAATACAGAGTGTATATGTATGAAAATATATAAAACAGCATGATTCAATCGAAATATCTAAACACAAAGACAACACAAACACACTCACATCTCACTCAATCACCCCCTAAGACAAACTGATGGATCTGTGATTACCAAGGCAGTCTGAGAGACAGAAGAGAGCTTGGGTCAGGAGAGTCAAACCATTCTCAATATCACTTCCCCTGAAATTCAAATTAAAACATTTCCCATTTATACGTTTCTCTGATATCCCTTTTGCTTGACCAAAGTAAGTAGACACTAATGAGTACTGCTAGGAAGGCCCTGGACACTATACCAAGAAAACAAAGTTCCAAAATAAGTAGCAGTGACATGGCTCAGATCCCAGGAACAGAGCAGAGTCTCAGCTCCAACAGCTGGCACAGACTGCAGAAGCATAAGGATTATTGGACTATCTGAATGGCACAACCATGACAAAATCCTATTTCAAGAAAACTAAACAAATCTCTTGAAACCAGAGGGCAAAGTAGAAATAGAATCTATTGGTCAGACCATAAATCTAACACTCAAATGAAAACTTCCAGGATTATTACAGCTAAAACCCAGAACTTCTAGGTCCAAAAAAATGCTGCTATCAGACAGTGATGCATCTTTTCTAATATCATTTCCACTGTGATAAAATCACATTGCTCCTAAGCAATTGAAAGCCTAAGACTTTTGTGGCAAGAACTTTTTTCCCTAAGTCTTCTACAGCTGTAGGAGTACTTTCCAGGCTTCATCTCACACTGTATCTCAGGATGATGGCAGTGGGCACAGGGATGGAAGTGCTGACATTCCAAAGACTCTCGGGTTGTCTCCATCATGCTGAGAGGAAAGATGGTACTCAAAGAGGTGGTGTTTTCACTTATGTATCACATACTACTTCCTATCTTTACCTGAAAGTAATTTATGGTTTTCTGTGGGGAGCAGCTGGTGAATAAGGCTGGATTCTTCTCCACAAGAGCAGCTGCCTAGGATGATGTTTGTACAGTCTGAGGTAGATGCAAGAGGACTACGACCGCAAGGTGCTAAACCGTTGGTGACTTCTCGTTGGAAGTTGTTGCTGAGACTGATAAGTACGGCCAAGGGCTGGGCTAAAAGTAGATTTGGATGTTTGGTGGCCCTATTAATCCCAAGGCTCTTGGGTTCAGAGTCCTGGGCTGTCACTTTTGGGGTCTGAGAGGTCATGGTCATCAAGGTAGAGGCTATGGTTTCACTTGCCTAGCATACATGTTTTCTCCTGTCTCTCCCTGGGAGCACCTTACTACTTCACCAAAAATATGCTGCATCCTATTCATACCCATTGTGCACCTCTTTACAGTACTTTAGATAACCTGCATCTTTAAATTTTCACAAAATGTAGTATTCCACAATACTCAAGATAAATACAACTATAAATATTTAAAAGTGAATGTTCATTTTAGGGAAAAATCAAAAGGAAAACCATCAATATAATGAGCAAAAATAATAACAAACATATGGAAAGGTTTAATTCTGGAAAATTATTTCAAAAATATATATTGCAATAGGTACTAAATTGTGTCATACTCTTTGCCTAAGAAATTAAAGAGAACAAGCACAAAAACATTTATAGTAGCTCTTTCTGTTGTAGCAAAAAAACCAAGAAATTAAGAGGATACATATCAATTGGCAAATGACTAGACAAATTATGGTATAGGATATAATGAATTCTTACTGCACAGTGAGGCAGGTAAGTAGCACAGTGGATAGAGTGCCTGGATAGGCAGAGTTCAAACCTGGCCTCAGACACTTAGCAGTGTGACCTTGGTAAGTCATTAAACCTGTTTGCCTCAGTTTCTTCATTTGTAAAATGGGGTGAAAACAATAGATCTTCATGTGATGTGGGATCAAATGAGATATTATAAAGCATGTAACATAGTCTATATCTGGTACATAGTAGATACTATGCTATCTATTATGCTATTGTTTCTGTCACTATTTTAAAAAAATACAAAAAGATACTCGGGAAGATATATATGAACAGATGAAGAGCACAGTGAGCAGATCCAGAAGAATATACAACAGCATCAATATTGTAAAAAAAAAAAAAAAAAATAGTAGTAATTTTCAAAACTTAGGACCACTGGTCAATGCAGCGACCCACCAGGACTCCAGAGACCTGACGATACATACTATTCACCTTCTGACAGAGGTGATAAGGTGTAAGATAAAAAAAAAAATAAGTAAATGATAACTAAATTAATCCCCTCTATAAAACACTATGCCCTTTGGATATGAATTTTTAAAAAAAAAATTTTTATTATAGGACTGCCTGGATAGCTAATTTCTATTTATCCATTTTTCTATCAACAAATGCTTTTCAAGTATGAATTTTTAAATTAGATTATGCTTATTTTGTCTTAAATGATTACCTGTCTCCTTTGTGGCTATGAACCATTCCCCTGCTTACACATATGAAAGACATAACTTTCAATTCTCCTCTAATTATAACATGGTATTAAATTTCTATCATGTATCCATGTAGAACACAGTATAAAAGGTGTCCTAAGAGTCTCTGTGCTATTTTCAGCTACTAAAGCTTTAAAGTTTAAGCTACTAAAACTTAAAAACAGGCCACAGACTTTTGGGACACCCTAAATATCAATTGTTCAAAAGCAAAGCTCTACACACATGCATTACTGAACATTTAATTTTACCACTATTCTACCCCAATAACAAATGACAAAACATTCAAAACAGAACAACAAAAAAAATAGCCTCATAGTAAATTTCCCTTTCTGCCATTTGACTTTTAAACACTATTTGTCTGGCTCTCTAAGTGGAGCGCCCATTCCAACTTAAAATATCTTAAAATGTAATAATAACTCATCTTGCTAAATCTCAGTCTTTCCAGCTAATTAAAAATGTTCCCTGGAGGTGGGAGATAGAACTAAGTTAGCAGAATAGCAGGGAGCATTACAGACAACTCCAACACAAAACTTCTCCAAACAGATCTAGAAAATCTACCAGGCCAAATCTTAATGGGTAAATCCAAGAAAAAAAGTCATAGTGATATATCAACTGACTGGCATCATGGGATATGGAAAGTAACTTGCAAAACTTCAATAAAAATCTATTCATAAGTGACAGAAGGAATTGAAAAGTGTTATGATTTAGTAAGCTTAGCCAACAAAGCATTTCTTCCATTTGGAACAACATATGTTTATGATCTTTTTCATCTTAGAATAATAAATAGAACTAGGCCCTTAGAATTACTATATTATCAATTTTTAATTAAATTTTCAAAAATATTGACCCATCTTCAATCCCATTATTCTAAAAAATATTTCTAATACTTTTTCAAGAAAAATGTTTCTGTGCTATTAATTCACAACTTTTGAATATAATGTACATATATACCATACCCATACACACGTGTGTGTCTGTGTGTACATACGTCTACACACACATACACACAGCATATGCTACATATGCTATGCCAGTTACGTACACTATACACATACATACACAAATACACACATACACCTATAATATAGTATAGTCCATATTATATATACATTTATGCTGGTGAAGAATACTCAGTTTTTACTAATAGAGTACACAATTAAAAAAACTTTAGAGATCACTGATCTAGTCAAACACTAATTTTATCCACTCCCATATCTCTACTGAAGCTGCTATCAAAAAGGTCATCAGTGATAGTCCACATAATCAGCAAATTCAGTATCTGCCTTATGTCTAGATCTCTAGAAAACTCAAAGAGTTTCAACAACAAAAAAATCAAAACAATAACTTCAATAAAGTATCATGTTGGAAATAAAATAATAAAAACTAACTTTTAGCAGAATATCCAGCACATCACAGGAAACTGATGAATGCTAATTGACTGAAAAATTATCAACCTTCGTGAATATTGCCAACAAACCCATCAAATAGAGAGAGAAAAAAAAATTTCATTCAAAATTAACTACGGAACGCACACAATAGATAGAAATTCACCTATGGAGATGAGCAAGTCTCTTTACAAAAAATAAAGACAAACAATTAGAAACGCAAACTGCTAATGGTTAGTCAACAGTTAATCAATCATTTATTAAGCACTCACTATGTACCAGTCACTGTGCAAACATAATAAAAATAACAATACTACCAAAATTATTTACAGACTCAATACCATAGAAAACTATGAAGAATTAGGAAAAAAAAAATTCCAAAATTCACCTGGAAATCAAGTACTCTCGAAGGAAAAATTAGGAGAGAGAACTAACTAATACCAGATTACAAACTATACTACAAAGATGAAATCATCAAAACTATTTGGTACTACTTAAAAGTAAAAATTAGTTAGTTGAAAAGATTTGGAACAGAAGACCTAGAAGCAATTAAACATAATAAGTAGCAAAAGTTAAAATAAACTGCAGGCTTAGACCATGGACCACTTGGAAAAAGATTATTTGGTTAATGGCAAAAATACCTGTAAATCGAACTGCCAGAAATTAAGTTTAGACCACAATAAGTTTTGAATGTACATATGATTTGGATATGAAAGATAACAGCATAAACAAACTAGAAGAGCATGAAAGGAAATAATTTTCATAATTATTTTTATAGGAGAAGGATTCTTGAACAAAAAAGAAGAGGATGATGACCTAAGATAAAATGGATTATATGAAACAGAAAGAGTTTTGAAAAATGCAGCAAGAATCAGAAGAGAAATTTAACCAAAATCATTTTTAACAGCAAATTCATTTTTCTGATAAGGAACTGATATCTAAGATATAGAGTGAATTGATATAAATATCTAAGATCAAGTCAATCTACAGTAAATGGTCAAAAAAATGAACAGGAAGTTCTCAACCTAAGAAATCAAACCTGTGAAAAAACGTAAAAAAATGCTCTCAATCACAATTAACAGGAAAAATACAAATTAAAATAACTCTGAGGTCACACCTCACATTCGTTAGTTTGGCAAAGATGACAAAAAAAATGAAAATGACAATTACTGGAGGAGCTGTGGGAAGATAAACATATTAATGCACCGTTGGTGGACCTATGTGTTGATCCAACCATTCTAGACAGCAAAATGAAACTATAACCAAAAAATGGCTAAAAGGAACACCTTAGGCAAAAAAGTACCACTACTAGACTTATACTTCAAAGGATCAACAGGTAAAAAATATTTTTATTATAGCAGCACTATTTGTTATGAGAAAGAACTGAAAACCAAAGTGGGTACTCATAAAATGGGAATGGCTAAGAAAAAGAAAACATATAAATGCAAAGGCATGGTATTACACTTGTATGAAATGACAAAGAGATTGGCATGAGAAAAATCAAAGAGGATTTGCATAAAATGACAAAGAATAAAGAAAGCAGAAACATAATTCAATTAAAAAGCATGTTGAAAAGTATGTACTTTATCAAAAACCAGCTATTTTGGGTTAAAAAAAAATAGAGATATGTCAATAGACAAGAGAGGACCAGAAACAGTGGAACTCAATAACACAGTCTTGATAAAGTGAAAACATAAATTACTGGAAATTAGTTTGGCAGAAATTAGACTTAGATCAATATTCCATAATACATTATTTTAAAAATACACAACTTCAATATTTTAAAAATACTATATCATAATGTATATTACATGTGATATCATAAATAACATATTATTAAAAATTAGAAGATAAACAGATCATATACCTCTAACAGATATGGGAGATGTATTCTTAACCAAACAAAACACAGAGGTAATTACAAAAGACAGATAATTTTTATCACATGAAACTAAAAAGCTTCTGAATGAACAAAATTAATACATCTAGGATGTGTAGGGCAAAGTGGTCAAATGGTAAAAGAATCTTTGATAAGAGTTTGATACCCAAATATATAAGCAATTAATAAATATATATAAGTAGTCAAAGAATGTGGACAAATATTCAAAAGAATAATTACAAAGTATTCACAACCACAGAAAAAAATGCTTTAAATCACTAAGAGAAACGTAAATCAAAAGAACACTGTGGTTTCATTTCAGAACCTGCAAACTGGCAAAGATTTTACCAAAAAGGCAACAGTCAATATTGGGGGGGTTGTGGAACGATAGGCACACTAATGCATTGTTGGCACATCTCTGAAATGGTAACCATTCTGGACAGCAATTTGGAATGATGCAAGTAAGGTAACTAAAATGTATATGCCCTTTGATCCAGAAATTCCATTAGTGGGTTTATACTCCAAGGAAGTCATTGCTAAACAAGTTCCCACATAAATCAAAATATTTGTAGCAACACTTTCAGTGATAAAGAACTGGAAACAAAGTGAAGGCCACTGACTGGGAAATGGCTCCAAAAATTAAGGCACATGGATGTAATGAAATATTACAGTACTGTATGAAATGGTATGTGTGATGAATACAGAAACAGAGAAAGGTCTACATGAAACACTGCAAAATGAAGTAAGCAAAGCCAAGAAAACATTATACAAAAAAACCACAATGATATATATGTAAAAAATGGTCACATGCCAAAAAAACCAAAAGTGAACTTAACAGAATTACAAAGATCAAGTAGAATTTGATGAGAAATAAGAAGATACCCCTAACCCATTCCCAGTTACAGAAGGTGGAAAGTACACAGGTATTAAACAATGCACAATTTAATGCATATTAAAGAAGATAGGGGAGGAAAGAATATCTGTTTGGATTGGGGGTATTAGTCCCCATGGTAAAAAACCGCAAAAAAGAATTTAAGTTCCATCTTGGAGGTATTGTTATCATTATTAACTTGACAAGTATCAACCAATATGAATGTTTCTCCATACAAATAACAGAAGAGTTCCCTTTCTTTCCCTCCTTTCCTTTTCCCTGCCTTTTCCTTTCCTTCCTTTGGGACTTAAATTCTTTTTTGCAGTTTTTTTTTACCCTGGGGACAAGGCACGCCCCCAATCCAAATATACATTGTTCATTCCCCTATTTTCTTTGCTGGCCCTTCATCTTTCTTCCTATCACTTAAGGAAGGAATTCCCTAGGCATTTACTTTTCACCTTTCCCTTCATTCTTTCTCACATCAGTCTCATTCACTTAGTTGGTTTCTTCTATGCACATTGCACAACTCCAGTTGAGATTTATGTCTCTAATAAACTACAAAACATTTGAGATAGTCCGCAAGTACCTCAAACACATGTCTAAAATTTATCTTGTATTTAGTATTTTCCTTTAAACCTGTCCCTCCTTTCAAACCTAACTAGATGTTCAAAACAAAACTACTCTTGTCCCTGATACCTCCCTTTTTCCTAATTTTGCTTTTCTTCCTGAGATCACTACCATTCTTCCAGTCCCTCAGGTTTGAAATCAGAGTAACACAACTCTTTCCTCTCCTTCACCTCTCACACACAAGAGTTCCCAAGCACTGTTGATTCTACCTCCACAGCATCAGTTTACCAACTTAAAAGAAAAGTTTTATTTTTCAATAAGCAAAAAATCCTCCTCTTCCTCTCACCCAATCCTCAACTGAAACAAAATACCTTTTAAAAATACATACAAGACAAGTAAAACAAATTACCACATTGGCCATGTCCTTCACATCTCTACCAGGAAGTGAGCAGCATGTTATACCTGGAATCAGAATTGGTCTTTACACTAATCAAAATTATTAATTTTTTCTAAACTGTTTGTCTTCATGATGTCATTATCACTGTATAAATTGTTCTCCTGAATCTGTTCATTTCACTATTCATCATGTTAAGTCTTAGCAGATTTCTTTGAACCCATCTCCATTATTTCTTGGAGCATAAAATTCTAACGTATTTCCATACTATAACCTATTCAGTCATTCCACAATTTATGGGCACCCCTCAGATTCCTGTACTTTGCCACCTCAATAACAGCTATATGGAGATTATTATAGTAACACATTTTAGTACATTCTTAAGAATTTGTTTTGCTTGAGACTAATCTCTCTCTCCCTTAATCTGCTCTCATTCTAATTTTCCCTTCTCCCTTCTTTCCCCCTTTTCCTTGCTGAGTACCCAACCATTTGTGAATGTGTGTAGTCTATCCTTTGACCAGCTAAGATGACTGTAAGATTCAAGTGTCAGCTGTGCCCCCCCAAACTCAACTCCTCCTCATCTGTGTAGATCTGATTGTCCCTGATTATATGAGGTAATTTAACCTTCCTTTTTCTCCCCTCTCTCCACTCATGGAAATATTTGCCTAATCCTTTCTTTATATCCTTCTCTTAAGATCATCAAGAAATAACCAAACCCTTGCCAAGGCTTCTGTCTGTTACATTCCCTTTTTGATTGCTGATGATGATATAGTTCAGAGGGAAGAGGACATGTATCATTTCCAATATTGGAATGTAAGTAGTTAATCCTTGCTTAGTCTTATATGATTGTTCACTTGTGGTTACCTTTTATTCTGTTATTCAGTACTGTATTTGAACTTCAAAGTTTCTACATAGCTTTGGCCTTTTTTATCAGGAATGCCCAGAAATCCTGTTTAATAAATTAA
Organism: Notamacropus eugenii; assembly: GCF_028372415.1. Lineage (NCBI taxonomy): Eukaryota > Metazoa > Chordata > Mammalia > Diprotodontia > Macropodidae > Notamacropus > Notamacropus eugenii. The sequence continues at coordinate 62,341,168 of NC_092874.1, read as the reverse complement.
AAAGCCAGGCCACCCCATCCTCCCAGCATATAGTCAGTTCTGCAAGTTAAGTTATTCTTGGCTAGAACTATCTTTTCGCATTCTGTAACACTGAATTTCAAGTTCTTTGCTCCTTTATGGTAGCAGCTGTTAAATTGTGGGGGATCATGACTATGTCTCCTCAGTACTGGAATTCTTTGGTTCTGGAAGCTTGTAGGGTTTTTTATTTGACCCAGAATCAATGAATTTTGGCTCTGATGTTCCTGGAAGTTTTTAAGTTGGGGTTGTTCAGAATCTTACGTTTTCAGCTTCTTCCTTTGGTTCTAACAGATCTGTTTAGTTTTCTTTAAATAGGGTATGTAGGCTTTTATTATAGTTGTGGCATTCAGATAATCAAATGATCCCTAATTTTTTTCTACATCTATTTTTCAGGTGAGTTATTTTTGCTTTGAGACACATTACATTTTCTTCTACTCTTTTTAATCTTTTGACTTTATTTTACTATTTCTTGTCTCATGGAGTCATTACCTTCTCTTTGGTTCATTCAAACTTTCAGCAAGTTTCTTCTTTGGGGAAGGTTTTGTACCTCTTATGCCAAGCTGTTAATTCCCTTCTCTTCTATATAACTATCATTTGTTTTCAAATTTTTTCCACAAGTGCTTTGCATGTAGATGTTTTGAAGTCATTCTCTTATTCTCGGTTTGTATATTGAGCCCAGCCTGCTGCCTGACTTCAGACTTGATGCTCTTTGTCTTTCTGTTGAAAGGGTCTGGGCTGATGCTGTTGCGGCTTTCTTGGAGTACAGGGTATTATGTTTTTCCAGAATCTCAGAGATAGGCTTGGGACCTGCAAATCTTCAGTGCTATCAAAGTGGTCTGATCAGTAGGGCAAAGTCTGATTGCTGACTCCTGATCTGAGCTCAGCAAATTCCTGATCTAGGTTGAGTTCAGACCCTTATCAGACAAATGGGAAGTTCTGCTTAGACTGACAGCAATACAGGCTCTCCTTTGGTCTGGGATTCCTGCCCTTGTTATGGCTCTGAAGACTGTCCCAGGTGTTAGAGCTCAGACTCTGATTTGTTCCTTGGATGTGAGCCATGCCACTGCTACCTACTTGTTTCTGAACCTGCCCCCTTTTAGGAACAACATTCTAGGTCTCCCTACTTGGGCACACCACCCATGAACATTCATTCCCTTCATACTCCAACCCTGGATCTAGATACTGGGCACCAAAGCTGGAAGATAGGACTAGTTCCTGCACCCTGCATATTCTGCTCTAGTATCTGTTTAGGATCTCCACTTACTTCGGTGCACATGCTCTCCTTGCATAGTGGACTGCTCCAAATACATCCAGTTCCTGCCTAGACCAAGGCTTATCGATACTAAATTCACATCTACTTCTCTCCTATCTCCTGCTTTCCATTCACAAAACCAACACCGTACCATAAGACCTCATCACCTTTATCCTGGACTACTCCAACGTACTCCCAATAGTGTCCTTGACTTCAGTCTCTCTCATTTTCAAAACACCTTCCACAGAACTCCCAAGTGGATACTTCTAAGACACTCATCTGATCGTGGCCTTCCACCATCTACGAAGTTCTGGTGGCTCCCAAGTGCTTCTGTAAAATGCAAACCTCTGTTTGGAATTTCTAGCCATCTGACTCCAACCTGGGTTTCCACCATTATTGTATATTACTCTCTTTTACATATCTGACATTCCAGCCAAACTGTTCAACCTGCAATTCACCATGCACAACATTCTGCCCCATGCTTTTGCACAGACTATCCTCCATGACTGTTACGTAGCCTCTCCTTACTTTGGCTTCAGTGAGTGCCAAAACATCCCAAAATGTTCAGCTCAAGTTCCTCCTCCTACAATAGGCTGATCCAGATTCCACCAGCTGCTAGTGATCCTGGAAATTATCTAGCCTAAGTTTTGTTTCAATTTATGTGGGTTAGATACATGTCATTCCCCACCCCCACTCCCCGTTATTTTACCAGCAAAACATAAGCTTAAAAGCAGGAATCATTTTGGTTTTGTCTTTATATACTCAGTGCTTGGCACATAGTAAATGTTCAATAAAACCTTATGCAATGCATTTCTCCATACTGCACCACCGTTCACCCAGCATCCCACATTCAAATTTTCTGATTATCTTCGACACTTCCTTCTGCTTTTCTTCTCATATTCAACTAATGACAAAATCCTAATAATTCCATCAATAATGTATCTTGCATTTTCCCCCTCACCTCTACTCCAAATGCCATGTATTAGTACAGGATGCTACTATGACCTACAAGAACTACAGCAGTGTTCTTCTCATCAGTCCTCCTGCCTCTACTCTTCCCTCACCCCAAATCATCTCTAACATACCACCTTCTAGAAAGATGCATATTATCCTAAGCTCTGTTCAAAGATGTTCAGTGACTCTCTAGTCATCAACCAAGTTCAAACTCTTCTTGTCTGGCATTCAAGGACCACCACAATCTGGCACAGCCTTAGCCTTACCTCTTATCACTCCTTTCCATGCAGGGCTCTATGCTCCAGTCAAACTATACCACTCTAATACGTCCCAAACACATCCTATGCTTTTCAATGTCCGTCTTTCATACCCTATGTCTGAAATATACTGTCTATGATTCTTTTTTTTAAGAACCTAAAATTCAACCCATCCTTTAAAGCCCATGCCAAACGTTATCTCTTCTACAAAGCCTACATTAATGTATCTCTTCCACTTTCCTCTTTATACCTCACAAAGCATTCTGTTTCACATCTCAGTGTTTAATGAATGAATGAAACTGAAGACAAGAGGTTATGAAACGTGCCTAAAAATTCCACAGGTGACTACAGAGGCAAAAAAGCCTATCATATATAACATTTGATACCCAGCCTAGGCTTCTTTCTACTATACAACACTGCCTTAAAATAATTTGTCATATTAACTTCACAAAGAGTTTTGATAAATTAACATCTAATTAAAATTAACATTTTAATTTTAAAATACTTTTCTCAATTTTAAATAAAAATTTTACAAATCTGAGTACTTACCCCCATTATCTGTTCTCTTTAAAGCACCATCCTTATGAGGACATAATTCACATCTCTAGAGGAAAAACAAAGAGCAAAAAATGATGGAAATCATGAACGTAGCACAAGTTTAGAAACTGCAAAAGTCCATAGTAATTCAATGCTATTTTATTAAGAAAAAATATTTAAAATGATGGACACAATTTCTATCAAATCCTAACAACTGTGCAATTTAAGAATTCCCAAATGATAGATAATTCACCTTCCTTAAGAAAAAAATTAGCATAATATTTTTCGAAGGACTGACTGACTGCCACCTTCTTTTCTGTTAATTTATTTTAAACTTAAATACTAAAACTTAAATACATAGTAAGAAAAGAAAAAGAAACATAAGTTTAAATACTAAAATACAAAAGAAAAAGCACAGCCATGTGCACAGCAGAATCTGAGATTAAAAAACAGCAATAAATTTCCAAAGAACCTATATAATAAATGCTAATGTTAAACATATATGTATATACACGCTCATACGTGCACAAGCATGCATGTACATACAAACACACATGATTACATACATATTTAGATATCTATAATCATACTCATAAATAGAAATATGCACTCATAGGCTTCTATGTTAAGACCATACTATACTTGCTTGTCCTCTGTTGCTCTGGGGTTGGATGACATCTTCCTTCATAGGTCCAAATCTTTCCATATTTTTTCAAAGTCCACCAACAAATTGTTTCCTATACCACAGCAATATTCCAACCTTATAATGTCTAGTTATTTCAAATAGTCTAAAACAATATTAATAGAGCTGACATTTAGTGTAGTTTCCCTATTTTTCTTTTGATTAAAGCATTTTAACTTTAACTTTGTCTGAGATCATTACTACCCCTGCTCTTTTTTCCTAACAAATTCTACTCCTGATCTTTCTTTTACGTTTGTGTACCTCCTCTTTCCTATCCTTTGACTCCTCTACTTTGCTTCTACTAGCTATCTCCCCTCCTATACTTAACTTACCCCCCACCAAAGAACCCTCCCCCATTCTCTCCCTCCTCCTCATCCCCTTAGCTTTTTCTCTCTCTGAATTTAGAAGACTTTTATGACCTTCTATATATAGACATAGATATATATCTATATATATATGTATTATTCCCTCTTTAACCCATTGCTGATGAGTAGAGTTCCAGAACTACTGGCTCTTTTCCATCATTTAATTACTGTATACGTTCTTCCTCTCAAGTCTCATTTTATAATTACCCTAGACAGTCTACTTTTTAGTACTGCATCATACTCAGCTCTACCCCATTCTTTCAAACTACCCAATTACTAACACACGATTTACATTTCCTCATATAAAAAATAAACAGTCTGTCCTTACTGAGTCTCTTTTAATTAGTCTTTGATGTTTGCTTTATATTTCTCTTGTATCTTGTATAACAAATTTTCTATTGATTTCAGGTCCTTTTGCAACAAAATCCTGAAAGTAGAGCAATTCATTGAATATCCTTTATTTTCATTCAGGAGTATGCTTAACTTTACTGGGCATGATATTTTTGTCTGCGACCCCAGTTCTTTTTTTCTTTGACATATAGTGCTCCAGGACCTGCAATCAGCTGGTAGCTCCTGTGTGATTCTAATTGTGGCTCCACCACATTTGAATTGTTGTTTTTCTCTTGTTTCTCGTAGTATTTTCTCATTCAGCTGGGGGCTTCAGAATTGAGCTAGGGTATTCCTATAGTTTTGTCCTGTAGGATTCTCTTTCAGGTGGTGATCAGTGGATTTTTCTTATTTCTACTTTCCCCTCTTGTGCTAATACTTCAGGAATTACAATTTGCTTTAATTATGTGTTGTATTATTACCACAAGACTTTTGTTATCTTAGCTTTCGGATAGTTCAATTATTCTTATGTTTTCTCTTCTTCATCTGTTCTCCAGATCAGCTGTTTTTCTTATGAGATGTTTTACTTTCTCTTCTTTTTTTTCATTAGTTACACCTTCTTTTGTTATTTCTTGGTTTCAGAACTTCACTGGCTTCCTCTTGCCCAATTCTAATTTTCAAAGAATCATTTTCTTCCTTAAGATTCTAGATCTACTTTGCTAGTGGGATGAGTTTCTTTTCATCATCTTCTTGCTTTTCTTGGATTGGACTTTTTAAAAAAATTTCTTCCACAATCTCTCTGACTTGATTTTTAAAGTTGTTTAAAAGTGTTTTTATGAATTCTTTTGGGGCAGGGATCATCTGATGTTACTCTTTGAGATAAGAGACATTTTCTCTTCAATATCTTCCTCTGAAGATGAACCCTGGTCGTCTCTATTTCCATGATTGCGTTCTTTCTCCTTTGCCTGCTCTCTTTTCTAAAAATAAAAAAACTTCTGCTTGTTATCATAATCACCTCTGGTCCAGGGGGATGGGGGTTGGTGTCTCTGGCCTCAAATCCTCCTTCAAGTTTTCCCCTCTGGCCTGGGACTGAAACCAAAAATTCAGCACTCCTGTAAATGCCCACAGCCAGCAGCATCCCTTGCTCCAATGCTTCTGCACTCACTGGGCTTCTGCTGAATCCTTCTCTCCCAGAGCCAAGTCTCGGCAGCACAGCTGGACCTGGTACCCTTTATCAGCAGAGGTTGTTTCAGTCTTCCCCTATTGAGATACTCAACTCCTCACACTGTCCGGGAGGAGAAAATTCCTATGGCTGGGGCCCAAACCACCTCCCACCCACTCAGGGCTCACCATTTGCTATTTCAGTGGAACTCAAGAGACCAAATCTTGGATCTTCTCCGGTTGTCCCAGGAGGACCAGTGTTCTGCCCCAGCTCTTGTTTATTTTTACCTCTCTGTGTTGGCCCTGAGGGGCTATTTTATCTTATTTGTGGGGGAAATCTGGAAAGCCTGGAATTTTCTGACCTACTCCATTTTCCCAGAATCCTCTCCCACCAACTTCTTTTAAAAGTTATTTGATTATATCTACTAGGTCTATATCCCAAAGAAATTCAAAATTAGGGAAAAGAACATAATTGCACAAAAATATTTAGAGCAGCTCTTTTTGTGGTCACTAAGAACTAGATATCAAAGGGAGGTCCATCAATTGGGGAATGGCTAAAACAAGCTGTGCTATATGATTGCAATGGAATATTATCATGCTTGACAAGTAGGATGATTTCAAAAAACCAGGAAAGATTTACATGAACTGATGCATAGTGAAGTGAACAGAACCAGGAGGTTACAACCGTGTAGAAGTAACAACAATATTGTTTGATGAAGAACTGTGAATGACGAAGCTATTCTCAGCAATACAATGATCCAAGACAATTTCAAAGGACTAATCGTGAAGCATACTATCCGCCTCCAAAGAAAGAATTGATATTGGTTGAATACAGACTGAAGCATGCTACTTCTCTTTATATATATAAATTTATTTAATTTTTCAATATTCACTTCCATAAGATTTTGAGTTCCAGATTTTATCCATCTCTCTCTTCCTCCTACAAATGTATTCACATTAAACCTATTTTCACATTAGTCATGCCGTAAAGAAAAATTAGAAACAACGGGAGAAACCATGAGATAGAAGAAACAAACAAAAAAAAGGGAGTGGAGTGAGAACAAATAATATGCTTCAGACTCCATAGTTCTTTTTCTGGATGTGGACGGCATTTTCCATCATGATTCTTTTGGAATTGTCTTAGATCCTTGCACTGAAGCATGCTATTTTTCACTTTCTTTTTTTCCTTTTATTTGAGTCTTCTTGTACAAAATGACTAATATGGAAATGTTTTCCATAACTGCATATGTATAACCTATATCTGATTGTTCAGATCTCAGGGAGGGAGACACAGATAGAATTTGGAACTCAAAACTTTAAAAATGAAAAATAAAAAGTTATTTTTATCTTCTGGATTAATACTATAAACTAGCAATCTGAAGAATTTAAGGAATGAAAATCAGTACAATTTCCCATATCCTTGATGCTGAATGTAAATAAATATTGACATGGTTTTCTAAATTATTCTACATCATATGTCAAACCTTCACTGCAGATCTGTATAGACATCAATATAGGTCTAACTCTTCCTAAGGAAAAAAAGCCATACCCCAAAACAGCATTTGTTTTAAATTGTACTGGAGGTTACTTTTCTCTAAATAATAATAACTTCCATACTGTAAATTTCATCTGCTCTCCTTCTCTGATCCACCCCCCCAACAGCAGGCCTCATAGCTATTACAACTTCTATCTATAAGGGCCTAAAAGGAAAATAATTGCACTGGCAAGGCAAAAGGCTAATATGATTACAATACTTCCACCAACAGGTAATGTATTCCAACAATATACTTTGTAATCACAAATTTTGTTATCAAAAACTGAAAAAGAATATACTAAAGGATATAGTCTAGATTAGCCAAAAAGAATGATCCATAGTAACAAAGATGTTAAATACCACTGCATAACATCTCCAACTAACGAACAGGTTTGGTTCCCAAAGTAGTGCTGCTCTTGGATTCTAGGAATAACCCTATGTGTTTGCACACTATAGTTCTCAAGCTGCAGCTCTCCTCATCCTGCCATATGTTTCCTAGTAACCATAAGCTTGCAGACACAATTAGCTCTTAATAAAAGCATTTCCTGAGATACTAACATAATGACAATAGTACTTACAAAATATTCCCCTATGAATCCTTAAAGCACTCTAGCACAAATATACATTTCCATGGAAAGAGCATACTCAAACCTGGTGTATAATGGTAGTGATAGCAAAACACATAGAATATATACTATATGGTAAAGGCAATTCACAACTTCTCACACTTCAGAGCCTGGAAGTCCTTTGTCCCTTTAGAGTCCTCAAACTCTCCTTAGTATCAGCTGAGTAGGTTGCTCCTTTGAGTTCCCAGAGTCTGCTCTTTTCCATATAAACTCTTTTCTCTGCTGCTTGGAGGAGAGGAGCCTCTGCTCTCTGTTAGATATAATGCCTACTACTGATCTAAAAATTCCCCCTCAAAAACTACAGTGACAATATTAGGTTCTTCTACCATAAAAGGGGCCTACTCTATTGGTAGCTCCAGCCTTACTGTCTCTCCAACCATCTTCACATGCTGTACTTTTCTTCTGCTAGGTAGATTTATCTCTCTCCCTTCTTCCTCCCCAAGATTCCCTCACTACCTCCCTTTCCTGCCCTTTCTCTATCTGTTCTATTTATACAGCATCTACCTTGACCCCAAGGATGACTGCAACCCAAGGGGTCCATGATGACTGTTAAGTACCTCCAGGGGATCACAATTCATATATTCAGCAGTCCCAGCAATAGTATTAAACTTTTCATCCCCTGCTCAATTTCCAGTGAACTCTAACAATTGCCTTCCCCCTTCATGACCATCACCCCACCCCGATATCCAGGTCTTCATGGTTTTTCTTCTCCTTTTAAAATGTAACATCCTAGAAAAGAAAAACTGTCCTGTTTTTGTATTTCTAGCTTTCAGCACGCCAGGCACATGATAATTGCTTAATAAACATTCTACTGACAATTGTATCTCTAAGTAGATGTCATGGAAAAAGGAGAGAAGAAAATGCTTCCTCTTCTTCCAGAGAAGTATTACTCTGCTTCCTTTCCCCTCACCAGCTTCAATATTCTGCCTAACTAGGCATACAAACATTTATAACAATAAGAAGGGATCATTTGGAGTTTAAAACATTGCTAATCTTAGATATGAAAGTTTATTAAGCCTATTATAGGTACCAAGACCTATGTTATCCACTTAGAAAAACAAATACACGAAAGACACAATCCCTTCTTGTTACATTCTACTGAGGGGGAAACAACTTGGGAAAATACACACAGACACTTTAAAAAGTATATATAGAATACATGTAAAGTATTTAAAGTACATAGGTGGTTTGGCACTGAGAGCACCAGCAGATGCAGGGATCAGGAAAAGGAAAGGCTTCATGTAAAAGGTGGTATTCAAGCTGAGTGCTAAAGGAAGAGAGAAATTCAATGAGGAGAGAGAGCTTTACAGGAACAGGGGACAGCTAGGAAATGTCAACACACAGGGACCGGAGAGGAAGTATCTTCTGAGAAGAATGGATACAAGCTCAGACTGGTTGCACACATGAGTGTAGGGAGAGGAGTACCATAAAATGAAACCAGACAGGTTGGAGTCAGGTTAAAAAGGGTTTAAAAGCTAAAAAGAAGACAAGATAGGATACAGTATAGAGCACTGGACCTACAGTCAAGAAAACTTGAGTTCAAAACTGGCCTCAGACATTTCCCAGCTGTATGAAACTGGCCAAGTCACATAACCTCTGTCTCCCTTAGTGTCCTCACCTGTACAACAGGAATAAATGCATCAAGTTTGAAGGGATGTTGTGAGGATCAAATGAGATTTCTAAAGTGCATAACGCAATGCCTAGCACAAAGTAGGTACTTATAAAATACTTATTCCCTTCCCCCTTTCAGAAGAGCCTATATTTTTATCCTAGAGGCAATATGGATCCATAGGACTTGATAAGGAGTAGGGGAGTAAATGAGTTCGTACCTCATTGCAAATTGGCTTACAGAGGCTTGAGGAAATTCCAAACTGTGATGACTCAAGCAGGGAAGGAAGGAAGGGAACCTTAAAAAAGGACATTTAGAGTCTGGGAAAAGCTAACGACAATGGAACATCTCCCTACACTTCAGTTAAACTAGCTCTCCCTTTTCTCTTCCATGTTCCAATAGTGCCCCCCTCAGTGAAACAAGAAACAACTTAAGAGAAACAAAGATTACAGAAGAAATAGGGGCAAATATATCACTATCTGCTTGTTTATACTAGAAATATGCTTAAATGGTGGCAAAATCTATCATTAAACAATTAGAAAAAAAGATTTAATATGCAAATGATGACTGTGGTATAGCACATTCACGTAAGAAAGAAGGAAAAATTCATGACAATTCTGTCTCAATCCTGTCCACTTAGCATTTTGCATGACCTACCTCCAAGGACCCCTTCAGCGTCCACAAGAGTTTCTATTTTGCTTTAGATTTGGGAAAGGTAAAAAAAACAAACAAACAAAAAACTGTTTATCTGGGGCAGCTAGGTGACAAAATGAATAGAGCACTGGCCCTAGAATTAAGGACACTTACTAGCTGTATGACCCCCAAATTTGCAAAAATAATGAGTATTGGTGGGACTTACTCGTGAAAATCTTCACTGACATTCAGTAAAACAACATTTAATACTGTACTATGTAAAAGCAGGAAAATTAAGAGAGTAGGAACTTAATGACAGAAAGGACATTTGGAGTAAAAGACCTTGATTCAAAGGCCAACTATCATTTATTGGACATGAGAGAGAGAAAATCTTGCTACCTCACAGTTGAGATATAAATGAACAATAAACCGAATAATCCACATAGATCCATGTCTAGGCCATATTTTTCCCAGGAATCTGATTTACACAAAACCAAAGTATGACCTATAATCATACTTTTCATGTTGGATGCCAGTAAAAATAATATGATAGGGAAGAAGGATATCAAAAGTAATATATTAGAATAGTAAAATGACGATAAAAACAAAGTGAAACAACTTTAATTTCATTGTAAAAATGAAAAAAATTTAGTTACATTAGGAAACGTAAAATAAAAGATGGCAGAAAAAAGCCAGGAAGTTCCCTGAGCTCTCCCAGCTATCCTCACAAAGTGTTAAATCAAACCTCTGAACAAATTCTGGAGCAATATAACCTACAAAAAGTTGGGAATGAAAAATTTTTCCAGCTTACAATAATTTAGAAGGACTTCAGAAAAGGCCAGTCACACTTGGGTTTAAGAGGAGCCCAGGCCAGACTGTGTTCAGGTAAGCCAGCAGGAGGCTTTTAGCCACAGGACAGATCAGCAACTGAGGCTCCTCCCTCATGACTCAGCAGGCCAGTTGTAAGTCCGCCAGCTCCTGCTGGGACGACTAATTGCCAGCCCAAGAACCCTCAGCATGAGAGGCATAACTAGGCTAGGCCACTACAGTAAGCAGTGAGCAAGCCACCAAGCACCTAATACCCCAGCTCAGAAAGCCACTGAACAGACCTCTGGCCCCCAGAACAAGAAGTTTGGGACAGACAGTGAGCCCTGTACCTCAGAAGCAGAGCTCAAATTTAAATGTCATGAAATAGGCTTTAAAAAGGTATAAAAAACAGAAACACAGAAAGCTACAGAAAAGATCAAAACACAAACTCAAAAGAGGAGAACAATGTCAAAATGCCTACACAGGAAGTCTCAAAGGGGAAGATGAATTGGTCACAAGACCAAAAAGTCTTTTTCAAAGGGCTCAAAAAGGATGTTGAAAAACTGGGAAAAGAAATGAGAGCTATGCAGGACAGAGTCAATAGCCTGGAAAAGGACTAAACGACTTAAGAAAACAATTCCCTAAAAAATACAATTAGTCAAATGGGGGGGGGGGGGGGGAATCTCACCCAAGAAAACAACTCCTTAAAAAGTAGAATGGGGGTAAAGGGGAGAGAATGATTGGCCAAATGGAAAAGGAGGGGGGCCACTAAGTGACACAATAGATAGAGCGCTGGCCCTGGAATCAGGAGAATGAGTTCAAATCAGGTCCCAGGTACCTAAAACTTACTGTGTGACCATGGCACACTTACCCAGTCCTCACAAATAAAACAAATGGAAAAGGCAGTACAACAGCTAACTGAAGAAAATAATCCCCTTAAAAATTAGAATTGTGCAAGTGGAAGCAAATGACTCCATAAGACAATGATAATTAGTAAAACAAAATCAGAAGAATGAAAAAAATATAATAAAACGTAAAATACCTCTTTGGAAAAACAAGGAACCTGGAAAATACGTCCAGGAGAGATAATTTAAGAATTATTGGAATACCCGAATGCCATGGTCAAAAAAAAAAAAAAAGAGCCTGGCCAGCTTCTTTCAAGAATCATCAAGGATAACCACCCTGACATCCTAGAACCAGAGGGTAAAATAGTCATTGAAAGAATCCACTCATTACCTCCTAAAAGGGATCCAAAAATGTAAACGCCAAGGAATATTTATAGTTAATTTCGCGAACTGTCAGGTCAAGGAAAAAGATACTACAAAAAGCCAGAAAAAAAGAAACAATTCAAAAATCAAGGAACCACAGGCAGAATTACACAGGATAAAGCAGTTTCAACATTAAAGGATCAGAGGGCTTGGAATATGATAGTCCAGAAGGCAAAGAGTTTGGATTACAACCAAGAATCAACTACCCAGCAAAACAGAACATAATATCTCAGGGGTAAAAGATGAACATTCAATGAAATGGGGAATTTTCAAACTTTCCTGATGAAAAGACCAGAGCTGAGCAGAAAATTTGATCTTCAAATATAAGACTAAAGAAAAGCATAAAAAGGTAAACAAGGAAAAAATGTTATTTAATAAGATTAAACTGTTCACATCCCTACTCGGGAAGATGATACTTGTAATTTTTGGAAATTGCCATCTCTATTAAGGAAGCTGGAAGGAGTATAACCTGGACAGACTTTGATGTGATGACATAAAAAAAAAATTAAGGGGTGAAAAAAGGATTGTATTAAGACATGCAAAGGGGGAAGCACAACAAGGGTAAATTATATCACATGAAGACGCACAAAAGACCTAATACAATAGAGGGAAAGTAAGGACGGGGTGAGCATTGTTTGAACCTAACTCTAAACTGAATTTAGCTCAAAGAGGGAATAACATACACACTCAGTTGGGTACACAAATTTATCTTACCCTATAGGGAAATAGAAAGGGAAAGAAAAAGGGAGGAAAGGAGGGCGGATTGAGGGAGGCAATGGTCAGAAGCAAATTACTGGTGAGGGATAGGGTGAAAAGGGACAGAAAAGTATAAGAGAGAAAAACTGGATGGGGGAAATACACAGTAAGTTATCATGAATGGGATAAACTCTCCCATAAAACATAAGCAAATACTAGAGTAAATTAAAAAACAGAATCTTACATTATTTACAAGAAACACATCTGAAGCAAAGAGATACTACACCAAGGTAAAAGATTAGAGCAGAATAAATTACTCTTCAACTAAAGTAAAAAGAAAAAGAAAAAAAGCAGAGGTAGAAATCCTGATCTCAACCTAAGCAAAAGCAAAAATAAATCTAATTGAAAGAGATAAGGAAGGAAACTACATTTTGCAAAAAGGTACCACAGACAATAAAGCAATATCAATACTGAACACACACACACACACACACACACACACACACACACGAAGAAGTATGGAACATAATTCTTAGAGAAGTTATGTGATTTACAGGAAGAAACAGCAAAACTGTACTAGTGGGGAACCTCAAATCCCACCCCCTCCCAGAGCTAGATAAACATAATGAAAAAATAAACAAGAAAGAAGTTAAGGAGGTGAACAGAATTTTAGAAAAACTAAAAATAGAACTTTGGAGAAAAGTGAATGGGGATTAGAAAGGGATACACCTTTTTCTCAGTGGTACATGGCCCCTACACAAAAACTGACCATGAATTAAGGGCATAAAAACCTTCACAATCAAATGCAGAAAGTCTGAAATGTTAAATGTAACCTAGTTATGATGCAATACAAATTACAAAGAATAATGAGCTATGAAGAGACTAAAAATTAATTAGATACTAAATAACCTAATTCTAGAAACAATGATTTCATCAAAAAGAATGACAATAACGAAACATACTAAAATTAACGGGATGCAGGCAAAGCACTTCTTAGGAAAAATTTCATATCTCTGAATGCTTACATGAATAAAATGGAGAAAGAAGAGATCAATGAATTTGGCATGCAACTAAAAAAGCTAGAAAAACAACAAAACAGAAATTCACAATTAAATACCAAAATTGGACATTATGAAAATCAAATGAGACTAATAAAATTGAAAGTAAAGAAGCTATTGAAATAAAAAATAAAACTAAGAGCTAGAGTTATGAAAAAACAATAAAAAAAATAAACCTTTGGTTAATTTCATTTAAAAAAAACACAAGTTACCATTATCAAAAATGAAGAGGGTGGATTCACCACCAATGAAAAGGAAATTAAATCAATAAGTAATAGCTATTTTGCTCAACTATGTCGATGGATCTGACAATCTAAGTGAAATGGATGACTATTTACAAATATACATACTGCCCAGACTATAACAGAAGAAATAAAATACTTAAATTACCCCATTTTGGAAAAAGAGATTGAACAAATCATCAATTAACTCCCTAGAAAAAAATCTCCAGATACAGATGGATTGACAAGTGAATTCTACCAAAAATTTAAAGAACAATTAATTCCAATACTCTATAAACTATTTTGAAAAAATAGGGAAAAAAGAAGTCCTATCAAATTCTTTTTATGCCACAAATAATGGTGCTGATAAGTAATTCAGGAAATGCAAAAACAGAGAAAGAAAATTATAGATGAAATTTCCCTAGTGAAATATTGATGCAAAAACTTTAAATACAATATTAACAAAGAGATTATAGCAACTTTGCATGAAGATAATAATACACTATGACCTGGTAGGATTTATATCAGGAATGCAAAACTGGTTCAATATTAAGAAAACTATCAGCATAATTCACTATATCAGCAACAAAAATAACAAATCATATAAGTATCTCAATAGATGCAGAAAAAGCTTTAGAATAAATACAGCACCCATTCCTACTAAAAACATTAGAAAGTACAGGAAAAAATGGAGTTTTCCTTAAGATGGCAAGCAATATACAACCATCAGCAAGCATTACATGTAATGGGAATTAGCTAGAAGCTGTACCAATATGATTGGGGGTGAAACAAGGATAGTCATTATCACCACTTATATTTATTATTTTACTAGAAATCTTAGCTTTATCAATAAGAAAAAGAAATTGAAGGAATTAGAATAGGCAATGAGAAAACAAAACTATCTTTCTTTGCAGATGATATGATGGTATATTTAAAGAATTCTAGGGAATCCACTAAAAAACTACTGAAGTAAATAAGTTTAGCAAAGTTACAGGGCATAAAATACACCCACATAACCTATCAGCATTTCTGTATGTTACCAACAAAGCCCAACAGCAAGAGATAGAGAAATTCCATTTAAAATAACTGTGTACAATATAAAATATTTGGGAGTCTATCTGCCAAGACAAACCTAGAACCATATGAACAGAATTACACAACATTTTTTTTTTGTTTGTTTGTTTTTTTATTTAACTTTTAACAATTATTTTCACAAAGTTTTGGGTTACAAATTTTCTCCCCTTTTATCCCCTCCCCCCCAAACCCAAGCATTCTAATTGCCCCTGTGACCAATCTGCTCTCTTTTCTATCCTCCCTCTCTGCCCTTGTCTCCGTCTTCTCTTTTATCCTGTAGGGCCAGATAGCTTTCTTTACCCCTTAACCTGTATTTCTTATTTCCTAGTGGTAAGAACATTACAGTTGATCCTAACACTTTGCGTTCCAACTTCTTTACCTCCCTCCCTCTCCACCCCTTCCCTTTGGAGGACAAGCAATTCAATATAGGCCCAATCTGTGTAGTTTTGCAAATGATTTCCATACTAGTTGTGTTGTATAGGACTAACTATATTTCCCTCCATCCTATCCTGTCCCCCATTACTTCTATTCTCTTATGATCCTTTCCCTCCCCATGACTGTCGACCTCGGATTACATTCTCCTCCCCCCCACCCTGCTTGTGCCCTTGTCCCCCACTCTCCTGTATTGTGAGATAGGTTTTCCTATCAAAATGAGTGTGCATTTTGTTCTTTCCTTTAGTGGAATGTGATGAGAGTAGACCTCATGATTTTCTCTCACCTCCCCTCTTTATCCCTCCACTAATAAGTCTTTGCTTGCCTCTTTTATGAGAGATAATTTGCCCCATTCAATTTCTCCCTTTCTCCTCCCAATATTTCTCTCTCACTGCTTGATTTCTTTTTTTTTTTTTAAGATATGATCCCATCCTCTTCAATTCACTCTGTGCACTCTGTCTCTATGTATGTGTGCATATGTGCATGTGTGTGTGTGTACTCCCACCCAGTACCCAGATACTGAAATGTTTCAAGAGTTACAAATATTGTCTTTCCATGTAGGAATGTAAACAGTTCAACTTCAGTAAGTCCCTTATGACTTCTCTTTGCTGTTCACCTTTTCATGGTTCTCTTCATTCTTGTGTTTGAAAGTCAGATTTTCTTTTCAGCTCTGGTCTTTTCATCAAGAAAACCTGAAAATCCTCTATTTCATTGAAAGACCATTTTTTCTCCTGAAGTATTATACTCAGTTTTGCTGGGTAGGTGATTCTTGGTTTAGTCCTAGTTCCTTTGACTTCTGGAACATCCTATTCCATTCCCTTCGATCCCTTAATGTAGAGGGTGCTAGATCTTGAATTGTTTCTTTCTAGCTGCTTGCAATGTTTTCTCTTTCACCTGGGAATTCTGGAATTTGGCCACAATGTTCCTAGGAGTTTCTCTTTTTGGATCTCTTTCATGCGGTGTTCTGTGGATTCCTTGAATATTTATTTTGCCCTCTGGTTCTAGAATCTCAGGGCAGTTTTCCTTGATAATTTCATGGAAGATGATGTC
The DNA here is from genome assembly GCF_028372415.1 of Notamacropus eugenii. Classification (NCBI taxonomy): domain Eukaryota; kingdom Metazoa; phylum Chordata; class Mammalia; order Diprotodontia; family Macropodidae; genus Notamacropus; species Notamacropus eugenii. The sequence continues at coordinate 62,324,607 of NC_092874.1, read as the reverse complement.
TAGGCTCTTCTTTTGATCATGGCTTTCAGGTAGTCCCAGAATTTTTACATTGTCTCTCCTGAATCTATTTTCCAGGTCAGTTGTTTTACCAATAAGATAGTTCACATTATCTTCCATTTTTCCAATCTTCTCACTATGTTCTGTGATATCTTGCTTTCTCACAAAGTCCTTAGCGTCCATCTGTGCCATTCTAGTTTTGAAAGAACTATTTTCTTCAGTGAGCTTTTGAATCTCCTTTTCCATTTGGCTAATTCTGCTTTTGAAAGCATTCTTCTCCTCATTGGCTTTTTGAACCTCTTTTGCCAATTGAGTTAGGCTAGTTTTCAAGGTGTTAATTTCTTCAACATTGTTTTGGTTCTCCTTTAGCAGGGAGCTGATCTGCTTTTCATGCTTCTCTTTCATCCCTCTCATTTCTCTTCCCAGTTTTTCCTCCACCTCTCTAACTTGATTTTCAAAATTCTTTTTGAGCTCTTCCATGGCCTGAGCCCATTGGGTGGGCTGGGACACAAAATCCTTGATTTCTGTGTCTTTGCCTGATGGTAAGCATTGTTCTTCCTCATCAGAAAGGAAGGGAGGAAATGTCTGTTCTCCAAGAAAGTAGCCTTCAGTAGTTTTATTTCTTTTCCCTTTTCTGGGCATTCTCCCCAGCCAGTGACTTGACCTCTGAATATTCTCCTCACACCCACCTCACCTCCTGGTCCTCCCAGCCAGCGTTTGGGGACTGGGATTCAAATGCTGCTTCCCGCCTTAGGGCTTTTGGCGGGGGCAGGGCTGCTATTCAGTGTGAGAATTAAGTTCAGGTGGTCAGGTGGGGCAGGGGCGCCTCTCAGGCTCAGTTCCCTCAGGGGGTTGTTGGGATTGGAAGCTCAATTCCGCGTGGACAGTCTCGGGCGGGTAAAGGTGGGAGCTTCTAAATCTTAGAGCTCTCACGAGACCCCCCCAGGAAACGGCAGGGGATCGAGGTGAACCGAGCTATCTCGAGTAATTCCGCCTCTTCCCGTGAGAAACGTGATGGGAGAGAGATCTCCCCGCCCTCAAGATTGTCCCGGATCTGGGCACACCTAGTTACCTAACAGCACGGTATTCAGATGCAAACTATGCGGCTGAAGGTTAAGTAGGATTGAGGAAGCCTGAAAGCTCTCTTAGCACATGAGGAGCCAAGAGGACAGTAGGCTCCGCTTCTCTTCTTTCCTCTCTCCCCTCCCCCTCTCTCCCCACTTGTACTTCTACTTCCAATCCCTTAAGATCTTAGCCTCCTTAGGAAATCTCCCCCTCTTCCTCCTAAGGAAGACCCCCCTGCACTTGTAACCTAGACCCTGAAATAAAGCTCAACCCTTGTTCGACTCTGGAACGTCCTTTCTCTCATATGAGCATCCGGTTTTGGCCAACCGAAGACCTCGGAGGTGAGGTAAGAAGACTCGGGTAGCCCACACAGGCCTCTAGGCCTGGCAGGGGTTTATGTACAGACCTTCCACAATGGATCCAGGCTCCCGCCCGCTTGGGGAGCCCCTGTCTGCAGCCGCCTCTCAGCTTCTATCTCCCGGGGGGGGGGCCGAGCCATGGGGGCACCCCACTCCCCTCTCGACCCGCCAAAGAGACTCTCTCACCGACCCCCGTCACCTGTGGGTCGGGGGGGCTTGTGCCGCCCCTGGAGATCCCGTCCCTGAAGCCTGCTCGGATCTGTACCTCTCGGAGCCGCGGCCGCCGCAGGTCTGGGCTGGGCTCCGCGTCTGCAGTGTGACGGACCTTTTGCGAGAGGTTTGCAGGTCCCTCTGTGGGTGGAGGGACCCGCGTGGCCGCTGGAGATCCCGTCCCTAAAGCCCGCTCAGATCTTTTCCTCACGGTGTCGCAGCCGCTGCTGGGCTGCACTCAGCTCCCAGTCCCGGTGCCCAGTCTGTAGCGCGAAGGACCCCCCACGAGAGGTTTGCAGGTCTCTCCGGAACAGAAATCTCCCTCGCTCCAATATTCCGTGGCCTCTGGGTGCAGAATTCACCGTGAGTTGGTCCCCTCTAGCCGTTCTGTGGGTTGTGGGTTTGGAGCTATGTGTATGTGCGTCTTTCTACTCTGCCATCTTGGCTCCGCCCCCAACATTTTTCATACAAAAATATCTCATGGATAGGCCAAGCTAATATAATGAAAGTGAAAATTTTACATAAATTGCTTTACTTTTTCAGTGTCATACCAATCAAACTACCAAAAAAATTATTTTGTACAGCTAAAAAAAATAATAAAATTCATCTGGAAGAATATGAAAAAAACTCATGGGAAAAAATGAAAAAGAAGGTGGCCTAGCCATACCAAGGCTAAAATTATAAAATAGCAATTATCAGAACTATTTGGTGTTGTTTAAGAGTGTTGGGTTAATATGAAAAAATGCCCTAAATCACTTGATTAAAGAAATGCAAATCAAAACAACTTTGAGATATCACATCATACCTATCAGATTGGCTAACATGACAAAACAGGAAGATGACAAATGCTGGAGAAGACGTGGGAATTGGAACACCAATTCGTTGTTGGTGGAGCTGTGAGTTGATCCAACCATTCTGGAGAGCAATTTGGAACTATGCCCCAAAGGGTTACAAAAATGTGCGTACCCTTTGACCCAGCAATACCACTTCTAGGACTGTATCTCCAAGAGGTCATAAAATTGGGAAAAGATCTCACATACACAAAAATATTTGTGGCAGCTCCAGCCAAAACCTGGAAATCAAGGGGATGCCCATCAACTGGGGAATGGCTAAACAAGTTGTGGTATATGAATGTAATGAAATACTATTGTGCTGTGAGAAACGATGAAGACTTCTGAGAGGCCTGGAAGGACTTATATGATCTGATGCAAAGTGAAAGGAGCAGAACTAGGAGAACTCTGTACACAACAATAACCACAGTGTGGGAGGAATTTTCCTGGTAGACTTAGTACTTCACTAAAATGCACTGACTTAAAAGATTTCCAATGGACTCTTGAGGCAAAACGCCTTCCACATCCAGAGAAAGAACTATGGAACTGGATCGCAGACAGAAACAGACCATTTTCTTTTGTATTATGTTATGTTTTGTATTATGGTTTCCCTCTTTCATTTTAATTCTTCTAAGCAACATGCATTTAATAGGAATGTAAGTGTCGCACCTATATAATATTGTATGAGATCTCAGGGAGGGAGTGGAAAAAAATCTGAGATATATGGAAGCGAATGCTGAACACTGAAAACAAAATAATTCAATTTTTTAAAAAATTAAAAAAAAATTTAAGTGTTGGATCACTGGAATAGATTAGGTACACAAGATAAAGAAGTCAGTGACTATATTAATCTGCACCTTGATAAACCCAGAGACTTCAGCTTCTGAGATAAGAACTCATTATTCTGCAAAAACTTCTGGGAAAACTGGAAAATAGTATGGCAGAAACTAGGCAGACCAACATCACATTGTATACCAAGAAAAGGTCAAAATGGGTACATGATTTACATATAAAGAGTGATACCATGAGTAAATTAGGACAGCAAGGTATACTTTACCTGTCAGATCAATGGAGGAAGGAAAAATTTATGACCAAACAAAAGATAGAAAACACTATGAAATGCAAAATGGATGACTTTGATAACATTAAATTTAAAAGGTTTTGCACAAATAAAGCCAATGCAACCAAGATCAAAAGGGAAGCAGAAAACTAACAATTTTTATAGCCAATGTCTCTGATAAAAGCCTCATTTCTAAAATATATAGAGAACTGAATCAAATTTAGAAGAACACAAGTCATTTCTCAATTGATAAATGGTCAAAGGACATAAACAGTTTTCTGACGAAGAAATTAAAGCTATCTATAGTCATAAAAAAATGCTATAAATCACTATTGATTAGAGAAATGCAAATCAAAATAACTCTGAGGTACTCACCTCACACCTTTCTGATTGGCTAATATGACAGCAAAGGAAAATGATAAATGCTGGAAAAGTTGTGGGAAAACTGGAATACTAATGTACTGCTGGTGGAGATCTGAAGTGATCCAACCCTTCTGGAGAGCAATTTGGAACTATGCCCAAAGGGCTATAAAACTGTGCATATCCTTTGATCCAGCAATACCACTAGTAGATCTGTATCTCAAAAAGATCATCAAAAAAGGAAAAGGACCCACAAGTACAAAAATATTTATAGCAGCTCTTTTTCTGGTGACTAAGAATTGGAAATTGAGGGGACACTCATCAACTGGGGAATAACTGAACAAGTTATGGTATATGAATATAATGGAATACTATTATTCTATAACAAATGGTGAGCAGGTGTATTCCAAAAAAACTCTGGAAACTTACATGAACTGATGCTGAATGAAGTGAGTAGAACCAGGAGAACATTGTACACAGTAACAGCAACATAACGAATGATGATAATGATCAACTATTATGAATTTAGCTCTTCTCAGCAATATAGTGACCAAAAATAATTCCCAAAGATTCATGATGGAAAATGCTATCCACATCTAGAGAAAGAACTATGAAGTCTGAAGACAGATCAAAACATACTATTTTCACTTTTTGTTGTTTTTTTTTCCCTTGGGTTCTCTTTTGCTCTGATTCTTCTTTCACAACATGACTAATGTGAAAATATGTTTAACATGATTGTACACGTATAACCTATATCAGATTGTTTGCTATCTTAAGGAGGAGGAAGGGGAGGGAGGGAAAAAGTTTGGAACTCAAAATCTTATAAAAAAATCAAAGTTAAAAACTACCTTTATATGTAATTGGAAAAAATAAAATACTACTATTAAGTGGGGAAAAAACAAATGTAAAATCGTTTTCCCTAGAATACTATTCTGTGTGTGTTTCATTTCAAAGAGATCTCACTTGAAAGGCACTTGTTGCTATTTCAGAACCAAAAGAATAATGCTTTAAGACCTATCTTACCAGGTGGTTATGAGAAAAGCACTTGTCAGAATTCTTTATGCAGCTAAAAATGTAAGCTATTAGATTGATAATGTAATGATATTAAGAAAACTAAAAGTATTCTTATTTTTCTGATTATGTAAAATCTTGCTTCTTGAATACAGAAAAAGGACCAAATATTTATTGACTGAAATGCTTATTCATTTGCTATCCATTAGACATTTAAAGCTTATGCAAGTAACAAAAGTAAAAATTACTAAACTGTCCATTTACAAAGCTCATGGATGCCTTAGCACATATGCTATTTTAATTAAATGTTACTTGAATCTATGAAAACTGCTTTATAAGAGTTGTTAACTATTCCTGAGACACGTTACTGCTATAGATAATTCTCTAGGGCACCATTTGTCAACCAATAGGAATAAAAGCAAACATTTACCTTATATTTTTGTATGTTTCTCCCAAGGAAACAAAGACAAGACTATACTACTCCTAAACCAATACGCACAATTTTATATTCAACTTTTGCCAATGATTCAAGCAGGAGGCAGAGCAGAATCTGTCAAATATTATTGCTGCTGCTGCTGCTCATTCGTTTTCAGTTATGTTCAGCTTTTTGTGGTTCCACTTGGGGCTTTGTTGGCAAATACTGGAGTGGTCTGCCATTTCCTTTTCCTTGCCAGATGAGGAAACTGAACAAAATAGGGTTGTGACTTGCCCAGGGTCACAGAGCTAATAAGTATCAGGCAAGGTCCCAGCACTCTATCCACTGGGCCAATTGTCAACATAAGAATAAGTTATTTTTTTTAAAAGGTTATGAATTACTTACCTATAATAGCTGGGTATAGGATTCTGCATGACAAGAGCAAAGGCTACTCAAAGTAGGACTGAAAGTTTAAGTTATATTTGCTAACCAGAGAAATAATGTGTTTTTTTTTTACACTGAATGCTCCACCCCATCCCCCTTACCCCCTACCTTTAGGAGAATCTTCCTGAACTATGAAAATACAGAAACTTTTTTCAGATTGGTAGAAAAAGGAAAATGGCCCCAATTTTTTTTTTTTAAGTATAGAAGGCACTGCATTTTTTGCTGCAAAAATTTTAAGAAAAACACGATGACAAATCCAGACTCAATTAGACTTGACAGAAGAAATCATGCTGACCACTTTTCAGGCACAGAAGTGACAAACTAGAGGCACAAATTTAATACATTTTAAAAGACACATTAAGTGTATTTTTGTGCTTTATTTATTTGCTAAGGAAGGAAGATCTATTGGTTGGTTTGTTGAAAATTAGGAACATATGGGAGGAATAAGAGTTATGTAGGCTAATGATAATAATCCAAAAAACCAACTATAAAGTTGGAACTCAAAGTTTTAGGAACAACTGTCGAGTACTGTTCTTGCTACTAGGAAATAAGAAATACAGGTAATGGGGTATAGAAAGTTATCTGACCCTACAGGACAAAAGAGAAGATGGGGACAAGGGAAGGGAGGGATGATACAAGAGAGGGCAGATTGGTGATAGGGGCAATCAGAATGCTCAGTGTTTTGGGGTGGGGGGAGGGGACAAATGGGGAGAAAATTTGGAACCCAAAATTTTGTGAAAATGAATGTTAAAAGTTAAATAAATAAATTTTTAAAAAAATTATAAATAAATGTAAAAAAACGTAAGTTCTAAAAACATGTTTTTCAGGCCACAATTCATTAAAGTAGTTGTCAATATAGAGAGCTGAAGCAAAGACACAAACCTAAAAATAGAGACTTAATTTTTAAAAATACTAAATAATGATTAGAACACAGAAATAATTAACAACTATGAGTCTGAATACTATTTTCTCTTTTTGGGGGGAGGAGTGTCTTTCTCCCCCTTTTCTTCTGATCCATCTTTCACAACATGACTAATAAGGAAATATGTTTAATATGATTGCACATGTACAGCCTATATCAGACTGTTTGCTATCTTGGGGAGAGGAAAGGGAGAGAGAAAAAATTTACAACTCAAAATCTTATAAAAGTGAATGTTGAAAACTATCTTTACATGTAATTGGAAAAAATAAATACTGCTATATGGGGCAAAAGGTCACATGTACATCAAAATATTTATAGCAGCACCTTTTTGTAACAGCAAAGAACTAGAAACAAAGCAGATGCTAGAAACAAAGCAGATGCCCAATGACTGGGAGAGAAGGGCTAAACAATTAGTGCTTCAAGACTTACATGAACAAATGCAAAGTGAAGCAAGCAAAACCAAGGAAACAATTTGTACAATGACAACAACGCAAAGAGAAACAATAGCAGCAAAAGAAATGAAACTAAATGCTGTGAAATTATAATAACTACAAGGAAGAATCGAGAAAACATAATCCCCCAGTTCTTTGAGGAGTTGAAATATGGGTATGGATCATAATGTCATGGTTTATTATTTTGGTTAGTTCTGCAGAGTTGGTTTTTTGGGTTTTTTTTGTTACAAGGGATTGCTCTCTGGGAGAAGAGGGAAGGGACATACCAGGAAATATCAGCGATTTACAAAGGATAACAATGAAAATTTTTTCAAGAAATGATGGGGTTGACTTGGACATGTGTAAAGTCAGTAAAAAAGCAACTAGGAGAGAATGAAAGACTGAAGATTAGAGAGCAAAGGGATGATGACTGGGGGCAATGTGGAAAGAACATGGGAGGGGACAGGATCAAGAGTTTGTGGAGAACGGTTTGCTTTGGCAATGAGAACCATACCTTATCAGAAATTAGAGAGGGAAACAGGGAACGGGGGTTGAAGTCAAGAGCTTTTGACATAAATACAAGCAGAGAAAAAGAACTTTGACTATCAATGTTAGTAGAAAACTGTCAAAATTAAAGAGATATTTTTCTTCATCCCCATTCAATTAACAGTCAATAGTTTTATTCCAAGGGATAAATTTTGTTTGTTTTCATGAAATATTACCTGTACCAAGTAAAATGCATTAACAAATCAAAAAAACTAAAAAGTAGTATTGTTCTAATATGCTTAGCCAAGGCAACATGGTGTAGTAGTTAGGAGAATGGGATAAAGATAATGATAAAAGACAAAACAAACCATGTGGATAAAACAAAATTAAAAAGCCTCTACATGAACAAAATCAACAAGATAACAATGAGAAACAGCTAAGTAGGGAAAAGATTTGCATCAAACATTACTGACAATAAGCTAATCTCTACGATACACAAGAAAACAATAGAAAACAGAAAAAATCCATTCTTCAACAAAAAAATAAAGTCTATGAACAGTTTTCAAAAGAAATATAAAAACTGAATGACCCATATAAAACACACTGTGGCTACAGAAATACAAGTTAAAATTAATCAAGTTTCATCTCCTATCCTGCAAATTGGCAAAAATTACAAAAAAAAAAAAAAATAGGGAGAGTGAAATGGTAGGAGGTATTACAGGTAAGACAGGTTCACCTATACTCCTGGAAAAATTGTGAATGGGTCCTACTGATAGGGAAATTAATTGGGAATTATGTAGGAAAATCCTCTAACTTTGTGACCTTACTACCTGGGATTTCTCCAAGAAGATCAAAAACATAACAAGGGCCCAATATATACAAAAATATTCAAAGAAAGACTTACATTAACAAGGAACTAGAAATTAAAAGGATGCCTATCATTTTGAGACTGTCAGAACAAACTCTATAGTGTATGAATGGAATTATGCAGTAAGAAATGACAAAAAATGAGGAATTCAAATACACAGGAAGATTTGTATAAATTAATGAAGAGTGAAAAAAGAACTGAAAAAAATTCCCAACTACAATAATAAAAACGAAAACATGACCAAACGGGCAACTCTAAGCAAATGAAAAAACAGTAACTGTTCAGGAGAAGAGATCAAGAACTCTATCTTCTCCTTTCCTGAGTAGAGAAGTAAGAGGTAACTAAGACAATGTCACCAGATGTGGCCTCTCTATCGGGTATTTTTCCTTAACTTTCCCCCTCATATGAAGAGTTCAATCTGGTACCTGCAGAAATAACTGTGATGTAAAAAACAAGGCATCAATAATACTTTTTTTAAAAAATTAAAGCTTCCAGTCAAGAATTAATTCATAACTAATGTGTAAATTATGGGAAGGGAAATACTACTGGAAGACAAAAAAATAAATTATTTCTGGTTAACCCAAAAATAAAAAAATTAAGACAGATAGTCCAAAAGGCAAAACTATAAATAAACCTTTCTAGTATTAGGTAGTAAAACTATTGCCAAACACCCTAAGACCACAAGCCAGAAAGTTATGTAATATGCCCTTAAAGTCTCTCCTTTGTGAGAGAAAAAGATTCTCAACTCTAAAAAAAACTCAGAAGAAGGAAGGTTAATCAACACAAAAGGCCTGAACTGGTTGAACCTAGTGATGATTTTTCCAATGGCAAAATATTAGGTCTAAGAGTATTCAAATTTTAGTTTCAATATCTGTATGATATCTAAAGTTCTTAGTGTAAATAACAAAAGAAAATAGACCTTAAACAATATTAGTTATGGATCAAAAGAGATTAATAGTAAGTGGATTCAGAAGGAGGTGATCAAGAAAGGTAAAAAAGCTTCGCTTTTAAGTCCAAGTACAAAATGGACAAAGATTCCACAAATAATTCCTCAGCGTCCCAACCTCTATAAAATCTGAGGCAAAAGACAACTTTGAGGGCTATGGTTCTACTCATCTAATGCTAAGAACAAGAAAGAATTTAGAGATAGCTGCAAGCTGGGAGTAGGAAAAAAAAAAGGACACATACAAGAGTGGGTCATAAAAATGATACATGATAAAACATTGATATAAAACAAAATCAAACTTCAGAGAACACAGACCACAGAGTAAGGAATCTATCAAAAATAAAAACAGAAATACAACATTAAGGCACAAAATTAAATAATATAGAACTAAACAAAATATGGAAGCCAGCAGGTCCACACCGGAAAAAACAATTCATAATAGATCCATCATCTGGAAATCTATAATTTAACTATAAAAATGGATTATTAATGACTGAGCTATGCATTACCTAATATTGCTAATGGTATTCAACTGATGTTAATTATAATTCAAAAAACAAATATTCAATGGAAATGAAGGACTTAGAAGATTGTACTTCAAATTGTGCGAAACATTCTGTAGCTACAAACAAAAACAAGACAAATAAACCTAATATAAATTAGAAAATCAACAGCACATCATCAAACACTATCTTCATACTTAAAAGAACTATAAAATGTCAAGAAAAAATATAATAATAAAATGTCAACAAAATCTACAAAAAATAGGTAGATTTTCTGGAAAAACACTGAAAAAATTAATAATCAGAACTACACTAGTTACAAAAATAAGCAGATAAAAACAAGCTTATGTTTATCCCTAAAAGTCTCCTAAAACAAATGAAACAAATCTAAAATAATAAGCAAGCTAAGGGTGGAGCTAAGGTAATAGAGATCATACCAAACAACTAGCAACAATTTTAGATTAAAAATTTTTTTGACAATTGTAAAAACAGCTATTCTCTGAAATTTGACAGTCAAATAACTGATTTATCTTACCTCAGCTCCAGGGGAAATAAAAGTAACTCTATGAACGCAATTACAAAATATTTTCACACAAAGTCAGATCTAAATAAATGGAAAAATAATAGTTGCATGTGGGTAGGCTGAATTAATATAACAAAAAATGAAAATTCTATTTAAATTAATTTATTCAGTGCCATACCAATTAAACTACCAAAAAATTATTTTCCAGGGCCAGAAAAAATAGTAACAAAATTCACCTGTAACAACAAAAGGTCCAGAATATCAAGGGAATAAATAAAAAGAAATGCTAGGGAAGGTGGCCTAGCCATAGCAGATCTTAAATTCTATTACAAAGTAGCAATCATCAAAACTATTTGGTACTGGCTAAGAAACAAGAGTGGTAGATGAGTGGAACAGGTTAGGTACACAAGACACAGTAGTCAATGACCATTGTAACCATTGTAATCTACTGACTGAAAAACCCAAAGACCCCAGCTTCTGGGATAAGAACTCACTATCTGACAAAAACTGTTGGGAAAACTGGAAAATAATATGGCAGAAACTGGCCATAGACTAACATCTTACACCATATACCAAAATGCGTACATAATTTAGATATAAAGGTCGACACTATAAGCAAGTAAGGAGAGCAAGAAATAGTTTACCTATTAGATTTATGAGAGAAGGAAGGAATTTATGACCAAACAAGAGGTAAAAAAAATTATGAAATGCCAAAATGGATGATTTTGATTACATTTAAAAGGTTTTGCACAAATAAAGCCAATGCAGCCAAGATTAGGAGGAAAGCAGAAAATTGGGAAAGAATTTTCACAACCAGTGTCGCTGATTTCTAAAATACATAGTGTCTCATTTCTAAAATACATAGAGAACTGAGACAAGAAAACAAGCCATTTCCCAACTGAAAAATGGTCAAAGGATACGAACAGGCAGTTTTCAGATGAAAAAATTAAAGCTATTTACAGTCATGAAAAAATGCTGTAAATCACTATTGATTAGAGAAATGCAAATTTCTCTGAGGTATTGTACCACATCATAACTATCAAATTGACTAACATGACAAAACAGGAAAATGATAAATGTTGGAGAAGACAGTGGAAAATTGGAACACTAATTCATTGTTGGTAGAGTTCATTTTGGAGAGCAATTTGGAACTATGCGCAAAGGGCTATAAAAATGTGCATACTTTTTGACCCAGCAATACCACTTGTAGGGCTATAACCCAAGGAGATTATACAAATGAGAAGAGGATGCACATGTACAAAAATATTTATAGCACCTCTTTTTGTGGTGTCCAAGAACTGGAAATTGAGGGGACACCCATCAATTTGGGAATGGCTGAACAAGTTGTGGTATATAAATGTAATGGAATACTATTGGACTATAAGAAATGATGAGCAGGCCAACTTCTGAAAAACCTGGAAAGACTTATACGAACTATATATCTAAGCAAGCAGAATCAGGAGAACATTGTACGCAGTAACAAACACTGTGTGATGACTGACTTTGATAGACTTAGCTCCTGTCGGGAAATGCTGGGACCTAGAACAACTCCAAAAGACTGATGATGAAAAATACCATCCACATCCAGAGATAGAAATATGGAGTCTGAATGGAGATCGAAGCATACTATTTGCTCTCTTTTTATTTTGTTTTCTCTTTCTCATGGTTCCTCCCATTTGTTCTAATTCTTTAATACAACATGACTAATGTGAAAATACGTTTAATGTGAATGTGTATGGGCAGTGTTCAGAGGAAGAAATTAAAGCTATCCATAGCCATATGAAAAAATGCTCTAAATCACTATTGATTAGAGATGCAAATCAAAACAACTCTGAGGTACCATATCACACTTATCAGATTGATTAAGATGACAAAACAGGATGATAAATGTTGGAGAAGATGTGGGAGAGTTGCAATACTAATTCATTGTTGGTGGAGCTGTGAGCTGATCCAACCATTCTGGAGAGCAAATTGGAACTATGCCCAAAGGGCTACAAAAATGTGCATGGGGGCAGAGCCAAGATGGCAGAGTAGAAAGACACACATATGCTAGCTCTCCCCCCACAGCCCATTAAATACCTGCAAAGAAAGACTCTCAACAAATTCTGGAGCAGCAGAAGCCACAGAACAGAGTGAGATTTCCAACCCAGGGTGATCTGAAAGGCCGACAGGAAACATCTGTCGCACAGATGGAGCAGAACCCAGCCCAGTCTTGGCCACAGAGCACAGCGCAGCTCAGCTGGCCTCTGGGAGGAAGACATGGGTAGGCCGGGGCGGGAGGCGGGGGGGGGGGGGGGGGGGGGTGCGGGGAGGGCCTGAATCTCCAGTCACAGTAACAGGTTCACAGATCCCTCAACCCACAGGCACCAAAGGTAAGTGCACCAAAGGTTTCTTCAGCTGGCCGAGAAGGGAGACGGGCCTTCCCACAGCTTGGCCTCAGGCAGCAGCCACAGAGGCCACATCAGACAGGCAGCAGCAGTTCCCACAGCAGCCTGCATCCATTGTTGGATTGTAAAACCCCTGGAGGCACTGAGCAGCTGATTCTCACCTCAGCCCTGTGTAGAGGGCCTGCAGCAGCTGATCTTTATCTCACACTGAATAGCGGCCCTGCCCCTGCAGCTTATCTGAATGTCAGCCCTCAGTGCTGGCTTGGTATAACTGGAGGTCAGGTGGTTGTGGAGAGGAAACTCTACTAAGATTCTGGGCACAAAAATCTCCTCCTACTCCCAGACCAGTGTACAGGCTTGATTGTGCCACCCTGGAGGAACTAAAATCTTATAGATCCCCAGAGTATACCCTACTCTTGACAAAGGACCCAAAAGTCAAATAACTGGTTGGGAAAATGCCCAAAAAAGGGGAAAAAAAGACTATAGAAGGTTACTTTCTTGGTGAACAGATATCTTCTCCCATCCTTTCAGATGAGGAAGAACAATGCTTACCATCAGGGAAAAACATAAAAATCAAGGCTTCTGTATCCCAAAAATCCAAAATAAATATTCAATGGTCTCAGGCCATGGAAGAGCTCAAAAAGGATTTTGAAAATCAAGTAAGAGAGAGATGGAGGAAAAACTGGGAAGAGAAATGAGAGAGATGCAAGAAAATCAAGAAAAGCAGGTCAACACTTTGCTAAGAGAGACCCCAAAAAAAATGCTTTAGAAAATAACACCTTCAAAAACAGACTAACTCAAATGGCAAAAGAGGTTCAAAAAGCCAATGAGAAGAATGCTTTAAAAAGCAGAATTGGCCAAATGGAAAATGAGGTTCCAAAGCTCACTGAACAAAATAGTTCTTTCAAAATTAGAATGGAACAGATGGAGGCTAATGACTTTATGAGAAACCAAGAAATCACAAAATAAAACCAAAAGAATGAAAAAAATGGAAGGTAATGTGAAATATCTCGTTGGAAAAACAACTCACCTGGAAAATAGATTCAGGAGAAACAATTTAAAAATTATGGGACTACCTGAAAGCTTTGATCAAAAAAAGAGCCTAGACATCATCTTTCATGAAATTATCAAGGAAAACTGCCCTGAGATTCTAGAACCAGGGGGCAAAATAAATATTGAAAGAATCCACCAATTACCTCCTGAAAGAGATTCAAAAAAAGAAACATTGTGGCCAAATTCCAGCGTTCCCAGGTCAAGGAGAAAATATTGCAAGCAGCTGAAAAGAAGCAATTCAAGTATTGTGGAAATACAATCAGGATAACACAAGATCTAGCAGCTTCTACATTAACGGATCAAAGAGCTTGGAATATAATATTCCAGAAGTCAAAGGAACTAGGACTAAAACCAAGAATCACCTACCCAGCAAAACTGAGTATAATACCTCAGGGGAAAAAATGGTCTTTCAATGAAATAGAAAACTTTCAAGCATTCTTGATGAAAAGACCAGAGCTGAAAAGAAAATCTGACTTTCGAACACAAGAATCAAGAGAAACATAAAAAGGTAAACAGCAAAGAGAAATCATAAGGGACTTACTGAAGTTGAATTGTTTACATTCCTACATGGAAAGAAAATATTTGTAACTCTTGAAACTTTTCTCAGTATCTGGGTAGTTGGTGGGATTTTACACTTACACACACACACACACACACACACACACACAGCACAGAGCACAGGGTCAATTGAATAGGATGGGATCATATCTTAAAAAAATGAAATTAAGGGATGAGAGAGAAATATATTGGTAGGAGAAAGGGAAAAATGTAATGGGACAAATTATCTCTCATAAAAGAGGCAAGTAAAAGACTTTTCAGTGGAGGGAAAAAGGGGGGAGGTGAGAGAAAAAACATGAAGCTTACTCTCATCACATTCAACTAAAGGAAGGAATAAAATGCACATTAATTTTGGTATGAAAACCTATCTTACAATACAGGAAAGTGGGGGAGAAGGGGATAAGCAGGGTGGGGGGGAGGATGGAAGGGAGAGCAATGGGAGGGAGCAATTTGAAGTCAACACTCTTGGGGAGGGACAGGATCAAAAGAGAGAATAGAAGCAATGGGGGGCAGGATAGGATGGAGGGAAATATAGTCTTTACAACATGACTATTATGGAAGTCATTTGCAAAACTACACAGATATGGCCTATATTGAATTGCTTGCCTTCCCAGTGGGGATGGGTGGGGAGGGAGGGAAGAAGAAAAGTTGGAACTCAAAGTTTTAGAACAACTGTTGAGCATTTTTCTTGCATACAACTAGGAATGAGAAATACAGGTAATGGGGTATAGAAAGTTATCTTGCCCTACAGGTCAAAAGAGAAGATGGGGATAAGGGAAGGAAGGGATGTTAGAAGGGAGGGCAGATTGGTGACAGGGATAATCAGAATGCTCGGTGTTTTAGGGTGAGGGGAGGGAGGGGAAAGATGGGGAGAAAATTTGGAACTCAAAATTTTGTGGAAATGAATGTTGAAAACTTAAATAATAATTTTAAAAAATGTACATACCCTTTGACCCAGCAATATTGCTTCTAGGACTGTATCCCCAACAGATCATAAAAATGGGAAAAGGTCCCATGTGTACAAAAATATTTACAGCAGCACTCTTTGTGGTAGCCAAACTGGAAATCAAGTGGATGCCCATCAACTGGGGGAATGACTGAATAAATTATGGCATATGAATGTAATGGAGTACTATTGTACTATAAGAAATAATGAACAGGAAAACTTCAGAGAGGCCTAGAAAGACTTATATGACCTGATGCTGAGTGAAAGGAGTAGAACCAGGAGAACTTTGTGTACAGCAATGACCACAGTGTGCAAGAGTTTTTTTCTGGTAGACTTGGAACTTCATTGCAATGCAAGGACTTAAAAAAATTCCCAATGGTCTTTTAAAGGCAAAATGCCTTCCACATGCAGAGAAAGAACTATGGAATTCAATCGCAGAATATAGCAGATCATTTTCTTTTGTATTACATTTTGGTTTGTTATATGATTTTTCCCGTTCATTTTAATTCTTCTACACAGCATGACTACAGTGAAACTTTGGCTTGAAGGAATGATAGTGTCCTTGACAGTAACAGGGAGGTTTGGAAGGGTAGATGGTTTGGGGTAAAAGGTAATGAGTATCGTTTCTGACAAGCTGAGTTTGAGATGCCTTTGGGAAATCCAGTTTGAAATGTCCAATTAGGCAGTTACTGATGCAGAAATGGAATTCAGAAAAACTAAGGCTAGATATATTGATCTGGGAATCATCTTCATAGAGATAACTGAACCCAAGGGGAGCTGATCACCAATGGAAACAGTACAGAGAAAAACGAAAAGAAGGCTCAGAGCAGTCTTGGGAAATAACCATGGCTAATGGACATGTGAGGGATGAAGATCCAGAAAAGGAGACTAAAAAGAAATGGACAGATAGGAAAAAAAAAAGAACAGGATCACAAAAATCCAAAGTATCCAAGAAAAAGTGATCAACAGAATATCAAATGCTTTAGAGACATCAGGGAGGGAGGGAGAAAGGGAAGGGTAAAGCATTAATTAAGAGAGAAAAATGTGCTAGGCACTATGCTAATGACCTTACAAATATCTCATCTGATCTTGAGGGAAAAAAATAGATTTAACAATTAAGACATCAATGGTAATTTTAAAGAGAGCAGTTTCTGTAAGATGGTGAGGTCAAAAGGCAGAATGTAGAAGGTTTAGAAGAGAGTTAAAAGTAGCAAAACTAGAGCAACCAAGTATAAGCCCTTTATTCAGGGTTAGCTGAGAAGAGAAATGTAAGACTCCAGCCAACAGGGATCAGTAAAATCAAATGGGTTTTTTTAAGCCTGAGGGATATATGAAATGTTTATAAGCAAGAGAGAATAAGCCAGTAGATAGGAAGAAATTAAATATTAGAGAATGGTGATGATAGTGGAAGAAATCATTGCTAAAGATGGGAAAGATGGGATCAAAGGTATATGTAAAGGGGCAATAAGAAGGGAAACTACTTCATCAGAAACTAAAGTGAAATAAGAGATGGTGGGAGATTACATCAGAAGAATGTGAGATAAGGAAGTAAGAGGGAAATGGATTCAACCGGTTTTATTTCACTGTTCTTACCTCTTGCAAGAGGGCTTATGGGGGTTTCTGAAAGGATGGAAAGAGATAATTGCAAAGTGACTATGCTATACCAAAACATAAAATCAATAAAACATATGAGTGCTAAACAAATAGTGATGCATGGAAATAATGGAGTATTACTGTAATGTAAGAAATCAACAGGCTACATGGAGAAAAGGACAATGACTACAAACACATAAAGGGAAAGAGCCACAAAACAATCAAAAAAGAATGTTGCAAAATTAGTCTAAATAAATAAACATAAAAACAATACATAGACCTGAATTAAAAATATGGGAAGGTACAAGCAGCTCCTCTCCTTTGCAGATGGGAAGTCCTCTCCTTTGCAAGAATGTGGAACATGGCATATATTTTCAGACTTTTTCAAGGTAATGATGTCTTCCTTTTCATTCTTCTTTTAAAAATTTAAATTAAAAGACTTTGAATTTTAAAAACTTTTTCCTTTAAAAAAACATTTGTCATATGGGATGTATCTCTATGAGAGATAACTGAAAGGGATACTAGCATAAATTCTGGTGCTATATTAAAAATATCCCAAAATATTATTTAAAAAATACATAAAAAGCACCAATTATCAAAACTAGCAAAGAGAAAGAATGGTGGGATCAGTGGAATAGGTTAGATACACAAGACACAGAGGTCAGTGACTACAGCAATCTACTGTTTGATAAACCCAAAGACTCAAGCTTTTGGGATAACTCATTCTTTAACAAAATCTGTTGGGAAAGCTGGGAAATAGTATGGCAGAAACTAGGCACAGACCAACATCTTACACCCTATAACAAGATTAGGCCAAAATAGGTACATGATATACACATAAAGGGTGAGACTATAAACAAATTAGAGAAGCAAGGGAACATTTACCTGTCAGATCTACAGAGAAGGGAAGAATTTAAGAACAAACAGCAGATGGTGAACATTATAAAATGCAAAATGGATGATTCTGATTACATTAAATTTTAAAAGTTTGCACAAAGCCAACGCAACCAAGATTAGAAGAGAAGCAGGAAGCTGGGAAACAATTTTTACAGCCATTGTTTCTGATAAAGGCCTCATTTCTACAATATATAGAGAACTGAATCAAATTTGCAAGAATGCAAGTCATTCCCCAGTTGATAAATGGTCAAAGGATAGGAACTGGCAGTTTTCAGATGAAGAAATTAAAGCTATGTATAGACATATGAAAAAACGTTCTTAATCACTTTTGATTAGAGAAATGCAAATCAAAAC
The DNA here is from genome assembly GCF_028372415.1 of Notamacropus eugenii. NCBI lineage: Eukaryota > Metazoa > Chordata > Mammalia > Diprotodontia > Macropodidae > Notamacropus > Notamacropus eugenii. The sequence goes on along the minus strand of NC_092874.1, from coordinate 62,306,389 downwards.
AACTCTGAGGTACCACATCACACTTATCAAATTGACTAACATGACAAAACAGGAAGATGGTAAACGCTGGAGAAGGTGTGGGAAAACTGGATCTCTAATGGTAGAGTGGTGAACTGATCTAACTCTTCTGGAGAGCAATTTAGAACTATGCCCAAAGTGCATCTACCACTTCAATATCTATACCCAAGAGATCATAAAAATGGGGGAAGGACCCACATGTACAAAAATATTTAGAATACTATTGTTCCACAGGAAATTATGAACAGGTAGACTTCAGAAAAATCTGGAAAGACTTACATGAACTGATGCTAAATAAAGTGAGAAGAACCAGGAGAACATTATACACAGTTACACTGTGTGATGACCAACTTTGATAAACTTAACTCTCCTTAGCAAAACAAAGATGTAAGACAATTCCAAAAGACTCATGATGGAAAATGCTATCCATACCCAGAGAAAGAACTATGGAGTCTGAATGCAGATCACAGCATCCTATTTGCTCTGATTTTTTTGTTTTCTTTCTCATGGTTCAGCACAAAGAAAATTAATGCACTTAAAGAGTAAAAAGGGCAGTGACCAAATGCAGAAAAAAATCTTCGTATCAAATTTTTCTGATCAGGGTCAAACACACACACACCATTAATTCTATTAGTAAGAGTGATTTCCTAATAGATAAGTGATCAAAGAATATGAAAAAACAGTTTTCAAAAGAATTGCAAACTATTAAACATATGAAAGAATAAACCACATCATAAATATAAAACATCCAAATACAAACAATAATTAGGTTTCACCTCACACCCAGCAAATCGGCAAAGATAAAAAAAAATGGAAATAATCAACGTTGGATAGGTTGTGGACTGATAAGCAGATTAATGTATTTTTGTTGTAACTAGGAATTAGTAAATGTATTTTGGAAAGCCATTTGGAATTGTGTGAATAAAGTGGCTAAAATGTCCACACCCTCATGATGGAAATATTCTATTACCAGGCATCTATACCCCAAGGAGCAGACTGATAAGAAGGCCCCCATACACGCTAAAATATTTATAGCTTCACATTTTATAAATGCAAAGAACTAGAAACAGAATAGAAATTCATCAATTAAAGAATAACTAAGCAGAATGCAGTACGTGAATGTAATAAAATATTACTATGCTACAAGAAATAGCGAATTTAATAAATACTAAGAAGCATGATTACCATGAAGTGATGCAAATTGAAGTAAGCACAACCAAGGAAAAACATACAAAATGATTATAACAATGTAAATAGGTAGAACTGCTACTTACTCAAAAATGAATGTTGTAAAATTACAAGACACAAGTATGTGCCCAAAAAGAAGTGATGTAAGAAGTGATACCTCTACCTACTCCTTTGCTGAGAGGGGAAGTCTACAGTGTAGAACACATTGCATCTAGTATCAATTATTCTTGATGTATCGAGGGGTTTTACTTTGTTCCTCTTTTTAAAAAAAGTTTGCCATTATATAAGATGCTTTTGGAGAGGGAAGTGATGCAGAAGAACTGTAAGCAATAGAAAAACAACACGTTTCAATAAAAAGATATCTCAAACAAATAAAAAGGCACTCTTACTCTAGACTTGGGGGAAACCTGCTAGACTTAGAAGGGCAGTAATCTTTTACTAAAACCCTTTAAGTCTTTCATAACCTGGCTCCTACCCATTTATCCAGTCTTCTTACATCTTACTCCTCTCTATTTATTCTGTAGTACACTGGCCTCTCTGCTGCTGTTCCTCATAAAAGGCATTACATTTCCTGACGCCATGAATTTTCACCGGCTCTCTCCCATGCCTGGAAATGTCTTTATTCTCATCCTTAACTCTCAAGTTTCCTAGCTTCTCAAGTCCCCAATAAAATCGTACCTTCTGTTAAGAAGTCATTCACAATCCTCCTTAACACTAAAGCTTCCATTTTATGATTAATTCCGTTTTATCATATGTGTGTCTATATCTATCTTGTTCATACATGTTGTTGGCATTTTAGCTCTCCTTCCCTTCTACCGCCCATTAAAGACTGTATGCTCTATGGGAGTACAGATTGAGTTTTTTGTTATTTACCTTTCTTTGGATCCCCAGCACTTGGCAGTGTCTCACACACAACAGGCACAGATACTTAATAAATGTTTGTCAGCTTGACTTGACCCTAACCTGATCTACAGACTACAAGATTAAAATGAAATCTGAAATCAAATCAAATCAAACTGCTCCACTACAGAAAAATGACCAGTACCTCTCTACCATCTACCTCCAATTTTCAAGTTTTCAAATTATTTCTAACCCAGAGAACTCTGAAGGTAAAAATTCAACCAAAGAAGAAGGGGAAGAGCCCAATTCAGCCACACTAACTACAATCAGCCTTATAGCTCCTAAGTAAACCTAGAAATGGTAATCTATTTTAAAATTCCTAACCCCCCCTCCCCCCCAAAAAAGCCCTAAAATCAAAATAACCTAAGCCTTAGGCCAGGGATCGGGAAACTATGGCCTCAAGGCCACATGTGGCCCCCTAGGTCCTCTCAAGTGTAGTCCTTTGAATGTAAACTTCACAGAACAAATCCCCTTAATAAAAGGATTTCTTCTGTAAAACTTTGGCCTCAGTCAAAAGGCTGCCCTCAAGGACCAAAAAGGCCACATGTGGCCTCAAGGACATAGGTTCCCCACCCCTGCCCTTAAGCTAATTTAGTAACTGGTGGCAACAGACCTTCGGTGGGAATGAGTGCTCTTGCCAATACATACAATCTGGATTTCTCACTCCTGAAAAAAAGCAGTAAGATCACAACAAGAGGACAGGTTTAAAAAGGAAAACAGGATAGGCAAACAGGAAAATTATTCCTTGAGGAACTCCCTAAAAGTGATATAGGCAACTCCGCAATTCACTTAGTCAATAAGTATTTATCAAGAACCTACTATATTCAACGCACCATTCAGGGTAACAAATATAAATCAAAGTCTCTGTCATCTCAGAACTTAGAATAGAGTAGAGAAACATGTACACGAATACCTACAATTCAAGGCTTTATGTAGTTAAATGTCAGATACATGAACTAGAATGAGGACAGAAAAATTACATCTGATTGGACAAAATATGGAAGTGAATTTGGATGAAACAACATCTATACTAACGTATATATGAACACAAATTTTCAAGATGGGGAGAGGGTGGGATGATGAAATGGGAAAGATTTAAGTAAAACGTCCTGAGATGAGAAAGTCCAATTCATTTTCAAAAAAGGTTTCATCCACAGAGGACTTCTGTATTAGTGTTGAGGTTTAAACCCAGGGACACCAAAAACTGTTGAGGTTTCACTACATGTTGTGGTGAAACAGTCTCAAAGAATTCAGTCAGACCACCCCTAAATCAAGTAGACTGACACCTCTCATGAAGTGGGCTAAGTTCCAAGAGGAACCAGCAACTTCAGAGAAAACAAGATGGATTTTATAGGGTAAAGATGTAATCACATAGCAGAAATTTACATAAAATATAGAATATGATTAATATTAAAAAGGCAGGAGGAATGTTAAGGGATTAGGTAATGAAGGAGGAGCCGATCTATGGTTCGGAGGTTAAACATTCTGGTCATGCTGCCCTCCAATTGGCTAGGTATTGTGGTCTTGTCTCGTCAAGATGAACAGTTAAGTATTGTGGTCCTGTCTTGGGCTAGAGATGGATGATGTGACTGACAGAATACAAGAACACACATGTTCAAATATGTGGGAATGGGTCTGGGGATAGAAGCTAGTAAAGGCAGCGACTGGTTTCCATCACATGGACACGTCTGCTGTTTCTATGCTGTGAGAATTATGAGTTTCAGGGACACACACCTGTTGTCCTAGTGAGCAGTGAGGCATGAAATAGTTAGGACATTTTTTGGGGGGGGAGGGGGGGGCCTAGGTAGATACAATGGGCCTGTAATGAAGTTAGATTATGGCAGGGGAGGGGGTTGGGAGCAACTCTATTAGGACTCCTACAGAGTAGTTAGAGGTAAGACTGGAAACACTGGATTGGATAACGATGTATGCCCACTTCAAAAAGTCTGGATTTTATTTTACATGCAGAAATGTCAAGAAGGTTTTTGAGTGTCGAAGTAACACAATCAATATGATCTGGCCAAGATGAACTAGAGGTAAAAGAGAACAGTGGAGATACTATTACAATAGTCCAGGTGAGTTTTTTGGTAGTAGCAAAGAACTAAAAACAAAATGGGTACCCATCGAGTGGAAATATCTAAACAAGCTGGTAATATGAATGTAATGAAATATTATTACATCACAAGAAACAACAATATTAACAACTCAAAAGAACACAGTAGTTTCTATGATTTGATGAAAAGTAAGCAGCAAAACCAGGAAAATACACACAATGACTACAACATAAACAAAAGCAAACAAAATTAAACACTGTATAATTATAATAACCAAGCCTGGCCCCAAAAAGACTTGAAAAAAATACATCTTCCTTACAGTAAAGAGGTGAAGGACTATGAAAGTGGAATGTTGTATATTAATAAACAGAGATTCATTTTACTGAACTATGCTTCTATTTTCTTTTATAAATCTGTCACAAGCCAGGATTCTTCACCAACTCCACATACTGGACAGGTAAACAACATTGAATGAAGCAGCAAAGCGCCCTGAGGGAAAGACGGGACACGGCATGTGCCAGCAGAATCAAATCCCCTTAGATTTGAAAAAGACAACAGTCTGCTTTGCTCTGTGTTCTGACACCATAGTTTTTTCCCTGGATGTAGATAGCATTTTCCGTCAGGAGTCCTTTGGAATTGTTTTAGATCCTTGCATTTCTAATCCAATCAGAGATAACTTAGGACCCTGAACCCAAGTACCTAGAAAATAGCACTACACCACACCAGAAGTCCTGTTTCCACATTGGTCCTCAAAAGGAGCAATCATTGTGGAGAAGGATCCCACCTTACTTACCCACCACTACCAAATACTGACCAACTGACACTTAACAGGCTTGAGGTAAGCCCAAGAACCATGAGAGTAGCAGGAGCCACTTTCTCCACCACCCTCCAAACACCCATCTTGCTTCCAGCCCAACCCCTGCAGCCATTATCCCCAGAAGATGAAGTCTGGGCAATTTCTATAGGCACAGCCACAGCCACTGAAAGCCCAGAAAAGAAACTTTTCACCACCAAAGTCTAGGCATCATCAAAGAGTTCAACATTAAAAACTGATCTGATCTGATCAGTGGAAATGACATGAAGAAGATGAGTTACCATCTGCTTGGATGATGTATCCTAAATCTCTTCATTCAACGTACAGCTGATGCCTTACAGGTGGTCTCCTCCATTAGAAAGTGAGTTTCTCTATGCACAAAGGGCTTTAAAACTGCACATACTGTGATGCAGCAATATCACCACTAGATTTGTATTCCAAAAGATTAAAAAAATTAAATATGTACAAAAATATTTATAGCAGTTCTTTTTTGTGGTGGCAAAGAATTGGAAATTGAGAGGCTAGCCATCAGTTGAGGAATGGGTGAACAAGCTGTAGCATATAAATGTAATGGAATACTACTGTGATATAAGAGATGATGAGCAGGTAGCATTCAAGAAATTCTGGAGAGACTTCTATGAAGTGATGCTGAGTAAAGTGAGCAGAACCAGGAGAACATTGCTCACAGTAAGTCACAAGGGTGCAATGACTGATTTTGATAGACTTCACCCTTCTCAGAAATGCAAGGATCTAAAACAATTCCAAAGGACTCCTGACGGAAAATGCTATCCACATCCAGGGAAAAAACTATGGTGTCAGAACACAGAGCAAAGCAGACTGTTTTCTTTTTTCTTTTACTTTTTTTATCTTTCTCATGGTCTCTTCCATTCGTTATAACGCTCCTATGCAAAATGACTAATGTGAAAATCTGTTATGTGTAGAATCCATATCAGATTTCATGCTATCTTGCAGATGAAAGGGAAGGGAGAGGGAGGGGGAGAAAATTTAAAACTTATAGAAGTGAATGTTGAAACTAAATATAAACTGAAAACTGTTTAAAAAAAAAAAAGTCAAGAAATGATGAGCAGGCAAACTACACAAAAACCTGGAAAGACTTGAATGAACCGAGTGAAGTAAACAGGACCAGGAGAACATTGTACACAGTAACAGCCACAATGTGCTGTGACTAACTTTGTTATACTTATCTCTTTTTAGCAATGCAAGGATCCAAAACAACTCCAAAGCAGTCATGATAGAAAATGCTGTCCACATCCAAAAGAAGAACTATTAAGTCTGAATGCAGTTTGAAGCATATTATTTGCTCTTTCTTTCTTGTTTGTTTCTTCTTTCCTGTGGTTTCTCCCATTGGTTCTAATTCTTCTTTACAACATGACTAATGTGAAAATAGGTTCACTATGAATGTATACATAGAGTCTATATCAAATTATATGCCATCTTGGGGCAGGGAAAACGGAGAGATGGGAGAAAATTTAGAACTCAAAATCTTATGGAAGTGAATGTTGAAAACTAAAAAATAAATGTTTTTAAAAAGACAGCTACTCAGTCAATACAATGATCCAAGATAATTCCAAAGGACTCATGACGAAAAATGCTATCCACCTCCAGAAAGAGACCGATGAACTCTGGGGATGCAGACTGAAGCATACTTTTTTCACTTTATTTCTTACTAATTTTTATACTATTTTTCAACATGGCTGTTATGGAAATGTTTTCTACAACTTCACATGTATAATTCAAATATTGCTTACTTTCTCAATCAATGGGGCAAAAGAAGGAGAGAAGAAAATTTGGAAATCAAAATTCAAAGATGTTGAGAACAGGAATGGTCTTACTTTTCTATCTGTATCCTCAACTCTTAGCATAGTGCTTTTTACAACTAGTATCACTGAAAAATGCTTTTTCATTCATTCATATAAAAGCAAATGACATTAATTAAAACGTTTTTTAAAAGCATCAATAAAAAAATGTAAATATATGACAAATCTCAACATCTAAAACATGTTAAAATCCATGCTGGGGGGAGGGGAAGAAGTGCAGTAGGGGACAGAGTGAGAATAAAATGTAAAGGACATGTATGAGGGACATCTCCCAAGAAAAATCAAAAGTACTGGAAATGATTGGATGTGTAAGCAGTTAAAAGAATGGTCTGATATTAACATATCAAAAACTGCCAAGAAATCTTTGAAAGTAAGGATGGAAGGAAACCAGGAAATCACAAATAAGTATGAAAAATAGCAACTATGTTGGAAACAGGAACTAGTTAAAACAGATTAAAAAAGTTAAGACACTAAAGTCAAACATTAAGCCTTAAAGAAATTTGGCAGTGTAAGATTATAGTTCAAATGGGTTGATGATATACTCTATCATATGTTCAGACTGGCTATATAAATACCTAAAGCAAACCAACCTTGGGACCAAGAAAGATTGAGATTCAAGTTCTACCTTTTTTTACATACTGACTGTGCAAACCCTGACCAAGTAGCTTAACTTTTCAATGCTCTAGGTCACAAGAGTCAAACTGGAAGCCTTAAAAAACTCCCAAGAACAGCTGAATAGAGATTAAAATCTAGGTGGGAAGTATTTAACAAAATAAGTAAAAATACAATAAAGCTCAGACAATATTAATTTGTGGTTTTCTAAGTCAATATGCACCCCACAAGGATTTGTTTTGAGTTTGTCACCACTGCTCTGGAACAACTCTCTTAAGATTATAAAGAAGATTATAAATTGTAAATTATAAATTGTAGAGAAGCTTCTTACCTCTATTGGTAGAAGACATCTGGGAATTGCCAAGGGTCAATAGGGTCAAGTCCCCATTCTACCAAAAATACAGCTCTTAACAAGCAACTATCTCTAGGATTAATTTATCAATTAATCAGCACCTCACTATGAATTACTTTACCGATCCACCGAGAAGAGAATTTAGATAATTAGCACATAATTGCAAAGCACTTTCATGTTATCACATTTGATCCTCGTAACTCTGAGAAATACTTGCTATTATTATCTCCATTTTCCAGATGAGGCAAACAGAAGTTGTGAGTTCTCCAGTCACAAAGCTATTAACGTCTACAATAGTATTTGAACTCAATCTTCTCTTCTCCAAGGCCAGTCTATGTTCACTAGGCCGCCTACCTACCTTATACTTCAGATTATAAGGGGTAATTTTGCACTAAGAAAACAGAAGGGCTGGAGAAGTTCACAACGTAGCATTTGGGAGGGGAAAGAGGGCCTAAGACAAATTTTGCATATTTAATTATAAGTGAGCTTATAAAATGCTTTAAGATTTTCAAAGCTCTTTCTTGTGAGGTGGATAGTACAACATTTTCATTCCCCAGGAGCACAGCTAATCAGATTTGAGCTCCAGATTTGACTCTAACCATAATACCAGGCTATCTTTTACTTAAGATTCTAATGACTACTACAGATTCCTTAGGTGGAAAGAACCCAGAAAGGGGCTCAGCAGCCATCACAAGGTACTGGTCCTCTCTGAACACACCCTACACCCCACACGGGGCTGTGCGCTTGCTCCCATACTTTTAGCATGATGTTTTCAGCCATGTTGTTAAATGTTTTCAATGAGGATGAACAAGGCATCGAGGTCAACTACCATACTGATGGTAAGTTCTTAAAGTTGAAAAGCCAAGACCAAAGTGGAGGGAGTAACGGTGCGTGATTTTTTTGTAGATGAATGGGCACTCAGTGCAGCCTCTGAAGCTGAGATGCAACAAAGTATGGATCAATTCTCTGCTGCCTGTGCTAATTTTGGCCTAATAATTAATACCAAGAAAACACAGGTGCTCCTCAGCCACCACCACACCATCCATACATGGACCATTACTTACAACAAATGGAGAAGTTTTGAATGTTGTGGATAAGTTCACTTACCTTGGCAGTGTACTTTCCAGAGACTTACACTTTGACAATGAGGTTGATGCAGGCATTGCCAGAGTCAGCTCAGTGTTTGGGAAGCTCCGAAGAAAAGTTGGGGAGAGAAGTATTAGACTGACTACCAAACTGAAAGTCTACAGAGCCGTGGTGCTGACCTCATTGTTATATGCTTGTGAAATATGGACAGTCATGCACCATGCCAGGAAACTGAATCGCTTCCACTTGAACTGTCAGAAAGATTCTGAGGATCATCTGGCAGGATAAGGTACCAGACACTGAAGTCCTTGCTCAAGCTGAACTGCCAAGTATTCAAACTATGCCTCAGAGAGAGCAACTCCAACGGGCTGGCCACGTTGTTCGAATTCTAAATGTATGCTTGCCAAAAAGGCAATTTTATGGAGAACTTACATGCAGCAGGCGATCACATAGTGGCTAGAAGAAACGATACAAGGACACTCTCAAGGTCTCTCTCAAGAACTCTGGATTTAACTGTGCAACATGGGAGACACTGGCACAGGACCGATCAGCATGGCGTGCCCACATAACAAAAGGTGCTGTGCTCTTTGTGCAAAGTGGAATTGAGAGATCACAAAGTAAACGCAGGATGAGCAAATTTGGGATATCCCCCCCAAATATTCACACAGACTATCTTGCCCAACCTATGGTAGAGCATTCTGAGCTTGTATTGGTCTGATCAGTCACAGTCAGACACACAGAAATTTCACTTTACAATGGTGATGTCATTTTGTTCCTCTTTGAAGATGGACAAAAACCTACCAGATTCCTTATCTCTCCCATGCCTAGGGCACACACATGGGCTACCAGTATTGGAGACCCACCTTCTGTGTAAGTATGGGTCTTAGAGAGTTGTCCAGAGCACTGAGAGGTAAAGAGATTTTCTCTCTAAGTCACACTAACAGCAAGAGGTGGGACTTGAATTCACATCTTCCCAGCTTTAGGGCCGCAGCTCTCACCCACATACTCAAGTTTTTGTCTTTTTAAGTACTGTGCTATCTCTGGTTTTCATCAAAATTATAGAAACAACTTAATAGAAAGCTACTAAAATACATTCTTATCAAGGAGCACTAAAGCACATACATAATGAAAACATGAGATTTTTATCAACCAAGTCCTCAAGCCCTCTCGGTGCAAACAAAATCAATTTTCACTAACTTCTTTTATTACTCACCTTCCCAATCCTTGCCTGTCATCTCCCTAAACTCCTAAACAAAACAGATCTCTTTCAAATTCATTCTGGCACCTGGTTCACTACCTTTCTCTCCAGCTGACATTCCCCTTGGATTCTTCACTATCACCAACCCTTATGCTTGCTGGAATTTTTCTCCTATGTTCTTTTATTATTCCATTCTACTTCATCTTACACTTTACCTTCCAAAAGTGCTCTGGGATCCTAAATTCTGGATTTCCTCTTCTTGCCAAATTCCTGCCCTTCCACTTTTTTTCCCTTGGGTGTAGGAAGTGGGGGTGGGGTATAAGTAAGTAGATCCTGCCCACCTAACCCTCTCAACCCTGGGTAACTTCTACCGTCCACCTCCTTTGTTCCTATACCCAAATTGCCAAGTAATGCTGAAGGAATTCCTGAATGCATGCTGACTTGGTACACTATGAATTTGTTTACTTAATATCAAATGGGCTTTCACTACTTCACAACAATCCTTTTACTCATCCACAGCTGACCTAGTTAGGCATCTGTTTTAATGAGCTCAGGCAATCAAAGGGAACTCTCAACCCCCCTCCTCTAAACTTTCCAATGTGCTCCCCATTCTTTCTCTCCAGTCTCCAGAGATAGCCCTTCTTGTCAAGTCTAATCCCTAAAGTCTAGTCCCTAGCAGAGACTTTAGGGGTTATGTCATCTCTTTTCTCTCCCTTTCACAAACTTGATCCATTATTCATTCCCTTTCATTCATGCAATCTCAATCACTCCTCTTTATAATCTTTCATCAGCCTACAGACAGGTTCAGGTCTCCCATATCCTTACCTCCTCCCTCCCCAACCTCTCCATTCTGGCAAAAACAAAACAAAAACTTTCCACTGATCCAAGTTATCCCTAATCAGTTATTACCCTCTCTTTTCTACTGCTAAAATTCTAGGGGAAAAAATCCTATTATTTTTCCCACCTTTCCCTTTCTCAACTTCCTGAACTCTAAATGTCTAATAATTCTTTTCTTTTAACTGTGAAGAGATGTAATTACATTGTAATATATAAAAATCTGATTATGAGATAAAGCAGATGAGTCTGGTTATATTTTTAAAAGCTTTGGATCCAGCGTTTTAAAAGCAATGGGTCTAGAATAAAAAAGCACATAAAATAACATTATAAAGAAAAATAACTTCAAAAAATTTAAGATTTCTGATCAATGAAATGACCAACTGTGTCTTCAAAGAAAATACTGGACAAATTACGTGCCATCCACCTCCTAACAGAGTTGAAGTACTCAAAGTAAAGAAAGTGACACATTATCTGGCCATTACCACTGTGTGAATTTATTTTCCTTGACTATACTTATGTTACAATTTTTTTCTTTTTTTCCTCGTTTCGAAATGGGAGAAGGAACTGAAAGAGAGAAGTGGTATGGGGTCATAGTGATACCAAAGTAAAAGAGCTACTGAACCATTTCTTTAATGCATAGAAGGGAACAGATGGAATTTCAAAAGAAAGGCCAGAACAGTTTTTAAAATTAAGTATGAAATGATTATATATTTTTTAAAATAAAGCAAGTAGTATGAAATGGAGATTCATAGTTTCAAATACAATTCTCCTTTTGTGGCTTGCTGTGTGTGTGTGTATGTATGTATATATGTATGTGTGTGTGTATATATATATATATATATATGTAGAAACGCTCTTTTGTTGGTGTTTACATTCAGAATTTTTTTTTTATTTTAAAAATTGGCAAAAGAAACTGGGATTATTTAACCTGGAGAAGAACAGTCTCCTGAGAGGAAATGATGGCTACCTTCAAGTATGTGAAAGACTGTCCGTAAAAGAGGGACCTGACTAACTCTGTTTGGCTCCAGAACAGAGAATTAGGAACAAAATGTAGACGCTCTAAAAAGGAACATTTAGGCTTGATATCAGGAAAAACTTCTAAATGATTAGAGTAACCTCAAAGTGAATGTGCTGCTTCCAGGGGTGATGGATTCCCCTTCTTGAAGTCAAGATGGGACAACCAGTTGTTGGGCATGTGTAGAAGAAATTCTTTTCAGGGTAAAAACTAGAAAACACAAGTCCCTTTGAAATATGAAATTCTGGGAGCCTCTCCCCCTCAAGATCTACTACCATGATTCTGATTGCTTGTTCCCTTTCTTCACCTGGGATATCTTGCTAACACTTCAAACTGAAAAGTGCATTCACCTGCTATCAAAAAAAAAAACAACAAAAAAAACCCAAAACCTGCCTCTCCAGTTTTGATAATGATATCCAAGTAAAAACGAAGATCAAAACTCAAGATTTATTTTTAACTACCCCTCCCTCTCCCTGTATCTAATCAGTTGCCTAATTCTATGAATATTACCTTGGTCAGCCCTCACATCACTCTTTTCCATTTCAGCTGTTCAGGCTTCTCATTCCCCTCCTCTTTACAAAATCATAATTGTCCTAAACATAAGAAAGGCCAGAAGGAACCAAAGACATGCAGAGTTGCTTTGAATTGACTATATACTAAATTGTTGAACTGACTACATACTGAAAAAGCAAGTTTCACATAATGGGAAATTCAGTTTCATGTGGAAAAAAAAAAGAACACACAACCTCTCAATCTTAAAACAAATGATGACAGCTTCCTAAATGGTCATTATAAAGTCAACATATCACTTCTCTAAGTATTTCTTCACTCCAATAGGAAATGCACTGCTCTGATTACTCTTCTACTCAAAAACTTTCAGTGGCTCTCCAATGCCTAGTAAAAAGAGAATAAACTCTTTAATTCCAACACGCAAGGCTGTGGCAGGGCCAACAGGATTTTCAGTCTTTCACTGCTTTTCATAAAGTCTGGCCTTTGAAGTTCTATACCCATTCTTACTATGTGTGAGGATATAGTTCTGGTTCTTGAATTTTTGTGGCTGCTATTCTTCCACACTGTAGAATGTAAGTGAATCAACACGACTTACCATGAAATATATACAAACATTTATACACAGCTATATTAACAAACTTTTCATTTGATTTCTAATGATTGGTTTTGCTCTTATTTTTCTCTTCCTCTTTAAAAATATGAAGTTTTATTATTGTGCTAAAAGAAATGACAAGCAGCTTGATTTTGTAAAGACTTACATGAACTGATGCAAAGTGAAATGAGCAGAACAAGAAAAGTTATACAAAGTAACAGCAATACTGTTTGATTTAGAACTGGGAATAACTTAGCTATTCAATGTATTAGCTATACAAAGATCCCAGACAATCCCAAAGGACTAATGATGAAGTATACTATCCACCTCCAGAGAAGAAACTGATATTGTTTGAGTACAGACTAAAACACACTATTTTTTCACTTTCATTCTTTTTCTTTTATTCAAGTCTTCTTGTACAAAAAGATCGCTATGGAAATATTTTACATGACTGCACATGTATAACCTATATTTGCAAGTCACATAAAGGGAGGGATAGAGTTTGGAACTCAAAAATTAAAAAAAAAACTGTTAAAAATGTGTTTTAACATATAATTGGAGAGAGAAATAAAATATATTTTTAAAAAATATTAAGTTACATGGATGGCTCTCTGAGGACCAGGAGAAACACTGGAAAAAAAAAACTGGTGACAGAAAAAAAATTGTCAATAAAAACTTATTTTAGAAAGGTAAAGCCTTGTTATAATCTTTGTATATTGGAAATATATTCCTCCTCCCCTATGGAATCTGAGTTAGTATTTCTCATGGAGAATTTCAAAGACAAAAGCCTTCAGCATTCCCTTTAAGGACTCTGAGTCCTCAATTGAGAAAACAAACTAAGACCTACCTCCTGGCACTTGTCAGACAATTAGCATCAACCTCACGTTACTTATCCCTCAATTTTTGCTTTTACTCCTAAAACCCACTAAGAAGATCTCCCTATTATAACCTTATAGTTAAATTATCCATCTGGCTCCAAAAAGCAGCCTCAAGGTACCTGACATCATAGAAAAGACTCTCCACGTTGTCCATTAGCTATAACCTAAAGCTAATCAGTAAACAATCCAATTTCATATTCTCCTGAACACAAAGATCCCAAAGTACAGATTTGGAAACAGGGATAACAAATAACATTTTGCTTCCCAAACACCTCTCCTACTCTCACCCTCAGTCCTGCAAAGGAGGAAGCATCCCAAATACATGAGAGAAAAGGAAACCTTCCTGTATAAAAACAAGAAATTTACAAGTCACATTTGGAGCTGCTGCCTCATCAACCCAATATGAACAAAAATTTGGAAGGTTCTTAGTTCATTCCTGTTTCCCTTTAGCTATATAATCACTTATTTGGAGAATGTGCAGTCAAATGAAGGAAATGAAATGAGTGGGAGAAAATGAACCAGTTTCCTCCTCACTTTTAACTTCCTCCAAACCAGGAAGTCCTTATTCCAAATGCTACAGAAAGTAGTTCCAATTTAAAAGCCTCCAACTACTAACTAGCTCTAGTCTACTTTTTCAGCTGCATTTCATACCACTCTTCTTCACATACTCTTGTGTTTCAAAAGTGAATTTCTGATCCTGCTTACACCAGAATGGATCTCTCTCTTTCTCTACCCCAATTTGCTACCATTGCTCCTTTTAAGTGCCAACTCTACAAAACTTTCTCTTACCTTCAATCTGTTGCCAACCTCCAGGTGAAAGTGATCTCTCTTCAGAAATTTCTCATAGGACTTTACTTGGACCTCTCCTAGGAATTACAGTTAGCTGTACACATGCTTTCCACCATTTTACCTCTATCTGTAAGCTTCTTGAAAACCAGATGTGTGTGCCTACCTCCAAATTACTTATGCACAGAACAACTGAACTGAACCACTGGAACCTAGAATGTAAATCTGGAAATCACAGAGTAAGATCATATGGAAAGTAGACTCAGGATTCACCACTATTTACTTAAGCTGAATTCTCAAAATCAAGACATGGAAAACCAAAAGATGAAGGGCTCCAATTACTTAATCCTCAAAGAAATACAAAGGATTGAATAAATAAAAAACAAAGTATTAACATTTTAAGTGTTGGTAATGTTTTTAAATATTAATGTTAACATTTTTTATGTGCTAAGAACTGAGCCACATGGGGAAAATACAAATACAAAACTGAGCAAGTCCCTGCCTTCAAAATGCTTATATTGTAATACAGAAAGATAAAACATACAGGAGTTTCAGTCTAGGAAGTTCTGCCAAGAAGTGGGAAGGAAAAAAAGGTGGGGTACTGTCCAAGCAGTTGAGAAGATGGCAAGATCTCCAGGTCAGCCCTAATTTTCCTGGAAAGTCTGGAGGGAAAATGAAGTTGGATCTTCATCTACCTCGATTAAATTGAATGTAGACCATCAGGTGACTACACGCACACTCATCAGACCAGCTCAGTCCCAGGTAGAGATCCAAAACTGAGCTGATCAAACATATATGACAAAGGCCCAATTTATCTCCACTCTACAGCATCTTCAATCTCTTCCTCTCCACTAACTCTTCTGAATACAGAAAAGCAAATCTCCTTGCCTTACAAATGTCCTTGACGCTGACTGCAACTACTGATTTATTTCTCCAATTAATGACCTATACTAGTAATTACCAAAGTGTGGTCTGCAATCTTCTACGGTTCCCTGAACCTCTTTCAAGTGGGTCTATAAAGTCAAAACTATTTTCATAATAATACTAAAATGTTACAAATGCCTATTGAAACACTCCTCCCTTTTCCAACTACATATATGTGTGAGGCTGGATTTCTTTCATATACTTCAAACAGACAACATATCACAACAGACTGAATGCAGAAAACAGATATGAGAAACCAGCCGTCTTGCACTGAAGACATTAAACAAATTTGCAAAAATATTTAAGACAGTGCCACTCTCTTCAGCATTTGTTTTGAAAAATATTATTTTCCATTTAAAATGTTATTTATGTGAACATGTAAGATGTTTATTGTTATTTTAAAATTAATATTGTTTAATTATCAACTTTAATTTCTAACATGTTAAAAATCCATACATACAATTCACATCAACAAAACTCCTTTGCAATCCTTAATGATCTTTCAGAGTGTACGGGGATCAAGAGACCCAAAAGTCTTGAGAATCACTTATTTATACCCACTGCCAAAACTCACTTTCTTAAATAACGTACAAAAGCAGGCTTCTCATCCCCCTACACACTCTACTGAAATTACTTTCAAAAACAGTCATTAACTTCTTAGTCCATAAACCTAAATGTGGGGGGAGGGAGCCTGTGAAGTTAAGAAACATAGAACCTCAGTGTTACAAGAGACCTCAGAGGTCCATCTAGAACCTCCTCTATAACATCCACAAAAAGTGGTCATCTGGTCTTTGCTTGATGACCTCTGATAAGAAGTAACCTACTACTTCCCAAGGTAGTCTCCTTCTTGACATTATCCTGCTTTCCTTTACCATCCTTGCAAAATATGCTCCTTCTACTTCTCTATCCTAACTCCTTCTCCCTTCCACCACCTCCAAAGGCATTTCCTAAAATTCTCAGTCCCCATCTCTCTTCTATATTTCACCAAGAGAAAATTCTCTATCTCCAGCCCCAACTTTTCTCCATAGCACTAGTCTCAAATTGGCACATAAAGTTATTATTTCTGGGTCAAAGGGTATGAACAGGTTAGAGTACCATAACATGAGGATGAGAGCACCTACTTCCCAGAGTTTTTTGAGTATCAAATGAAATAAGTGGTATCTGTAATATGCTTATTAGCACAGTGCTTGGCAGACAAGAAGCACGATATAAACAGTGTGGTTATTATTGTAATATAATCAATATATAAAAACATATGACATAAGTATACATAAAATATATTACAAATATTATTAGTTCTAAATCATTTTCCAGAATATTCACTAAGCTAATAACAGATCTCATTTTTCCTACCCCAAACCAGCTTCTCGTCTCCTTAAACCTAGTACTGAGAGTAATATTTCACTCTGACCTCTTTTTCTAATTGTTTAGTTATCCTTCACACTATCTTTTTCAGTCACTTCCCAATATTTTTTTAACAACCTCCACACAATGCAATCATTAATTACTTCCCAAAATTTCTCACAGAATTTTATTTTTGTTCCTGATTTCCTAATTTGTATTATCATGATTTCTACAGGGACTTCATTTTCCCTACGAGATTCTATGTTCTGAAAGGACAAGAACTATGTCTGAATTCATCTCTATCTCTAAAACACCTACTAGATTATAAGCACCAAGTACAAAAAATCTCACATTCCCAGGACATCTTATTTCACAACAATGCACAGCTGGTAGAGCTATATTTGGTACAATCAATGCAGAGAACAAAGGAAAAGATCCTACAAAATCAAAATTATTCATAGTTACATTATTTTTGAAGTAGCCAAAACTAAGAAACAGAATTCAGAGAAGTATGGAAAGGTTTATATGAATTGATGCAGTGACAAGCAGAAATAAAGACAATATGCAAAATGTACATAGAAAGAAAAGTAGATGAACATAATGACCAAGAAACTCTAAACTCTGCCCAGGAGAGAAGGGTGAGAAAAAGCAACATCCTCCTTTGCAAAGGCAGGGAGGGAAACTATGGGTGTGAAAATTCCATTATGCTGTCAGACTTAATTTATGCATTGGTTAGTTTTCCTGAAGTGCTTCCGGTTCCCACTCTCGGTCAGATCCATTCCAGTTCCCCTCCCCTTCCTCCTGCCTCTTATTCCAGTGTAAGGGATAGCTAGCTAGATAAGGAGAGTGAGGGACAACAATTCAGGAAATGAAGAGGATATAAAAATAAAAAGTTACCAATAAAAAGAATCCTACTGTCATTAGCCCACCCAGTTAGGGCTCCCTTCACATATATACCAGTACAATAACTCATCTTGCACACTGCTATCAAAATAATCATTCAAAAGTATACTTCAATTATACAACAGAAGTTCTAACAAAGAAATCTTCAGTCTATATACATATAAAATTCAAATTCCTTTGACTAGCACTCAAGTCTCTACCAAACCTAGCTTTATCATACCCTTGAAGGCCTTTCCCAGTTACCCCAGCTGCCCCTCTGTTACTTTCCATCTACTATGTATCTTGTATGTACTCATTTATTTACATGTTGTTTCCCCAATAAAAATGTGAACTTTCCCCCTTCCTTAGAATCTAGTAAATACTTTCTATGTAAATCTAAGAACATATGTAATGAAGAGAAGTTAGAAGACTTTTCAGTAAGGTCAAGGATAAAGGAAGGATGCCCTCCACTACTATTCAACAAGAGTTCTAGAAGATTCTTTTCTACAAGAAAAAAATGATACATGTAGGCAGAAAAAATAGTACTAAATGGGAAAAAAGAAAGAAAAAATGAATAAGCACAGGCAAAGGAGAAAATAATTTTAATAAAAAGCAGGATGTTTTCAAAAAAACCTGGAAAAACTTACATTAACCGATGAGAAATGAAATGAGCAGAACTAGGAAAACAAGTGTACCCAGTAACAGCAATACTGTACAATGATCAACTGTGAATGACTTAGTTCCTCTCAGCAATACAAGGATCTAAAACAACTCCAAAGCACTCATGATGAAAAATGCTGTCCATATCCAGGGAAAGAACTGATGGAGTCTGAATGCAGATTGAAGCATAATATTTTCACTTTATTTTCTTTGTAGTTATTTTTCCTTTAGGTCTGTTTCTTCTTTCACAACATGACTAATAAGGAAATATTTTTATAAGATTACACATAAATAATCTATATCTAATTGCATACCATCTTAGAAAGCAGAGGAGAGGGAGAAAGAAAAATGCGGAACTCAAAATTATGTAAAAACCAATGTTTAAAATTGTCTTTATATATACTTGGAAAAAAGAATGTACTATAAAAAAGAAAATCTAGTAAATGTCTTTTATTCCTATATAGTAATATTTCAGTAGACAAAATAACTAGATGATTATTAAAAATTATCCACTCTATCAACCCCACTCACTCTTTGATAGAAGATAAAAAGAGGTATTCTCTTTCTCTCTATCCTATTCGTCCCCCTTTATTTTCTTTGGTGTCAAAATAGATAAAAAGCCAGGCCTGAAGTCAGGAAGACTTGAGTTCAAATGTGGCCTCAGACACTTGTGTGACCATGGGCAAGTCACTTAGCCTCTGTCTGCTTAAGCTCTGTCTACCTCAGTTTCCTCAGCTGTAAAACAGGGATCATAACAGCACCTACCTCCCAGGGACATTATGAGAATCAAATAACATAATAATTACACAATGTTCAGCACAGTGCCTGGCACAAAGTAAGCATTACATAAATATTACCTTTCATTATTAAAGTTTATCCTTATACATCTCTTAGTTTTCCAAACACTATCTATAGGCATCATGTCCCCTAACCCACCACTTTAGTCATAAACAAAAAGACTAAAAAAATTAACCTTCCAAAACATCAAAATTTTAAGATTAATTTCTCTTATCATATCCTAATTCCTGTACTTCTACTCTGGGTCGTATTTGTATCTCTCCTGCTCTTCACAAAATACATACCACCTGGACAATCAGTGCACCTGTTGTTCCTAATAACCAAACACTGCCCAGACACAAAAAGTATGAACTGCTTTTTCTGGGGGCCTGGAAAGATAATAAAAATGCCTTTCTATTTTCTACCAACCTCTTCACTCATAACTAACAGCAAAAAAGATCACACTGCATAAGGTAATACACAAATAAAAATAATGAAACTTAATCTCTCTCTTCAGTGTTCCCAAAAAAATAATTACTAGAGAACTGCTTTTATCCTATTTCACCACAGGAATACTATAAAGAGTATAAAAAGAACAGTCAAGTAAAAAGGTTTTTAACTATGTCAAATGTGGCAATATAAGAACATGCTGGATATTTCAATGTGACTAATGTAACATCTACAGATTTAGTAAAAAGAGTAAAATCTGAACTGAAATTTGGAATAACTTCTCATTAAAAAAGAGCAGAGTCAACACATATACTAGTTTCCGGTATTACCTACAGTTCAAATGTGATCAAATGATTCAACCTTTATTTCCATTTCCGTGTTTTTCAATCCACAGAAACTGCTAACGAATCCCAATTTTAACTTCACTGCTTTTAGGTGTTCAAAGGAAGTCAATATGTAGTTGAGTTATTTCCAAGTTTCTCGTTTTTTCAAATCTATCTAAAAACCACATTTCAAGATTCAGTCCGAATTAATTCTATAAGTCTTTAAACAACAACTTGACAATACACAAACTGCAGAAAAACTGCAAGGTTATACAAAATGGTAGTATCTATATTAATGCTTTAAATGAACACAGCCCTTACCACTCTCGCTGCTCTTTCCTGAGACTCACATTTCCTGCAAAACCAAGGTCCAGTGGGTACTTGAACAATGCCATAGCAAGCTGTTAGAATAAAAATAAAATGGTTTTTAACACACACACACACATACATATAAATCTCAAAAGTCATAGAAAATCAAAATCCTTTCAAAATTTTTTCTCCTTTACTCAACAGAATACACAAATGGTGATTTGAAATTTTCCAGTTAACAAGAAAAACAAAGTATGTTTTTACTTAAAATTTTAAACATAACATTGCTTTTTAATCAGTGCCAAACAAGTCACTCCTGTTAAATAGCTCGTTGCAAAGGAAAGACCAAGAGGTCAAAGTTAACACAATTCATGAGATTTTTCCGTGGAACAAAAATTCAGAACTTCATCCTCTCATTCTGGCATAAACTTAAGTCACAGCAAGCACTGCACATTACACTTTAATTAAATGAAGATTTTCAAAACACCTTTTAAAACTGAGCTGACATGACAAAAGGAAAAAATTAGTGTCATGCTAAAATATTATTTAATCCTAACTTTAAATATGTAAATGGAAACACAAGGTTGGCTCCAATGCCTCTAACCGCCTGAAAACAGATAGTGCTCTGAAATACTATCGTTCTATCGTTATTTCTAAATGCATATGTACATATTTAAACTAGTTTAGTCATAACCTGACTTGAAATTTCAACTACAGGATTTTAACGAAATTACTAACAAACCTGACCATAAATCTCAGATTCAAAGCTATAGGCAGTATTAGGAGATCAGAAAAAGAGTACAAAGAACCCAGCAGGTGTGCAGTCCCCTCTAAGCCCTCACCTCAGCCCCCAAACTGCAGCTGGGGAAGGCAGATCGTACTGCACACCCCAAAGGAACGGCTTCCCGGTGGCTAGCGCCTGACAAGTCTTTTCTACCAACGTTTGTGCCCACACGTCATGCCCTCGTGCTACAGCTCCAGGCCCCCAGCTCTGCCCTCCGCCTAGCCTCACACGCTCGCGGACCTCGCGGACGCTGGACGACACCGACCGGCCACCCGAGAACCAGGACCGCTGGCCTCCACGCCGCGAGCGCTGCCCCGCTCTACCCACAGCGCCGCTCTGGGCGTCCGGATCCCGGGGGAATGTCAGCACTAAGTTACAGGGCATGACGGTCCGGCCGGCCGGCTCGCCACACGGACCCGGAGAGCGTCAGCCACGTCTCCCCAGCTAGTCCAGCGGAGGGTTAGAGACCCGCGCCCGGGCTCGGGAAGCAGGCCTGCGCGATGCCTTCCAGCGGCCACGTCACCCTCGCCCCCCACGGCCCCCGGCACGGCCCCCCGGCTCCGCCGGCCGGCGCGCCCGCTCCGCCCTCCGCCCTCCGCCCGTCTCCCAGCTCCGGGCTCCGCCTGCCCGAGGCTTCCCAGGACCCGGCAGCGCCAGGCGCTCCGGGGGGCCGCGGAGGCGCGCCGGTTCTGCCCGACTTCTTCACCCCGCAAAGCCCCGCGGATGACAGCCTCCCCACGTGCGCCCCCCGCCGCGGGACCCCCCGACTCACAGTCGCCCCGAGCCGGTCACCAGTCGGAGCTCCGCGCGGGGGGCCGCCCGCAGCGCGCCGCGCCCCGAGCCCGAGCGGCCCCGGCCGCGCCGCGGGCGCCGCCGCAGCCTGCTTCCCCGGGAACCTCCGGCGGCCCGGCCACCCCCGCTCGCCAGCAGCCCGGGAAGTCTGCCGAGCTCCTGCCAGCCAGCCAGCCAGAGGCAGAGGGGCGGGAAGAGCGCCCGAGAGGAGGGGCGCGCGGAGGGCCCCCGCCCCCCGCCCCTGCCCGGCCGCGGGGCGCCCGCAGCCCGAGGGGCTCCCCGCCCCCTGCCGGCGCGGCCACACGCACCGCTCCCCCGCCCCCGGGCCGGGGCGCGCCGCGGGGGGGGCCGCGGGCGGGGCGCGGGGCGGCGGTTGGGGGAGGCCCGGCGGGCGGGCGGTTGGCGGGGTGTTTACCTTGGTGCACGGCGACGCTGCAGCCGTGCCCGTCGCAGTAAACCAGCGGGTTCTCGGCCCAGCCTCTCTCGTCTGAGCAAACGCAGCAGCCTCCAATCATCTCCTTCATACTATGGGAGCCCTCGTCCTCCAGTGACACGGGCCGGTCGCTAGAGACCATCTGCGGGGGAGGGGAGAAAGACCATTGAGGGGGCAGGGAGCTCACGAGGACCCCCGCCTCCCCTCGAGCCTCCCCGCCGCCCTCCCCTCCCGCCGCCCCCCGGCCTCCCCCGGCCCGAGCCCGCACGCCCGCCCGCCGCTCCTCGTTCGCTCACTCGGGCTTCGCTGCTCAGTCACTCACGTTCTGCACTGGAGTCAGGAGCCATGTCCGTGCTGACTCCCTACCCCCCTCCCCCCTCCCCACCCCCTCCTCGCCTCCTCCTTCTCCTCCTCCTCTCCTTCTCTCCCCTCCCCACCTCCACCCGGGATGCTAACACAGGAACCTGGAGAGGACACACATAGCAACTAGGCCTCCGCACAGGCGCACTGGGGGGCTCCCGCGGGGCAGCGGGGAGCCTGGGAGGGGAGAGAGGGAGCTCGCTTCCTCCTTAGCGTCATCCGGCGTGCGCGCCCGCCTCAGCCCCCAGGAGGAAGAGGAAAGGGGAGGGGGTGGGGAAGCAGGACGTGCGCGCCCCCGGCACGACGCCGCGGCTTCCTTCTTCCCTCCCCTCCCAGGGTTCTTCTTCCCTTCCCCCATTCCTATCCCTGAGGGTGAAGCGGGAGAGGGGGATGGGAGGGAGCCGGGATCACGGAGAGCCTCGGCAGGAGCGCGCCGCGCCGTGCACGCGCACGCGCACGAAAGGGGCGTCGGGTCAGCCTCCCGCTTTCTCGGCCTGCAAGCTCGCCCATGCGGCCGTTGCGGGAGAGATGAGGGCAGCGGCTGATGTCGGCGAAATGTGGGTGAAAGTGACCTCCGTGGCCTCGCCCTCCTTCGGTCTACCTGACGCAGCCCTCCCGGAGCACTCGCTCAGTGGAGAGCCCGGGCCTTCCTCAGGAAGGACGCGCGGCTCCTCGCCCGGGGTTCTGCCAGCTTCTCCGCCCTGCTGCAGCCCCTCGAGCCGCCTCGGTCCCCTTAGGGAACCGCGCAAAGTTAGCAGACCACGTGGAGAGAAGGGCTAGCCAGCCCGGCGACGCAGACGCGCCGGCTGCGGTGACAAACGAACGCTCCTACGTCTTCATCTCGAAGGCCAAAGCCATGTGTTACTGTTGCACATGGAGGGGCTGGGGAGAACGCCTGGCCCAGCCCTGGCTTCATGGCCTGAGCCCCAAGACGTACCGGAGTGCATGTTTGACTCCAAGTGCACCCTGGAATTTTGGTATTATTTAAGTAGACTGAAGGGAGGGAGCTGTCTTGTTACGTGCATATAAACAAAAATGAAATGGACCTAGGTTGTGTAATTAGCATAACAGGACGCAGCACTTCCAAGCTGTGAAATTCACTCCGTGGGAGCACAGCATTCGATTGGAAATGAGATCAGTGTCATAAAGAGACTAGTTTCATATACTTTCCTTCTCCCTAAGTCAGCCAGTCACATAATTTTCCCCTGAAATTAGAATGTATCCGTTGATACTGTTTATTTAAAACAGCAGGCATGGGTGCAAAGCAAGTTTGCAGTTTGGGTTTAGTAACTTGCAAATCGCAGGTGCAGAGTTGGTATTCATGGCAGAATGACAGAATGGAAATAGCAATGATTAGGAAAAAATGTAATTTGAAGTAAAAAAGATGAAGAAGCCCTACTTCTACCTATTCCTCTCTTCACAAAAGAAACATCTTTAATTTCAAAAGCAATCCAAATATTTTTGTAACCCAGAGAAGAATGGAAACAATTTCACTAATTCATTAGAAATTCACAATAGAATTATAATGCTCATACATACACATGTGTAACAATATGGTTTAAAAAAAAGAGCATAGAAACTCACTAAAATCTAATAGACTATAAGAAGAAAATTGAAATTGACCAGATGCTCTAAAGAAAATGTTTTCTCCTTAGAAACATTAATAAATTTAGAAAATTTTATTGCAGTATATGAATGTTTATATGTACAATGTGGCCGCTTCCTTTTGGGAGAGTCATAAATGATACTCTGAACATATCATAGCTATGTGCTAAATTCATTGGTATGTATAAAACTGAAAACTGAATTCAGGTAAAATCACATTGCTTCATATATTCCATTTAACTGTATACTTTATCCCTATAGTAATACAATGGAATACCAGTTCAATACCCAATTGCTGCTCAGACTCCTAATGTGCAGTATTTCTGAGTTAAGATCAATGTGAAACTTCCCTTCTTCAAAAATGCAGTCAAGTCTTAATGCACTAAATTATTTAATAATACATTTGTTTTATTTTTAATGGATTGCAGCTTAGTTCTTTTGATGGAATTAATTTATATGAACAAAAGGATTCCATGATCACTACCTTACAGTAGTAATCTGTAATATTTGGTAGCAAAATTTAGGAAACCTCTTGATAGATGCATAAAACAATCATTTGGAGGAAACCTTTGAAATAAAAACAAAATAAGAATACATTACCTCAAAAAAAGGAAACAAGCAACAAAATCTGAAAATGAACTTTTGTCAATAATATACTTTCTTTAAGCATTGATATGGAAAGTCAATTTTTCATAGAGAAAAATCATCTCTGAAAGTAATTTAATACCTCCATGTATAATTAGAATTGTGATAATCAGAAGAAAATCTAGTGAATCTACATGAATATGAACTTGTTAGCCATATATAAAACTTTTTCTTACAAGTTACATATCAGAAGCATGTTACTTAAGTTTTCTAAAAAGTAAATAGGAAGAATATTAAAAATCTTCATGATACAATTCATACACTAACATTTTTCCTTTATGCAATTCAAAACAATTTATAAAATGTTGCACACTATAGTAGTTCTTGTACTTCTAAATAATTGAACATTATACTTTAGTTCTAAAAATGTTTAAAGATCAATTGCGCTGTTTTTGTCTGGGAGGGATTTTTAAAATCTTTTTGTGCAAAAAAAAAGTGAGAGTGATGAAAATAATCAAAATAGAATTCCTTGATTAATTTAATGAAAATAAAATTTGAAATTTCTTAACACAGTGGTACATTTTTGCTAGATATCTTCTCTTCTAATCTGTCCAACCTTCTCAAAATATGTTGAAAAATACATCTAGTACTTGCTGAGTAAGACTAAAGCCTAGATTCCCTAATATTCCTCTTGATGTAACAGCAGTTACATCACTGATAGCTCAGCTATTCCTGTGAGCTAATCATCTGATGAACACCATAAGAAGCTCAAGGAAAATATTTTATGATTTGACCTGTGACCTAAGCATAATGAAAAATATGAACAATGTTTTTTCTATGGGAAGTAGGTCTTAAAATTTTTTCTTTGTTTTATTTCTTAACTGTTTTGTTGATTTCCTTGTGTATGGGCCTACATTTTATATTACTTTTTAAAAATGTATACTCAGAAGGAAATATTTAGAAAATAATTACTATAGAAAGAGGTTAATATTGTTCACGTTTATCCCTTTAAAATAAATCACTCTTGAATATCTTGTTGGTAGACACTGTAACAACCCTAATCAAAATACATTTTAATCAAATATGTGTATAAAACTAAGAGAGAATAAGCCACATGGTCACTTTTTACAATGTATTTTCTTAAGTCATGTTTTGACCTCTGCAAATGGTGTTTTAAATGGTATACTGGCTCAGATCCAGCAATTATTTCTAGACATAATCAATAATAGAGTTCATGTAGCCACATAACCTTACTTAGTCTTGCTTCACATTACTGAAGTTAGAAAACTTCAGTTAGGAAAAGCCAGTTCTGCTTTACATAACAGGCTATACTTACAGACAATTCCTACCACAACGTGGTTCCTTAATTAGAAAGGGGTTTCGGGGGGGTTTTGTTTTGTTTTTCTACCTATTTGGTCTTCAAGAATCCAGACCTTTTATCTAGAGACTTGATAAGAACACATTTATTTATGCCAGTTTGGGTAAAATAACTTTAAACCGAGCAACTTACACGTTATTTTGGCATGCTATATTTGCTCTATCTACAGATATTCATATCTTATAATGTGTATCTCTTTAGATACACACATATGTGCCACATGTATATTATTATAGTATTCCCAATGTCCTAAGTGGTGTCTTAAAGTAATTATTTCAATGGGGTTTTTATAATTGGGGTATCACCTTTCTTGGCTTTTGGCAAATTCCATTTAAGAAAGAGTAACAGACTTACTAAGTAGCCTTCAAGTGCCTGGCACATAGTAGGCTCTCAATAAACATTTACTGAATGAAGAAACAACGTTGATATTTAAATTTTAATTTCAGGTCCAGATTTAATGTTAAGTGTGAAGTAATATTTAGTTTTCTAAGAACAATATTAAACTAAAATTTCTAATTAAAGAGACTATTAAAATGAAAATTCCTGATGGACAATTAATTTCTTTAGAGATTCTCTACTGTTTGAGATGATAGGAAGGATTTTTATTTGCCAGGTGATTTGTAATTCTCTACACTTAAACAGTCCTCAAATGCTAAACACTTTTTTTGTCTATAAATGGTAATTATGTTACAAAAGACCTCCAAACTTCAAACCGTCACAGTGAATATTATTGTGTTAATCCCAGGAAATCTCCAGTTAGCAAATGGGAAAATTTAAATTACATGCAATTTAAATGAAATACTTTCTTAAAATCAGAGACTAATATTCACTTGGAAAGTTTGATTAGACAAATATGAGAGTAGAATTGGGGCTGTTGCATTTGAATCTGATTTCTGATAATGGGGTTATATTGACTAGTTCCATTTTTCTATCAAATACTACGTAATTAATTACCAATACAGGGAGTAAATCAGAAGCCTATTTTCATATTCTTTTCTCTCTCACATAACCTGGATAAAAATTTGAACCCTTCACTATGTGTTAGAAAATTTGTTTTTAGGCAGGATAGCAATAGTCAAAGGTTGTATGCTCTGAGTTTTCAAAGTGATTATCAAAAATTGTAATAGCATGTTGTTCTAAAACACCACATTCCCATTTTCTCTAGCACTAAAGATTTGCATTTGTCATAATTAATTCCTAAAAAAAAAAAAAGTAACCCATTCTGGTTTCTAGAAACTGTCTGAAAGATAAAAATTACTCTAAAATAAGCTTGGGCAAAAGATGGTGATCATGAAAAAGAGGAAAATCCGTTTATTAACTAGAAGAGAACTTGATGTAAATGAAGCACCCTGGATTGCTGTTCACGTTGAATGAAACTGATTTGCAAATACAACTTGCACAATGCAAGGTCACTTTTTATTTTAAATGTTTTCTCCTTAAAAGAGGCCACCACTTCCTAAATTCAGAAACAGGCCCAAGAATATGTTAATTACATTGTTTCCCAGGGAAAAAGTTGACAAATATAATTCCAACATAATATTTTTTAAAAACCTCTTTGATTAATATGTTAGAACTGATTGTCAAGCACCTAATTTCGATTTTTAAAATCTGCAATGTGTATAATTTTATCCTTTGAAATTGTATGATAACAGTGCCAGACTCTAACATGACCCCATAGGGTGAATCTTATGAAGCTTAACATTCCTGGCGAATTAAACGCACAAGCCTCGGATCCTTTTTTGTCAATCCTACTGTGGTACTTCGGGGTCGGAATGTGGGTGATTTTTATATGGCCGTACATCCCCCCAATTAAAAAAGGAATGGCCCTTGGTGCATGCAAGAATAGGAAATAGGGTAACACGCAAAATCAAAAAAAGGTAGCACAGATCGCCCAGAAACCCTGCATCCCTCTCCCCTCAGTCCCAGCTAAACCACCCCTCTCCTCCATCCCCCACCTCCGATTGTTCTCAGCTTTTCTCAGGGAAAGTCTGTGCTGAGGCAGTTTGCAACATACACTTTTTATTCTAAATGATAGACGTCTGAGACTTAGGATCCAAACACCATTCCCCTAGCCTTCCAGTACCAACCAAACAGCAGCTTCACACAAAACCCAACACCAGGATGGTCAACTAGGTGTAACCCAAAGAAACCTCCAACTGAGTCAAGTTTGCTTGGAAGAGGGAGGACATGAATGAGGATGCATACGGAGGAGAATGGATCCGGTGCATTTAATGATAAGCATAGGGTTTTTTTTAAGCTTTACAATGTTTACTCTTCAGATAATTTATTTTAAATTTCCCCATCTTCCAAAAAAAAAAATTAGTATGAAAATTCCATAAGGGAAATGCAAGTTTTGAAGGTAGAAGACCAGTCAAAGGGATGTGTTGGTGTTTATGAATGCAAAAAATTTCTGAGTTTGCTGCAGTGTTTCCAAAGAAAAGGGGAAAAAGGAACCTTCAATGACCACTCACTCGAATTTGCCTCCGTGCAGAGATGCGGTTTATAAACATTTGCTCACTCCTTTGTTGTAATTAAAAACTTTTGTCAAATGATGTTTTCAGGGTGATGTGTAAATATAATATTTCATTAGAAATCAATTCTAATTTTTTTAATCCAAATTGGAAAACAATGTGGTTTACGTGAAAGGAAGCAGGGAATGGATATCTTAGAGAGGAATATCAAGTCATCTACGAATTTACTCAGAAAGGATTCTCCTCCTCCACTGAGAGGCCACTGGGCTTGATTTTCTCCTTCATTAGCCTTTATTTAGGGTGAGCACAGGTTTGTCTGAAAGAGTCTCGAGCACTTGGAAATTCTCCTTTCCTTTACATTTTGGAAAATATGATGTATGCCAGAAATACTGTCCGTGCCTCACAGCGGGGGGTGGGGTGGGAATAAGCTTCATTTTTGGTAGCGCGGTTGCATCAATTTCTTTCAAAATTTTGGTTACAAGACACGACATGGTTTTTTCTTTTGAAAAATACTATCATTTTGAAATCTTATTTTCAAGAACACAGGATTACCTTTAACTTTGTTGCATGCTGGATTTCCTATCTTAATGATAGTTTGTGCTCCAAAGTAATCAGCCTTTATGTATAGTTTTCCACACTACTGCCTATGGAGACTCCCCCCCATTTCGTATTTTTAGAAAATCATTAAATCTTCCAACTTCCCAGGTTCAAAACAGATATACGTATATACATGTGTACACAGAAAGTCCGCGTGTGTCTATAAACAACTGCTAACTTTATGAACATATCTAGAAGCTGCTCTGCCTTCTCCTTTCCTTTTAACACGTGAATTGCAGGCTCCCTCGGCTTCCTTCAGCTCCTGACACGTTTTAAAGCCTCCCTCTCCCCCGGCTCTTTCGCTGAGAACCCCTAGCCTGCCTCGTCAGATAATAAAACTTGTCGCTCTGACCCAACACCGTTTGAAGTTTGGGGCGGGTGGGGGATGGGGCCGAGAGCCCGGCGGCCCGAGCTCTCCTCCCTCCCCCGCCGGAGAGAGCTGCGCAGGGCCCTGAACAATGGGAGCCGCCGGAGGAAAAGGAGCCCAGCCCGCACTTCCTCCCTCTCCGCTCCTTCCCCGCCGCGGCCCCCGGCGCCCCCTCCTCTCCCGGCCTTCGGCCCCCACCCCGCCCTCGCTGCGCGGAGGATTCCCCCGAACCCGGCGGCCTGGCACTCTCGCGGCCCGACGCCGCACACTGCGGCCCGTCCTGGCGGCCGCCGTGCGCCCTCCCTCGGCCCCCTCCCCACCCCGCCCCGGCGTCACCCAGCCGTCCTCCGCCCGCTCCATGCACGGACTGCCTCCGCGCAGCCTTCCCAAGCCTGCCCGCGCTCCTGCCTTCTTCCTGGAGCTGAGCCGCCCCAAGCGCGCCCGCCTCTCCTCGCCCCCTCCTCTCGGCGGCTTTGAGGATACTTTATTCCTCGCTCCCAGTAGGAAGGAAGCTGCTTCCCCCGGTCGGAAAAAGCGACTTGGGAAAGCTTTTAAGGGGGGAAGGGGAAATCCAAGCGGGCGTTTTCCTTCCACCTTGGGCTAGTCTTTCTGTGGAGAGGATGTTCCTCTCCAGAGATAGGGAAAAATTGGCTAATAAAAGTGGCCTTCTTTCTTTCACCGAAACACACTCCTCCATTTAAACCTGACTTTTATACACTACAACCTGGGCAAAACAGCGAACCCTCCCCACGTTCCATTCCTCCCTGTTAACGCAGTTCTTTTCAACTTTGAGGTGGCGATTTTAAACCAAACGCGTTCCTGGCATTCTGACCCGGGGATGGGAGTAAGGCAGACTAGGCTGGGCACACATTAAAAACCAGAGGGTTGCTTTTCCTTCTGGAAAAGGAAAAAACAGCTGAGACACGGAACCAGATGAAGAAGCTTCGGAAAACGGAAGGCAGTGTAGACTATGGAGGTCGCGGACAGAAGGGAAAGGGAAGAAGCATCCAGCCCCAAGTCTGCACGTTTCACCAACCAGAGAACCAGAAGCACCAGGGCACGGGGGGAGGGGCTGGGGCGCAGTATAACCCCCGGGGCAGGAGGGAGCTCCTCCGCTAGACTAGTTTATTGTGGGAAGTGGGGGAGGGGAGGGGCAAACCCAGAGCTAGGCTCGCAGGAGACGGGGGAGGGCGGATGGAGTTTGAGCTTGTTTTTGTTTTAGGGGGAAAAAATTAAAAGGGGGAGAGGGGAGGCGGGTAAGCAGAGAGGGAAAAGCCATTCATTTCTTCCTCCTCCTTAGAGGAGCCAGAGATGTGGTTAATAGGGAGAGAGAAAAGGAACAAGATTAATGGGGCCCAATAATATTCAACAGGTACTGGCCGTCCTCCGCAGCCCCCAGGGCGAGCAGCCCCTCTCCCTTGCCTTTCGGTTCCCCCTCCCCCTCCCTCTCCGGCTGGGCCAGGAAGCACAAGGAAGGCCCAGCTCCACCACTTCCCCCACCTCCACCCCAGGCCGCCACCCCCGCCTCCTCCCGCCATCTCCGCCGGAGCTCCCTGGGGATTGGGGCGGGGGGGATGGAGAAGAAGGGAGGAAGGGAGGGAAGGCGGGGGCTCCCAGCCGGGAGAATCCATCCCCAGGGCTCTACGAACCGGGGATGGGGGGGCGCGGAGAAGGAAAGGAAGGAGCCCGGAATGGCGTGGGGTGGGGAGTGAGGGGGGGGCGGCGCCGGCCCAGGATTAGGGAAGTCTCGAGCTCGGCACGAGCGCGGCCCGCGCGAGGGATTCTGGGTAAAAAGTGGCCGCGGCCACCGAAGGAAAACGCCAAGAGGAGCCGGGGTGAGAGGTCAGCGCCTGGGAGCCCCCACGTGAAGGCGGAGAGCCGGAGGGGAGGCCCCTGCGCTTCCCGGCCGCGGCTCGCCCTCTCTGCCGGGCTGCCTTTCCCCGAGGCGAAGGAGCTGGGCTCGGGCTCTCCAGCCCCCACCCACCAGCCCACAGGCCAACTCTCCCCTTCCTCCCCACCCTCCTCCCCCATGCGCTACCCCCCCCTTTTTTTTTACACGGCATGCAATAACGCAGTAAATTTGCTTTAACAACAAGTGGGGGTGGTTGTATTTTCTCCTCCTCCCTCTACTCCTCCTCCCTCCCCCTCTTTCTGGGGCTCTTGACACTAGTACAAACCAGGACCATAAACATAAACATGTGTCACTGTAACAGGGCAGGTAATATACGGATTTGGGGGTGGGGTGGAGGCGGAGGGGGGGGGTCGGTGGCCGCTTTGGGGGCAGTAAAAACGCGTGCTTCACGTGCCCGTCCGCTTTGGGGGCTCCCCCTCCCTCTCGGATCTATTTATATAATGCCGCCGGCACTGGGTCACTTACTCATTCTGCTACACCGACCGACAAAGCGAGACTTTGCTGATGTTCGGCGCAGCCAAAGCGAATACAATGTATCTGTGTCCGAATCCCCTCTCGGTGCCTAGCTTTCACTGCACTTTCTCCCGTTAGCAAACCGTCGTGTCCAGGCTTTAAGGCTATTTTCCTTTTTTTAAATAATGCCTTTCTAGTCAGAAGCGAGAGATCAGTTCTTGTGACTTGTTTTACGCCTTAAATATCACATCCCTTTCGACCACCTTCTCTCTCCCCCTCCCCCCCAATTGTATAGGCATCTGTTTTGAGAAAGATGAACCCTTAAAATTCCAAGAAAGCCTATTTGACTGATCTGAAGTTTGAGCTCTGTTATTTAAAGGCTATTTCATGGGCTTTGCAAACAGGCATTTAGCAACTTCTGGTTGGACTCTGCTCATTGTGCTGTGCTGAGCAGCCCCAGCAAGCTTTTATTTTTATTTATTTAAATAGTCCCTCAACTTTTGCCTGTTCTTAGTCCCAACCAGACGTGCCGCAGACCACTTAAAGGCAAAGTTAAAATGAGTCCTCCAGGCTCCTTGGCCGTTAGCTTGAGACGGAGGGAGATAGAAAAAATGTTCCAATGGTGAAGTGAGTTCCCTTTGTTCTTTCATTGTTTCCCTACGAACTGCCGACTGCAAGGACAGACACTTACCTTCTCTTCTTTTTGCTCCAAAAATCAGATGTTCCCATCAGCCTGAAAATATACAGTCCACCTCGAAAGTAACTGCAAATGTCGGAAGAGTTTGTATTCCATCCTTTTTCGCTCTCTGCCCTCTTTTAGTGTAGGATTAAGTTGCCAAGCACGTTGTTGCAAGCTGTAGCCCCCCGCCTTAGTGAATCGGTCACGTTTAGGACCCTCTAAGTCCATCCTAATTCTGCCAGTAGAATCGAGGGTACTGGAGGTCTAAACTTTCAAAAGGAAGGGTGCATACAACTCTCTAGAACACTTTCAAATACGCAGACTTTTTTTTAACACTATATTTTGCACTACATCACCAAGTGTAATTTGCCAAGAAATATTAAACATTTTATCTATGGAAAGTTTTTTTTAAAGTTTACACTTAGCAATTGTGATACTTAGACAGATGGAGTGAAAGGCAGATTTGTATCAGCATTTAACGCTATGAGTGCATTTTACATAACGTTTGTTGTGCCATGTGCTTATAAAAACAACAAACAAAACAGTAAGAACCCAGAAATATTGGAAATGAAAGTTTGAATTTGAATGGTGTGTGAGGAATTAGGTAAAGGCGGTTCTTTTCCATTTATGAGGGGGGGAGGGGGAGAACCGATCTCACAAAACATAGCTATTCAGCTTAGAATGCCTTAATTTTCATTTTACTCCAATGATTCCAAAACAAACCAAAAAAGGGAATTTCCTGGTTGCTGTGTAATCCAATAAAAAAAAAGTAGTGCCCAGGCTGTAGGGCATTGCTCTATAAAACCTTGTTTTAATGTGATTGTGATGAGATCTGTTGATACAGTTAATATTTGAAAGGATCCTTGTGCATCCTTAAAAGGGAACTTGTGAATTTTTTACCTCCCACTTTTTTTTGTCCTCTGTTTAATTGCAGCAGTGGAAGGTACTGACTGGAGTTCATATTCCTAGAGGTTCTTGGGCTACCGCCAGTGGATTGGAACCAAGACTGCTTTCGGAAGCTGATCCTGTCCCTTGTACCCCCTTCCTTGCTCTCCGCCGCCTATGGGTGCTACTGAGTTTTCCAGATAAGCTTCAGCAGCCTACGGATGGCGCTTGACACTGCAGTGTCGCTTAGCACTGAATCTCTACACATTTGGTCCCTGTGTAAAATAAACAAATAAAAACTCTGCTGATCCAAATAAATTGTGGTTCTTGGTATTCGGGTGTCATTTTAAAAATCTGTTTTGCACCCTACTTTTCCAGATTTTTTTCCCCTAAATTCAGAGGGACGTTCTAAAATGCCCTTGTGTCTCATAGGAAAATATTGCAACAAAACAAGATAATTGGGGGGAAAGGCATTTGCAGAAGGAAAAGTGGCTTTTCTTTGATAGCATTTAATTGGAATTAAAAGATTCTTGAGCTGTAAACATTCTTTATTTATTCAGCACACATAAGCAAGCATTGTTTTATCAGCATCATAATTATGGTGTCCTTTAAACTGGCTGATAGCAGGAAAGATAAGGGAATGGGCCTGTACATTCAGATCATATCTCTTTTTTCTATTCTCTCTCTCTCTCTCTCTCTCTCTCTCTCTCTTCTCTCTCTCCCCCCCCCCCCCCACTCTCTCTCTGTCATCCTCCCCCTTTTCCTTTTCCTTCCTTGATCACCACGGTCCTCACAGTCCTTGGATACATGGAGAATTGGAGGTCTGTGGCCTGACCAATCCTTGCACTATCCAAGTGATTTGTATCACGTTGCTGATTTGATGCATTTCATAACTTTCTGATCTACGTTTATCATTGCTTTTTAGCTCACAGTATAGAATTTCTGAGAATAGCTCTTGAGTAGCATATTGCTCACCTGTATGTAAGAAAATGGTCTCATGCATCAGGATCCCTTGCTGTACCTTTGTCTAATTCAAAATGCACAATTTTAGGGCCTTTTCGGAACAAAGCCTCACAAAACCCTCTTTACCTCCAAGGATTTGCAAATTTATAAAGGCTGCATTGAATTCAAGATGGGTCAAGGGGCAAAAAAAGGGTAGAAGGTCACTGCATTTTGATTATGGGTCAGTAGACAACATGGCATGTACTATGTGCCCCAAACTCCTGTTAAAAACAGGATTTTAAAATGCCTCAGAATAAAAAGATAGGCCCTTTGGAAGACACCCTCATTCCTGGGCAGTTTGAGATAAGCTAAAAAGAAAATTCCAGGAAAATACCAGGAAAATACACTTAGATTGTAAATTGTTGCTTAATTTATTATTTATCCTCACCCCTCCCCCCCAAAAATCCTTCAAAGGTGTGATATTGTTGGATAAATTAAGTTATGGATCTTTTGACTGTCAGATAGGATTTCATTGTCTCACATCTTCAACTGATTCAAGTCAACATGATTATTTTTCTTATATTTTAATTTATGCTGTCTTTTAAGTATTATATTTGCCTTTTACTCATAGCAGAAGGAACTCCTCTTATTCTTTCTAACTATTATATTTATATTATTGGTGTCTCTGTGATGTCCTCAAACTGTTTTCTTTTTTAATCCAGTTTGAACAAAATGTGCCCATGGATCACTAAAACAAATGTATACAGAGAAGGAGGTGGGGGAGAGGACTGAGGGGTTGAATCCTCATTTAAATTATGTATGTCTGGGTGAAAGCTTGGAAGGAAAAGGTTTATTTTAATGCTCTTCAGTACTTTAATTATATGACAGTTGTAGTGTGGAAAATGCAAAAGTACCCTTAGGTTTTCCTTCAGGTTTTCAAAAGAATTTTCCCCATTAGTAAACTGCTGCTGCAAATTGCTGTTGCATTTCCCAGCTAACCATTTAAAAGACTGTAAATGCTGTGTGCATTACTCGGCTCCAGAGGGAAGAGGTCAGACTGAATTGCAATGGTATTTAAACATAAAAATGCAGGGAAAATAAATCAAAATACAGCATCTGAAGGTAAATTTAGCACATTTCCAGGGGATATGTAAAGATAAAGTTTTGAATTCTCATTCATTTAACACCTTTTTAAAAAATGAAAGCGCAATCTTTTTTTAACAATAGAAACAGCAAGTAGGTGTTAAGAATCTTTTTTATCCTTATTTATTAATGATGCTTTTCCTTTGACCAAGCACCATTGTTTTGAAAGCTGAACTACTTTCTACCATAGCTTGTGGACTGCACATTCCTCACCACAAAAATTATCATATTTAATTAATAAATTTAGGGTATATCTTGTCCATATATCTAAGATGCACATACTCCACTTATGGAGCTATGAAGGTGGAACATACATATATGTGGATTTTAGTGTATCAACAAACATATATATAGATTTAGGAAGCATAGAAATCAATAGATATTTTGTTAAGAAGAAATTAAGACTGACCATCTCCTGAATTGGGTTCATCGTTGATTGTAAAGGAGGTTGACATGGTCGACAAATTTATCAAAGAAACTCCTTTGCTTTTGAGAGATAGCACTTTATATACATCTGGATCTGTACACACACTCAAAGTAAGTAAATTATTGCATAACTTTAAACATAATTGATAACAGACACCTTTAATTTTTCATCTCCATTCTTTTGGCCAGCTTTCACATTAATAATCTAAGCCATAAATGTTGGTAGCTATTGATCGCAATCCCCTGTGTGCATGCAAATCCATCTTAAAGTCCCCTGCCTTTCATGTGTGTGCGGGCAGGGGCCTCCACTAGATCTTTTTATCGGGATCGACCCCCAAGGTGCCTGGAGAAGACCCCGGATATACAACGTGTGCTGATGGCCACAAGAAAGCTGTCTGTCACATTCTGCAAGCGCACACACACACACACACACACACACACACACACACACACAACCATGGGGGAAGTTAAAGGAACAAAAGAATGCATTTGACGTTCAGAAAGATTCTTACTATAAGTATAAAAATATATATCTATATATATGTGTAAATATGTGAGCACATACAGAGATACATATCACATATAAATACAGCTAACATTCCTCAAGATTTCTGGGTTTTATTTTTACCTATTTGGCTCTCACTAACTGTATCTCATTTTTTTTTAACCCAATGTATTTTGCTACCGGTATTTAAAGCATCCTATGCTGCAAACATCTCAAGAGATGGCAAAGAGGGAAAAGTCAGGTAATTTTGAAAGTTACTAAATCATGTTGCTGTGTGTGTGTGTGTGTGTGTGTGTGTGTGTGTGTGTGTGTGTGAAAATCTAAACAGGACTAGAGAACAACTAAACTACCTGGCAAGAGAGAACTGTCTATACAACCTTTTGTGATCTCTTCTCAAAGGCTTTCTCTGAGTTTACTGTTTCTTGACGGTTTGACTCTATAGTCTTAACCTTAAAGCGGGGGGGAGGGGAATTGGGCGGAGGGGAGGGGGGAGGGAGGAGAGTTGGCAGTATATAAGTGCATCAGGAGGAATTTTTAAACGACATTATTGTCTCTGGCAATAGAAAGGCTCTGATGATTCTACTCTGTAAAACAAATACCAGCATCTGTTTTGCCTCGAAACTTTGCTTTCTGCTCAAAGATTGTGCATTCTGCTTCCTGTGAAAGTGAAGGAGAAATCCGCGGCGTGATAGATCCCGATGCACCAGAAAGCTAACTCGGTGGATGGTCTGAGCTGTGACGAGGCATTGTTCATTCTGCCTCTCGGTTACGTTGAAAGCCTGAAATATCACGAGATCCATTCAATGAGCCTTCTTTCATTCAAGGGACAAAAATGTAATTTGCTATAGCTCTGATTTCTTGGATGGAAATGCTATCCTTAGATTTCAAAGGCAAGAACTAGACATCGTGGTTTGTACACACATTGATTAAGTTGAAGAGCGGCGATTACATCGGTGCTGAGTGCAACAGTAGTCCAAGGCTGACTTTTCAAATCCCAGCCTCCTGAGTTACAGACTCTCCTAAATAGACTTCCTTAATTTCCGGATGTACTTCTTGAAATTCCCAATTCTCTTCAGAATTCCTGGGAAATTGCAAGGGAGCTGAAGTGGGGGTGGGGAGCTGTGGCATAGATTCCGCCTTGTCATGCAAAACTACCTTTTTTCCCCACCACCACTACCTCCCCCCCTTTTTTAAATTCTTGATTTTGATTTTGATTTTGTCTTATCTACTGGTGCTAAATTCTCCAGGCCACGGCTGTGGAAGCTGGAACTTTTGAATGAGAAGGAAGACATTATTATACACCTTTTCCCCTCATTGAAGCACCCCCCTCCAAAAAAATATCCGTTTATTCTTTTAACCACTCGGATGTGTCTATTTTTGGAAGAACAAGAATCTATGTAAGTGTCTATGTTGCATCCAGTTTGCAGTTGCAAACGTTAACAGAAGACAGTTAGTAGGACTTTGCAGAATTTTACATATCAGCTTGCAATCAGCCAAGGGAAACATTGTAATCCAACTAAGAAGCTTGCTCTCACTTGGCAGTCTTTGGGATATCCTTGTGAATGACACGAAAATGTCTTTTAAGGTACCTAAGAAGAAGTTAAATCTTAATGTTACATATCCAAAGTGATTTTTGTAAAAAAAAGATCAGAATGTTTGGCTTCCATGGAAAAATAGAAGACTGTGAAAAGCTCAATGAAAACTACCAACCAGGAGCATCATAGACTATTGAAAGTCTACATCACACGGCAGCACTTTTTTCATCATTATTACGTAAAACCTCTGGAAGCACCTTGGGTGTTTTACATTTTCTTTTCTTTGCTGCAGAAGCAATCAGCTCTCTGGAATCCTGACTGCACAATCCAACACCCTGGAATTGCCTGGACTGGGGATCCTACTACGATTTTGCAGGCGATCCAGTCTGGTTAATTGTGAAAAGTGTACACATTTCTGGCTTATCTATGCTTTGTTATGGGTCTGACGTGAAACCACCTCCTCCCTCCATACTACAGAGCAGATATTCTGTTGAACTGTTACAGTATTTCGGAGCAGAAGCCTTCGACAGCCTCCACAGCCAAATAACTTTGTTACTGGATGTAAAAAGGCTAGATTAAGCAAAAGAGGAAAATCAAGGGATATCCAAAACGTAAGTATCTGCTAGGGGTGGTGAACAGCCGAGGGTTTAACTTTGTAGTTCCCTGCCTTCCTCCCCACTCCCATAAGGGAAATACCAGGCGATTCTGCACATTTCCCCTTAACTCCATTTTCCAGAGAGAAAGGAGAGTGCTTATATAGACGTGGTAATATTTTTAAAATCCCTTTCCTTTGAAAGGATGATACATTGTGTCCGTGAAATGCCAAGAAAGCAAAAATAAGCAGTATTGCTTTAAATACATATATAGTATTTTTTAAAGCCTACAAGGCATGCACATCCTACTAGCGACGAAGTCTGTGAGTCAGTGTATTTGAGCTCCGATAGTTTAATAGAAAGATTTATATACTAACTGTATTATTTACTTTGGGAGGGGAGGTGGCAGTATAAGGGTATGCTAATTAGTGGGAGATTTTTTTGGGGGAAGGGGTGGAATATCAATTTTTATTGCATCACCTGTCAGGAGTGTCCAATCAGCGTTGGCTTTAGGGGAATTAATTGATGAAGGTGTCTCCGGACGAGCTCACTTCACTCTGTCATTTTATTTGTAGCTAAAGCAGCGGCGGGAATAGCAGCTGCATTTCTTTTCTCTTTCTCCCTTCACATTCCATTATCATAGTGCTCCCATGGAGAAGCAGGGTATAATAAAGGGGCACAGGTACTGATCTTCAACAGCAACTTAGACACTCTGGCAAACCAGGAGCCTGATGCTTTTTTCCTTTTTTCAAAAAACAAAAGCAAAAGCCAATCAGGAATCTAGTGAATGTAATTTCATATTTTTTTCCATCTATATGTCTATATTATTTCTCCTCGACTTTGGCACTCCCTTTCACCGGGAATAACAGTCTTTGTTATTTTATTAGCAGGATGCCTTGAGACATATGCAGCATCTGGTGGAGGATTAACATACATACATGTCTATGTATGCGTCACATATATATTTACTGCAAATGGTGGGAATCATTTAAGACCCGAAATGGGCGACTTGAAGTCGGGCTTTGAAGAGGTGGATGGCGTGAGGCTCGGGTACCTCATCATTAAAGGAAAGCAAATGTTTGCACTCTCCCAGGTTTTCACAGACTTGCTGAAAAACATCCCGAGGACTACAGTCCACAAGCGAATGGATCATCTGAAAGTGAAAAAGCATCACTGTGACCTGGAGGAGTTGAGGAAACTCAAGGCTATCAACAGCGTTGCCTTCCACGCGGCCAAATGCACTCTGATCTCCCGGGAAGACGTGGAAGCGCTCTATACTTCTTGCAAAACCGAACGAGTCCTCAAAACCAAGCGGAGGAAAGTCAGCAGGGCTTTGTCAACAAAGGAGCTCCAACCGGAACACGCCGCCGCCGACCCTTACCCCGGCTTTTGGAAGGACAACCACCAACTTTGGCTGGGATTGAATGAATCGGCGCAGGCTCTGCCAATCAGCAGGCAGGCTCTGCGTCCCGGGGACGCCGCCTCGCTACCGGCCGTCGATCTACCTCAGATTTTTAGCAAATCCCCGGGTCAGCGCTACCCGGAAATCGCGCGATCGCCTTGCAAACCCCCCCTAAACTATGAAACTGCTGCAGTCCCCGGGAACTACATCGCCTTCCACTCGGATCCCCCGTACTTTCGGAGCCTGCTCTGCAGCAAGCACCCGGCGGCGGCGGCGGCGGCGGCAGCAGCAGCGGCCGCCGCCGCCGCCGCCTACTACCAGTCGTCCGCAGCCCTTCCGCAGCCCAAGCTGGCGGCCGGGGCGGCGGGGAACCCCGTGAGCTTGACTTACAGATACAAGCGGAAGCGAGCCTGCGAGGCGGGCGGCAAGGACTGCCTGCTGAACCCCCACGCCAGCGCCCGGCGCCTCCTCATCCTGCCCAGGTCCTACAAAGCCAAGGCGGCGGCGGCGGCGGCGGCGGCAGCTGCGGCGGCGGCGGCGGCAGGGGCCACTTGTCTGGAGCGGTTCCACCTCGTCAACGGCCTCTGCCCCCCTCACCACCACCACCACCACCATCACCACCACCACCACCCTCGGCCACAGCAACAGCCGCCGCCGCCCCCGCAGCCGCCGCAGCCGCCTGCCCACCACCCCCCGCACCTCCCCCATCACCAGCCGCCGCCGCCGCAGCCGCCGCCGCAGCCGCAGCCGCCGCCGCAGCAGCAGCAGCCACATCTGGGCAGCTTCCCCGAGAGTTACAGTAGCGACTCGGAATCTAGCTCGTACTCGGACCATGCAGCCAACGACTCGGATTTTGGCTCCAGTCTGTCCAGTACCAGCAACTCCGTGTCCTCCGAAGAGGAGGAAGAAGAGGAGGAGGGAGAGGAGGAGGAGGACGACGACGAGGAGGAGGAGGACGGCAGTGGCTTGTCCGACTCGAGCGAGGTCAGCTCTGAGGAGGAGGACACGTCTTCGGACTCGGATTCCAGCTCCGGCTCCAGCCAGGTCTCCGTGCAGAGCATCCGTTTCAGGCGTACCAGCTTTTGTAAACCCCCCAACATGCAGGCTCAGGCCAACTTCTTGTACCACCTGGCTACCGCCGCGACTGCAACCAAACCCGCTGCTTTCGAGGAGGCCAGCAAACTGCCTGACCTCAAAAGTAATGTCAAAGCAGAATCGCCAGAGGATTGGAGTCATCAGAGCTGGGCATCCAAAGCGCCTCCCGTGTGCTGCCCCGGCAGCCTGGGAAGTTATTTCACAGAGATAAGGAACGATAGGCTATCTGAGATCACATTCCCACACTCTGAAATTTCCAATAACTTCAAGAGAACTGACCTGACCATTAACTGCGTTGCAGAGGGGGCCTCTTCACCTAGCCCAAAGACAAACAATGCATTTCCACCACCAAGAGTACTCCGAGAGGCAAGGAAATGTGTGCAAGCTACTACTACTCACTGTGCAGATAACAATACAATACCTTCTAGGTTCTTGAATAATGGTTCTGTTGCTGTTGCAGCAGCAAATTCAGAAAAAGGTTCCAAAACCCCTCACTGTATTGAATTTGCCACGGATTTGCCCCCTTTACAAACTGATCCTGAGGTGGATGCTGCTGTCGCTCCTGCACACCCAGAATCAGCAGCAGCAGCTAAAACAGAAACTCCGTGCCCTGACTCAGGCAATAAAGCCTTGCCATTTCTGCACAATATTAAAATCAAAATAGAGGACAATAGTGCTAATGAAGAATATGAACCTGACCTTGTTAAGCATAAGCTAAAGTGTGAGTGCAATGATACAAAGGGTGAGTTTTACAGTGTGACTGGAAGTAAAGAGGAGGACGCTTTGTTAACAGCAAAGGAAGATTTTGCATGCACTGAAAAAGAAACCACTTCCTTAAATCCACTGACTCAGAGTCAGGGCCTTTCATGCACTTTAGGTTCTCCAAAACCTGA
The DNA here is from genome assembly GCF_028372415.1 of Notamacropus eugenii. Taxonomy (NCBI): domain Eukaryota; kingdom Metazoa; phylum Chordata; class Mammalia; order Diprotodontia; family Macropodidae; genus Notamacropus; species Notamacropus eugenii. The sequence continues at coordinate 62,264,207 of NC_092874.1, read as the reverse complement.
GGATGGGGAGTATAAATTTGGTGCAAGGGTGAGAAAAAATTACAGGACACTGGTGCTGGGAAAGCGACCTGTACTGCAGACTCCTCCAGTCAAACCAAATTTGAAATCAGCTAGAAGCCCTCGTCCTACAGGTAAAACTGAGACACATGAAGGAACACTGGATGATTTTACAGTTACCAATAGACGAAAAAGGGTAGCCAGCAATGTAGCATCAGCAGTGAAAAGGCCATTTAATTTCATGGCAAATTTTCCCTGTCCACCATCACTAATTATTGGGAATGATGGGGATTTGTTGCCGGCTTATTCCTTAAACACCACTAAGGATTCCCAACCTCCTCACAAGGCCCATCCTATATGGAAATGGCAGCTGGGCGGTTCTGCAATACCTCTTCCACCTAGTCACAAATTCAGGAAATTTAATTCATAAAAAATATTTTGGGAGATATTTTCTTGAACCATATTACCTTCCTTATGTTGTAAACTGCACGAGATGGTTTGTACAAGTCTATTATGCTTTACACCCCTTTTGGAGTCCTGGTTTATCACATTGTGAAGACAGAAATCGGATTACTTTTTTTTTCATTGTGGTTTTTTTTTTTTAGTGGGGTGGGGGTGGGTGGGAGGAGGGTTGGTTTACATTCCACAGACTACTTCAGGCTAAAGACTCAAGTAAAACTCAGTTATTATGGTAGAGCTGGAACACTTTACTGTTTCAATGCTAATAATGCACCGGGTACCTCAATTCAACTGCTACAAATAAATGTCAAAAGGTTGAATAATAAATATTACAATGAGCCATTAAGTTTATGCACTAGATTTCGGACATGGAAGTATAACTGTTAATTCAGTGAAAGTTTGTTAAGTTACATGGTTACACAGGGAGGTATCAAGAGGGTTCTGTGTGGCCACACTCTACTTTCCTGGAGCTCTTGTTCCGGTGGTGTAGGGTATCTTTTCTTTTTCTTTTTCTCCACTCCCTCAATCCCCCCCCTTCCCCCCAGAGGAGTTGCACTTACTATTTTTTCTATAGAGTGGAAAGGTTGGGGTTTGAGTCCTGCTCAAGTACTGGTAAAAGCTGCCTCATCTATAATGAGTAAAATAAATATGGAATTGTATTTTTGGAAAGGTGTGTTTTTACTTGTACAGCCACTCCTTACAATTTGAAAAGTAGGGTTTTTTGTTGTTGTTGTTCTTACCCCAAAGTCTTAAATAAGGTTACTGTTACCCACTAATGTACTGAAGTTGTGGTCTGAACATGCCCCTTAAAGCTTGCAAAGTAACTAAAATATTTCTCTGGATAGGAGGACAATTTATAGCCCACCTCCTGAAAGCAGAGCAAAAAAAAAAGTTAACATAACCCAGAAAAGTCAAATGAGGGGTCAGAAATGGCTGGAGCACCACCAATGAGAATACCAGGCTGTCTAGGGCCTTTTGGTACCAGAACTCAGGCATTTGAATTTTGTTACCCATCTCTTTTTTTCTGCATCTCTCTAAACTTCAGTTTTCCTCACCATCTTGTATACAGAGCAAGAGTATCTCTACTGCAAGTGACAATCAGAGGTGATTATCTATATTTGCACTTAATATCAAAGTAGTGGAACATGCAGATGACTAGGGTGTAGCCCTTGGTCAGGGCCATGCTGGTGTAATATGTTGTGATGATGGAAGCAGTAAATCAAAATTATGGAAATTTGCACTGTTGAAAAGCATGCTTTAGCTTTATTTTCAATTAAAAACACTGTTTAAAATTCCTGGTTCCATACATTTCGACTTATTCAAGATTGAAGTATAATTAACAGGAATGAATGGTTTTCTTGGCTTTTTCACTTTTAAGTTTTGTTTGGAGGAAATGCATATACAGGGGTTAGTGTTTTCTTGTAAAAGGGAGATGAGAAGAGCCAGGGAATGGACAGAATACTGGTGAAATCCTTTGAAAAAAAAAAAACAACTTTGCAAACTTGTCATAAATCAAGGGTAAAAAGTTCCAAGTTAGAGGAAAGTAAGTCACAGTTCAATTGTAATTCTAGTGGAACTTGGGTCTAATAATTCCTGGTCCAATTTTCTCTGCCTAATGTGTAACATATCCCAAAACCTTGCCAAATTAAATCTGAGCAATTGCATCTCCTGATCAATACCTGGAGAATACCTTATCAGAAATCACACAAGAAAATAAAATAGCAATGAAATGTTTACTTATGACTTGGAGTCAACATTTCTAATGGAAATTAATTTGCAGTCTATTTTGTTTTGAAAAATCTTTAAATTTTACCTCCATTGAAACTTTTCTATTGTCTATAAATATCTCCAGGGGACTCTAGGCTGATCTCAGTCCTGAGGAATAGATATGTGGGGTGGTTTTCTTTTCATTGCAATGGAGAAAAGCTAAGAATACTTGCACCAAATCTATTTAGATGGAGTAAACAGATGCTTTGGAAATGGTTCTCTTCCTTCCCTTGAAAGCTGCCAGATGTAGATGCACAGAAAACTATTCTGTTGGAATGGTGGCTATGTACAGTGCATAAATTGGGGAAAGTTATCTTTAAATCTGTATTTGTAAGTGTGTCCTGGAGACAGTGTACTTCGCAGTTCCAGTATTCCAAAGTTCCCTTCCCAGAAAGTTGTGACTGGCCTCTCGGTCTGGCTTCTTGATGCTTTGAAAAGTAGCATTTAGATATAGTGAATTGTTTTGGAGAGAAAACTATTTTTTGAAGTGTGAGACACACATACATTGAAAGCCTGTCATGTTTCCTCTTTCATAGTTACTTAGTTGAGAAATGTCAAAGTCTCATTACTACGACATCTAGAATTTGTACACTACTTGAAGTTGAAGTCATTTTCTCCTAAATTGTAAGTTGAAGAAGTTTTGGGTTTTGTTTTGTTTTGTTTTGTTTTTGAGTCCACAGACACTCTTTTTGTGGGGAGGGGAAGGAAAAGGAGAGAGGTGAAATAAGCACAATTTGAAACAAATGGACCCTATGGAATTTCAGACATAAAATATGGGCATCCAGCTCTGACACTTACTCTCCTGCCCTCAGAGAATCAATAGTTTCAGTTTATGGGAGCTGGAGAATGAGCAACATCGAGGCCGAAGCATTCCAGAGTGTGTCATTCCTGCAGACTTTTCTGGTGGGTCGATGAACAAAGGCACCATCAAAAGGAGAGAATTTAAATAGTCAACATGAATTTTACCCACACAATTCTACTGCAAGCCAGTCAGCCACAGGGAAAACTTGAGGAGGGGTTTCTGTTGAGGAAAAATACTAAGTACTGTACAGTAACTTAAAAAAAAAAGAGGAAGAAAGATATTCTTTCAAAACCTGGTGCCCCTTTAACTTTTTTTTATTCTGATGTGGGAATTATTTTCAAAAGTTTATTATTGTTACTATATGATTAATGACAAAAACTAAATTTCCTAACTTGCTACAAATGCCTCATTTGTTCAAAAAAGGTAAGTTTTGCAGAGAGAGAGAGAAAGAGGGAGAGGGAGAGGGAGAGAGAGACAGACAGAGAGAGAGAGATTAGCTTCATTGCTAAGATTCAGTTGATTCAGTTTTACATGGAATCTTTGCAGAGAATTGAACTTAAAAAAAAAAAAACAAACCCAACAACAAAACACAGCACTGTGGAGCTCCAGGGTCACTGAGTCCTGTGTTTGAAAAGATCAACACTCATAGAAAGTAAAGTAGGAAAGCACTTTGGCTTTTTGGAAAAAATTCTAAAGGTTTCATCTTCCATAAAAATAATAAGAAATTTCCTGGAAAGATTTCTGCTGAAGGAGTGAAGTTAAAGCTTTGAAATATTCCTTATTCTCTAGAGTATTTTTTTTAAAGGATGTATATACATTGTTGCCTTCCACAGTCAGGTATCTATGCCTTAAAATATGTAACTTGCCTTTCTTAAAGTGGGTGTTCTCTCCTACAGGCTTACTTGATTATAGTGGACTAATCTCAATAATGGTTGTTTATTTTAAAATCAACAACAACAAGGAGCTACCACTAAGCAGCAATAACACAAATTAGAGGGGCTGGTGTATAGATTTTTGTCTTATCCTTGTCTGGATGGCTTTCTGTAGTTTGGGAATATCCTTCCAAAGTTTTAATTACCAAGAAATGGAAATGTCTGCAGAAATGAGGATGATGCTTTTGTTTGTTGAATATGGCAAAAGATGTAAAAACTTGACTCTCAAAGGCTTTTCTCCTCCCCTTCCACCCCCCCAAAAAAATCTCAAACCAAAACAAACACTCTAGAGGTCCCAGCAATGGTCTGTAAAGTTATTTTAATAAAATATTAGCATACACACAAGTCAGAAAATGTAATGAGTAGTGTGCTTCACCTATGAAAAATAAAGATTCCTGCTTATATGTAAATGAAGGGAGTTCCCAATGTCACTGGAGGCAGCTCCTCCAAAGTGGGAAAAAAAATTTAAAAGGAGCAGCTAACCTCAGGAAACTGGAAAGAAGGATAAAGGCATCCACCTTACAGAGTCTTGCTCTCTTAGCCACTAGTCATTTCCAGGATTTCCCCATGATCTTTTTCCCCATTCCATAAGAAAACAGTCCCCAAAAGGCCTGCTTTTCTGACCTGGGCCAAAGGGCATTTTGCAAACTACTTTGGGGGGTGGGGACATAAAGCAGAGAGAGGAGGAGGGCTGAATTTTACCTGTTTTCTGGGCCTTCTCTCTGTTGCTTTTTAGGAAAAAAAAAAAACCCACAACTGCCCCAGCTATCATTCTTTGCCATGCCCTAGGTCCCCCGCTTCCCTCTACCTCTTTTCAAACTGTGGCGGCCTCACAAGCTCCAGCTTTAAAAGGCCTGAGATGTTTTGCATGAGGCTCTCACAATAGGGGTTGAGGGAATTGACAGTTTTAAAAACAAGGCGTTCTGTCCTTTCCAGCTGCCGGGGACCTCTTGCTTCCACCATCTCTCTCTTGGGCTCCCCACTGCTGGTCGCGTTTTCCTTGCCCAGTAAATCTTCCCCCCACCTTACCACACAACCTTCATCTTCCTTCTCCGCCCCCCCTCACCCCCCCCCCCCCCCCCATTAGCTATGTTTGTAAGCAAGGGTCAGTTTGAAGAAGCTTCATTTAGGACTAGCTGGCTCCCTGGAATGAAAGGGGGATGCCCTGGTGTCCGTAGGAACCACGGGAGGGGGGGGAAGGGCCTACCCGGTGGGGAAAGGGGTCAGAGATGCCCGGGCTGCCAGGCAGACTGACCCACTCTTGCTGGCCGGCTCCTGCGAGTCCTAGAGCCTTGCAAGCAAGACACGTGCAACCCACAGGCTAGCCTGACCCTGAGCTGTTTTCTGCTCTCTAGCCACAGCGACAAGGCACTAGGAAGAGTTTTTAAATGCCGCCATCTTGCCTGATGGCAAACAAATTTCTTTGTGGCTTTTTTTCCCCTTCCCCAGACTGAGCTCTTCCCTGAATTTGTTATGAACTCATTAGCCCAGGCGGAAGAGCTTGAACCCTTCCGTCACAGCCGCCTTTCTCCCTACACCTCTCGGCAATCCTCACATCAAAGAAGCCAGTTCTGCTGGGCCACTGCTCTGGCTCTTCTCTTTGAGGGAGGCCGGGAGCTCAGTCACGAGAGCAGGCTTTGGGGCTGCTTCTTTCGCCCCCATTTTGGTAGTTCCTCAGCTGAATTTTTTTTAACTTTGCTCTCCTTTTGTCTGATCCCTAGCAATCCTATGCTCCTCCCCACCCCCTCTGCCCTTTCTCCAATAGTCAGTCCACGTTCAAGCTCTTCCACGTGCAAACGCGAATTATCTTTTTGTTCTGGGCTGAGAGCTGGTGAAGTGTCACTAAAACACATTGGTTTACATGTCCGACTTAAATACCAGTGATAATGAAGGGAAACTTCATACAACGTAAATATGGCTGTAAACATGCTATATGAAGGAGGTGCACATAGAGAATGTGTAACACATACAAAATCTGGGGGAGGGGGAGAGGGAGGGAGAGAGAGAGAGAGAGAGAGAGAGAGAGAGAGAGAGAGAGAGAGAGAGAGAGAGGAAGGAGGAAATAACTCACAAAGAGGGAGATAACGTGGACTGTTGTGTTGTGGTGGTTCTTTGAATCTCTTAGTTAAACTGAAAATGAAGTTGTGGATTGTCAAAAACAACCCCGGTTGTGAGAAGTTACAGTTCAGCAAAGCAAACAAAGCAGTAACTTCCAGAAGAGGGAAAGTAGAGGTGAACTGCAGATAGGTCAATAGAAAAGTGCAACAAGCTTGTTTTCCCTGGTGTTTAAAATGCAGCGGCAGTTGTAAAGTGTGTGAAATTACGCACTGGTCTCTTAAAGAGTGCCTAATTTATAGTAAATAGCAAGGTCTTTGTAAATGCTTTATTATGTTGTTTCTTGTTAATTGTTGAGAAAATCCTCATTGTTGAGTGTGAATGGCTTTATGAGGTAACCTGGTCCTTGGCGCAATCAAGGGGCAGTAAATGGCCGCTCTGCTTCTGTGGCCTGACGCAAAAGCTGGGATCCGCTGTGGCAGAAGCGCTCTGACCTCTCCGAGAAGCGGTGGTGTCCTGGCTTTGCACACTTTCCTCTCGATGTGCCAGGCGGAGGGGTCCTCCAGATTTTAGTTAATGAGAAGGTGTGTTTTTAACTGGCTCTCAATGGAAAGCAGCTTGCAAAGGTGCTGGGTGTGCCCCAGGGCCGACTCCGGGCCAAAGCTGCCGGGCTGAGAGCTAAGGCCCGGAGGGAGAGTGGAGGGGTTCCTAACACTGGCTAAAATGGACAGGGGCCAGCCTCTTAGGTACCGGGAGTCTGTGGTGGGGGGCGATGGACCCAGGCGTCCTCGACCCCTTGCGCTGCTGTCACTCCGGGGCTAAGTTGGGGCCTCCCGGCCTCCAGGCTGGGAGCAGAGTTGTGTATGTGATTGGCTCTCTCACTGTCTCTCAAAGCAGCGGCTTTGTCCTTAGTGTTCCAGCAGCGCCCTTGGATTCAGGGGAAAGAGCCTTTCGGCCGGACTCTGAGAAAGCCCCAAATATAGGGTCAGAGGAGGGAATCTGCAAGTCTGCAGAGGAAAGCTGATAAACCAAACCCACTGGCAGTCTCTCCTAGGCTTTTGTTTGAAGACTTCTTTCCTCCTCTTCCCTCCTTTCATCTCTTCCCTTTTCTCTTCAATCCTAGCTCTTTTTTCGACCTCCTTCTCTCTCCTTCTTCCTTTCCTCTTTTTCTCTCACACACATCCATTGCCTAAGAAACTGAATTTTAAAAATTTAATACCGAGGACAGGAGAAATAGGAGGAAAGGTGTTTAATTAAAGGATATATTTTTCCCCCTCGGAAGAATAAATACTCTTTCTTCAATCCAGAGGAAAGTATTCCCTTTTTCTTTCCCGCCTCCTCTAATTCTTCTCTTTCCAAGCAGTTGAATCTTGGGGAGGCTTGTGGGCAAAACCACACAAGGGCTGTGTTTATTTGAGTAACTTTCAGAAAAGGACACCATACAAAACCCGGGTCCTGGAACAGAAGGTGGGGGAGGGGGCAGGGAAGTGGTCTTGTACTCGGACCTGCGGCATTTCCCTAAGATTCTGTGACCCTACCGGGGAAAAGCAGCATGGATTTCCCAGCTTCCTCTGCAGCCCGGCTACAGAAAGCCCCCAGCTCTGTGCCGAACTGAAGAAAACACCAGATAGGTGGGTGTGTTTCATTCTCAGGCCTGGGAATGAAAGCGTGTGAAAGTCTGGATGTTGGCAAATGCAGATCACAAAGATGTAAATTTCACTGACAAAACCAGTATTCTCTTTATTTTTAAAATCTCTCTCTCCCTTTCCCCTTGTTTCCTTCTCCCCTTCCCCTCCGAATTAGTTATTAGGTGAAATCCCCCTGGGTTTAAAGCACTTGTTTGGAGGATTTGCGTACAACCCATATTAACTATTCACTTTCTGCTGCTTTTCCTTCTTTCCTTCTTAATAACTGTCAGCCTTTTTCTTGTACGCTGCCTTTCTTCTACTACGAAAAATATGATGAATTTTATTTTAGCCCCAATCGATGCGTGCAAATACTGGGATAACACAACCCACACTCCTACGGTGGAGGCTATTTTCAAAATTGAGTTTCGAGATCAATATTAAGTCGAAATGCCTCAAATGCACGAATTCACCAAATTCAAGGGCCTGGTTTCCCCATTCCTTTTCAGTCAGATTACTGCACTAGGAGGAGATACTGAAGCTTCCACAGTTTGTTTCCCTCCAAACAGGATGTTTCTATCATGCTGTATTTGGTTTTCCCCAAAGATCATTCCCGTTTAGTTGGAAAACACAACTCTCTCAAATAAGTGGAGATAAAATCTTGTCTATAGCGATACACCTGAATCTTTTCACATATTTGCATCATATTATTACCCATCAATTTCTTTTTCCTCATTTTCCTAGAGGCCAAAAGCTACCTGTTCAAAACTGAATAGATCTGTTTTGATAGTTGGAGAGCTGTTCCAAGTTAGGCCACCGATTTGCTACATTTCTACTAAGGATTATTAACTTGGGGCTCTGGCTTGGACTGACATATGACGTGCTGTCTTACTCTGGGGAAAAAACGGAGGACTAAAGTGTGTTGCTTTTTAAAAGAACTACTTAGAGAGAGAAAGCGACAGGATGGAGAGATGAGGGTGGGAGGTAAAAGAGAATTTGGAAAAGACACTTCTAAGCCTGCTGCTCCCCAGGGAAGATGCTTATGAGCCTATCCCAAGAGATAGCAAACTCACAAGCACAACCTACATCAAGGTTTCCCTGTTTTTCAAGCTCAATTCACTTTGCCTCAGTGTCCAGAGTTCGGAATGTGTGAAGTGTATGTGTACGAGTAGGCGTGTGTGATTTAGAGGGTGTGAGAACAGAAACCTTATTTGCGTTTGTGTTCTTCAGGGAGGTTGAAGCATCCATGCATATAAACTGTGTGAACCTATGTTTTGTACTATCTTTTTTCGAGTTCAGAAGATTTATTAATAAAAACAGACTTGGAGACATTAGCTCCACCTAAACGTTATCTCTCTGTGTTAGGGAAGGGAGCGAAGTCTCACCAACCTGCAAGTGTCTTTGGTCACCTCTCTATGAGATCCAAGTGAAGGAAGGAAGGAAAGAGGGAAGCCTACAGACCCGGTGCCTGACGTTGGAAAACAAATAAATAAGTAAACAAAAAAATCTCAGCAAGAAGAGGCTTGGGGAGAAGCAGATTCTGGACCCCAATAAGGTGGAAATAACGTTTGCAGTGTTTGCCTTTTTCACGTCGCTTGGATGGAAAATACAATTCATGTGATAAATGATGAGAGCATGGAGGAAAGCAACATTTGATGCCAAGTCCCCAGGAGGAACCCTGCCATGTTGAAGAACTGCCCTGTGTTTCTTTTCCTTTTCAAAAGTTAGTTTATGACAAACTAACATCCAAAGGTTGCAGCTAAGAGAAGCAGGGTGTTAATTCACTTCTTCTGTTAATTTGGGTAGTTGAAATGCTGTTGAAGAGTTTAGAATTTGAGGTTTTTTAAAGTAATAAAGACATATTTCTTTTGAAAATGTCCTTGATTATCCTCTCTCTCTTTTCCTCTTTCCCCACTGCATAGATGTTCTCACCTTGCCATTAAGTAGTATTTGCAATATCGTTAGAGACTCAATGCATAGTCACAGCTTGGTGAACTTCCAGGTCTTCGGTGCTTAATATGAGTGTTCATTTAAATGAAAAATAGAGAGATCCACGGATAGGTAAGCATGGGGAGGAGCAGTGGGGAGGGGGAGGGTGTGTGTTTTCAGGGAAACATCCACAAAGCTAAAGCTGCAAAGTCCCAGGTTTTGAGTTAACATGTTTATCTTTTTCCCCTTTTCTCTATCTGCCTCATTCTTCCCTTTCTTCTCTAAGTCTTCTTCTCCTCCCCCTCCCTAACCCTTGCACCCTTGTGAAGACTTCTTGTGGAAATGCCAATATTTATTAGTATTTTTCCAGAGGTGGAAAGGATGATATTTCACTTAGATGTTATTCATTCATCAAGGCCCCCTTTGAAGAAGGCAGTGCTTCAGAACAGTCCCTTCTATATCAAGCTGAACCTGGGAGGAAAAAAAATCATGATACAGCTTCTCTGTGATAGCACCAGTGGCTGTGACTTCATAGGTAGGGCCTCAGAGGCTGCATGTGCAGGCTTATTCAGGATAGCTTATGAACATCAGATTGAATCTGATGACCTAAGAAAACTCAACTACATAAGCACAGAGTCTGCAGCACTCTCACTAAACATAGTGAGTGCCAGATGAAAAGAGATGTTTTTAATTTTATTCTAAGTGTTAAACATCAACATGTGGTAAATGAGTCTTTAGAAAGCCAGTTTTGATTTTTCTCTGTTAGCAATCAAAGAATTTTTAAGTGACTTTGCTCAGATATGATAAAGGATTAAAAATGAAGCATCTGTAATACCAATGTTGTTATATATACATACATATACATCTGTATATTTATATACATATATATGTATTTATATACACGTGTGTATTTATATATAGATGTATATGGACAAGTTATCTTTTTATTTTCAATAAATAGGCTTGGTTCATTTCTAAATGTTTTGTTTTTCTACTATTGTGGTAATTTTCAGAGAAAGAGAATCATTACTTGAATTTTTTTGTCTTTTCCACATTTTTCATTTGCAGTAAATTTTAAAGAGCAAATAAAACATGGAATTAAGGAATACAAAACTGTGGCCGTCTTCTTTAGAAAACTGACTACATACCTGTTTTTGAGGAAATTGTTTCATTATATCTTTCTATAAAACAATGATCAGTATGTAGGTTTCAATGTAAGATAATTGTTGTATTTGGGAAGATGTTTACCCTAACTACCTTAAGATCTGAGACTTTCAAGACAGGAAAGACAGTGTCAAAGAGACCACCAGGTTCTCAATAATCTTGCCCTTTGTACCTAGGTATTGCTAGGGTTTATGAACACCAACAGATCCTTCATAACATACTCTATATAACATGCATACTACATAGAGTATCTCGAAACAATGGAATGATTTAGAGATGGTTTGGAATAATCCTAATCATTTTCATCATCATCAGTTTCCTAACTTTTCCTGTTTGGAACCAAATACTTAGTGTCCATTATAACACTGATTTTTAAATTTTGATTTCTCTTAAGGTTAAAAACAAATCATTACAAAGGAAAAAAAGGAAGCATGAAATCTTCCATAAACATTGTGTTAAGTCCCTGCAACTTGCTATAATATGAATGGAGTCATTATGGCTTTTCCATTAACATGGTTCCTACTCTACAGGATGCTGGCAAATAGCATGTCAATGTGTAAAATTCTCCCTACGCAACACCTCAGAAAAAGATAAGCCATTACAATGTAAATCTAGATAGGCAAAGTCTCATTGAAACCAATGAAATTGAATATAATGCCCATACTACATTCTCATCTTAGTATTTCAGGATATACAAAGTATATAGCTATGCACTGAGATGAGACTGTACATGTAAAATGCCAGTATGTAATACAGGGCCCATTAAAATATTTTTTTTTTTAAACTACAGCCCATATCCACAAGCTTTACTTAACTTTTAACTCCATGTACAAAGCAGCTCATGAGGATACAAGAGCACCCTACAAAATGTCTGGTTTTGTTTTCCATTTATCTTCTTTCCTGTTTGCTCATACAAATAGTATATATGCATATGTATATATTAGAAGCAGATTATATACATGCATATGTATTTTTAATGGAAACTCATTTTCATTACATAAAATTACTTCCAGTGTCTTTCTAGACTTCAATTAAGGCGCTTTTTTTTAAAGGACCAAAAAATTTTAATTACGTAACATGAATATCTGAACCATCAACCACAGAAAGCATCCTGGCCACAAACCTGTGGGGATAAAAGAAGAAAAAGGATAGAAAGAAAACACCCCACTGTGGATTACAAGGTTATGAGACAGGTCAATAGGAAAAGGAAATAAAAACTGAAAGTTATGTTGGAAGCTTAAGGTTCTCCTCACTCAACAGTTCACTACCCCCCACCTCCTTCATTCTATTAAAGCTAAACTTTTGGTGGGCAGTTCTTTAATTGGGATATTTGTGGCTACCTTGGAAGTTGTTTTCCTTCCACTACTTCAGATCTCCTGAGCCCCTGGTTTTTCACTTCTGAGAATGCCTTTACTTACTATCTTCTGGGCCAGAAGGAGTAGAATAAATGAAAGTTAGAGATGCCCAATTGCAAACTGAAGGCGTTAGAATAGGGTAGATAAACAGATAGGGCCAGAAGGAGGGGGAAGGGTGTAAAGCACTGACTTCAGTGAGGGTATGGGGTAGAAAGAATTCGGTCTTACAAGAGAGACGACCCTGAGAGTGTAATATATTAAATATTGCAGCGATCGATTTCAATACCCTGAGTGGACACGGGAATAAAAATTCGCCCACAAGCTGAAGTGATTAGGAATGCTTTGTTGCGAGGAAAGAAATGCGATTTTCTGCAGATCCTTTTTGTTCAGGTTAGAAGAGGGCCGAACAATCAGCTTTTAAGCTCTACGCTCCCAGTTTGGGATATAACCCTAAAGGTTAGTCGCATCTCAATAGCGCTTCAGCACAGTAAAAAGATGAGCCTTTGTACTAAGGAGGATTAAATATCAACCACAATTATAGGTTGATCCCACTAGGAGCTTTCCTCTAAAATCAGAGAGGGCTACATTTTTGGAGACTCCTCTCCATGTCACTGGGCACGTCTTTGTTTTTGACTCAGAGGTTGTTGCTTTGCACAAACTTCCTTTTCATTAAAGTTCGGGGTGGGAGGGAGGGAGGGTTGAAGAGGACGCAGCATCGGGTTAATTCTCCGTGGTACAACTTTAAAAATGGGTTTATGCTTGAACCTGGACAGGAAAGAAACATTCAAAATGGAACTCTCCAGGGCTGAACTGATTGTACACAAGGACGCATATGCGAACATACATACACACTCTGTGGAGTTCTCAGGCCAGCTCTGGCATTTTCTGCTGCCGCTTCCACCTCACCAGGGACTGACCTGAGTGTCCTCATTGGCCCTGGAGTATGTTTAGGGCTCTGACATAGTTACCCGTAAGGGGATTGTTTGCATACAACGCCGGGACCGAAATCCAAGCTGCGGACTTCAAGTACGCCGCCTGCTACACGTTGCTGATGGCTGCCTACAGTAACTGCATTGGCCTCCTCCTTTTCCTCCTCCTCCTTTTCCTCCTCCTCCTTTTCCTCCTCGTCCTCCTCCTCCTCTTGCTGCTGCTGCCGCCGCTGCAAATCTGGAAAAGAAATGCAGCATCATACAAAGGATTTCTATAATGAGGAGGAAGAGGTCCTCTGCCTTGTGACTAAGGAAGGGCCGAGACTGCTGCAGCAGCTGCTGTTGTGCTGAGCGAGTCTCCCGTTCCCTCTGCCAGCTCGTTTCTCCCTCCCCTTCTCCTTTACTCCTTGAGCTCACACCAGCGAAGGGAACAGAGGGAAACCACTACCCTCCGGGCCTCTGAGATAAATCGCTTCCCACCCCCAACCAGGTCTTCTGCTGAACTCCAAAGCAGGTCCCTGTTAGATCCCCGAGACTCTTTAAATCCAGAGGGATGTGCAGGACCCAGGAGACCCTGGGACTAGGCCCCAGTTTCAAGCAAAGAAGGCCGGGCCCCTTCCTAGCTAACCTTTCTTGGTCCTCAGTGCCTCCTACCCTTTTCTGGCCTCATTCTAACCGGGTTTACTGGTCACATTTCTGGCTCAAGTGGAAAGCAAATGCTGTACTCCTTGGTTTCCAAGAATTCCATTAGAGAGAAGGAGCCTTGAGTAGCCACACTTTTTGACTCACTTATGCTGCCTTGGGTTTGGGTTTCCTGAGGTTGGGATTGGGAATAGGGAAGTTCAGTTCAGTTCCATTCCTCCTCTCTCCCCCCTCATCTCCGCCCAGTGAAATGATATATCTGTAGTAGAGAGTAAAGCCAAGGACTTGAGATTCCTCTATGTCTCCCAGGGTATACTAAAGTCATCTTTCCTTTAGCTGAGGTTGAAACTCATCTCTGCACTAAGGTAAGTGGTGGAGGATGAAGAACCAAAAAGTTGCACCCAAGAGATTGCTCTGAGAGGAGCAGGAGGATCTGAGATCAGATTTCTCCTTCTATGTGGGAGAAGAGAGAATCTGGATAATGCAGGGGTAGATAAATTAAACTGGAATCTCTTTGCTCCCTTACCCTTCCCTCAAGCCTCAGTTTCTTTTCCATAAAAAAAAAAAACAGCACGACTATGAAAAGAAGGAGGATGAAGACTCTAATGGGCCTCCACTGACAATCCTAATGAAGCCAAAGATGGGCATATATCTGCATATATGGGGGGCAGGGATAGATCCAAAAGATGAAGAATTCCCTATCTCCTTCACAGTGGGAACTAGTGAATAAAAGGCATCTCAGGGGAACAGAGTACCTGCTTGGCTCCCAGGGAAACAGAACTTGACCAAACAGGGGGAATATGTTTTGGAATCTGGGCCCTGGCATGGGAAACTGCAGGGTGGAAATTCAGCTGTGTAAGCCTTCTGGATTGGGGGGAATCTGTTACTTTTGGCTGCTTTCCAGGGGGTCTCCAGAGCTTCTCCTCTGTTGTTGGGTCCAAGGGCCAGGCTAGGCTCTCCTTAGAGCTGCTGGATTCACCTGTCATTGCGATCACAGTGGAAGGACCCTGACAAACCTCCACAATAAGGGCCTGAAAGGGGCGCTTAAGGTTCACTGATCTGTATGTAGGACTTTGGAAAACTGCAAATAAGCGAGAAAATTTGGCCATTCTTGTGAAGGGAAATACAAGTTTGCACTTAACATGGAGCCTCAAGATTAATCCCCCCTCCCCAAGAAAACCCCCCAACCATACTAATAAGCCTCTCTCCTAAAAAAAGCCCAAACTTAGCCCCAAAACAAAACTCGACTGGGCCAAAGGCCCCTGGCTTCCACAGTTATCCCCCAAACAATTTCATTTCCTCGGCTGCATCCTAGCCAGCCTTGGCCACTGAGGAGAAGTAGGGCACTAGGAGTTGGAGTAGAAGAGGGAAGGGAGGGGGGAGAGGAGCTGAAGTGCTCAGGAGGAGAATGTTAGAACTTGGCATGGACCTTCAGCCCGGGGGGGTGCGGAAGCAAGCCACGGAAGGAAGAATGGTCAGGAAGGAAGAATGATCTAGAAGGAGACAATGGAAGTGGCCTTGCGGAAGGCCCCCTCAGGGCTGAGGAAGTAGCACAGGCCAGAGACTACCCGGAGGCCTAATGAAATCAAGGCAGCAGTCGGGAGAGGTGGGGTTGAGATGAGGACTTTGGTTTGCTTTTCGCACCCTGGACCCAGGCCTTTTGTAGCTTGTCCCAGAAGGAAGACTAGATCTAAGCGCTTGTAGGAATGGGCTGCCTTCAGGAATTTGTTCACCAGTCCACCTTGTCCCACGCTGCTCTGTTTCCCTCCCACCCCCACCCTCGTCTGTTCAGAGTAGGGGTGAAGAGGCCGGACTCCGCTGGGCGGGAAGTGGGATGACCTCCTTGGGCCTGGGGCCAGAGACCGCGGCTGCCTGGGGGCGGTAGCAGCAGCCACTGCGGTCGTCCCAGCACTGCTGCTCGTAGCTGGTATTTCCCCGCTTCCTGAAAAAGGGAAAAGCATCTCCCCCTAGCAAGCTGCTGATGTGTTAAGTCGGCCGCAGGCAGGCTCCGAGCTGCTGCTTCTCCTGCCAAGCTAAGCTGCCGACCTCCCCTAGTTAGCTAGGGTGGACTTTCCCGCAGCCGGAGGGAGGAAGAGGCCGGGCTGCTCCGCCGCTTCCATGCCTAGGGTCTCCCTTCCCAAGTGGGATTTTCCAGGCAACCCCTGAACCCGTTGGAGGCCTCAGGAAGGAGATAGTAGAGGGCTCCAGCGAGCAGGAGTGTGAGACAGGCCCAAGGAAGAGAGATCTGTCGGTTGATCTCAGAATGTTTCAACTTTTGAGTCTTTTGCTTAAAAGATGCTCCTTGATTTTTGTCAGAAATAGAAGCACCTTCAAAACACAAAATAAATAACTTGGCTCCTCTGTCCCATCAGCTCCAAGCGTGAAAATGTATGAGCTGGGGACGTACGTTTCTATTGGTTCACTATACCTTGTCAAGGAGACAGAGGCAGTGTCATTTGAGTGATTGTGGCTCCTTTGGCTGAACTCTGATGTGAACCCCTAACGTGACTTTTGATTTGTGTCTTCCTACAGCCCACCAGGTAGAGAGAAGTCTTCGGAGGCCGCTTGTGGCCTCTTCCTGCGAAATCCTGTCACCTGGACAACTGCACGTCTGAAGGGAAATCCTTGCAGAAACCCGGGTCCCCCGCACTGGGAACCTTTCTTGAACTACGAATAGGGTCTCAAAATCCCCCACACTCTCACTCTCCAGCATTAATTTGAGCTGTGCCAGGCAAGCAGTATACGATGACTTTAGCTGTGGGAATTGTCCAGGAGCTGGAACTGAGGCAGAGGTGAAGTAAGGACAGCGAATGAATAGGAGCAGAAAAAAAAAATTTGACCGAGATATGAACGAGCTAGTAGAACTTTTGGGGAGAGTTTTTTTCTCTTCTTCCCCTTTTCATTCTCTATGTAAACTCCTTCTTAACTAAAATGGACCAGACACATTGTTACTAAGTAGGGTGAAATGGGACCAAGAGTGAGAGGTTGCCAGTAGACCTGGTCCTATCATTCCTATGATACTAAATTATAGGGTCCTCTTCAGAGCTAGTTTGAGACTAAAATAGAAATTTAACGAACACTTATCTAGGCTCATTTTTGACAGAATTATGTTGTGATTTTCTTTCAAGAGTGATTCATTGGGGATGGCTTTTTTCTTTTCTTTTCTTTTTTCCTCTGGAGCTGTTCTACAGTCTTAAGGCAGAAATATAAACACGAACTGTCTGTTTGGCGGAAACCCCTTAACAGTATCTTCCAATGGAAGATCAAGACACTTTGTGAATTTTCCCTAGATAATGCCCATATTCCGAATGACTGATCAGAGAACTCCCGTATTGTTAAGTAAAATGAGAGGAAGGCGAGTGACGTGGGAGTCGAACAATGGCATTTCTGAATCAGTTTGCTTGATTGACATTTGGGGGCTTCGTGACCCCAGGGAATAGGACTCATTACCGTGAATACACCAAAACATCAACCAAGATTAGAACTCTAGATCCTGTTTTAATCCCATTTCTGTCTAAATTATAGTGGGAAAATATCAAATCTAGGAGGAGAAAGAATGACTCCTTCATACACTGACTGAACCTTTTAATTGTATTGAGAAGAGAAAATGTGAACCCTAAAGCAGGAATAGCTTTAACATCTTAGCAATAGCAACGAAGATTAAAAAAAAAAATAAAGTGCACAAATAGGAAGGGTTCCTAAGAACAACTGTATAGGACAAAACATTTCATTGTATTGAGGAGATGCTCTGTTAAGGAAATGTGTGGAGACAGCCCTTCCCATCCCCCCCTTCATTATAAATAACAGCAGTATTTTGAAAAAAACAACTTTACAATATATAATCATATTGTAATTGTGCAGTTTGCTTCTGAAATATACTCTCAGAATATAATTAGGCTCCTTAAATGATATGATCCAACTCCCTTCTTTGATTTCCAAGATTTTTCTGTTTCTTGGGGGAAGGGGAAGAAAGGGTTTTTTTAAATTTGTTTCTTTTTAATGCAGAAAAGTTGTGTTAACATGCAAATGTGACAGGAAACTGAATATTGATCTTGAATTCTTGGTGGAAAATGGAATGTGTCTGAGCAAAATCTATTTTTTAACAAAATAGAGAGTATGGGATAATGCAGGTTGTGTGTTAGATAAGAGCACAAAGATATGGCAACTTCAAGTAAAGAATATTTGACTCTTCAGTGGGACTCCAAGAGCTTAAAAATAAGAAAATCCTTAAACTTAAAGTAAGATGAATAAAAAATTACTATAATTTTCCTTAGCCAGAGATAATTTTGTTTCAAAGAATGTCTTCACCTTTAGTCTTTTCCTTTAAGTAGATAAATGCAAGGGATAGTGAGTGTCACAGGAAGGAAGATACCTTACTACAATGAATGAGTTATAAATAGGGGAAGAGAGTTTGTTGCACGATATAATAGGGTCCTTTCCTCGTATTTAGGTTTTAATGAGAAGCTACTGTTGTTGCATGGGAAGTCAGAGCCATAGGAATTATTTATACAGTTGTAGGAACAAAAATCAATTATTAGGTGTTCAGTAATCACCAAATAAACTCTGAGCTTTCAGGTTAAAAATAGACGACTATCTCCATGTTCAATTACACAGTATCAATTACTAATACAACTGATGTTTCAGCGTCTCAGTGCAACTAGATATCATCTTCATATGGAGATATCTCGGTATTAATTAATGGCTGCTTTATTCTCATTATTCACAAGGAAAAATAGGGGTCATGTCGCATTAAAATTAAGATTATCTTAGTTTATCTGAGCTCTTAAACAAAGATCATTCAATGTAATTATATTTCGAATTAACGGAGGAAGTCAATTTATCTCGTTATATTTTGCTGGAAGACAGGATAGATAGATCAGGAATAGGCAGCAGTTACATTTTAAGGACCAAACAAACATGTTTTGAGTCCTCTAATATTTCCTTTGCTAACGGGGGGGAAGGGAACTGTTAGAGACATGACTTTGCAAAGTCAAGTACTTTTTAAAGGACTTCGATCGAAATTCTTGCTCTGAAGCAAAGATTCAGGTTTGATTAATTTTCTGTAAGCGACCTGACAGCACAGTTTTAAAAGATTAATTAAAACTGAAATGATACTGAGCCGGAATTCAACCTGCAGTGACATTACTGGTGCCTTGTGGGACTTTGCATTCCGCCAACTTGTTCCCAAATCCGAACTGCCAGGGGTTTCCCGAGCCTAAAACACGCAACTCTGGGAATGTTCCCCTTGCCTCTAGGAAATGAGCGCGGAATTTGGCGAGGAGCCGGAGCAGCTCAGACTGAAATGTGGAGCTGGCTGCTAAACCCTCTGGTGGGCTGCACTGCTGAAGGGATTGGGGGAGGAAAACAGTTGAGCTGTTCACGTCCGACTCGTTGGTAACCAACTGGGTTGTGCCAAGGGACCAGAGAAGCCGGGACTGCGCTGGACCGCTACGCAGCGCCTCGGACCTAGACTTGGCAACGTTTTCCCTGCCTTTCTCATGTCTTTAGATGCCTTTACTGGCTGAGGTCGAGCGTTGTATGGCCTCCTTCACCTTGAACCACCGCGGCGTGCAACGAAAACGCGCGCGTGCGAGATTGTGTGTGCGGTGTCCCGGGGTGTGAGGGAGTGGAGGGTGGGGAGGAGGAGACGAGAGAGAGGGACGACGACGTGACTTTTTATGCAGTTAGTGCCAGGGACAGACGTAATTTAGGTGATGTCTCTAGGACTCTACTGTATTTATTAACTCTTCTGGGGGATTTGTATTTCTGTGTGTATTTCTGCACGAAGTCTACAACAACTTTTGATACCTGTTTATTCAACTGGTCCAGTTGTCATCCTTCCTTCGAACCGCGAAGAGACTTGCTATTTCAGTTTATCAATGCCTTGATTTCTCTCCCCCCTCCCTTTCTTTCCCCTCCCCTTTTTCTTCTACTTAACTCCAAGACCCCTTCAGAGAACTTAAGAAATTAAGTATAATAGAAATTGGAACTGTAATTAAGAAAAACAAAACAATTGCGAAGAGTCCTTGGGATTCCAATTCGAGGCTGGGGGTGGAAGAGGTAGAGGGACAGACACATGGCACTATTTGGTAGTCAGTTTCCACGGTCCCTGAAACATTCCTCCCTTTTCCCGGCTTCAGGAGGTCATGGTCCTGGCCGCTCTGAGAACCAGGTGTCAGTCACATAGCTCCTTCATTTCTGACGTCTCCCGAGGGATGCTGCAGGGATCCGCGGGCTTTGGGTTTGGCGGCTAAGAGCTAGAGGTGAGGTTCATGTTTGTGTGACTTCTCGGGGGCCGGTTCTAAGGTTTCAGTCTTCTGGTTGCCCTCTCTTCGAGAAGCACCTTCCCAAGGGATATCATCTTTTTCCAGCGGTTGGGGCCTTAAGCGGGAAGGTTCCAGGCATCCCCTTGGGTGGAATTCCTCCCTAGAAGGCTGGTCCTGCAGGATATGCCAAGAGATCGGCAGCCCTTAACAGCGCCTGGGAGTAAGAGCAGTGGTAGACTAGGCATCCGAGCTTCCCTCTTCCCCTCCCCCTTCCCCAAGTCTTTCCAGAATCTTTCTTTCTACCTCTGCCTCTGGGTCGAGCTTTGAAAGGGGACGGCAGGGAAGGGCGGAGAAAGGACCTGTTTCCCAGACCACGAGAGACTTCAAAACAAAACCCCTAAACCAAGCAAAAAAAAAAAAAATCCCCAAACCCCAAACCGAAAACAAAACCTTCTGGAGAAGGGTCTTAGGAGCTGGCAAAATCCAGAGCAGAAAGGAAAGACAAAAACTGAGAGGGGAGGAGGGAGAGGGTGAGAAAAGGCAGTGGTACCCCCTCTGGATGTGGCAAAGGAACATCTTTTCCCAGGTAAACCCATACCCAGCAGCTCCTAATAACGTGAACAAAGAGGCTGGGAAACGCGATCCAGGCTGGGTAGGGGAATGGTGGCGGGCAGAAGGAGGCTAGGGTAGAGATGGGGGTGGGGAAAAGGCAACTCCCCATATTTTCTCCCTCAGCAAAATGATTTAAATCCCCTCCCCCAAACTCCTCACGGAGGCACCGTGCAGCTACAAAACAAGGGAAGACTTGGATTTCTTATTTAAGTGCTGCATGGCCTCTTCCCTCCCCCTTCTTCCCCGCCCCCCTCTAGGGAGATTGCTAGAGACAGAGCCCGGCTCCAGAAGCGTGCTTAGCAATTAACACGCAAGCTTAGCTGGCTGAGTCGGAATCGCGAGGCAGCACCTCCCCCTACAGGTAAAAGGCGCATCTGCAGCCATTTTCTGCTCAACCTCCTCTTAAAGGGAAAGAATTTTAAGGTGGAACGGGTTTTCCTGGGAACCTTCCCTTTTTTCCTTTTCCCACTGGCTTACAGCCCAGTCTGCAGCCTTTTCAGTATTTCTCTTTTTACGTGTCTGCACACAACCTTTACACTGAGCTGTTCTCCAGGAACATTTATATTGCTCAGAAGCCGAAACAAATTTTTTTTTCATGCACTACACCATCACTACCTGTAGAGCCTGGTTCGCGGATGCGCAGACATCGATTTAGATAATCACAATAATTGGCTACCCGCAGACTTCCAGTCAATCGTTAGGGTTGGAATAGCGATGCATCGTTTTTCTTCAAGCTGAATACATTTTTTTTTAAGAAAAGAAAGGAGGAAGAAAAGGAAAGGAGAGAAAGAGAGGAGAGACAGAGAGAGACAGAGACAGAGAGACAGAGACAGAGAAAACCTTGAAAGTGGAAGTGTGTTAATTACTAACCACTTCTCAGGAAGACATCTTCTCCCATTAAACTTCCAGATGGGAAATCCCGAGATGGTCCCTCTTCCAGTTACCTAGTAATTCCCTTTTCCACTTTACATTTTTCAGTATATTACCTTCTTCAGTAGTTCACTGCCTGTAAGAATGGGAGGTAGAGGTGGCTGAAGTTTCAGGAGTGTTTTTGCTGGAGACAACAACTGGCCCGGGTCCGCTGCAGGTCAATGCAGGGACTAAAGCCGCAGTATCCCAGCAAGTTAGTTTTTTCTTTTCTTTTCCTTCCTCCTTCCTTCTGTCTTTCCTTCCTTTTTGATTACATGTGACATAAAGATATGTCACCATGCAGTCTAAAACGGAGGCTTGGAAGTTCCATTAAGCAAACTTTTAAAAATATTTTTTAAAAAAGAATAAATGTGTGTTTCTGAGTGTGCTGTGGAAAGCTATCGGCTCTTGGGAGGAATTACCCTTCTCTCCAAACTCTACTGTTCTTGGGGGAAAACCAACTAGATTGGAGCTTAAGAAATCAGCAGGAAACGGAAAAAAAAAACAACAAAACACCAGGTCAGGTACCGGTGCTATTCCGAGGAATTTCCTCTCCTCTCCTCTTCTTTCACTTAGTCACTTCTCTCCTCTCTGCCCTCCTCCCCCATCTCTTGTGGGGGAGGGTAGGAGGTCCATCTCAGGGTCACTCCAGGACTCTTTTCTACAGATTATGGGTAATGCTCCCTCTCTTCACGCCTACTCCTCCAAGTTTGTTTCTAAAGTGACCTGGACTGTGGGCTTTCCCACTTTCATCTGAAGGGAAGGGAGAGACAGTCTTCAGTAGTGAGAGGAAGAAGCCTGGAAGGACGAGACAGGAGGTAGAGTGGTCTCTGAGCTAGTCTTCGTGAAGTAGCAAAGGTGAGAAAGGCGACTGGCACGCTGCCAGGACCGGGTCCCATTTGTTAAGAGCAGCTCCAGCTGCCTCAGTTTCCTTTGCCATTCTCCCTCCTGCCCACCTCAATCTTCCGGACCTCTCCAGATCAGGTTACCGTTGCCGTGGGAACACTCTCCCAATCCTCTCCCAGCTCCCTCTGAATTCGTTTTGGGGCGAACCCATCCCAACCACTCTCTAACAAAATCTGGCACCAGGGTAGCCACCGACATAGTCAATGGTTCAGGCCGGGCTGGGGGGAAACCTGGTGGTAAAGAGGGTCTAGTTTTCTCTTTCCCTGGGTTATGAGTTGGGGGGCCCAGGGGTGCGGGTCAGCCAGATTGGGGCCAGCCTGGCCGTCTCCTCTGTCTCTCTGACTCGGGCCAGAAGTTTTCCAAAGAGGAAGCAGCGTTTTAATCTAGAGGGGCACCCAAGGACAGGTACCAAGGCCAGCTTGTTTTGGTCCGGGAGCAGACCGGTCCCTTTCTCTCCCTCTGCAGTTACCGCAATCAAAAGGCAGGGCTAGTTTGGCCTTTGAAATCCGTTTCCTCGGTGGAAAGCGCAGAGAGAGCACCCGGGAGGTAACTTTTAAGTTTAGAAGCAAGCAAGAAAACCCAACCCCGACCAGCTCCATAGCAGTCTTTCTTTACCCAGCCTAGCTTACCTCAGTCTCCCCAGTGACAACCCTCTGGTTAAGAGGGAAAACAAGCCACGTTTTTATTCGCTTACTGGAAAGGACTTGGAGGTTCAGGCAGAGGAAAGAGCAGAAGCCCCAGTCGTACCCACCACCCCTGTTGTACTGGAGTGTCCATGTGTGCATGGTGTGAGTGCGCTGTGATTATCGGCTTTCCAGCCGCCAGTCCCCAACTGGGGCCTCCACATCCCCCGCCTCTGGTTGAGCCCTTGTCAGGAAGGGGAGGGCACTGCAGTCCTGAGATGGCCCGGGTTAAGATGAGATTCCAGAGAGGAGACTGCAAAGCAGGGAAAATCGGGGTCCGGGAGTTCTATTGATGGGCATCCTTGGCAGCCTGAGACAAGCTAGGAAGGGTTCACGCAGTTAGTCCCAGCAGGCACGCAAAGAGCAGACTAGAGGTTCTCGCCACAGCGATTTAAGGGCCTGTCCTGGTCCCCCCTCCCCTGACCTTCTCACCCCCACTCTCCCAAAGAAAACGAAGGCGAGCTGCAGGAAAGGTCTCCCGGCTGGCTGCGAGGATTTCCTGCTCCGCGCGCTTAGGCTCTCGCTCCTGGGCTGGCTCCGCGCTGGGAGCTACCGCAGGAGCTGGGAAGAGAGCCAAAGCTGGTGGCTGCCCAGCCACGCTCCGCAGCCTGCGCCGTGGCGGGGCCAAGAAGCCCAGGCAGTCCCAGCGAAGCGCCAGGTCCGAGTGAAAGCGAGCCAGCGCAGGACTGGCCCCGAGACCCCACCGCAAAGCTGGCAGAGCCGGAGGGAGGCGGTCCTGGGGTGGGGGTGGGGATGGCTTCAGACACCCGGGGTCCATCCCGTTTGGAGCCGGTTGTATCGCAGGCTGATCAGGTGGAGACAGATATTTAGCAGCCAAATTGTTTAATGAGCCAGTATTTCCTTATTTAAATGAGAGAGAGAGAGAGAGAGAGAGAGAGAGAGAGAGAGAGAGAGAGAGAGAGAGAGAGAGAGAGAGAGAGAGAGCTTTCTCCAAAATTACAAAACAAAAGGATAACACAGAGGCAATAATCCTGGAATATGTTTAATTCAGAATTATTTTTGTTTATTTTCACAGTATTGAAGAGGTACAAACTTTTCAGAAGGCTCTATTTTCCTGCATTTTAAGTCTAATTCATTTTACTTTAAAGCAATAGGGTACTAAAATTTTAGCAAAGGCAGATGATCCCTATGTATAGATATACATATGTTCACACACAGCAGTGCTACATCCACTGTAACCAACACTGTTGTCAAGAGACTAGTAATAAATAATTCTGTGATGGCTGATTTTTTATAATATTTATTGTCACTGGAGAGAATGGTCCAGAGTTATCTCTCCACTCCCCATTCATAAATCTCCTAACAGAGATAAGTCATACTATCTGCCTATAGCTCACTCCCTCTCTGGGCTTCTTCTCTCTTTCACACACATGAACACACAAAGTATACACATTATCCACAGATTTTTTTCTAATCAGACCTTAATATATGGTCAGTAAATCAAGGCTCATATTTTAACTTTCCAGCCTGTGTTAGCCCTTCATTGTGTGGAGACTTCATCAGAGATCTTTGGTAAATCAATAAAACACAAGCCCTTGCTATGAAATTTGCTTTCTTTGTGTTGAAAAGAGCAACAACTGAGCACAGCGTTAAAGAAAATACTATTTGAAAACATCAACAAATTTATTTAAAATGAGAATTCTTGTTCCATTGCTCATTCTTGTTCCAAATATTCAGAAATTAAACTTTTTATTTAGAATAGGTTTTTTTGGAAGGGGGAAACAACTGATTACAAATTCAGTTGGAAAAGAATGAAATAAACAATGCATAACCTTGAGACTTTCATCTAGCAAGAAGAATCAAATTTAAAAAAAAAATAGGTCATCTGGTACAGACTCAGTCCATGAGTTAGAAAATTCTGAGCCATGAACTAATTAAGAATGTTTATTGGTCATTTGAGAAAACTTGGATGAAAAGTTTCTTTTCTGAAAAATACGAACAAATAGACTTTGGAGAAATCAATCCCTATTTTCAGAAAGTAAGCACAATGAGAAAGCATTTTGACAGAAGTGGATTGCTATGACTCTGGGGACAATTGTTACATTTTGTTGAGTGATTTTTATTTGTTAGAATTAAGATAAGTTATCATATAGGGCACAGAAATAAACACTTTCGTTTGTACCAATATTGGAGGGAGGGGAAGGAATTTCACTATTTTCACAGCATTACACTTGTCATGCAGGAAAGCCATGATGGCAAGAGAAGCGTCATATTTCCTATCATATCATCGTCCATGGGAAAATTCCATCATGATTCTTTGAAAATATGGGAGAAAAATATATTTGCTTTTAAAGTTCACAAATGAATACAATTGAATTGCTAGAACTAAAAATGTTATTCTCAGTCAACAATGATGCAGGATTTGCAAAGGAATCTCTTTAGAGTGATGTTAATAATGTCAGAATGTAAGGTAAGATTTCAATAGCAAGCAAGATGTGATCAATTGAAATATAGAACAATGAAGCTATTGACAAAACATGCTAACTTTGGGAGACAGACAAAAATTATTATTTTTTTTCTTTCCAGCACAGAGGTAAGCACCCAAAGGCATCAATGCTCATCAGGTTCAGGATAATAAAATCTGAGGGTTGTTCAATGGACTGTGACTGTAATGGGATTGTTAGCTTTAGAGGGTGACTACAGGGTTTCTCCGTATTTTAAGGACCTGAGATGGTTCGTGGTAGGGATAGGTGAGGTTTGTGGTGAATTTAGGCCATAGGGAAAGAAGAACATAAAACTGAATTCAGCATTATTAAAAAAAAAAAAAAGAAAACCCACAAGTTTTTGTTGTCTGGATTTGGAATCAGTAAAGAAGTGTTTCTGTGAGTTATTTAGGTGAAATAAATAGAATAATTCTTAAAAGGCAGATGCTCTGACACAATTTTCCCTCAAAGTATCTGATTTCTGACATCCAATAGAAGCTGGGAATTCAAGTTAGTATTAGAACCTGAATTTGTTCTGCCAGAGTGAAAATTGGTTTCATTAGGCATTAGGCACAAAACTCTTTTACTGAACGGACTATAGCTGGAGATATGATATTTCCAACTAGCTGAAATAATGAAGTCTTGACTAATGCTGGGTGTGCTTTGGAAAACCATCCTGGTGGGTTTTAATTTTTTTTTTTTATTGGAGTTCTCTAATTTTACAGTCCTCATAAACCTAAAGCAAGTCTAATGAAGGTCAATGGAGAGGCGGGAAAAAAGTCTAATAAGTGCTGCTTTGGAGCTAACACAGTTTAGATAAGTTAAAATGTGAAATATTCAATTATGTGCAGTTGTAAGGTTTGTTTTGTGGACATTTTATTACTCAACCCACACTTTCCCACACTCCTTTCTCTCATCATGGATTTGCAGTGCTGTGGGGAAAAGCCTCCTGAAAGCAGTGATATATTAGTCAGCTATACTATCCAAAGATCTTAAATGCTTGTATATAACTGCTTAAGTAAGTTGAAACTAAAAAGAAAACCCACAAAACTTTTTTTAAAATTACATATTTGTGTATGTTGGATGATACATTCCGTCTAGTACAATAGCAATCTTGAGGAGAGAAATGGGAAAAAATAAGTAAACCTTGAAAAAGATATGATAATTTATTACATATAAGAGGGATTAAATCAATCCATCATCCCTAATACACACATGGATTTATATACATGAAGATAACAATCTTTCCAAAGTGAAAATAACAAATGGCTCACAGGAAGCCCCAGACATGTCTCTTCATTTGAAAATATTTGATCCCAAGGAGACAGTATCTATAAATGAAGAGCTTTATGGACATTATTGGAAAAAGAAACCATTATTAATGAGAAGTCTGATGTTACAGTCAATATAACAATATGGAAACCTGAAAATTCCACCCTGAAGTTTATCTTTAGAATCTATTTTTTTTTTTGTTCTTGTTTGCAGAAAATGCACCAGTTTCTTTTTTCCCCCCATTCTGTTGTTTAATTGATTCCCTTTTTGGGAGGCTGGGATTTTGATTTAAAGCAAATATTACTGTGTTACTTAAAGATAAAAGTCTCAGTCTCAGTGGAAGTGTTTTGGCATCTAGAGAAACTAACTTCGGAGATATCTACAGATAGCTTAGCTTATTTTCTTCTACCTCTTTCTAAGTTCTGTCTTTCAAAATCCTCCAATTTTTTTTTTTTTTACTAGTTTGAACTATGGAGTTCAAGTCAAGGAAACAAAAAATGTTCATTCTTCACATAAACTAAAATTCAGCTAAGCTTAATACAAAATGTATCTTCTGCTCTCAGTTAAAAAAAACCTTATTTGATTTTTATTAACCTCACTCTAACTTTCTAGAAACTTTTTTTTTTAAACCAATATGGCCCTTTCTTATAGTAAAGAAGCACAAGTAAACAGAGTAAACCAGCACATTGGCCATATGTGAGGCACGCTTTGTGAACCCACAGTAATCCACCTTTCTCCTAAAAAGAAGGAGGTCCTTTTCAGTGTCATCCTTTGATTCTATGGATCACTGCATCAATCAGAGTTCTCTTCTACAGGGGTTTTTTTTTTTCTCCCAATAGTGTCATTTCAATAACTTTTTCAACATTGAAAAATGCATTGGACAAGGATTTGGATTGATTATGTCAGGTAGACAGCTTCCTTAAAGGTTTGCCTTTTTTGTATAGAGTCTCTAGAGTAGATTAATTAAGTTTAAAAGTTCTGAAAAATGTCTCTTTGACTTCAGGAATTCTTTGAGCAACAGAGAAAGTCTTTTCTTATTAAATCAAAGATCCAATTTTTAAGAAGAGTTTTCCTGAAAATCATGCCAAACATTCACATCAATGCCCAACTCTTCTCAGGGTTGGCTTTTTTTGTGGGGAGGAGGGAAGATGCAAAAGATTATTGCATTGTTCCTATGGGAGTCTTGTTCTTCCCATCATGCATGGAAAAAATGCAGTAGGCAGTTCCAGGAGTGTTGTCTCTGACAGTATATCTCAGGGGACTTATATTCTTGGTGGCAAATTGCCAAAATAAGTAAGAAAGAAAAATTGCCAAGCAGACTAAGCTCTAGTGTATACAAGGTCTTGCAATAGATAATAAGAAAGTCAAAAGAAACATGCTAAGTTAAAAAGGTCTAGAAATTTAATGAGCGGTATTTAGAGAGAGCTGGTGTCTACGACAATTTGCAAAGCTTTATTTTATGAACCCTCCTATAACAATCGAGAACAACTTTGTTTATTTTAAAAATTGTATTCTTTCAGCTTTTAAAAGTCAGAATTAGCCAATCTATTATGAATTATGTTTAACTGACATATAAACATAATGTAAACTATCACCTCATTGGCTAAATATTTTTTTTTAACAATCTATTGTTGAAACAGAAATTTCTTGGCAAATATAGCCAGTGCATAAAAGTCCCAATTCAATCTTCTGAATGGATATAAAAATATGGTAGAGTCTGCATTCTGTAGGATTGCTAATGAGTAAGTACAAAACTGTCTAATGTTCAAGTAAATAATTATTTTTTCTTATCTGTTCCTTAAATTTCAGGCTCTCTTTATCTAGTTTGTCTATGTATTTGCTCTTTTTCTGTGTTGGTTTTTGGGATATTCCACTATGGAAGTATTCTGATTCTTTGTCATGTGACTGGGTTCTTTAAGATGATACAGAAGAGCCCAGGCACACTGTGGTGGATTCAACCAAGCTACGAAGCCTTTGAGTATGGGTCCAGTGAAATATGTTTTGCTGGAAAATCAGGTTAGACTTCTTTCTGCCTTTGTGCTAGGTAACATCGATGACATGAATTAATGGTGCAAGATGTACTGTTGCTGTTCAGTCATTTCTGACTTTTTGTGATCCCATTTGGGGTTTTCTTGGCAAAGATACTGGAGTGGTTTTCCATTTCTTTCTCCAGCTCATTTTACAGATGAGGAAACTGAGACAAACAAGGTTAGGTGATTTGCCCAGGGTCACACAGCTAGTAAATGTCTGAGGATCAGATCTGAACTCAGGTCTTCCTGATTCCAGACCTTGCACTCTAGCCCCTGTGCCACCTAACTATAGGTAGAGTCCTACTCTGCGTAAATAAATACTGTCTTTGATAACAGATGGGAGCAAAATTATATAATTAGCAAGGAAACAAAGACTACACCTTTCTCAAATTCAAAGCCTGTATGATACTTCCTCAGCTAGCAAGAATAAAATAGGAACCAACCTTTCTCATAGGCAGATGGCTATTTGTTATAAAATAATTTGAGCGCTTTTAAAAGCACCCTCTCCTTCAACCTCACCATGGTCTCCTTCATCCCTACCAACCCCACTATAATTTGTGCAATCCCTGAAGTTTTTAAGTACATTTAATATGAGATAAGACAATATACCACAACCATAGAATCTTGGAGCTGGAATAAATTTTGGAGGTCCAACTCCTGTTTGAAGGACAACTTTTTTTCCACGTTGTCTGGATCAAGGGAAGTGGTGTGGTGTAACGAAAGGGCTATGGATCTGATATTCAAGGTGAGTGGGGATTTGGGTTTGAATTTTAGGTCCGTTACCCAACACCTTTGTGACCTTGGATAAATCACTTCCTCTTGGTGGATCTCAGTTTCCTTGTCTGTAAAATGAAGAGGTTGTACTGAATATATAATCTCTGAGATCTCATTCAGTTCTAATTCTATGATTTGATGATTCTAAATTTTAGGATATACCATAATGCACTGGTTTCAAAACTTTTTTGATTATGTATTTTTAACAGTAAAAATTAGGGGCATATACCTTAAATATATGCTTACTTGTAAGTTATATACATGTACTATAGAACTCATATATTTTGTACATTAAAAAAGAATGAAATTGTGAAATATCAAACATTTTAAAATAGTCTTATTTATTAACAGTATAACATTTTTGGCTCTTTCTAAATAACATTCATTATTATTGATACTATACTGACAGCATTATAATTGAATGATTATTATTTTTGCAAAATATGCTTGTGTGTATCCTGGGTGATTTTGTTGAGTCTGACTCTTTGTGACCCCATTTGGAGTTTTCTTGGCAAAGATATTGGAACGGTTTGCCATTTACTTTGCCAGCTTATTTTACAGCTGAGGAAATTGAAACACTTGCCCAAGTTAAGTCACTTGCCCAAGGTGACAAGCTCTAGTAAGTATCTGAGATTGGATTTGAACTCAGATCTTCCTGCCTCCAGGCCCAGCACTCTATCCACTGTGTCACCTAGCTGCCCTCCTGAGTGATAGGGCAGACATAACAAAAATATGTTAGTAATTAATTGTTCAGTTATTCTGATCAGTGTAGTTAGCCAAACAGGTTAATTTCTGTTTTTTTCTAAACACTTTCTAATTGAAAGATATACAATATAACAATCAAATAACAGGTCAGTATAGTCAGTAAATATATTCGCTTTTCATTAGGTGTTATATTTCTCTGTGTGTAGGTTTTTACTATATACTGCAAAAAAAAACCCAAAAACCAAAAACCAAAAAAAAAACGGAATCAGACTCTCAACCCAACAACAATCTATTCTTTCTTTATGTGATTCTGCTCAAGAGATATTATTATACTTTATTTTCCTTCCAATATCTTAGTTGTGTTTTAATATCTTCATGAGAAGAAGTAAGAAGGCTAGTGAAGGACCATAGAAATCTGGAAGAGGAGTAGTGTATAAGAAGACTGGACAATTGTAGCCAGTTTGTGAGGGGCTTTAAAGGTCAAGTAGGGGAATTTGTATTCAATCCTAGCATCAATAGGGAGACATTAGAGCTTATTAAGTAGGGAGTGATATGATCAGATGTTACTTTAGGAAAATTAGTTGGACAGGTGTGTGGAGAAAAGATTAGAATGGGAAAAAGGAAGGAGAGGGAGACTAATTAAGAGTCCATTTGAGATGCTCTAGGTGAGAGAGGATGAGGAACTGAGATTTAGAGCAGTAGCTGTATGAGTAGGGATGAATTGGAGAGATTTTTGTGGAGATTGAAGTGATAAGATTTGAAAACTACTTGGACACATGGAGCCAGTGAAAGTAAGGCATCAAATATAGAAAACCTAGGTGAGGATCTTCAGTACCAGTGGTGGCTCCCTGGGTAGAAACAGGGAAATTTGGAAAAGAGGGTGAATTTTGGGAAAAATAAATGTAATGAAATCTTTGGTACAGATCACTGCCCATCCATGCCTGTTCATCCTGTAAAGCTCATTCTGTCTTATCCCAAATGAAAAGCAGGAAGAGGAAGCTCTTACTACCCTTCCTGAATTATGATTGACAATTGCATCCATCAGGGTTCTTAAATCTTTCGTGTTTTTGAATGTTCTTGTTATTATGTAAATTGTTCTTCTGATTTCTCACTTCATTCTTTATCAGTTCATAAAAGTCTTCCCAGGTTCCTGTGAAATTGTCTCATAATCTCTTTAGACACAATATTTATATGCCATATTACATCTGTATGTAATAATATCATATCATATGCATTGATTATGAGTTACATATTTGCCACAGAAGCCCTAATCATCAAAAAGTTCATCCTAAAATGGAGTAAAAAAATTGTCTCCATATCCTTTTCACTCATTGGTACTAGGTCTGACATCTGAAGTGCCATATTTTGTTCAGCCATTCCCCAATTGGTGGACATCCCTTTCATTTCCTGTTCTTTACTAACAGAGAAATATTATAATTACATTTATACATGTAGGTCACTTTCCTCTTTGATTTTCTTGATGTATAGTCTAGCTAGTAGAGCTATCACTGAATCCAAGAGTTTCAGATAGATTATTTTGCTGATTACACCATCTAGTGACTTTGGGAGCACACAAAATTGCTTTCCAGAATGGTTGAACCAATGCACAGCTCCATCATTAGAATGCCTGTTTTCCAGTTGCACCTACAACAAAATTTTCCTGTCTCATCTTTACCAATCCAATGAGTATCAGATGGAAGCTCACAGTTGTCTTAATTTGAATAGATTTAATTATTAGTGTCTTGGTGCATTTTAAAAAGATGATTGGATTTCTTCCTTTGAAAACTTTCTAGGCAACTTTCTAAGACTCTATGATGCAGAGTAGGTGCTGATTTGAGCTGATAGGGAGCATTGCTCCTTAGAAGTGCCTGATGAAACCATGGGACTAGTAAAAGACAAACTGGCATTCCTATAACCATTTACAACGAACATACCATTTTAGCTTCATTATCAGAATGATTCTGTGAGTTAGACATTGTTGTCTCCAGCAACCCTAGTCACTAGAAAGTTCTTCCTAAAATGGAGTAAAAACATCTACCTCCATATACTTTGCACTCATGGGCACTAGGTCTGCCACCTGAAATGACTAATCCCTTTTTCAGGGGTCAATTCATTAAATATTTGATAATGATGATGGTCTCCATAAATCCTTTCCAGGTTAAACACCCACAGTTTCCTCAGTCTAGTCTTTGGAGGATGTGCTTTCAAGTTGTGGTTGTCAGTGTCCCTTTAGAAAAGTTGGGAGGAATCCTGGTGAAGTGGAAAGAATATCGTGTTTTTTAGCTATTGAAACCTGAGTTCAAATCTGAGCTTTACCATTTGCTATATGTGTGACCTTTGGTAAGTCATCTCCCCCTCTCAGGATCGTAGTTTTTTCATCTGTAAAATGAAGCAGTTGAACTAAATGACTTCTTAAAGACAATGTCTAAATTTATGATCCTACGAACCCATAACTGAACAAATATTTCAGGTGTGTTGTGAACAGAACAGATTATTGTGAAACCATTATAATTCTTTTTCTAGACTGTATACACTAGTGGGTTACTAATTATCTTTTTCCTTCTTTCCCTTATGTGTGTTTGTGTGTGTGTGTGTGTGTGTGTATCTGAAAGGGTTTCAGAGAGAGAGTTGAAAGAAGGAATGAGTATATATGTATAGTACTCAAGGATGAATGTCACCATCTTTTTGGGTCAGGAAATGAAACATAGTATTAAAAAAAATCGTAGTTCAAGGTCATGAGCAGTTCTTAAGCCCTGAGCCCATGGATAGATTTCAAGAAGTCATGAACTTGGATGGGACCAAAAAAAATATGACATCTTCATTTTTACTACCTTCTAATGGAAATTTAGCATTTCCTTTCATTTTGAATTTTAAAGAAGGGGCCCATTGGTTTCACCAGACTATCAAAGAGGTCCATGACCCAAAAAAGGTTAAGAACCACTGACCTAAGGGAAGAGCATGTTGACCAAAAAAAAAAAAAAAGGAAGTAATGGTAGATCATTCAGCGATTCAAACTGTGCAAGTTAATTGAGTCATGCAAGATTTTGTGTGATACCTTTCAAGTATATGCAGTTTAATTTGTACCCCTCAGACTTGTATCACCATATAACACTGCTGCTCACTGCAAACTGATTTATGGGCCAGATTGCTTTTGTCAGGGTTCTGTGACCACAGGCAGCCAGGTTCCCAGGACCTCTGGCAAAGGCATGCCTGAGAGAATCGGAAAGGACTTGGAAGGTATTTTCAAAGACACAGTTGTCACTGACCTTGTTTCATCTTTGCCCAGTCCTTTGCTTTCCCTTGGGCAGTGAGTTACACAGTCCAATACACAAAGCATTTCCCAGGGACAAGGACAACAGAAAGGGAACCCAAACACACATATTCAGGGGAGGTATTAAGGGTACTGGATTCCTCAGAGCCACATTACTTTGCCACAAAAAATACTCTACCTGACTCTTGTTCTGTGTCTTTGCAGGACACAGAACTTTACCCTCTTATCATCTTTCAGCCTAAATACCAACTCTGAAGCCGTGAAACTCTCTGTCAGCTGCATATGGGGAGTTACAATGTAGAAGAGACCGTGTTCTCTGTAGGGTCTATTAGCAGCAGCTACTGCCTCCCTTCTTCCAGTTCAACGGCCGCACTTTCTTGTTTGAGACACTAGTATAGAATATTCGTTTCACCTTTCTGAACCTTGCTGGGAAATTTCACAAAACTGAGTCAATTTCACCTACTATAGCTTCAGGTGTGTAACCTCTGCTGACCCTTACTTTTCTTCCATAAGTCTTTTACTCTACCCTTACCAATTCCCTATCTCATCCCCTACAAAATCTGTTTCCCAACCTTTCTCCCTAAACCTCCTCCTAATTTATTAAGTCCTTACACTTAATATCGAATGACCTAGTCTTCTACTTCTCTGGCAAAATGAAGACCGTCCAAGATAATGCTCCCTCAGTCCTGCCTTTCTCCCCCTCTTCAAGTCTTCTTACCATCCTCACACACTCTTTCCTTGGTCTCTTTGGTCACAGTGGAAGAAGTATCTATTCCTATTTCTTACTAAAGTTAATCTCTCTATGTGAACTTTTCACTCACTCCTTTTGGTCTCTGCTAGGACCTTGTTCTACAAGGAAGAAGAGATAATTAAGTGACGCAAGGATAGAGTCAAGACCTGAAGTCAGAAAGGATACAAGTTCAAATCTCGCTTCTGACATTTACTGTTTCTGTGATCTTGGGCAAGTCATTTAAATGATCTGTGCTTCAGTTTTCTCATCTGTAAAATGGGGAAAATATTGGCATCTCCTCCTTGCCCCCAGAACTGTAATGAAGATAAAATGAGATAATATTTGTAAAGTGCATTGTGAGCCTTAGAGTTCAATATAAATGTTAACTATTATTGTTGTTACAAATATTTTCCTATCTCAAATTCATATACAATTTCTCTTTTCCAATTCCACTCTCTTCCTTCTGTCTTAAAGCATGCTCAGGTCTAAAAATCCTTCTCCCTTAGACTCTTCTACCCAATTATCTCTTATTCATTCAATTTAAGCATTTTTGAAAAAGTTATCTATACCTGGAATAAATGAATCAATAAAAAGGCATTTATTAAGTCCTTGCTAGGTACCAGGAATCTGCTTAGCAGTGTCAATACAAACACAGCCAAGCAAGATAATCTCTTGCCACAAGAAGCTTGCATTTTAATAGGAGAAGATAACAAGAGTTGGAAAGTATATGAGGACCAGGTAAGGTGCACACATTGGGAAAGGATTTGTAAGTGGCTCAAATGGCCATGGTGGGTCATTTCTGGGTAAGATCATGGGAAAACCTAGAGCCTCAGGTCCCAGGGGCAGTTGAGTTCTTGTGGGAAGAGGAAGAAATCAGAGTTCAGATTGCATCCTCTGCATCCTTAACTAAACTACCCTTGATTAGCGTGTCACAGTGGTGCCAAGGGTCTGCTTGTCCTTGGTTGGTGCATTTGTGAAAACTGCCAAGTCCTTTTCCTCTTTAGTTTAAAAGTGTAAACCCCAATACTTAGGTCATTCCTAGTCAATTTCTAATCCTGATAGAGTTGACTGGTTAGGTTTCATGAGTGCTGTAGCATGTCCCAAATCAAGAGGGCTCCGGGAAAGTACTGTTTCCAAGAGTGGTTCATGTTATTTCTCTCTCTTATTTTTGGTATCAATAAATTATAACTAGTAAATTCCTTCAGACCATAAGCTATGATCTTTTTCCTTAAATCCAGCCTCCAAATGGTACATTGTAGACAGGATTTAGGGAGGGCTTAGACCAAATGACTTCTAATATCCCTTTACCTCTTGCATCCTAGGAAAATCAGTAGGCTGGAGGAAATTTCCAAGCTGGCAGTAACCTGTGTACATAAAATCACAGATCCAGACAAAAAATAAAAATAATGTGAGATCAGACAAGTGACCTGATTTTCTTCCTTGAACCATGTGTCCATATTTGCTTCTCTGTACCACAAATCCTATTATGCATAGTATTTCTAACCTTTGCATTTTGGGACTTCTAAAATCTTGAAGCTCTCTGCAGCTGCATCATTTATATGAACTAAGTCTGCAAGTGCTCATGTGTGTGAAAGTTCTTTTTTTCCTAACATTTTTCGTCCTTGAATCCCAGTGACAGATAATTCAAGGAGGTTCATTCCAATTTTTTTTCCTAAGCTAATAAAGCAGACAATAATAATCCACAGCCAGGGGAAATCTGCAAAGGGAGTCCAAGGTCTTACCTCATCACTTAAAATGAACATACCATGTTTTAAAAAACCGTGTCACTCACAAGAATGTTATGAGAATAGAGGGGAAAAAGTTCATGGGAGCATTTTGAGCATGTTAGAGGAAAGTTCCTATAGAAATCCAGAAAATTATAATAAATACTTGGATCCCTTTTGGTGAGAAAAAGGTAAGAGAATAGTGTGGATGTTCACTGTGTTTCAAAGTAGAATTTAGTTTCTTCCTTTTCTAGGTTCTCTTATTTCATTTATGGCAATGCACATTGATTGCCAGAAGAGTTGATTTTATTTATCAAATCACAAGGAATGATGAGTTTGTTTGATATCAGTGAATTAAAGCTAGGTTTTTCCCTACTATAACTCAAACATCATAAGAGTCATTTTTGTACTTACAGTTAAAGATGCCTTTTTTAGAATCAGGAAGCTTCATCAGGCCGAAGCTTTCAAAATAACTACCAACCAGTAAATCTGGGGAAGCATTCCATTACCAAAAAAATATGTTTGTCAGCCATAGACATCACTCTCTCAAATCCCGCATACTTTTGAGGTTGAAACATTACAGGTTGAGCCTCCGTGCAAGGTTTGGGGAAGCTTGAGTCAACTGAGTTCAGCTGTTTTTGGATTAAATGAGTATGAAAAAAATGCACTTTTCCTACCGTAAAAAAAAAAAAACCCTCCAGTGACCTTGCTTTGCCCTCAAATAACTCAAGAAATGGCTGAACATAAAAACTTCAAACTTTACGTATTCATAGTCCTCCAAGGAATACAATCCTTGTTAAGTTGAAAAAAAGCCTAGTATTTTTTGAGTTAGAGAGCTCTAACATTACATGTTTGCACATGCTCCGTATGTAACTCTTAGCTGGTTGCTGAAAATTGATAAAGGACATTTATAGCATATGGGTAAATGGTGGTTTGTTACTTATTAGCTATGTCACATTACTTATGACATCACATGGAGTTGTGTGCTGCAAGCTTTGTATCAAAAGTAAAACTTTTCATCTGTTATGAAATATCAAAACAAAGTTTATACTTCAAAATTGCAGAGGTTATGAACTAACCCATGCAGTGGCTGTCTAAGGTGATGATCATTTCTTAGCTACCTAGGCACTGTGACGTGCAATTCATATCTACCACCCAATCAAAATCCTGGTAGCTGTTGTCTGTAGACTCTCTATGTCATTCATTTTCCTTCCTTAATGAGTTTGGTACCTGACACAATTTTTCTTCCCTCTTTAATTCCTGTCCTCATATTAGGGACTTCAACATACATATTAACTCTGCCTCAAACACTCTAAACACTCAGTTTCTCAACCTATACATTTCCCATGACCTACTCCTCCACCCCACAACAACCACGCTCAAAGATGGTCATGCCCTTGACTTTGCTGTTACCCACAAATGTATCACCTCCACGTTCAAGAATTATCTAATTCCTTATCTTTCCACATTAGGCTTCCAAACATTTTCATCCTCCTCAAATCTTTCATGGTTCCCTCTCCCCCCCACCCTCATGGCTAAGAATCTTGCCTAAGAGTTGAATCTAAGAATTTTACAAAAAAGATTTGAGGCCATTTGCCATGAGTTTCCTTGTCTCCCCATTTTCTCATCTCATATCATTAGGTGCCTCTATTTTCTCTCCTCTTCTTAACCCCTAACAATCTGGGTTCCAATGTCACCATTCCACTAAAACTACTCTCTCCAAAGTCTTTTCTCAATTCTCATTTTCCTCAACCTCTCTGGGGTTGTTGACACTGTTGCTCACTCTCTTCTCTTTGATGGTCTCTTGTCTTTAGGTTTGGGGGACATCACTATTTTCTAATTCTCTTTCTATTAGACCAGTCCCTTTCAGGTCCCTTTGCTGGGTCCTCATGCAAATCATGCCCTTGTCCCACAGGGTTCTACCCTGGACCTTCTCTCTTATCCCTCTATATTTCTTCACAGGTTGATCTCATTAGCTCCCATAAATTTAATTACCACTGCTGATGATTCTTAAACGTACCTCTCCTGCCCTAACCTCTCTACTCACCTCCAATCTCGCATCTCTAAATGCCTTTCAGACATCTCAAACAGGATGTCCAGGAGACACCTTAAACTCAACTTGTCCAAAACCAAACTTACCATCTTTCTTTCTTCTAATTTCTCTGTTACTTATAGAGGGCAACAATACCTTCTTAGGTATCTTTGACTCTTCACTATCTCTCAGTCGCCATATCCAATCAATGGCCAAAGCCTGTCAATTTTACCTATGTAGCAGCTCTTAAATACACTCCCTTCTCTAATCTGACACTGCCATCCTTCTGGTCGATATCCTGCTGGTGAGTCTGCCTGCCTCAGTTCCACTGCTCATTCCAATTCATCCTTAATTCAGCTACCAAAGTGATTTTCCTGTAGCACGTGTACCATCCTATTCCCCTATTAAATGCATTCCAGTGATGTACAATTGGCCCTAGGATCAAACAGAAAATCTTATATTTGGTGTTCCTTGTCCTTCACGACTTAGTCCCCCTGCTAACTTTTTAGACCCCTTATACCTTCCTCCTCCATAACTATTCTTTGATCCAGTGACACTAGCCTTCTTGCTGTTCCAAGAACAAGATATTCGTTTCTTGGCTCTAAACATTTTTTTTTTTGTTGTTGTTTCCTACGTCTGGAATATTCTCCCTCCTCATCTCTGCCTTTTGGCTTCCCTGGTTTCATTTAAATTCCAACTAAAATTCCATATTCTACAGGAAGCTTGTATTTGTTTGCATGTTGTCTCCTCCTTTAGATTATAAGTTTCTCGAGGGCAGGAACTTTCTTTTGGCTCTTTTTGCATCCCAAGTGAATAGCACAGTGCTTAGTACACAATAGATGCTTACAATGTTTATTGAATGGCTCCTGCCTTTCTTTAATTGACTGGTGCCTCCAAAAGTCTTCATTTTAAGGAAAAATCCAAGGCCAACAATGTCTTCATTCCTCTCCAGGCTCCACTCGACTTTCCCAACTTTTTCTCCCATACCCCACTGGCCCAACATGACATCTCTAATGTCTTCTTCTTCCGACTTTTCACAACTCACAAGATGATAGCACACACCTTCCTTTACCTAAAATGACAGAACAAATTCTAAGGCGTGCAAAAAGCAGGGGATTCATTCATTATGGGGCAACATATTACCTTTGGATGTGGAGAAAACTTGAATCCTCTTCCATTATAATGTTGTCTCTCACTAGACTTGATTGATCAGCTAGGAGGAAGACCAAAGAAAACCAAGGGAAAGAGGTCAAACCAAGAGAAGAAGGGAAGGCTCAGTAAGACTTTTTGGAAGATGCCTTCATTTGTGATTCCACAACTGCAGCCAGTCAAGGAGGCTTCCATTCACCATGTGGTTTATGACTGGAACCTGTCATGAAATATTTACGTGTACTCCGAAGTCTCTTCAAGGCATGGTTCGGTTACATAACATTGCAACTCTCCCGGAAATAGGTTCCTCAGCCTTATCAACACAGGGAATATTGACTGAATATATTGATACACTGTGCAAGCTCACAAGGATTGGGCTTATAGGCCAGTCTCCTGTTACATAAAGATTTGTTAAAAGAATTGGGAAGAATTATAAAAACATTAGATGATAACAGAATCCTCCCCAAATTGTGATAGGTTAGATCACTGGGCCATATCCACCACAATGAAATTTAATAGACATAAGTGTAAAATCTTAGACTTGGGTTCAAACAAATCAATTTCACAAATTTGTGTAGTGTAACTAGATAGCAGTTGATCTGAAAAAGATCCTAGTATTTTGGTGGATTTTAAGTTCAATTTGAGTTGTGCATGATATAGCAGCCAAGAACGCTAATGATGATCTTAGGTTGCATTAAGAGAGACAAAACTTTGGGAATTAAGACCATAATCCTGCTGTCCTTTGTCCCCTATCAGACAACATCTAGGACTTTGGATTCAGTTTCTGGTGCCACATTTTAGATTTAATGATATTTTAGATGGTGTTAATACTTTCACTTAGCCCTGGGATCTAAATCATCTAATCAAATTCTACAATGGCCAGCATCTACTTAGCCACTCCCATGTATTATGTCATTTGCTGTAACCCTTATTGATTCACCCCATGCCAACATAATTATTATTATAATTATACAATCATAATATAATATAAATATGCAACATTTATATTTGTATAATAACCTAATATTTACTTATAATTATTTATATATAAAATTTATATATAGTAGTTATATAATACAAATATAATATAAAAATATAATATAAATTTATAAAAATGTAATTATAAAATAATTTAGTAAAAATGATAGATATATATTTGTATGAATGTATACATAATTATGCATGTATACTTATATGTATATACACAAATATACATTTTTATCATTTTGATAGCATAATTATGTAGTATATATGTAGTATTTTATAAAAATATATAGAATCTGTAATATATAAATATATATAAAAAGAGATATAAGTATATATAGTATTTTATAAATAGAATATACAAATCCTCAGGGTTCATCCTATGACTTCAGTCCTCTATTGTGTTCCCAATTCATGAGTTACATTCCAGGCTTCAAAACACCCTCACCTCCACCCCCACTCCCACCTTTCATTCACTTTCCAGATCCACCTTGTCAAGTAGCAGTTGGAAGACTAAACTGGCAAGTTCAGCTTATAATTCAACTCCCACAGGAGAGTTGTGCCAAAGGGTCCTTTCTCCCCCCACCTCGCTGTAATGTCTTCCCTTCTAAGGTTATTATATGTATCTTCTATGTGCATATTTATGTATATGCCATCCTCCACTAGAGAGCAGGGACTATTTGTTTTTTCTTTGTATGGGCTCTGAATAGTGCCTGACACATAAGCATTTAATAAAAGCTTGTTCATTTGTAATATCTGATTGTGATGGAGTACTATTGTGAGGTGGGAAATGGTGATGGAGGTAGT
Source organism: Notamacropus eugenii (assembly GCF_028372415.1). Taxonomy (NCBI): domain Eukaryota; kingdom Metazoa; phylum Chordata; class Mammalia; order Diprotodontia; family Macropodidae; genus Notamacropus; species Notamacropus eugenii. The sequence goes on along the minus strand of NC_092874.1, from coordinate 62,223,253 downwards.
TTCAGAAAAGCATGGCAAGACCTATATGAACTGATGCAAAGTGAAGTGAGAAGAACCGGGAGATCATTGTACACGGTAATAGCAACGTTGTAGTGATGATCAATTGGGAAAGATTTGGCTATTCTGATTAATAAAATGATCCAAGACAATTCGGAAGGTCTTGTGATGAAAAAAATGTTATCTACCTCCAGGGAAAGAAATGATGAACACTGAGTTAAAATTAAAATAGAATTTTATCTTTTTAAAAATTTTTTAATTTTTAATTTTAAAAAATTTTTCTTGCTTTTAAAAAACATGGCTAACAGAAACTTTTGCATGATTTCATGTGTATAATTGATATCATATTGCATGCCTTGTCAGTGGGCAGGGGAAGGGTAGGGAGGAGAGAATCTGGAACTCAAAATTTAAAAAGATAAGAATGTCAAAAATAAATTGATAATTTAAAAAAGATTATTCATGAATGCTAGAATAAAAGGGTGTTTGATGTTTCATCAGAGTCAGATATACTGAAGCAATCTGAGTTTGTTTTGCCTTTCCCTGTCTCCCATATTCTCTTCTCTCCCTGGATCTGATGATCTCTCAACAATTGGTTAATGGATTTTTTTCTTCTTAGAATCTGTTTGGCTGATTCACTATTTTCCTGCTTTCCAGAGTCTAACTCCACAACTGACAATAGGTGATTGTGATACTTTGTCCTGGTAGGGATCCAATCATTCTTTGGAACTATTTTTTTAGACTGCTACATTGCCTAATCTTTCAACCAATCAGTAATGACATCAGCCCTCTATCTTGTGTATTTTCTACAGACCAAGATTTCATAGCAGAACTCCATCTTTTTTCTAAGTTTTTTTGTTTTGTTTCTTATCTTTTACAAATACATATTTACTCAGAAGGTATAACCACAAATATACAAACTTACTCCTCCAACACATGGGAAGCATAATTCTCTCTCCCTGCATCACCTTGGTTAGTTTCTGAGGAGGGAAAAGGGATTAGGTTCTCAGTTTAGCTCTGTTCCTATACAGCCCAGTCCCAGTTCCAAATCCAACACTTCCTAAGAACAGGAAATATAAACAATTGTAACATAAACAGAAATTAGATGAGAAAGCATGAAGATACCAGAGGCTGTTGGTGCAGTGGATAGAATACCATGTGTGTGTTTGTCCTTCGTTGCTGAAGAAGACCATGCCATCAGAGAAATAATGACATGACTTGCACTTGACTTTGTTTTGAGTGAGGGAGGGCTGTGCAAGGTCACCAGCCTCACTTTTCCTCCAGAGCCATCTGAATGCAGTGACCAGATATTCATCAGGATGACTGGAGGTGACCCAGGATGAGGCAATTGGGGTTAAGGGACTTGCCCAAGGTCACACAGCTAGTGAGTGTCAAGTGTCTAAGGTGAGATTTGAAGTCAGGTCCTCCTGACTCCTGCACTGGTGCTCTATCCACTGCACCACCTAGCTGCCCTAATAGAATACTAGATCTGGAATGCGGAAGACCTGAGTTCATATTCAACCTCAGAGACTTACTAGCTGCATGACCCTGGGCAAGTTGCTTAAGCTCTGTTTGCTTTCATTTCCTCAACTGTAAAATGGGGATAATAAGAGCATGAAAGATTGTGAAGATAAAATGAGAAAAAATTTGTGAAAGTACTTAGTACATCACCTGGTACATAGTTGGTGCTATATAAATGCTCATTCCTTTCCCCTTCCCCTTTTCCCAATGTCTTCCCTACAAACAAGATCATTCACATAGACCAACATGTCCAAGGACTTCCAATCTCTAATCACTTTCTTCACAGTCATTGAAAAGGAGCAGGTGCCTCCAAGATAACCTTGGGGCATCTGTTCAAACAGTAGAATCCTGCTGGGTAGATGACAATTGCCTTTTTTGTTTTTTGTTTTCCTCTGCTGAGAATCTTACAGTAGCTACTCGATAAGTCCAGTGGAACTCCTGCTATGTCTACCTCCCAACTGTATACATATCAGACCTTGCCTTTATTCTGCTATACCACCTTTATAGGTGGGGCATATGAACTGTCTGACTTTGAATTGCCATTGAGCCCCAGTTCCTTCATATGGCTTTTGAGGATTTCTGTCTCACACAGGGCAATCTTTCAGGATTTCAGCTGAACGGGCTGGCAGTGCTTGAGGTAGATTCTGATCATTGTTTTACAGGCACACCCCATATCCTGCTTATGCAGTGAGAACATGCTAATTGGCAACATTACTTTTACTTATTTGTTTATTTTTGTTTCATTTTAAGTTCCAAACTGTCTTCCTCCGTGTTGTACTAGAGAAGGCCACCATTTGATGCAGATTTATAAATATATATAAAACCATACTATACACATTTCTATTTATCAGTTCTTTCTCTGGAGGTGGATAGCATCTTCTTTTGTAAGTCTTTCATAATTGACTTGATTATAGTACTCAGAATAATTTGGTTGTTCATAATTACTCTTCAAACAATATTGTTGTTATTGCATCCAACGTGTTCTTGGTTCTGCTTATTTCACTCTTCTTTGTTTCATGCAGATCTTTCCATGTTTTTCTAGAATCAACCAGCTCAGCATTTCTTATAGCACGGTATTCCATCACAATGATATATCACAACTGCTAAGTCTCCCCTTAATTTCCATTTCTTTGCCACCACAAAGAGAACTGCTATAAACATTTAGAACATATAGGTTCTTGTCTTTTTTCCCTGATCACCTTGGGAAACAGACCTAATAGAGGTATTGCTGGGTCAAAGGGTAAGCACAGTTTTATAACTCTTTGACAATATTATTTTTTATCCTGAACTCAAAACATCAAAAAAGAATATTTCTATGTACATTGCAGAACACAAAGAGGGTTATATGTGAAACTATCACTTACCATTTTATATTTCTTACTTAAAAATTTATAATACATTCTACATGTTACTTGAAAAATTGTCTTGTTTACGAGCAGAACCAGGGGAACATTGTACATAGTAACAGCCACATTGTGTGATGATTAACTTTGACTGACTTATCTCTTCTTAGCAATGCAAGATGTAAGGCAATGCCAAAAGACTCATGATGTCCACATCCCGAAAAAGAACGATGGAGTCTGAATGTAGATTGAAACACGTTATTTGTTCTCTCTTTCGTTCTCTCTGTCTCTGTCTCTCTTTGTTTCTTCTTTCCTGTGGTTTCTCCCATTGGTTCTAATTCTTCTTTACAACATGACTAATGCGAAAATAGGTTTAATATGAATGTACATGTAGAGCCTATATCAAATTACATGCTGTCTTGGGGGAAATGGAGAGATGAGGAGAAAATTTGGAATTCAAAATCTTATAGAAGTGAACGTTGAAAATGAAAAATAGATAAATTAAAAAATTTACCTTGTTTATCTAGGTTTTTTTGAACTTCTTTCTTTGATCCTTCTTGTGTTCCTGAGATACCAGAGATTCTCTAAAGTCAGATGTCTATGGATCCCTATTAAGGTGGAGGAGTTATTTCTCCTTCAATGTTCTTGTTTACTACTGGTTTTTATCTTCTATGTGACGTTGGGAAAATAACATAATTTCTCTGGGTCTCAATTTTTCATCTGAAAGATAAGCGGGTAGAATACATGACCATTAATTTTGTTACCAGCTATCAGTCTATAGCTGGTAATCTTCCATCAATCTTCAAGGAACTTACCATACTTTCTGGCCAATTGTCATTCTTGGTCCACATATAGACAACATTTTATCTTTCATCTCCAGCACTTTATGCTGTTTGTCCCTCATGAGTAGAATGCACTGCTTTATCACCTCTATCTCTTCAAATTTCTAGTTTCTTTTGAAATTCAGCTGATCTTTCTGCTTCAAGAAGTCATTATCTAGCTGCTAATCTGTCCCACTCCCCATTAACTTAAATTCATTTTTTTAACATTTTTTGTGTATGCTTGAGAACAAGGAATGTTTCATTTTGTCTTTGTATAGTGCTTGGCATATAGTAGGCACTTAATAAATGCTTGTTAATTGATTGATTGACACAAGCAAAAATTAATGATATTTGATGGTCTGTGATGGATAACAAATGAGTGATGTAGATAATAGATGCTAGAGAAATTCAGAGGATGGAGTGATCACTTTGGGCTAAGATTGTCAAACAAATGGGACTCAGACTAGGCTTTGAAAGATAACTAGGATTCATATGGATGGAAAAGACAGGTGGAGGGAGATTGTTCAAGTGGCAATTTATATGAGCAAATGTTCACAAGACAATTAATATATTCTAGTTGAATTAATGGGAGATAAAGTTGGAAAAGTAAGTCAGGGCTAGAGTATGGAGTATATTGAATTTAACTTTTGAAGGTGCAAAAATCTTGATATGAGTATTTGAAAATCACAAAGGGAGGCAGAAATGCTAAGAGATCTAGACTGTAATGAGTTTTGCCCTATTTCTGCATAACTTTGGGTAACATCGTTTTTTTTTCATTCATAAAGATGATAATCTCATGAAAGATCTCTGCTGTAAGCCAGATGCTTATAAAATTTCTCCATTTTAGAGTGAAAACATCTGACGGGGGACAAAGTTTATATGTGCAAATATGGCAATTTTATTTTGAGACATTTTCAAATAGTTATGTTTCAGAGGAGATGCTCTACCACCAAATGTATAAAAACTGCCAATTCCATTCAGGTCTTTAAGTAAAGACTGGACAACTACATCTTGGGGATGTGAGAGAGGATATTATTCAGGAATAGGCTTGATGAGGTCCTTTATGATTCCAATATTCTGTGATTCTATGAATTCTACTATATTCAATTTCACAGACATTTATTGAGTGTTCATTAGGTACTTGTGGATTTGTGATTCATTTTTTTCAGTTGCATCTGACTCTTTGTGACCCCTTTTGGGATTTTATTGGCAAAGATACTGGAGTGGTTTGCCATTTCCTTTTCCAGCTCACTTTCACAGATGAGAAAACTGAGGCAAACAGGGTGAAGTGACTTGCCCAGAGTCACACAGCTAGTAAGTGTCTGAGGTTGAATGTGAATCATGTATTCTTGATTCCAGGCCTGATGTATCACTTATCTGCCTCACTTGAAGATATATAAAGATAGGTGGGATACCATGCTTGTCCTCTAGAGCTTGCATTCTATTAACTAATAGACTCTTGATGGGGATGGTTTGTATACAGCTATTTGTAAAGCTAAACAACCTTTTAAATCTTGACCAATCAATCAATGTCTTGTTTTAACATGTATTGTGTGCAAGGGACCGTATTAAGCACCTAAGATAATAAGAAATGGTTCCTGTCCTCATATTATACCCTAGAGCACCAGGTCAACAAGGATAATTTGAAGTTGTGAGGGCAGTTAGTGAGCTGAGGAAGAACCTGAAGGTCAGAACTTTATATGGACATCATAAAATACATAAAAATTCATTCAATAGTAATTTACCAAGTGCCTACCACTTACAAGGCATCATGGTAGGCACTGGAGAGACAAAGGGAAGATGGAAAAACAGTTCTTGACCTCAGGGAACTTACATTTTCCTATTACATGATAGTCTATAGAATTGTGTGTTACTGCATGTTGACATGGCTAGCTGGTTAGTCTGACCCAGAGTTGTGAAGGGAATAATTTTGGAACAGTTCTGCTGCCATTTTTATGGGAACAGTCTCAATCACTACCAGAATTAGGAGAGTAACCAACTTTTGGTTTCCTTATATCCAACACATGTGTTCTATGGGAACCTCTCTTTTAGAAAGACAGCAATCAATACAGCTTCAGAATTCTTCCTCAGGCATCTTATTTTATTTCCTTCTTTCTTTTCTTTCCATCATAAGCATTTATCTTCTGTTTTATTTTCCAGGCTGTGCGGGCTCATGATTTGTTCTCTGTCACTCATTAAATCCAATGCTTTGTTTAAGAACACTACTAAACAAGTGGTTCTGGTTGGTGTTTTTTTTTCTGGACTCTAAGTTGTTTTTTTTTTAAATAGGGAACAGAAAAAAACTTTCCTGCCAAAGTAAATTAAAAAAAAAAACACCAAAGACTCCATTAAACATTATTGATGTTTTATTTTAACACCACCTTCATGTCCAAATATATCCTCCTTCCTTAAAGAACCATTCCTTGTAACAAAGAATTTTAAGTAGAGAGAAAAGTCATTTGGCACAACCATCCAATATATGACCAAAGTCTAACACCTGGAGGCCTTCATCTCTTTGCACAGAAGTGGTGATCTACATTTCTCATTTTTTTAAAGGCAAAGCTGGATCACGATAATTCCACAGTTTCCAGCTTTGCTTTCTTTTTTCCCAAAGAAAAGACTTTAAAAGCAGCAATCTTGGGTATAGTCTTAGCCAAGGGAGGGTAAGAAGGAGAGACGAATAAATAAAGCAACCTTAAGCTCAGAAAAAGAGGCAGTGAACTGGTTCTGACTGTGGTGGGGTGACCTGGGTAGTTGACACAACCTCTTTCCATCTTAAAACCTGACGTGAAAAGCTGTGTTCTAACCCTGATGACTGTTTCCCTAAAGCTCTCAGGATAACACGCTGTCCATTTTTAATCGACTCTTTGAGCACTTAACAGCAAAATTAGGAGTTGTTATGGCTTCTTTAAGATAGTATTTATACTTTTCTCCAGGAGCTGCTTTTGTCCTATAAAAACATCCCCACAGTAAGATTTCCAACCTTTTAGGATAGCATCTGACTCTATTAGCCCCTAAAGAGGAGAACCGTAAATAACCTCACCATTCTATGCTTTTAGCTGAAGCTATCAATCATTGGTGTTTTTTCCTTTGCCTCCTAAGAGAAAGCAATTCTATAGCAAGAGAATTTGGTTTACAAAATGCCCTACTTTTTTTTTTGGTTAGGGGGAGGGCTGAGAGAAGGAGTATGTGTGTATGGATGTGTGTTTGTGCATGTCTTCATATATGTATGTATGTATGTGTGTGTGTGTCTGTGGGGTTGCAGATGGAGGAAACTATTAATTTACACCTCTGCCATCATATCTTCTATATCCAAGACAGGAAGACTCTTCAGAATATTATTAAATACTAGGTCTTGGATTCTGTTCCTCACAATAACCAAGCATGATTCCAGAGGACAGATGATGAAGTAAGTCATCTAACTCCTCAAAGAGGTGATAGACTCAGGGTAGAGAAGGAGACAGATATTTTTTTTTAACATGACCAATGGAGAAATTGGTTTTCCTTGCCTCTTCAGATATGTCACAAGGGTTTGGTTTTTCTTTTTTCTTTTTAAATGGGGTACAGGAGTAAGAAGGAGGAAAAATCAACTTTTGCTAACTAAAAAAAATTATAAAAAAAGGTAATAAACCTTGGACTAAGTGGGCTGGATTCTTCTCAGGACCTAATAATCAATAGGGAATCTCCCTGGTTGGGATGGGAGTGGGGTGAAGAAAAAAGAAGGGAGGATATATTAATTCTTTTTTTATGTAAATAGCATTTTCCCCCTATAACACACAAAGACAACCTTCAACATTCATATTTTATAAGATCTGGAGTTCCAAATTTCTCTCCCTCCCTCTCTTATCTCCCTCCTCCTCAAGATGGCAAGCAATCTGGTATTGGTTATACATGTGTAATGGACATATTAATTCTTTCAGCCTATTAGGGAACTTATGGCCTGAAGGAGTTAATTTAGCTCACCAAGACCTTAGTGCCATAGTACATGGAACTAACTTACCTGGTGAAAGTCACACTCTTTATACAGGCTATTTCTGAAGTAAACATGAAGAACTTTTCATCTTTAAAAGAAAATCATACTGATGCTTTTTGTTTATATAATCACAATCACTTCAGGACATGTTCTTCTCTATCTTCTCTCCCCAAATTAAACCTCCTATAATAAAAAACACCCCTAACGATGTATGCGACATTCCAGAGAGGTGCCCTCCCCTCTCTGCAGCTTCTTAGATTGGCTTTTCTTCTTCTTGTTGTCATGGAGATTAAGGGAGATCTTGGTCATATCTTCTTAAGTAAATTGATAGGATTTTTATGCATTGGGATGACAACAGGACAGAAGTCTTTAAATTAGAGGCCTTGATTTCCTGTACCACAAGAGGCACCATTGTTCTTGAAAATTGACTGGGATGTCAGACTAGGCCTGGTTCAGTCACTAATGCATTGTGTTCCTTTGGGCAAGTCACTTAACTTCTTGGACCAGATTTATGCTAGAACGATCCCTCACTTCTGAGACTTGAAAGTTGCTTATTTGACCCTGTTATACTAAGTTAAGCTATCTTTCATTGTGTTGATGCTCATGGAGTATATCAGGTTTGACTTAAATAATGTTTGTAAAATGCTTATAACATTTGTAAAAAGAGTCTGGCATTTAGTAGGCACTATATAAATGCTTATTCTTTTCCCTTTCCCCTTAAAGTACCTCAGACTATTGAGGGAAAGCATTTTATTCACTTCTAAGAACCTGAGTTATAATACCAATGCTATTTATCTTCATATAGATCTGATTCTTAAGTCTATGCTTTCTAGGTTGTAAGTGGAGATAACCATTTATATCTCCCCACTATATCTCCTAAAATCACATTTTTCTTATTCTGTATTTCTGTATTTCTTAATAAATAAGACACATATTGAGATTTGTTTCCATGTCCATAAAGACCATTCATTACAGACAACTGGCCTAAATGGTTTCTTTTGTCTTACTCTATTCCCCATTAAAGATGTTTTTCCCTTTATGCAATACTGTCTTACCCAGGAAAATCTATATTAATTGGAATACAGTGGTAAAATCCACCCTTAGCGTAAAAGCTTCCTCTGAATTAATCAATAAACAAATAGTCCCCAGCATCTATGTGCCCAATTTTTGTATTGGGCACTGCTGGGAATCCTTACGGGATACCATACCTAGTACTTGTCTTCAGAGAGCTTACAGTTTAGTAATCTACCTAACAAGCTCTCTAACTAGCCATGGTCTAGTTAGGTGGACATGAAGACATGAAATGACAGAGGACAACACTACAAAGGATACAATAAGTACCAACGTATGTTTTAATAGAGTTTTAATTCCTAGAGAGAACGAGTAGGTTTTAAAAGTTATTTTATAGCCTATAGCTTGGTGTATATACACATGCATATCCATGTACATATGTATATGTATATGTATACACACATGTATTTTTGTGATTGTCATTCAGTCGTTTTGGTCATGTCTGACTCTTTGTGACCCCACTTGGGGTTTTCTTGGCAAAAATACTAGAGTGGTTCTGTATTTCCTTCTCCAGCTTATTTTACAGGTGAGGAAACTGAGGAAAAGAGGATTAAGGGACTTGCTCAGGGTCACGTAGCTAATAGTGTCTGAGGCCAGATTTTACTCAGGTCTTCCTGACTCCAGGTCCAACACTCTACCTACTGCACCACCTTGCTGCCCTACACATATGTATATATAATTTCATTACAGAGAAGGCTTTCCATTGTATTTAATAGAGACTCTAGGAAGATTTATGGAAAGACATAGAAGATCAGTGGATCAATTGTGGCTGAGTTTGCATGAGTGGAGAGAGTACACATACCAATGAAGAGACAGAACCATTGAAGTAATGAAATATCCTTCCACTAAAACCGAGGAGCTTAACTTCATTTTCCAGTGAAACTGTCAAATAAATTTTGAAAAAAAATTCTTTTTTTTTTTTTTTTTAGAATACATTCTTAAAGGATTGCTTAGTAGTCATCTAGGAAAAGCAGCTGTGATGACTAAGAACCAGCATGGC